>NC_090236.1:39114462-39782795 GCF_024489055.1 Chanodichthys erythropterus
TTTATTTATTTGTAACAACGCAAGTATACCATGTCATCAGTCCTATTTGTTTTGTTGATAAAAGTTTGATGTTTAATATAAGCGAGTTTGTCATTGTACTATTTTATTGTTGTTGTGTTTCTTCATTAAGAGTAATATTGAATCGAGGAAAGGAAAGATCTAATGTTAAAGATCAAGATGGGCTCAGTGCACAAGATGGTGTCTTTGGGCTTTGGCAGTATGAGTGTGTGCATGTTTCCTTCCACTCTTACTCTTTTGGTCTTAGCGACGTTTGCATTTACTGTAAGATGAAACCTTTATATGAAACTTGGCTAGAAGATGGTATTCTATCAGAGACAAAAGAAAACATCATTTTTACATTATTGTGTACCTCTGTGGCTGTGCTGTAATTCATCAGTATACGCAGAGATTATCTTTCATTCTTTCTCCTCTTGTTTGCCTCCATATTCAGTTGTCAGTTTTTGCAACTAACTTTCAATACATTCATACAAAGAACAAAATAAAATTCTCTCTGAGGATTTATGTTGTTCAGGTTTAACTTATTAGCAAGGCTGAATGTTTTCATTCCTGTTCTAGACTCTCTAAATGCAGTGTAACAGAAGAAGGTTATAAAGCTCTGGCTTCAGCTCTGAGATCAAACCCTTCACACCTGATAGAGCTGGATCTCACAGGAAATGATCCTGGACAATCAGGAGTGAAGGAGCTTAGTGATTTACTACAGGATCCAAACTGTCAACTGAAGACACTTAGGTAAGACGGGATGAAATCATTAACAAAATTAGTTGTATGCAGGCTAAATATTCATAACAAATATATTATTTTAGTTATACATTAAGCTAGACAATTTGTTGCATCAAAATGATCAGATCAGATCAAATGCTGCAAGTTCTGACATGATGATAATAACCGTCAACACAGTTTAGCTGTGGTATATGTGCTGTATATGTGCTGTTCTGGAGTATGGTATACCTTGACAATTAACACAAGTTTGCACAATTTTGATTTTGTGCACACTTCTCATTACAAATTCTAGATAACATTTCAGTCAAATTGTTTTCTGAACACAGTTGTTTTCCATCAAGCCCAGATTTACTGTATCTCTACAGCAGGTCTATGAGTCTCCAGATGTTCAAAAAATGCACCTCCTGTTTAAAAGCCAGAAAGATATTGAGGCCTTAATTTAACACTCTGTATTCATACTGAAAATCATGATCTAGTGAGCTTTTGCCCTTCTGATCTGTGGGACATTTCTGTTCTAATGAGTTTTCTTTAGGACTGAGTGTCGCTCTAATTTCTTTTAAATAACACCATTAGACGTTGTTTTCAAGTATTTATAGTGGTGTGAAAAAGTCCTGATTTTTTATTTTTTTTGCATGTTTGTCACACTTTAATGTTTCAGACCATCAAACAACTTTAAATATGAATCAAAGATAGCACAAGTAAACACAACATGCAGTTTTTAAATGAAGGTTTTTATTATGAAGGGAAAACAAAATCCAAACCCACATGGCCCTGTGTGAAAAAGTGCTTGCCCCCTAAACTTAATAACTGGTTGGGCCACACTTAGCAGCAACAACTGCAATCAAGCGTTTGCGATAACTTGCAATGAGTCTGTTACAGTGCTGTGGAGGAATTTTGGCCCACTCATCTTTGCAGAATTGTTTGTAATTCTGCTACATTGGAGGGTTGAGTCATTGCTGCACTCTTGGAGTAATTTTGGTCAGCCATTCACTCCTGGGAAGGTTCACCACTGCTCCATGTTTTCGCCATTTGTGGATAATGGCTCTCACTGGGGTTCGCTGGAGTCCCAAAGCTTTAGAAATGGCTTTACAACCTCTTCCAGACTGATAGATCTCAATTACTTTCTTTCTCATTTGTTCCTGAATTTCTTTGGATCTCAACATGATGTGTAGCTTTTGAGGATCTTTAGGTCTACTTTACTTTGGTAGGCAGGTCCTATTTAAGTGATTTCTTGATTGCTAACAGGTGTGGCAGAGATCAGGCCTGGGTGTGGCTAGAGAAACTGAACTCAGGTGTAATAAACCACAGTTATGTTATGTTTTAACAGGGGGGAGGAAGGGGGGCAAGCACTTTTTCACACAGGGTCATGTGGGTTTGGATTTTGTTTTCCCTCATAGTAAAAACATTAATTCAAAAACTGCATGTTGTGTTTACGTGTGTTATCTTTGATTCATATTTACATTTGTTTGATGATCTGAAACATTAAAGGGTTAGTTCACCCAAAAATGAAAATTCTGTTTATTACTTACCATCATGCCGTTCCACACCCGTAAGACCTTTGTTCATCTTCGGAACACAAATTAAGATATTTTAGTTGAAATCCGATGGCTCAGTGAGGCCTCATTAGGGAGCAATGACATTTCCTCTCTCAAGATGAATAAAGGTACTAAAAACATATTTAAATCAGTTTGTGTGAGACAGTGGACCAATATTAATATTATAAAGCGACAAGAATATTTTTGGTGCGGCAAAAAAAAAAACAAAATAGCGACTTATTTAGTGATGGCCGATTTCAAAACACTGCTTCATGAAGTATTGGAGCACAATGAATCAGTGTATCGAATCATGATTCAGATCGTGTGTCAATCTTCCAACGGCTGAAATCACGTGACTTTGGCGTCTGAACAGCAGATTCGAGACATAATTCATTGCGCTCCGATGCTTCCTGAAGCATTGTTTTAAAATCTGCCATCACTTTATAAGACATTATAAAAAGTCGTTATTTTGGCGCACCAAAAATATTCTCGTCACTTTATAATATTAATATTGAGCCACTGTACTCACATGAACTGATTTAAATATGTTTTTTGTACCTTTATGGATCTTGAGAGAGGAAATGTCATTGCTCCCTATGAAGGCCTCAATGAGCCATCGGATTCCAACTAAAATATCTTAATTTGTGTTTCGAAGATGAACAAAGGTCTAACGGGAGTGGAACGGCATGAGGGTAAGTAATAAAGAACAGCATTTTCATTTTTGGGTAAGCTAACCCTTTAAAGTGTGACAAACATGCAAAAAAATAAAAAAAAATTAGCACCACTGTATATATTTATTTGTGTATTTATATGTTCAAAGAAAAGTGTTAAATATAAATAACTAACTAGAGCTTGTCTTTTTTATCATATCAATCATGTTTCTAATGAAACAGACATTTAGTTGAGAACTGAATTAACTCTTCTGCAGGTTTTTGATGGCTGCTGCAGATGAAGCCTGTCAGTATGTGGAGAGAATTGTGGGTAAAAACCCGTTACTCCTGAGAGAGCTGAATCTGAGTAAACATGAACTAGGAGACACAGGAGTGAATCAGATCGCTGCTCTACTGCAGGATAAACACTGTCAACTCAACACACTGACGTGGGTATTGTTCATTTATTTAAAATATTACATTACTTTTAATTGTAATGTTACTGATATTTCCTCACATATTTTAGTCAGAGCAGTTTTTTCTCAGTCACAACAATAAAAAGAAATGCAATTAAACAGGAAATTAAAAACACAATTTAAATGTGACACCACACTTTAAATATTTAATTAATAATTTAATTAGTTCAGTTACTGTAAAGGGAGAACAGTGGTTTTCTTACATAGCTTAGAAAACTCTTCAAAGTGACACAAAAAAGTAAAGATTTGTAACTCCAAATCTATAGCAAGGAGAGTCAAAAGGTTGGTATCGTTTGAAAGATTTATTTTTTTATTTTGGACATTTCTCATGCTGAGAAACTGCAAATGAACTGCAAAATAAATAAATAAATAAAATAATACAAATCTTTCTAATTTAAAATGGAATATCTCATGAAGGAAATAAGTTAGCGGGATCATTCTTTTTTTGATGTTCCTATATATATGAGCTGTGTCTAGATCAAATTGTGTGGGGATCGCATGAAGAAATCAAAAGTTACAGTATTTGGAACCAAGGTAGCCTTTGTTGTTTAGTCCTTGTCACCCCTTGAAGGTCATTTTTAAAATCGTTGTTTCACGTGGAGAAACTCGTGAACGACAAATGGGATTATGTTGATCTTGGACTCATTTCAATCGGGAGCATCTACTGTAATAATTATTACTGTATAAGTAATAATGTGCCATTTTCTACAATCTATATGTTTCATGAAATTATAACCAAAAATGCCATGTGATAGCATTTGTGCGCCTGTGGGGTTTTATGTGTCGTAAATTTGTGAGCAATATCACGTAATCTGTTTATTGGATTATGGTGATGTTAGACTTATTTTAATCGTGAGAATCTGCTGTAAATAATGATGTCGTAAAATGGTTAGATGCATTAAAAAAGCTGAGTTTTTAAGCTTTAAAATGATACCTATTATTCCTTTCAGTGGTTGCTTTTAGTAATTTGATTATGAATTTTTTCATGGGGGGTCCCACCGGTGGGACACTTCGGGCTTAAGGGGTTAATAAAGGCCTTCTGAAGTGAAGCGATACTGTATATTGTAACAGAAGACCGGACCTAAACAGCGGAACACAAGTATGAGCCACCCCGGATTTGGATTTGGTTGACGCTTTGGTTGAAGGAAACTTCATCTCTGGTGCCCTCTGCCGTCAGCTTGGCCTCAAGACCAAGACTACGCCGTCAACCTACCAGATCCACTCAATAACCGGTAGACCTGTGAGCAGAAGACATGTGAGTCGGAGTATTGGACCATTACAACTCCAAGTTGGGATACTTCATGTGGAGAACATCCATTTGCTGGTTCTGGAGGGATCACCGCTGACGTTATTCTAGGGCGTCCGTGGTTGGAGCAGCACAAGACGGGAGAAGTCCTGAAGTAGAGCGACACCTGTTTTCTGAACTGTTTCTATGCACTTCCAGTTCCAACCGAGAACTTCTTGCTGGCAAGTTGGCCTTCGAGGAGTGGAGGCATTGGCTGGAGGGAGCCAGACATCCCTTTCTGGTTCTAACCGACCATAAAAACCTGGAGTATCTTCGAGCAGCTAAAAGACTCAACCCCAGACAGTCCCATTGGGCGTTGTTCTTCACACGCTTTAACTTCCCCCTCTCTTATCGACCTGGATCCAGAAACATCAAGACTTCATGCTCCAGAAGAAAACTGTATACTCATTGTTGTGGACAGATTTTCTAAATCCTGTCGTTTTATTCCTCTGAAGGGACTCCCTAGTGCCATGGAAACTGTGGAGATCATGTTCAACCACGTATTCCGATACTTCGGAATCCCTGAAGATATTGTCTCGGATAGAGGACCACAGTTCATCTCTCGGGTGTGGAGAGCATTCTTCTCGCTCCTAGGTGTGACCGTCAGCCTCTCGTCGGGATACCATCCTCAATCGAACGGGCAGATGAAACGGAGATCGGCCGCTTCCTCCATACCTTCTGTCATGGCCACCAGGACTCTTGGAACCAGTACCTGGGTTGGGCCAAGTACGCACAGAACTCCCTATGCCAGCCATCCACCGGACTCGGGCACTCACACACTCAGTCACATTGTCTGGTCTTGTTCACATCAAGGAACTTACCAGTATGCTTACTTAAACATCCCGAAGTGTGATCTTCTGTCTCTGTCTCTTATGAAGTCAAATATCAAGCTTCTGCCAGACCACCTTCCGTATTCAACGTACGAAGAAAGTGTAAAACTCTTGCAGTTCACAAAGCTTATGCTATGTCCTACACCTTCTTAGTCAACTTACGAAAAAAGTATAATTGACGTGACACAAGTTATAATAATATAATAATTCTGTTTTGTGATTTATTTCTCTTGTAGGTTAAATGACTGTAACTTAACAGACAAAAGCTGTTCAGCTCTGGCTGCAGTTCTTGGATCAGATAACAATCTGAAAGATCTGAACATGAACAATAATAATCTGCAGGATTCAGGAGTGAAGCTGCTCTGCACTGGACTGAAGAATTTAAATTGTAAATTGGAGATACTGAGGTAAGTTTAGCCACAGGAGTCACATGACGAGAGTAGGGTGCAGTGACTGACAGGATGTTGTCAGAGGGAAAAGCGCAAGAGAACTTTTGTTAATAAACGTTGCATTACTTTGTTTAATATAAGTGAGTTTGTCTTTGTTTTATTGTTGTTGTGTTTTTCATAAAATAATAATAATAATGAACTACGAACTAAGCATACGTTTTAAAGTCCAAAGATTTTTTTATTTATTTGTTACAATGTTGGGTATACCATATCATCCGTTTTATTCATTTTGGTAACAAAAGTCCAACGTTTAAAAAGCGAATTTGTCATTGTACTATTTTATTGTTGATGTGTTTTCATTAATAACACAATCTAAGCATTTGTTTTAAATTAAGGGAAAAATACAAATACCTTTTATTTATTTGTAACAACACAAGTATACCATGTCATCAGTCCTATTTGTTTTGTTGATAAAAGTTTGATATTTAATATAAGCGAGTTTGTCATTGTACTATTTTATTGTTGTTGTGTTTCTTCATTAAGAGTAATTGAATCAAGGAAAGGAAAGATCTAATGTTAAAGATCAAGTTGGGCTCAGTGCACAAGGTGGTGTCTTTGAGCTTTGGCAGTATGAGTGTGTGCATGTTTCCTTCCACTCTTACTCTTTTGGTCTTAGCGACGTTTGCTTTTACTGTAAGAAGAATCCTTTATATGAAACTTGGCTAGAAGATGGTGTTCTATCAGAGACAAAAGAAAACATCATTTTTACATTATTGTGAACCTCTGTGGCTGTGCTGTAATTCATCAGTATACGCAGAGATTATCTTTCATTCTTTCTCCTCTTGTTTGCCTCCATATTCGGTTGTCAGTTTTTGCAACTAACTTTCAATACATTCATAAAAAGAACAAAATAAAATTCTCTCTGAGGATTTATGTTGTTCAGGTTTAACTTATTAACCAGCTGAATGTTTTCATTCCTGTTCTAGACTCTCTAAATGCAGTGTAACAGAACAAGGTTATAAAGCTCTGGCTTCAGCTCTGAGATCAAACCCTTCACACCTGATAGAGCTGGATCTCACAGGAAATGATCCTGGACAATCAGGAGTGAAGGAGCTTAGTGATTTACTACAGGATCCAAACTGTCAACTGAAGACACTGAGGTAAGACGGGATGAAATCATTAACAAAATTAGTTGTATGCAGGCTAAATATTCATAACAAATATATTATTTTAGTTATACATTAAGCTAGACAATTTGTTGCATCAATATGATCAAGATTAGATAAAATGCTGCAAGTTCTGATGATGATAACAATCAACACAATTTAGTTGTGGTACAAGCTACAGGTCAAATACACATCATGGATCAGTATATGTGCTGTTCTGGAGTATGGTATACCTTGACAATTAACATGCACAATTTTGATTTTGTGCACACTTCTCATTACAAATTCTAGATAACCTTTCAGTCAAATTGTTTTGTGAACACAGATGTTTTCCATCAAGCCCAGATTCACTGTATCTCTACAGCAGGTCTATGAGTCTCCAGATGTTCAAAACATGCAGTTTCACAGTTTTCTCTGCTGATGTTTCTCACACATCCTGTTTAAGAGCCAGAAAGATCTTGAGACCTTAATTTCACACTTTGTATTCATACTGAAAATCATGATCTAGTGAGCTTTTGCCCTTCTGATCCATGGGAAGTGTCTGTTCTTATGAGTTTGCTTTAGGACTGAGTGTTGCTCTAATTTCTTTTAAATAACACCATTAGACTTTGTTTTCAAGTATTTATACTGGTGTGAAAAAGTCCTGATTTTTAATTTTTTTGCATGTTTGTCACACTTTAATGTTTCAGATCATCAAACAAAGTTAAATATGAATCAAAGATAGCACAAGTAAACACAACATGCAGTTTTTAAATGAAGGTTTTTATTATGAAGGGAAAACAAAATTCAAACCCACATGGCCCTGTGTGAAAAAGTGCTTGCCCCCTAAACTTAATAACTGGTTGGGCCACCCTTAGCTGCAACAACTGCAATCAAGTGTAAGGCTGGACGTTTATGCTGCTATTTTGAACCAATAATCGGAAACAAAAAGCAGTTGAAGGATGATGTGCATAATTCAGTTATTTATCTGACTGTTACAGACACGCCAGGTTCCAGCACCCTCCAATCACAGCGCACAGCATCTCCTGAATACTGATCACCGCCACCTGCACCTCATCAGCGCACTCATCACCAGCACTACTTAAGACACACTCACACACAGTCACATTGTCCGGTCTCGTTTGCATCTAAGGACTTACCTGAATGCTTATCTCAAGGACTCCTCTTGCTACTTACCTGTACTCCGGGTTTCCTAGCTCCTCTACACGATTCCTATCTGGCGTGAAGTGTTGTCTGAAGTCGTCTGCTCCAGTCAGCAAGTATCATTCTCCATTGTCACTCTGCAAACACAAAGGACTGTGTCATTCTCCATATCACTCGTACATCACTAAAGTGCATCTGTTACTCACCTGTCATCATCGTAATACTCTGCTTGTGTTCAATAAACAACCTGTTATTCCTATCTTCTGTCTCCTGCCTGGTCCTATTGTAACAGAAGACCGGACCATTACAGCGGAATACAAGCATGAGTCAACCCGATCCGTTCCAAGAGCTGGTAGATGCTTTTCGCCGCACATTTGCGGTACAACCACCGGTCCCAGATCCGCCACCAGCTCCAGCACCCATCATCACTTCCGCATCCACCGCCACTTCTTCTTCTCCTGTAGCGCACTTCAGTCCCATGGCCCAACCGGCGCCCTACGCTGGTGCGGCGAATGATTGCAACGGCGTTCTTCTGCAAGTGTCTCTGATCCTGGAGATGCAACCGCACTTATTTCCCACAGAACACTCCAAGTTAGCGTAAATTATCTCTCACCTTTAAGGCAAAGCGCTGGATTGGGCCGATTCTATCTGGTCACAGAAGCATCCAGTAACACAGACATATGCTGGCTTCGTTGAACACTTCAGGGAAGTGTTTGGAAAACCATCCTGGGATTCATCCATTGGTGAGAAGCTTTACAGATTAAAACAAGGAAAGTTGTCTGTTAACGAATATGCTTTGCAATTTAGAACCCTGGCTGCCCGGAGCGGATGGAATGAACAAGCGCTGTTGACGTCATACCGTCAAGGTTTGGATCCTCAAGTGTGGTTGCATCTCGCTGCATACGAGGATACCATCGGGCTCGAACGTTTCATCCAGCTGTCTATACGCTTCGCCACTCATATGCAGTCGTGTCTCGAAGAGCACCAGGGTCAGAGTCTCACTAACACCATCCTCTGCCGCCCAGAATCTGTCAGCACTCCAGAACCAGTTCCTGAACCCATGCAAATAGAATCATCATGGTTAAGTTCTGAGGAAAGACAGAGAAGGCTGACCCAGAATCTCTGCCTCTACTGCGGTTTACCAGGACATGTACTCTCCTCATGTCCTACCCGTCCTGCACGTCCTATGGTGAGTGCCATTATTTCAACTCTCCAGACTTCAAAGCCACTCACCACGACGATCACAGTTACTGCCGCTGATATTTCTCTTCCAGTATGTGCCCTCATCGATTCTGGGTCAGTGGGAAACTTCATCTCTGGCGCCCTCTGTCACCAACTCAACATCAAGACCCAGATTATGCCTAAAGCTTTCCAGATCCAAGCCATAACTGGAAAATCTGTAAGTCGAAGACATGTCAACCGGATTACGAAACCCATCCACATTCAAGTCGGCGTTCTTCATCAAGAATTCATTCAACTACTGGTTCTGGAGGGTTCCACTGCTGACATGATTCTAGGGCGCCCATGGTTGCAGCTTCACGATCCCATCCTCTCTTGGAACACTGGGGAAGTCCTGAAGTGGGGCGACCATTGCTTCTCCGAGTGTTTCTCCAACCTGCCTGTTCCCAAGTCTCCTTGCTCCAATCCATTTCCAGTCTGTGCAACATCCATTGAGAGCCCGCTCGAGAAGAGATCTGTGGACATTCCGACCTGTTACGCCCCCTTCAGAGACGTATTCTGCCCCAAGAGAGCCTCCAAGCTGCCTCCACACCGGCCATGGGACTGCGCCATCGACCTGCATCCGGGTGAGTCAGTGCCACGGGGCAAAATTTACCCCCTATCCATCCCGGAGGAGAAGGCCATGGTGGAGTACATCGAGGAGGCTTTGGCTCAAGGATATATCCGACCATCCAATTCCCCTGCTGCATCCAGCTTTTTCTTCATGGCCAAAAAGGACGGAGGCTTGCGGCCCTGCATTGATTACCGTGCTCTAAACTCCATCACTGTCAAGTTCCGTTATCCCCTTCCTCTCATCCCTGCGGCCTTGGAACACCTCCGCGGAGCCACTGTGTTCACCAAGTTAGACCTCCGAAGCACCTACAACCTGATCCGAATACGTGAGGGGGACGAATGGAAGACCGTCTTCGTCACGCCACTGGCCACTACGAGTACCTTGTCATGCCGTATGGCCTGGCCAACGCCCCCTCCGTATTCCAGGACTTCATCCACGAGGTGCTCCAGGAGTTCCTCCATAAGTTCGTGCTGGTATATATCGACGATATCCTAATATACTCCCGGAGTATGGCCGAACACCAACGCCACGTTGCTGAGGTCCTGCAATGCCTGAGGGCTTTCCAACTCTATCTCAAAGCTGAGAAATGCACCTTCCATCAGCCCTCAGTGCAGTTCCTTGGATACAACATCGACCACAGTGGCATCCGGATGGACGAGGGGAAGGTGGAAGCCATCAGAAACTGGCCAACACCCACCACGATCAAAGAACTTCAACGTTTCCTCGGATTCTCCAATTTCTATCGAAGGTTTATTCACAACTACAACTCCATAACCAGTCCACTCACCATTCTTCTCCGCCATAAGTCCAAGTCTCTGTCCTGGACCCCAGCTGCCACCAAAGCTTTCGAGACACTCAAGCAAGCCTTCACGACCGCTCCACTCCTGGTACACCCGGATCCCGACAAGCCCTTCATCGTGGAAGTCTCCTTTCGCAGCAGCAGGGGAACCCGAGCCGTCTCCATCCATGCGCCTTCTTCTCCCGTAAGCTCAACCCGGCGGAGGTAACTATGACATCGGCAATCGGGAACTTCTAGCCGTCAAGTTGGCTCTAGAGGAGTGGAGGCATTGGTTAGAGGGAGCTCAGCACCCCTTTGTAGTACTGACCGATCACAAGAACCTGGAATACATTCGAGCTGCCAAGAGACTTAACCCCAGACAAGCCCGATGGGCCCTCTTCTTTACCAGGTTCAATTTCACCATCTCCTACCGCCCTGGTCCGAAAAACTTCAAGGCTGACGCTCTGTCCCGAATCCATGCTCCTGACGAGGTCAGTGAAGAACCTGAGCCCATCCTGCCTGAAAACCTGTTCGTAAGCCCCATAACCTGGTCTCCAGAAACTATCCCTCCTTCCAATGCCTCCACCAACACTCCACCGGGTTGTCCCGAGGGCTTACAATACATCACCCGAGCAAGACGCACCCCACTGATCCACTCTGCACACTCCTCACTTGGCACTGGCCACCCGGGGGTCAATGAGACCCTCTCGCTGCTAAAAGAGCACTTCTGGGGGTTGTACTGTCACAGACACGCCAGGTTCCAGCACCCTCCAATCACAGCGCACAGCATCTCCTGAATACTGATCACCGCCACCTGCACCTCATCAGCGCACTCATCACCAGCACTACTGAAGACACACTCACACACAGTCACATTGTCCGGTCTCGTTTGCATCTAAGGACTTTCCTGATTGCTTACCTCAAGGACTCCTCTTGCTACTTACCTGTACTCCGGGTTTCCTAGCTCCTCTCCACGATTCCTATCTGGCGTGAAGTGTTGTCTGAAGTCGTCTGCTCCAGTCAGCAAGTATCATTCTCCACTGTCACTCTGTCATTCTCCATATCACTCGTACATCACTAAAGTGCATCTGCTACTCACCTGTCATCATCGTAATACTCTGGTTGTGTTCAATAAACAACCTGTTATTCCTATCTTCTGTCTCCTGCCTGGTCCTATTGTAACACTGACTCTATTAAAGTTATTTTTTACCTCTTATTCATTAAAGGTAAAAGTCTTTCTTAGAACTGATAGGAAAACATAGGATTTAACCTGAACGTTTAGATAACGAAAGATACAATCAATTTAGCTTTCAACATTATCAGTTACAAAATTAAAGATTCTCAAAACCTTTAAAGCAGGCAAAGTTATTTATTAAGTTACATGTTTAATTATTCAGACAGCAGAATGGAACAACATACTGTATAAAAAACTTAGTTGTAACAGATAATGCACTGCTGTGCAGAAGAGGCCTTAAAAGCAGCCTTTCTTGTATTAAGAGGTTACGCATCGGTGTGCGGGAGTGGCAGGGTTAAAGCCTTTCTCCCCGAACATCGGTTACCTTTCCTTCTTATACCCTGAGCAAAGCATTGTTTTATATGAGTGGAATACCAACACCAAAACCAGCTGACAGGAAATCAAAAGAGATGGCAAATGGGTGGTGATCAAGAAGGGGAGAAGTACATTAGCATATTCTCCTTAATGCATGTTTAAGAAATACCTAGATTGAACATTAGGATACTTTAATGTCTCCATTAAGTACACAACCATTCAGTTCAGTTTATAAGCTGTCAGATGAGACCAATGACATAGTTAGTTAGAAAACACTAGTAGATAAATACCATGTAGTTGAAAGCATATATGTCATGTGAATCAAATGGTACAGATGAGGTGTATTGAGGTGTAAACGACTCTGTCTCTCCAGACAGAACCATCCTGTGCCTGGAGTGTCCCAACAGTCCTTAAACAGCATATTGATAAATCCCTCGCTCTAGATAGGCATTAGCATACTGTGATGATAAAGGCCATTGTGCCACGTTTAATTCACATGTATACATTATAAAGGGATTTCTGAAGTAATAGGGCAGTAAAGAGTTCTACACATATTTGCTCAGCCCTACAAAAGCGTTTGCGATAACTTGTAATGAATCTGTTACAGCACTGTGGAGGAATTTTGGCTCACTCATCTTTGCAGAATTGTTTGTAATTCTGCCACATTGGAGGGTTTTCGAGTGTGAACCATCTTTTTAAGGTCATGCCACAGCATCTCAATAGGATTGAGGTCAGAACTTTGATTAGGCCAATCCAAAGTCTTCATTTTGTTTTTCTTCAGCCATTCAGAGGTGGACTTGCTGGTGTGTTTTGGATCATTGTCCTGCTGCAGTACCCAAGTTCACTTCAGCTTGAAGTCATGAACAGATGGCCGGACATTGTCCTTTAGGATTTTTTGATTGACAGCAGAATTCATAGTTCCATTTATCACAGCAAGTCTTCCAGGTCCTGAAGCAGCAAAACAGCCCCAGACCATCACACTACCACCACCATATTTTACTGTTGGTATGATGTTCTTTTTCTGAAATGCTGTGTTACTTTTACGATAGATGTAATGGGACACACACCTTCCAAAATTTTCAATTTTTGTCTCGTCCCAAAAGTCTTGGGGATCATCAATATGTTTTCTGGCAAAACTGAGACAAGCCTTTATGTTCTTTTTGCTCAGCAGCGGTTTTCGTCTTGGAACTCTGCCATGCAGGCCATTTTTTCCCAGTCTCTTTCTTATGGTGGAGCCATGAACACTGACCTTAACTGAGCACTTTTTCACACAGGGCCATGTGGGTTTGGATTTCGTTTTCCCTTCATAATAAAAACCTTCATTTAAAAACTGCATGTTGTGTTTACTTGTGTTATCTTTGATTCATATTTAAATTTGTTTGATGATCTAAAACATTAATGGGTTAGTTCACCCAAAAATGAAAATTCTGTCATTTATTACTTACCATCATGCCGTTCCACACCTGTAAGACCTTCGTTCATCTTTGGAACACAAATTAAGATATTTTAGTTGAAATCCGATGGCTCAGTGAGGCCTCCATAGGGAGCAATGACATTTCCTCTGTCAAGATGCATAAAGGTACTAAAAACATATTTAAATCATATCATGTGAGTACAGTGGCTCAATATTAATATTATAAAGCGTCGAGAATATTTTTGGTGCGCCAAAAAAAACGAAATAACGACTTATTTAGTTATGGCCGATTTCAAAACACTGCTTCAGGAAGCATCGGAGCACAATGAATCAGTGTATCGAATCATGATTCAGATCGCGTGTCAAACTGCCAACAGCTGAAATCACGTGACTATGGCACTCCGAACAGCAGATTCGATACACTGATTCATTGTACTCTGATGATTCCTGAAGCATTGTTTTGAAATCGGCCATCACTTTATAAGACATTATAAAAAGTCGTTATTTTGATTTTTTTGGTGCACCAAAAATATTCTTGTCACTTTATAATATTAATATTGAGCCACTGTACTCACATTAACTGATTTAAATATGTTTTTGGTACCTTTATGGATCTTGAGAGAGGAAATGTCATTGCTCCCTATGAAGGCCTCACTGAGCCATCAGATTTCAACTAAAATATTTTAATTTGTGTTCCGAAGATGAACGAAGGTCTTACGGGTGTGGAATGGCATAAGGGTAAGTAATAAAGTCCAGAATTTTCCTTTTTGGGTGAACTAACCCTTTAAAGTGTGACAAACATGCAAAAAAATAAAAAATGAGCACCACTGTATATGTTTATTTGTGTATTTAAATGTTCAAAGAAAAGTTATTTACATCTAAATAACTAACTAGAGCTTGTATTTTTTATCTTATCAAGCATGTTTGTAATGCAACAAACATGTAGTTGAGAACAGAATTAACTCTTCTGCAGGTTTTTGAGTGCTGCTGCAGATGAAGCCTGTCAGTATGTGGAAAGAGTTGTGGGTAAAAACCTGTTTCTCCTGAGAGAGCTGAATCTGAGTAAACATGAACTAGGAGACACAGGAGTGAATCAGATCGCTGCTCTACTGCAGGATAAACACTGTCAACTCAACACACTGACGTGAGTATTGTTCATTTATTTAAAATATTACATTACTTTTAATTGTAATGTTACTGATAATATTTCCTCACATATTTTAGGCAGAGCAGTTTTTTCTCAGTCACAACAATGTAAAGAAATACAATTAAACAGGAAATTAAAGACACAATTTAAATGTGACACCAAGCTTTAAATAATTAATTAATAATTGAATTATTTCAGTTACTGTAAAGGGAGAACAGTGGTTTTCTTCCAGAGCTTAGAAAAATCTTCAAATAAGTGATAGATTGAAAAAAACAGCTTCACTATAAACATAGTGTGGTGTAGTTATACACATTTATGGTGTAATTGCATATTGACGCCACTAGAGGGCCACCTTGGTTTTACAGCTGGGGAGTTACCATGAGTGAGTAAGTGAGTGATCCTGGAGTCATCCACACAGGCTGGTGAGCAGCACAAGTTGTTAGTTCGTGTTCAGTAATAAATACATTAGTCCTGAGATATACACCTCCGTGTGTGTAGTTTATTAAATACACTACACCAGAAGAAACACTACATGGTGTCAGAAGAGAGTTGTTTCATGAACTCGAACCCGCATTTGACAGCACTGAGACACGACGGGAAAAAAGTCGGCGCATTGTGACTGTAGTGAGTCTGCCATACACAACATACACATGGATCAGTTCAGACTACCACCTCCATTAGTCCTGACAGGAAATACAGGCGAAAACTGGAGGAGATGGATTCAGCGGTTCAACATTTATATGACTGCATCAGGATCAGACTCAAAAAGTGAGAAGGTAAAAATAGCCATTCTACTTCATGCATTAGGAGAGGAGGCCCTAGAAGTATACAATTCTCTGTCTATAGAGCCAGAAGGGGAAAATGAAACAATGCAAGATGTAGTGGCTGCACTGGAGAAGTATTGCTTACCAAGAAAGAATGTTGTTTTCGAGAGGCATCAGTTCTGGGCTTACCCTATGTCTGATTCGATCACATCGATAAGTACATCACAGAACTAAAACAAAAGAGTAAAGACTGTGAGTTCGGCTCTACAGAATCTGACATGATAAGAGACAAGATTGTGTTCAGTATCGGTGATCAGCGGTTAAAAGAGAGGCTCCTAAGTGAAATAAACCTGACCCTCTAAAAAACAGTGGACATTTGTAGAGCAGCAGAGGCAGCAAAAACACAGATTCAAGCAATGGGAGAGCAGAATAAAACTGTTCACGCCATTAAAAAGAAGACAAAAGATTCGAAACAGAACAAGAGATATGAAAAGACATCATCTCAACAACCAAAGGCAAATTCGGACTCATTCACCTGCAAAAAGTGTAGAAAGTCTCACCCTCCACGACAGTGTCCAGCCTATGGAGCTACATGTCATGCTTGTGGAAAACGTAATCACTTTGCCTCAGTGTGCATGTCTGGAAAACAGGACACACAGCATAAACTCAAAAGAAATGTCGCTGTTGATTCCCTATTCATCGGGACAGTAGAACTAAAAGAGGCCCCTAGCTCTGGACAGAACGCGTGGTACACAGATATAGACATTGGAAATGTGACAGTGAAGTTCAATCTGGACTCAGGGGCTGAAGCCAATATTTTACCTCTCGACATTTATCAGTCTCTACACGAAACTGCGCTGTTGCAACCGACTTTGACTATGCTGGTGACGTATGGAGGAACAAAACTAAAGCCAGAAGGTGTGGCCAAGCTGCAGTCACACCCAAAGCGCAAGTTTGCTTACCCTTTTACATCACCAGACATTCATCCATTCCAATACTTGGTAAGGAAGCATGTGAACGGATGCAGCTGCTGAAAAGAGTCTAGACTGTTGTAATGATGCATCCTACCTCCAAAGAGGAGTTGATAGCAAAACATCCAACAGTTTTTGAAGGACTTGGTCAGTTTCCAGGTGAACATCATATTCATGTCGATCCGAAAGCAATCCCAGTCATACATGGCTGTAGAAAAATTCCCTTAGCAGTGCTTGGCAAACTGAAGGGCACACTGGATCAGCTGTTGCAAGCAGATGTTATAGCACCAGTCACCCAGCCCACTCCATGGGTTAACAGTCTTGTCGTCACTGAAAAAAAGAATGGGTCATTACGAGTTTGCCTGGATCCTTGTGACCTGAATAAAGCCATTCTTCGTCAACACTTCTCTATCCCAACAACGGAAGATGTACTGTGTAAGCTTGCAGGAAAGAATTTTTTTTTTTGATGAAAAAGATGGTTATTGGCAAATCAAACTTGACACAGACTCCTCCCTGCTATGCACATTCAATACGCCATGGGGTAGATACAGATTCAAACGTCTGCCATTTGGTGTCAAGACTGCTAGTGAAGTCTTCCAGCAGTACAATAATGAAGTGTTCGGTGACATAGAAGGTGTACATATCGTTGCTGATGACATGATTGTCGCAGCTGCCACAGAACAAGAACATGACATCATTGTGGCTAAAATTATGGAGAGAGCAAAACAACACAATGTGAAATTCAACCCTGACAAGATTCAGTACAAGGTGAACAACGTGCATTTCATGGGACATGTGATAACTCCACAGGGGGTGAAAGCAGATGATGGCAAGATACAGGCAGTAGTAAGAATGCCAACACCTACAGATAGACAATCACTACAGCGTCTTTTGGGCATGATCAGATATCTCGCCCCGTTTATCCCAGGTGAGGCATCACTCACAGCACCTCTCAGACAGCTGCTGAGAAAAGACATTGCATTCCAGTGGCAACCTGAACATGACACTGCATTGTCTGCACTCAAAACGGCACTGACCAACACACCAGCTCTCAGGTACTATGACCTCAACATAGCACTCACCATACAAACAGATGCATCTAAAGATGGATTGGGATCATGTCTACTGCAAGAGGGACAACCAATAGCATATGCATCCAGGGCTTTAACAGATACGGAACAGAACTATGCCCAGATTGAAAAAGAATTGTTGGCAATAGTTTTCTCCACCAAAAAGTTCCATCAGTATGTGTATGGACGCAGTGTGAATGTCCAGTCGGACCATAAGCCATTGGAGGCTATCTTCAAGAAACCACTGAGCAAAGCGCCAGCGAGACTCCAACGTATGCTCTTACAGCTACAAAAATATGACCTCATCGTCCACTACACACCAGGGAAGGACATGTTAATTGCTGATGCATTGTCACGCGCTGTTGCTGATGGTCAGCACACAAGTACAGAAGATCTCAGTGATGAAAGAGTTGTATATGCGCTTGAAGCAACAGCAGCTCTCAGTGAAGACATGCTAAAGCAACTTGCAGAAGCTACTGCAAGAGACAGTACTCACCAGTTGCTTGTGAAGATGCAAAAGACAGGATGGCCGAAATTTAGAAAGCAACTTGATCCCTCGATTCATCAGTACTGGCCTGTTAGGCATACTCTGGCTGTGCGAGATTGTATATTACTTGTATCTGACAGGATCCTGATTCCAGAGTCAATGAGATCAGAGATGCTTAGAGAACTACACATCTCACATCAGGGGATGCAACGTACGAAAGCGCATGCCAGAAAGTTTATGTATTGGCCTAGTATGACCAAACATATTGAACATATGGTCGAGACATGTCCAACGTGCCAACAATTCCAGCCCAGGAACCAGAAGGAGCCGCTCATCTCTCATGACATCCCAGAGCTACCCTGGTTAAAAGTTGTAGCTGACATCTTCGAAATCAGAGGTCAGTCGTTTCTTCTGATTGTTGACTATATGTTTCCAGAGGTAATGAATATCAAAGACAAGACAGCAACCACTGTTATTGAAAAGATGAAAGCAGTATATGCCAGGCATGGCATTCCTAAAGAGCTAGTGTTTGACCATGTACCATTCGCAAGCTATGAAATGAAGAAATTTGCTGCAGAGTGGGGTATCAAGCTGACACACTCAAGCCCGACATACCCTCAGTCAAATGGATTGGCAGAGAGAACTGTCAAAACCATCAAATGTGCCCTGAAAAAAGCAGCACAGTCCGGCATGGACCATCACCTTGCTTTGCTTTCAATAAGAAATACTCCCATCACTGGCATGTCTTACTCACCTGCATAGGTTCTGATGGGAAGAGTTCTGAGGAGCACCTTACCAGCATCCAGTGCAGTCCTGCGACCTACAACCCCCAAGGGTGTTCATCAGGCGCTTCAAACCCTGCAAAAGAAGCAAGCTTGTCACTACAATGTGGGAGCAAAACCCCTGCCAGAACTGCATGCAGGAAATACTGTCCACATTGAAACAGACAGAGGGTGGCAGCCGGGTCTCATTGTCTCCAAGCCAGATGAGCCAAGGTCATACAATGTGGTCAATGCAGCCAGACGACAGTTTCGTCACAACAGGCGCCATCTGAGAAAAACAACTCACAATCACTAAGAAACATTCGACCCTGCAGGTGAGCCACAAGATGGTACACACTCTCACATCCCAGGAGCACATGAAGTGACAGATCAGTCTGTTCAGTGGGTGCCAGATCAATCCTCGCATAAAAGCAGTACCACAACCACCAGGAGTGGTCGGGTGGTGAAAGTCCCTGTGAGGTTTCAGGAGTACTGTATGAACTGACTATATATTTGCCTAATAATTAAGGTTAAAAGTGTTTAAGCCTTGAACTGCTTATTTGACAAGATGTTAAGATAAATGAAAAAAAAGAAAAATTAAAATGTTCCTGTTATGTGGGCTTTAAGGTCTATATTCATTGTTTATATGTCCTGTTTATAGCTAATATTGTTTTCTAAGAAAAAGGGGGATGTGGTGTAGTTATACACATTTATGGTGTAATTGCATATTGACGCCACTAGAGGGCCACCTTGGTTTTACTGCTGGGGAGTTACCATGAGTGAGTAAGTGAGTGATCCTGGGCTGCGTTCCAGTTCGGTTTTAGACACGCACTCGCGAACTTCCCTAAACACTTCCCCTCGGGGGAATCCCTGCCGCCATTTTGAAGTGCATTCCACTTCGTGAAGTGGACGAGGGAAGTTTATATGGACAGACCCTCGCTCCCTCGATTTTGACCGAGGGAGCGAGTCTACTTCATATGTACACTTCAGGCAGCTCCATAACCCACAATGCAACACGATTGTGACGTCACCGCATATCGCGTTTAATTTACCCCACCACAAACAACTCTATGATATATTAATTATTTTTTAAACATTTAAAACACACATATATACATATAGAATGCTGTATTAAACAATTTTGTAAGGGGAAAAAAATAAATAATAAATCAGCTCCATTGCGGATTCCAAGTGATCAAGGGCTTAGGACGTTCCAGTTCAGCCCATTGCAAAGGTTCCGCCAGAAGTGGGCACTCGTGCAACGTAAGCAATGACGTACATCCGAGTCAACGAGACCGAGTGAAGTTAGCGAGGGAAGGGCATTTAAAAACCGAACTGGAACGCAGCCCTGGAGTCATCCACACAGGCTGGTGAGCAGCACAAGTTGCTAGTTCGTGTTCAGTAATAAATACATTAGTCCTGAGATATACACCTCCGTGTGTGTAGTTTCTTAAATGCACTACACCAGAAAAAACACTACACATAGATATGTCTTTCCTACCTTTCACAGGTTAATTCTGTGTAAATTAAATATAATTGTGTATATATTGATTGCTGTTTTTGAACATGACTGCTGAATGTGATCATGTTTACTGATTGCTGGCGTGTAACAATTTTTTTTTTTTTGTGACATCAGAACTGCTCATAATTACTTTCAATTTAATGTTTGTATTTCACAAAATGTAAAATGTCTTATTTTGGTGCAGAATATACTGTAACTTTTGAACAAGTGCATTTTGAGAATCTGTAATCAGTATCTGCCTGTAATAAGATCCACTGAAGGCAAGTTGACTGAACACAAGTGCAGCTTTATTCTAGTGATGTTATTCCTGATCCAGAGGCTTTAAAGCTTGTGTCGAGAACATCAGCCGGAGCTGCATATCGAGGCTTGAATTGTTTTAGTGAAATGACGTCACCGGTGACGTTCGAAGCCTCGTTTGAGTGCAGTGTTTTTTTCCCTCTCATGTTACACAATCACTTCCACTTCTCTCTGTCCAGTCCACCTTAATCACTTTTACTTTTTTATCCAGTTTAAAGAACTTTGTTCCCTTTCGTGGGAACATCGACGCTACGTCCAATGACGTGATGGGAACCCTCTGCATTTTGTGTTCGTGAAGCACCTCTGTATCCAACCAATGAAGAAACGTGACGTCAGAGGCGGGTGACGTCACAGACCAGGAAACTATAAAGCATACCCAGAACAAAGAACGCCAGCTTCTGTTGTCTTCAGCAAGCGCTATCTGTATCTTGTCTGTCTTATTTATTGTCGTTTGTCCCTGCTATTGCACACAGTGATCAATTCGCCCGACAAGAGTTTCAAAGCACAAAAATAAGAAAATATATATATAAATGGCGGAAAAGCAGCAATTTATGAAGTGTGTTCCTCCCTGCCCGTGTTTCATTTCGGGTGGGGATACACTCGAGATGTGTGTGAGATGCCTGGGAGTTGAGCACGCACAGGCAGCTCTCGAGGGAGCTGTCTGTGTGCACTGTGAACGTCTCACTCTCAGAGTGCTGCGATCACGCCGGGCGCTCTTTGAGGAGGGCGCCGCGGTGAGTGTTCCCCGCGGGTCTGGTCCTGCTGCTGCTGAGGCACAGCGAAGGCTGCACTCGTGGGGTTGACAAATGGATCTAGCAGAGGGGGGAGAGATGGGCCCAGCCTTATCGCTCCCCTTACCTGCTAGACCCAGGGTCTCTCCTTTGGCGGTGGAAGCACGCGCTGCGGTTTCTTCCCCCCAGAGGGAGACACCGGCACTCAATATATCTTCCTCCGAGGAGGAGGAGATGTGGAGATGAGGAACCACCATCCTCAGGCTTATTCGGCGACAGGTCAGGCTGCAGCATGCCTGCATACAATGTCTATCTTGCAGGCATACCAAGCCGACCTGCTGCGGGAAATAGATGAGAGTGGGAAAGCATCATTTGAGGCGATACACAAGCTTAATAAGGTGACAGAGGCATCTATGGCTCAATCTCTCAGAAATAAAAGAAAGAGATAAAAATGTGCTGATGGACGCGCCGCTGTCTCCTGGTGGCCTGTTCGGCGACGCAGTAACAACTGTCGTCGACAGGTTCCAAGAGACACGAAAGCAATCAGCGGCGCTCCAAAAGCTTCTTCCCCGTCGCTCTCATCCCCCCGAGGCTGCTGGGCGGGAGCAGCCTCGGCCGACAGCCAGCTCCTCGGCGCACAGAGCGCAGCAGTAAGCCAGTGTGGCCACTCGTGCTCCCCCGCAGAAAGCTTGGGGACCGGGGCGGTCGGCACAGGCGAAGCCTTCCGGGTGTAGGGTGGATCTGAGGACCGTCATTATCTCCCGGAAGGCTTCCAAGAAAAAGTTCTGACGCCAGTCGTCCAGGGCTTTTGAGGGCAGTCCCCTCCGGGGAGGTTCGGCTATTAAAACATCAGATACCCGTTCCTCTCCGGTGCCCTCAGGGGGCCGTTGTGCCAACCCTGCCACCCAGTGTGCGTCAAGGCGCAGCGGTCTCCACCAATCCTCCGAGGAGGGTCGGTCAGCGCTTGATTCGTTTGTCTGCTGGTGCGCTGTGTCAGATGAACAAGCCAAGTGCTCAAAAAACACCAGAGACCAGTCTTGAGAGACTGGTACCCTTAGTAGAATATGTGGAAGAATGGAAACGTCTCCTGAACATTTCGA
Organism: Chanodichthys erythropterus; assembly: GCF_024489055.1. NCBI lineage: Eukaryota > Metazoa > Chordata > Actinopteri > Cypriniformes > Xenocyprididae > Chanodichthys > Chanodichthys erythropterus. The sequence goes on from NC_090236.1 coordinate 39,137,061, forward strand.
AATGGTTGCTGCTCATGGTAGAACAGGGTTACAGAATTCATTTCGGTTCTCGACCGCCCAAGTTCAACTGGGTTCTTCCCACTGTGGTAGCCCCAGAGCAGTCTCTGGTGATGGAACAAGAGGTTACAACGCTTTTGCAAAAAGGAGCTATAGAAAGGGTTTTACAGCCATTACTTCATTGTTCCAAAAAAGGATGGAGGTTTGCGTCCGATCATAGATTTACGTGTGTTAAATCGATCTGTAAAGAAGTTGAAGTTCAAAATGCTTACACTCAAACAGATTATTCCACAGATCAGGTCCGAGGACTGGCGCGATTGACTCCTGCTCGTGTGAATTCCATTCTCTGGGCTGTGAATGGGGTGAAGTTAGGCCAGTCACTCACTGTAAAACAGTTCCAGAGGCTGTTGGGTCTGATGGCAGCTGCATCCAGCTTTATTACTATTGGCCTCCTGCACATGAGACCCTTACAGTGGTGGCTCAGGACCAAGGGGTTCTCACTGAGGGGAAATCCTTTTTGCATGATCAAAGTCAACACTACGGTGGTCTCATATATAAAACATCAGGGGGGTTTGCGGTCTCGCCTTCTGTGCAAACTGGTCAGCCGCATCCTCCTGTGGGCCCAGGGAAAACTCCTTTCATTGAAAGCAGCATATATTACGGGGTGGTTAAATGTGGGAGCGGACGCTCTGTTGAGGCAAAGCGCGAGACCACGGGAATGGAAACTCCACAACGAGGTGGTGAAGTTGATATGGAAAACTTACGGTTGAGCTCAAGTCGATCTATTCGCCACAGAGGAGTCAACTCAGTGCCCTCTGTGGTACTCTCTGGAGCACCCAGCACCTCTACGGCTGGATGCTATGCTACAGACATGGCTGAGGCTATGTCTGTACGCATTTCCCCCAGTCTCATTGCTCCCGGGAGTTCTGGAGAAGGTTCCCCAGGAGAGGGTTGACCTAATATTGGTGGCCCCTTACTGGCCGACCAGAATATGGTTTGCGGATCTAATATCTCTCCTTCACTGCTCTCTTATGGAGCTTCCTCTCAGGCAGGATCTCCTGTCACAAGCGGGCGGCACGATTCTCCATCCCTGCCCAGAAATGTGGAAACTGTGGGCCTGGCCTCTGAGGGGGCAAGGCTCATAGAATCCGGTCTCCCAACTGAGGTTGTGGAGACCATCTTTCAATCCAGAGCTCCCTCCATGAGGAAGTTGTATAAGTATAAGTGGAAACCATTCGCTACATGGTGTGGCCAACGTAATATGGACCCTGTCCAGTCTCCTATTAGCTTCGTGCTACAGTTCCTTCAGGAAAAGTTATCAGAAGGTTTAACCCCTTCAACATTGTAGGTATATATTGCAGCCATATCGGCTTATCATAATCCTGTAGGGGGTTCCTCGGTGGGTCGAGACCCCCTGGTTATACACTTCCTCCGCGGTGCACTGAGGTTGAGACCTGCAGTGCGCACAAAAACTCTGACCTGGGACCTAGCTATTTATATATTTATTTGTGTATGTTAATGTATCTTGAACCATGTAACACACATTTTGGCACTGTCATACTCAAAAAAAAGAAAAGAAATAGTTTTTCCTGCCCCATATTTCCATTGACCAGCATGTGTCTCTGTGTGCATTAGAAGTCTTCGAGAAATGAACCACTTTTCAACACATCTGTCTGGAAAGCTTCAAAGCTTCATCCCGCCACCACTACTTTATTCAAATAAACATGAACAAAATTAAAATTAGGGATGGGTAGTTCGATTCCCAGTGTCGACACACATCTGAAGTTTTCAACACACTAGTGCTTTGAAACAATGTTCTGGAGCATTGCTTGAAATGAGGCTGTCACGTGACATGTGGAAATGAAGCTTCGTTACCTCACTAACACGTCACGTCGGGCTCAAACAAATGAATATTTCCTAAAGCTGGTGAAGTGATTAGTAAGAAGCCGCTTAAGCTCCAGCACAGTAAAAAAAAAAAAAAAATTCTTGAATAAAAATATGAAATTGCATTTGCATTTGTGCCTTTGTGTGTGTGTGTGTGTGTGTTTTAAATATGCATGTTTTGTAAGGAACACACCAAAAAAAGGTGCAATGAAATCACAGAAAAAAATCACAGACCTAATTTATTGGCATATTAAACAATCTATTTAGAAGGTGAAAAGATACAAGTTTGATGTGAGTAAAAACAAAGTCTTTATTGTCATTGTCATTGTATTGTGTAAAATGCAATGAAATTTCGCTGCACACACGCACCACCATCTTTCTAATGACATATATGGTTAATAAATATAGCTACAAATAAACCTTAATGACATCCCAACAAACAAAACTGAATAACACAGGTAGTGTAGGGATTTTTATTGGACACCAGATGGCAAAGTAGAGCACCGTTTCAAAAGCTTCGAAGCACCGATCCATTTTGTTGTAAAAGCCTCACTGCTTCAAAAGCTTCGTTCGGCACATACCTAATTAAAATAACAAAGAAACACTATACTAAGAAACATGAACATAAACCTCACCAACAGCAGCTGAACAAATCCAGACAAAAGATAATGATAAAATGAGGGCTATATAGACACTAATGAACAAACACCTGAACACAACGAACCAATGAAAACGTGTCACATGAAACAAGGAACCAATCAGAACATGACACATGAACAGGGGCGCACATGATCACATGAGGAGCAAGACTGTGAGAATTATACAAAATAAAAGACATGACAACATAAACTAAAATAAACCCAGAACAGACGTGACACTGCCTCACGGTGCAGCACTAAAACAGATTAACCTTTTCCAAAACTTGTTTGATTGTCTTCTGCTTCAGGAAATACTTTATTCCTTAATCTGTTAATGTTCGTTTATACAATTATTCATTGTTCATGTTCGTTCAAAGTGGATTAACTAATGTTAACAGAAAACGTTTGTATTTAAAAATGTATTAGTAAATGATGAAACTGACATTAAAGTTATTAAATGCTGTACTAGTATTATTCGTCATTGGTTTATGTTAACTAACGTAGTTAATGTTCAAAAATGAAAGATTATTGTAAAGTGTTAGTGAGTCGAAAATGTGTCTGAAAACAACCGACACAAACACATTTGTCCCAGTGATCAAACCAAGGGTGACATTGACACAAAAGTACCTTAAAGATGATATGAAATGAATGTGTCAACTAACATAAATAGATTGATGATTTCAGCCTTTGTATTGTTTCAATGTCGGTAGTATATTTAAATGAACAATGTGTCGTCTTTCTCCATGTTACCTGCACCTCGATATCCCTGTTTATTTGTCTGCAAATGTCTGCTGGATGAAGATAAACATGTTAGTTGATCAACACAGATCTGAGTCATTGTCTTTTCTCTTTCTTTCTTCAGTCTGAGTAGATGCAGAATTACAGAGAAACAGTGTGTCATCCTGACTTCAGCACTGAAATCAAACCCGTCACACCTGACGGAGCTGGACCTGAGCTGGAATAATCTAGGAGACTCTGGAGTGAAAAACCTCAGTGATCTACTGATGAACCCACAATTCAAGCTGGAGAAACTACAGTTAGTATCATTATACTGTATTTAACATTTAATTTGTTTTAAAACAACAGGGCACAAGTCACATCATTTGCACACTCAAAAAAATAACTCTTTGAACAAACATAAAAAAATCATGGAAAGGATTTCCACATGATTAAGTTGCTTTATTTCAGCATTATGCAATTCTGTTATTCCAATTTAATGTACTTATATGGGGTCAACTTAATTTATTAAGGTTGATTCAACTTATTTACTATGGTTGGGCACAGCTTAATTTAATAGTGTCAGCCCACCTAATTTGCAATGTTTTGGACCAACTCATTTACTTAAGTTGATCCAATCTATGCAATTTAAGTTAGCCTAACAAAAGTGCTTAAAGGATTAGTTCACTTTTAAATAAACTTTTGCTGATAATTTACTCACCCCCATGTCATCCAAGATGTCAATGTCTTTCTTTCTTAAGTGGAAAAGAAATTAAGGTTTTTGATGAAAACATTCCAGGATTTTTCTCCATATAATGGACTTCAATGGGCACCAAACGGTTCAAGGTCCAAATGACAGTTTCGGTGCAGCTTCAAAGGGCTTTAACCCTTGAGGGACGGATTGGGCGGTACCGCCCAAAATGGCATACTTTTACAAATGTGTAGTTATCTCAAAAACTATTAATGCTAGAGAGATGCGTTTTTTTGCCGTCTTCCTCAGATTCCACTGAAAACAGCGGTATCCAGTTTGTATATTAAACGCGCTTCCGTTATTGCGCAATACCACTGCGTAAACAGGCCAATGAAAACGATTATGTTAGGCAGATTCAACCAATGTAAAAATTGCTGCTGGGAGGAATATTTTTCTAACCCAATCAGAGGAAGGTTACCATGATGTATTCTAGCCATTCAGAGGACTCTGTAGCTCTGCTGTAGCCTTGTAAAAGCTCGCTGGCCTATAGTAAAAGACCGGCAGCCGGGTGTAATCAATAAGCGATTGGAGAATCAGGTATCAGGTCGAGAAAGCAGAAAGCGATCGGAGTGTTACAGAGAGCGATCTGAGTATTAGCGAGCACAAAGAGATAAATTCGAGAGAGATATAGCATTATTACAGAATTGTTTTATCAAAATGGCAAGCAGTAAAAGATTTACGGCAGAACAAGCTCTGGAACAATTACTGGAAAATGACGAGGAGAAATCTGGAGCAGACAGCCTTGCTTTGCTCATTGGCATGCCTAGGACTGTTTGTAAAAAAAGTTAATTATTTAATTGTTCTTTACACATTTGATTAAACAATAACACATTTCTGTCAAGCAAAGAGTTTGAAAAAATTTTTTTTTTTTTGTTCTATATTCTGTGATGTGTGATTTTCAGTAATAAATGACAAAAATCTAATTTTCGTTTTTGAAATTCTCTAGTTTACTGTACATTTTCTTTCACTCATACTTCCTTTCTAAACACATTACATGCATGCTTATGGTAGCTTAGGGTCTTCTGAATCCATAGATACCAAACACAAGGTGTTCCATCTCCTTTACATATGATTTATAAGCCCAAATATAAAAATAGAGAAAACAGACCAAAAAGGGCTTAGTCCCAAAAATAAAAAAACGCCTAGGACTGTTTGTAAATAAAGTTAATTATTTAACTGTTCTTTACACATTTGATTGAACATTAACCCATTTCTGTCAAGCAAAGGGTTTGAAAAATATATTTTTGGGTCAAAAACTTTTCACTATTGTTGTGTGAGGTAGGATTTTCAGTAATAAATGAGAAAAATCTCATTTTCGTTTTTGAAATTCTCTAGTTTATTGTACAATTTTTCACTCATACTTCCTTTATAAACATATTGCATGCATGCTTATTGTAGCTTAGGGTCTTCTGAATCCATTGATACCAAATACATGGTGGTCCATCATCATTACGTATGGTTTATAAGCCGAAATGTAAAAATAGAGAAAACGGACCAAAAAGGGCTTGGTCCCCTAAGGGTTAAATGATACCAGACAATGAATAAGGGTCTTATCTAGCGAAACGATCGGTCATTTAAAAAAATAAATAAAAAAGTTAATAAAATTTAATAATAAAAAAATAAATTAATAAAAAATAAAAGTTAATAAAAAATAAAAAAAGTTGTCACGTAATACGCAATTACGTTGAAAAGGTCATGCTTGACGTAGGCGGAAATACGAGTCGGTGTTGACAAGTTCAACGTGCAAATACTAAGTCAAACGTTGTTTACAAAAAAAGGTAAAACAACAATGTCGGACGATTTTGATCTTCGAGGAGAAGATGAGTTTTTCGCCCTGCCCTACCTTTTTGAACCACAATACACAGAGGAAGAAATTAGCCAGATGGAAGAGACTGCTGCAGCGACACACACCTCTCAAACATCGGGCAGATGAAGATCTAACGAGACGTGGTGGTGCACATGTGGCAAATGCCAACCATTGCCAACAGAGGAAGAATCTCAATGCTGCCACGACTGGAACATTTCAATCAGTCGGTGAGTCCCTGTTTCCATCTCGCTGCATTACCGGACAAAATGGATTTCCACCGTTACTGAGCAACAGCGTTTTAAGGGGGTCGCACACCGGACATGAAGCTCAGTGCCGCGCCACGTCTTTAAAATTCGAACGCATTGTTTTCAATGAGTGTACACACACCGGCGGCGACATTCGGCGCCTGTCTGCGGCGCCCAGCTATGACTCAGGAAGTTGTTCAAAATCATGCCATGCCACAGAGCGCCATGTACATTGTTTTACATTAAATGTATATTATATTTCTCTCAAATTGCTGACTTCACCCTGTGCTATAAGATACATCAGTTTTACATTCTTAGTTTAACAGCTTGAATAAAGTCTAAAAATGTATAATAAACATAGCCTTTTCTTTCATTTTGCTTTGTTGTGACATCTTTCCATGTACACTAACCTCAGTGCGAAATATTAAGGCATAGGCATATGTAACGTTTGGTGCCCATTGAAGTCCATTATATGGAGAAAAATCCTGGAATGTTTTCATCAAAAACCTTAATTTATTTTCGGCTGAAGAAAGAAAGACATGAACATCTTGGATGACATGGGTGTGAGTAAATTATCAGCAAAAGTTTATTTAAAGTGAACTAATCCTTTAATGCTGAAAGAAAGCCATTTAATCACGCGGAAATCCTTTCCATGATTTAATTACAATTATTCAAAGAATAGCTTTTGAGTGTTAATAAATTAAAACCTTTCTATCAGCGCTGCATCTCCATCTGAAGAAAGATTCAGAAATTGTATTAGTTAACAGGTTTGTATGTGTATCAGTAAAAATTAATATAAAAAAGCATTAAACTTTGAAGCATTTTAAACTTTGTGGTTTTAAAATTGTTTCATATGCTGGAATCTGACAAATCTTTGCTGTGAAACAAGACAGAAGTGAGAACAGACTAAAAAACAGTGTAACAAATTGTCATAAATGGCTGGTTGTAATGAAGCTCAAGGGCGATGGAGAATACAATAACACTGTCTTTAATCACAAATCTAACACATATGAGAGATAAAACACAACCACTTTATCATAAATGACAGAACAATGAACAGACAGAACTAAGAGTTTAAATACACAGACAGAGTAATCAAGGTAAAACTGAACAGCTGCAGGAACTAATTAACAACCAAGAACACTAACTAGGGAACACACACAGACAGCAACACCATGATAATAAAACACAACAAAACTATTACACAAGTAGATTATGCTGAAAGGTTACATTTATACTGGACTAATGGTACTTTTCATTAAATCTTCTTTTATTATACAAAATGTGTATTTAGAGGTTGTAAATTACACTCCAAAATGACTTAATAATCGATTCAAGTATAATATATTCATGTATTAAACATTTGAAAATAGTTAATTTAAATGTTAATTTTTCTATTGTTACTATATTGATCCCATATATTAATGTACTGAACATGGATTTGAGTCATTTTCTCTTTCTGTCATCAGTCTGAGTGAATGCAGTATTACAGAGAAACAGTGTGTCATCCTGACTTCAGCTCTGAAATCAAACCTGTCACACCTGAGAGAGCTGAACCTGAGCGGGAATAAACTAGGAGACTCTGGAGTGAAAAACCTCAGTGATCTACTGATGAACCCGCAATTCAAGCTGGAGAAACTACAGTTAGTATCATTATACTGTATTTACTGATTAGTTTATTTTAAGTCAACAGGGCACAATCACATCATTTGTAGCGCTGCATCTCCATCTGAAGAGATTCAGAAATGGTTTTAGTTAAAGGATTAGTTCACTTTCAAATTAAAATTAGCCCAAGCTTTACTCACCCTCAAGCCATTCCAGGTGTAATGACTTTCTTCTTTCTGATGAACATAATCAAAGAAATATTAATAAATGTCCTTATGCATCCAAGCTTTATAATGGCAGTGAACGGGATCAATGAGTATGTAGTGATTTTGGACTAGCCTCACTCGAGGGTACCATGAATTTAGTGGTTTATGGTCTTAGATATTAATATTACCTTCTATTTCTCTCTGCTGTTTTCTTGCCTCTTTGCCAGATTATTATACGTGTTTTCTTACGTGTTACTCGGCTCTTTGTGCTAACCAGCCTCCATTTAGTGTTCTTTGTATTGTTAGTCTTAGTCTCAGTCTTGTCTGTTTGGTCCCACCGTGTATGTCATACCTGTTCTCTGCCTAGTCTCCCTTCAGCCTGAGATCGCTTGGTCACCTGCCATCTGTGGTGCTGGGTATTCTGGTTGGGGACTGAGTTTTCACATTGCTGCGAGCCCTCTGTCAAGCTCAGGACTCCTCTTCAGTTTATTTGAACTTTTAGTTCTCCAGCTGCGAGCATCCAAGAAGCTGGTGCTCGGCAGACTGCCTGTGTTTCTCTGAAACAAGACAGAAGTGAGAACAGACTAAAAAACAGTGTAACAAATTGTCATGAATGGCTGGTTGTAATGAAGATCACGATGATGGAGGATACAATAACACTGTCTTTAATCACAAATTTAACGCGTAGAAAAGATAAAACACAATTTTATATATATATTAATCTACAGTGATAAACTCACTTATTTTTGGGAGTGAGGATGGATCCAGACTTGGATTGTAACTAGTTTCCTTAAATGCTCCTGTCTTGGTTTGTTCGTTTATATCATTAAGTTTCCATGATTTTGCTGGTTTATTAGTGACTGTATGACATTTATTCATGATTCATTTAACTCACACATGAACTGAACATGGATTTGAGTCCTTTTCTCTTTCTGTCTTCAGTCTGTATGGATGCTGGATTACAGAGAAACAGTGTGTCATCCTGACTTCAGCTCTGAAATCAAACCCGTCACACCTGAGAGAGCTGAACCTCAGCTGGAATAAACTAGGAGACTCTGGAGTGAAAAACCTCAGTGATCTACTGATGAACCCACAATTCAAGCTGGAGAAACTACAGTTAGTATCATTATACTGTACAGCAGTTACAGTGTGATTGAAGTTTATTTATTTTAAGACAGCAGGACTTATGTTTCATTCTTTATAGCAGTGCACTTTCTGGGGATTCCCTATTGGTCACATTTTCGGTTTTTGTTATTTTTATCTAGTTAGTAATTGTTGAATTACCAGCATTTGATATGATGATTGTGTACTTGCAGAAATCTGCATTTTCAACAGAGAATAAAGAATAGAGACATCAAATAAATAGTTAAAATGAAAGTGAAGAAACGGTATCTTCAGCACACAGAACTAGTGTAACTGGGCTTCAAAACAGACTATTGGAAACTAAATGCTGCTGCAGCTCTTCAATAAGATGATCATCATAGATGTGAACTATTGTTATTTCTCTGTCTTTAGACTGTGTGGATGCAGTATTACAGAGAAACAGTGTGTCATCCTGACTTCAGCTCTGAAATCAAACCTGTCACACCTGAGAGAGCTGGACCTCAGTATAAATAAAATAGGAAACACAGGAGTGAAGCACTTATGTGACGTACTGAAGGATTCACACTGTAAACTGGAGAGATTGAGGTCAGTAACATTCTTCACATACAAGAATCAAAATGATTAAAATCACTTTAACAGTTTAAACTAAAACACTTTATACTCAATATCTCACAATGAGTCTGAGTTCACATTATATTGTGAAAAATTCTTCCCCTTAATGATTTGTTTGTAAGATGATCTCTCTTCCTCTGTTTGTGTCTTTCTAGTCTACTGGACTGTGGCATTACAGATGTTTCTTCTTTAACTCAGTCTTTGACTAACTCAAAAGCACTGCAGTTTTTAAAACATCTTGATCTGAGACACAATACAATCAGAGACTCAAAGCAGCAGCTCAGAGACGTGTTACGAGACTCAAACTGTGAACTGAGGTGAGGAAACATCACTGAGATATTAAATATATCTTCATTTACCTCTGATATGTGAACAAACCTTTCCAATTTTCGTGAAAGGAAATGATCACTAAGCTTTATTGAAACAAAGGGTTTGTGTGAGAACAAAATGTGAAGTTATTAAAAGGAGGAAAGAGACAAAGGAGGAAAGAGAACAAAAGCACACTGTCACAGCTTTATTCAACAACTGCTTTATTAACTGTGTCAGTAGTGAATCACTTCAGTCTGAAAATAGACTTGTTCAGATTGTAGGAAAACGCTGCACTCCTGCTAAAATCAGTGCGTTCAGCTTCAGCTCACAGCCGTCCAGCCTCACATGAGAAATGTCTCTGTCTCTAGTGTGTTTTTACTTTGACAAGCAACACGTCACACTACTTTACACTCACTTTACTTTCAGTTATTTACTAAGAGCCCTACAAACATGTTTAAACTAGAGGACAAATGGCTTTAACTAAAGGATTGTGTTTTAATTCAGAATATCATTTGTATTTGCTCCCTGTGGTTTATTTCATACACCGTTCACTCATTAGTTTCTTCTTTACAGTCACTCAATAGGAGTCACACCAACACAAACATATCAACGTGATTCGTGGTTTAAATGTATTATATTTAAAACACAAATATCTCTGTCATGTAAAGTCAATGATTAATCTGATTACAGGAATTTAATGTAACTTCTTTTTACTTAAAAAAAAACAGTAATTGAAATATAGTAACTAATTTGCACTTTGAACACTGATTGTTTTCTCTTCTTTTTCACCTTACAGAGTTTAATCGCCAATAGAATTCAGATAGCGATCAGCTGCCAAACACGTCTGGTGGATGCTGTATATCATAGTGTGAAATCATCATGAGAGGAGCAGAAACCATCAGGTGATCCACAGAAGAGTCTCACTATTGTGTCTATGAGGAGAAATAAATGTGTGATTAATGTGTAAATGTGTTTCATACAGATGGAAGAGACTCAGATTTTACAATGAAATAAAGCAGCATGTGTGTTAGAAACATGATTAATGAATGATTATTGTTGCTTTAGTATTCAGCCAAATGAAGGTTTAGTTTTATTTAAAGGTGAACAGGAGGAAGAAGCTCAGATGAGTCTGTCAGCCGAAATCTTCAGGCTCTTCAGTATCAGACCTACAAATATAATAATGTTTGGACTGAACTCATCCATAACTTTTAAAATGTTTCTAATCATAAACGTGATTATCAAGTACAGCACATAAATGTATCAAAATATATTAAATGAGCTAAGTTGTTCGTAGAGACCATTGGTGGCAGTAGTTATACGAAGGTGGTAAGGATCTCAAACTGAAGTCTTCGGTATGAAGCAGTTGTTGAAGGTGGGAGTTTTGAGGCTTCAGAAGCTGATCTTTATGAGGATTCATCAGTGAGAAAACAGAAACAATAACTTAATGTACTGTGAAAAGAAAGAAACTTCAGTTTACTATTGTAAAACTGTTAAGGCTAAGCACTTTGAACTTTATATTCCTACTGATCATGCTCACTGGAGTAGCACTGTGGCTGTGGAATACCCATAATCCCTTGATCTTTAATAATTTTGTGTTTGGTCAAAGCAAAGATCTGTAAATAACAGTATGTTGAATTAACATCTTTGAGCTTTGTTGTAAAGTTGTGATTTGTGATAAGTGTTTTGTTGTTTTTTGTAAAATTGTTTATAGTGCTGAACTATAATCTCTAAATTTTCATCAAACAGATGATGATGGACTGTTGATCAAATGAGCTCAACAGACTTCATGATCAAAGAGAACATCGTAAGTTCACAAAAAAAAAGTAAAACTAAATGTAAAGTTAAATGAAGCTGAACTCAACTGGAGTGTTATTTGTGAATTTATATATTCCTATTTTTTTATTTGTCTTTTTTTTTATTCTCTTGTGGTAAATTTCTTTGTCCATACTGAAGATAAAAGAACATAATGAATAAAAAAATGTTAAAACGACTCACCGACAGATAGATGGATAGGCTATGAGTGAAAACATCTACTTTATGATTTATTTGTTGATTTTGGCAGATTTTCTCCTCTTACCACACAGTAATTCAACTCCAGGGAAGCTCCACTTACAGCAATTCACCAATAAATGCTGTAATATTTCCATCAGTCTGCAAGTACTGACCGGAGAAGCTTTTCGAAACTCTGAATCAATTAAACCAATTGACTCACAATATGATTCACTGTTTCGAAGCGCTTGAAATGCCTCATGTTAGCGACACCTGCTGGTCTAAATGGTGTAAATAAAACAAAAATGTCCAAATGTAACCTCAGTTCCCTGAACGAGACACTGCATCAGAGCTGATACTATGGGGTTTGAACTACTGAAGCTTTATGAAAACTCATGGCTCAGAATTCACCCGCCAATGGCGTTCAAGCACACAAAATGAAGGCAGGTCCCCCTGCTGGACACCATTGCCTCAGAATCTTTGGACTGAAGCAGAGCACAGCTGACATGACTCTGAGCTACAAAAAACAGAAGCTTTATGCAATGTCTCGTTCCCTCCTTTCAGGGAAACAAGGTTATGTTGGGTAACCAGAGATGTTCCCTTTTGAGTTCGGTTCACTCGACATTGCATCAGAGTTGACACTATGGGGATCTCATAAATCCTGCCGTGTTCATAGCGAGGGTCAAGCTCAGCTGCAAAACAGCCATTGACCTTCAGCTAAAACACTTCATGCAGTGGAAGACCTCATAAACTCAGTGGCATAGCAGCTAAAAGAGCAAGTTACACAAGCATTATACTACCCCTTGTGAAAAAAAGTGCACTTTAGTATACTTTTATAAAGTGTACTTATTGCACAAATAATATACTTAAAAAGAACACACTTAAGTGTGAATTGTAATGTTTTCAGCCGCTTAAGTGCATTCTATTTGTAATTAATTTTAAATATATCACAGATTAAGTTCATATTAAAAGCAATAAGTTGAATTTCTGAGTGAGTTACTTAAGTGCGACTTTAATACAATTTATGTACTTTGAAATATGGTAAAAGTGTACTTCCGAATGTACTGACAAGTAATTAATGTGAACTAAAATATACTTCAATGTAATTTACATTCTGTCACGGTAGAACAAAGCAAACAGGTAGATCCAAGTGCAGCGATAGGGGTTTATTTAGGGCAAATCCAAAAGCGTAATCCAGTTAACAAGCAGGGGTCAAAATCCAAAAACAGCAGTCCAACAAAAAAATAGAAACAAAACCAGCGAACAAGAAAACCTGGGAACAGACATCTGGGGTGACATTAACAACGAACCACAAACACAGACAGAAACACCTCAGTATAAATACACAAACACTAATGAAATGATGCCAAACAGGTGAGTGCAATGATAATGAGATAATGAAACCGGGGAGTGTGTGATGGGATATGTAGTCCTTGGGGTGAAAACAGTCCAGGATGGAGTGCCCTCAAGTGGCTAATTCGGGCACTCTCACTGACGGTCGTGACATTACCCCCCTCAAAGGAGCGGCTACCAGACGCTCTACCAGAAAAAAAACAAAAAAAAAAAACACCAGCAACTCAGGAGGGAGGTGGACAGGAGGAGGATCAGGGGGAGGGTTGGTGGGTCAGATCCTGGGTGTCCTACTGGACACCAGGGCGGTGCTGGAGGATCTAACCAGGTGACCACTGGCAGGTTTGGAGTCCTGACTGATTGCCAGGGTGGCGCTGGAGGAACCGCCCAGGCTGGTTCCAGTCGTTCAGACGGCCCGGGCCGTGGCGGCAGGGCAGAAGGCTTGGATGAAGGCAGCAGAACAGAGGGTCTCGGCGGCGGTGGCAGGACAGAAGGTCTGGGCGGCGGTGGCAGGGCAGAAGGTCTGGGCGGCGGTGGCAGGGCAGAAGGCTTGGATGACAGCGGCAGGACAGAAGATCTGGACGGTGGCAGGGCAGAAGGCTTGGATGCTGGCAGAGCAGAAGGCTTGGACAGCGACGGCAGGGCAGGAGGCTTGGACGGCGGCAGCAGGGCTGGCGGCCTGGGAGGCGGCAGCGGCAGGGCAAGGCGCTTCGTTGGCGCCGGCAGGGCAAGGCGCTTCGTTGGCGCCGGCAGGGCAAGGCGCTTCGTTGGCGCCGGCAGGGCAAGGCGCTTCGTTGGCGCCGGCAGGGCAAGGCGCTTCGTTGGCGCCGGCAGGGCAAGGCGCTTCGTTGGCGCCGGCAGGGCAAGGCGCTTCGTTGGCGCCGGCAGGGCAAGGCGCTTCGTTGGCGCCGGCAGGGCAAGGCGCTTCGTTGGCGCCGGCAGGGCAAGGCGCTTCGTTGGCGCCGGCAGGGCAAGGCGCTTCGTTGGCGCCGGCAGGGCAAGGCGCTTCGTTGGCGCCGGCAGGGCAAGGCGCTTCGTTGGCGCCGGCAGGGCAAGGCGCTTCGTTGGCGCCGGCAGGGCAAGGCGCTTCGTTGGCGCCGGCAGGGCAAGGCGCTTCGTTGGCGCCGGCACGGCAAGGCGCTTCGTTGGCGCCGGCACGGCAAGGCGCTTCGTTGGCGCCGGCACGGCAAGGCGCTTCGTTGGCGCCGGCACGGCAAGGCGCTTCGTTGGCGCCGGCAGGGCAAGGCGCTTCGTTGGCGCCGGCAGGGCAAGGCGCTTCGTTGGCGCCGGCAGGGCAAGGCGCTTCGTTGGCGCCGGCAGGGCAAGGCGCTTCGTTGGCGCCGGCAGGGCAAGGCGCTTCGGTGAAGCCAGAGCAGCCTCTATAGTCGGAGGGTCTTGCAGATCGGAGGAAGCCCTCTTCCTCCTTCTCCTCCGCTTATGAGAGTGAGGCGGTGGCTCACCCAAAGTGGACTCACCGGCCGGAGCGGGCTCTGGAGTGGACTCACCGGCCGGAGCGGGCTCTGGAGTGGACTCACCGGCCGGAGCGGACCCACTGGCTGGAGCGGACCCACTGGCTGGAGCGGACCCACTGGCTGGAGCGGACTCACTGGCTGGAGCGGACTCACTGGCTGGAGCGGACTCACTGGCTGGAGCGGGCTCACTGGCTGGAGCGGGCTCACTGGCTGGAGCGGGCTCACTGGCTGGAGCGGCCTCCAGGCCTCGAAAGATGAAGGAAGCCTTTGGGCTGGAACATTTACACTGGTGACGGCCTCCGTGCCCGTATGAGGATGACTCTGCGAAGCCCGTTCTCTCCGACTGCTGAGATAAGCAGCAAATCTCCAGAAGTCAACACTCCGTAGCCCCTCGCATTGGGGCAACGGCTCATCAAGGCAGCGATTAAAAAGATCTTTCAAAGCCGCATCATTGTAACTAAGCCCCACTGCCATCGCCCAAAAGACCTTGGCAAAGCAGCCTACCTCCCATCCGTCTTGCCGTAGGGCCCTCAATGCCCGAAGTTGAGCCATCCGCTCCTTACTGTGGACCGGGAAAGGGATCCGGAACTCCATGCCGGTGGATCTATTATCTGGTGGTTCGTTCTGTCACGGTAGAACACAAAGCAAACAGGTAGATCCAAGTGCAGCGGTAGGGGTTTATTTAGGGCAAATCCAAAAGCGTAATCCAGTTAACAAGCAGGGGTCAAAATCCAAAAACAGCAGTCCAACAAAAAACTAGAAACAAAACCAGCGAACAAGAAAACCTGGGAACAGACATCTGGGGTGACATTAACAACGAACCACAAACACAGACAGAAACACCTCAGTATAAATACACAAACACTAATGAAATGATGCCAAACAGGTGAGTGCAATGATAATGAGATAATGAGTCCGGGGAGTGCGTGATGGGATATGTAGTCCTTGGGGTGAAAACAGTCCAGGATGGAGTGCCCTCAAGTGGCTAATTCGGGCACTCTCACTGACGGTCGTGACACATGTACACTGTTATATAATTTAATACATTTGTAATTACATTATTTACATTTGTTATTACATTATTTGTAGTTACATATAATAATGAAGTTACAATTTAGTATATTTCAAAATAAAATCAAAACCCTCTACATTTATTGACAAAACAATCTCTAAAACAAATACACAAAAACCTTTTTGTTGATGCACAAGAAAAAGCCAAGAAACACTATACAAACACAAACAATTACTACACTTTAACTCTCATATAGAAAGAGTCTGGAGGACAGAGAGGCTTATATGCACTATCATTTTCTCCCTCACATACAAAGGTACCTAAAACCTACCCATCACTTTCTGCATTTTTATAAAATCATTCGGTATGATCTATAAGATGATAAATGAGATACAAACAAAAATGTATACAAACAAAATGTAAAGAAAAGAAAAGATTCAAAATTTTGGGTAACACTTTACAATAACTTTTTATTAGTTAACTATTTTAGTTAACTATGAATGAAAAATACTTCAAAGCATTTATTAATCCTGGTTAATAATCATTTTAACATTTACTTATGTAACTTTTGATTTTAATCACGCATATGTTAATAGATAATGCACTGTAAACTAACATGAACAATGACTATACATTTGTAACGAAGTTCGTAAATATGGGAAGAAGGAGGCGGGAACCGGCGAACATTCAACAAACTTTAATATAAAATAAACAAAGAACAAAACGAAAGTAATGCCGGCAGACCCTCGCGGACGTCTGCCGGCCACACAAACATAATGAAACATAACATAAAGTCCAGGCCTGGTCCTCTCTCGTCCTTCATTGTAGTCGCTCCTCCTTTTATGCTCCCGGAGCTCCTCCATGAGGGACTCAAGACTAGTGCTGTTCCCTCACGGCTCTCGCCCGCCCTGGTCGCCACATACCCCAATCGCCCCTCGCAGGCCGGGGGGTACTCCCGAGACTGCGCTCTACTCCCCCCCCGGGGCCTGTCTCGGCGGCCGCAGCGCCTGGGGGTAAGGACAGACGAGACGAGAGAAAGGAGACGGAAGCAAGGGGAGCGACAGGACGAGAGAGGGGAGAGAGGAAAAAGAAAGAGGAAAAACAAATTCTGGGTCCGGTTCCCAGACACACTGCCGCTCGGTCCTCAGCCTGCCGAGAAGCTTTTCCTCGCAGTGCCACATGCGATGGCACTGGACGCTTGGTGGACGGCCCGATCCTCGACCGCCTCCTGGCGGCCGGCGATGGCTCCTCCGGCTGAGGGCAGCCGGCAGCGAGTCCCCCGTCCCCTGCTCCTCCCCTTCATGGCGGACGGCAGCAGGCTCCGGCCCACGGCGGACGGCGGCGACTCCTCCGCTCCCTCCTGACCTGGACGGCAGCCACCCCACCTTGTCCCAGGAGCACGGCATCCGGGTCTCCGTCCCACCTTTCACTATGCTCCAGCACCACCGCCTCGGGCAGCCTCTTGCGGTTTTCACTCCCACACTGCCCGAACTCCGCAGCACCGCGATCCCCCTCAGCAGCGAGGGCTCTCCGGCAGCATGTCCCTCCTTCCTCCCGGGTTTCGGCACCAATGTAACAAGGTCAGTAGATGTGGGAAGAAGGAGGCGGGAACCGGCGAACGTTGAACCAAACTTTAATACCAAAATAAACAAAGAACGAAACTAAAGTAATGCCGGCAGACCCTCGCGGACGTCTGCCGGCCACACAAACATAATAAAACATAACATAAAGTCCAGGCCTGGTCCTCTCTCGTCCTTCACGGTAGTCGCTCCTCCTTTTATGCTCCCGGAGCTCCTCCGTGAGGGACTCAAGGCCGGTGCGCCTCCCAGGTGAAGCTCATTAATACTCGCGCCACCGGCCTCGCACCGTTCCCTCACGGCTCTCGCCCGCCCTGGTCGCCACAACATTTTATTAACTAACTTGAAAAAACTATATTTTTTATTACCTAATGTTAACAAAAGATGAATAAATACAGTAAAAAGTTAATGCACATAGTTAGATCATGTTGTCTAATATATTAATTGATGTTAACAAATGAGACCTTATTGTAAAGTGTTATCGAACCTAGTTACTTATAAGCTCTGAAACCTTTACTAGCAGGAATATTAAACAGGACCAAAAGGTTTCTTCTAAAATCTTTCTCCAGCATTACAGTGAATGTAATTTTGAAAAGAAAAACAAAACAAAAAACTTGACAAATTCCAAAGGCACAAAAACAAGAAACCAAAATTGTCTATCACCATCTTTTTTGAAGTTGTAGGAAAAAGTGCTCAGTGTGTCCCAGAAGCTCTCCATCGGCAGGAAACCTCAAATGTCCATGAAGCTGCGCACCATCTCTACACAGTATGCGTAAATGGACATGTTCCAAAGAGGCAGGAAAGTAAAAAAAAAATACCTTGAGGAAAAAGATAAACAGAAGGAAAACAATTGTTTGTAAACAGAGTCTGTCCATTATTATAATTGGCTCAACTGAATGAAAGCAATATAGAGATATAGTTGCACTCCAAAGTTTATATACACCTTTGTAGTTTTGAAAATAATCAAAAATTAACAAAGACATTTGATGTCCTTTTCCACCACCCTCCTAGACCCATTTGGTATTCCTAAAGGCAAAGAGTTGCTGATAGTGATTGAAGCCAAGATGTGTACTGTGTAACGATCATCTCCTCCACTTTAATACCAGTTACAGTGTGAAATAAATATGAATGAACATCTGAAGGTATGTTACAAGATACAGTACAACTGATCCATAACATGTCACATTTAATCGCTCAGATCAGTGTTTCAACCGCGGAAAGACGTCAATAAAACAGCGTGTAAACAATGTCACGTAACGTCACATTTACTTCAGAAAAATCACATTCAGCATAAACTCATTAGTCAGCTATAGAGAGGAGCATTCTGTTAATTATATGCACCACATTACATATTCATTATAATTTTATTTTAAATTTTTATTTTATTTATAATTGATTTATGTATTTAATGCATGTTTGAATAAATTATTTATGACAGCCATGATTTAAATGTTTATATTTCAAAAAACGAATTGGAGTAGAAATATGATTATGTAATTCTAAAGTTAGTATTATAACTTTATTATAAAAAAAAACTATTTATGTAATTTAAGTGTTTGTATGTAAATAAGTTAATTTTAACCTTCAATATTATAGTTATATAGTACCAAGTGACTCCCTCATCTAGTTTATAGCATTATTTGAGAGAATTTTTTTCCTCAAGAAAATTTGTCATTAACTGTATCTGATATACATCCAAAATAAACGATATTGAATCGAAATCGAATCGCAAGCTTGTGAATAGAAATCTAATCGAATCGTGAACATTGTCAATACCCAGCCCTACTGAATACTGTTAGACTTAGCTGAAAAATATAAAGCACTATTTATTTCATTTGTATCTTTGTTCTATATTTATCTATGCTTATAATTTGTTCATTATTTTCTATGTGCATTCACTCACCTACAAAATCAACCCAATCCTCCTAGAATGATTACTTCTTTCCAAATAGAGCTATTTGAGTCATCTGGTGAATTTTTTTCATATCGCAATATATATATTGCAGAATTTTTTTTTTTGCCAATATCGTGCAGTCCTTAACCAAATATTATTAAACTATTTAAATTATAAATGATGTGCTAACTAGTTTTGATTAGGTATTAACTTTGATGTGCAATGATCTCCCACATATTTTGCTATTATAACTGCACTTATTTCCGTTGTTGGTATAAGTGGCAGTGAGTGGTAATAGCAAGATGGTAGAAAACTATAAGTTTCTTGTCTGATAACGTTTCTTTAGTCATTTGGCCATCCTGCAGCCTAAACCACTGTAGGCAAATCACATTAACACCTTGCAGTATTCGCAAAATAATTTTAACAATAAAAGGGATCATAAAAATGTGCATGTTGTTTTTTTATTTAGTACTTCCCTGATGAAGCAGTTCATTCTGCAAGGTGTAAGCAAACTTTTGAACGCAACTGCATCACCTAAGATGAATTACCTCAGTCATCAGGACAACACTGTAGTAGAATCCTAGAAGAAAATCCTTCACATTTCCCACAAACACCAGGATTCCAGTGACCACACCATCTTCACTGACACTGGCCTTTAAACATAGAGAACATTTTTATAAATGTTATTATTCCTACTTTACAGGGAATTAAACATAACTTTATCAATTACACAAATATAGATAAATAACCCAAGACCCAAGCAAATTGAGCGGGCTTTCACACAGAATGCGTTTTGCTTTGAAAATAATGATATAATATCATTATAAATATATAATGATGAGATGGGGATTTGTAAGTGCACAGGTGAGAATGTATTACTTGCAAATAGAAAAGATTTAAAGCATTTAAAAGCTATAAGGATAGTTGATGGCAGTGTTTAGCTTGTAATGTGTGATCAGGATGTGCTGGCTGAATTAATGGCAAAACTTGTAACATCACCTCATCAATATGGGTCTTTGATTCCACACAGCTTGCACTGTATCTCCATTGACAGATCTGTACTGATCCTACAAAATGAATATATAACTAGATAAGCACAAAAAAATTACATATTACAAACACAAACAGTAATTGAACACCTCACTTTTCAAATGCAAAAAGAAAAACAGATTATAAGCAGTATTTCTAGAGGGGGTGATATATTGAACATTGCTGGTGGTTATAATAGCGTTTAGATGGATTAAATGTAAATGTCTTTGAATGTTACAAGATCAGATCTTTGAATTTAGTTCTGCAAATTTAACCTTGTCATTTAAAATGATTTAAAAAGTCAGAATTCAATTAAAATATTTTCAGCAACCAAATTCTTTAAACACGCCCACACACGCGATCACATTCATATATAAGAAATTATTATAATGCAATCATTAAAAAAATATAGTAAACATGATTAATTCCCCTCCATATTGCGATTAAACTAAACAAGTTACACTCTTAATGGCAATAAGAACTGCTATGTTACGGTGAAAAAAATAAAAATGAAGAGAGCATATATCAAGATACTTACTTGCTTCTTTATTTGTAGTACATAACGTCTCATCTGTAGTCATCCAAACGTGCAATCCTTTATTTTCTTCTTCTTTGATCAGCAAAGTTGCCTCGCGCATCGCGATCACAGAAAGATGGGTGAAAGTGCATTTTTCAAACTCTGGTGAAGTAGTACGCCGTCATGACGTAGTATTTTGGCGCATGCGCATTAAACCAAAAGTTTATAGGCTATGTGCATGATTTAATTTCTGTTCAAATTGAAGTTTTTCTAGTTCATTGTAGTGTTGTCACGATACCAAAATTTTGACTTTGATACGATACCCAACTTAAACGATACTATGGCAAAAACCTAAAACAGTAGGAAAAGTAAATAAATAACATATGACAGAACTTCTTTCTTCACCAGTGTGCAGCTGAAAATTCTGGATTTGAGCTTCATTGCCATGAAGTTACAGAGTTAGATTTAATATAATTTTTAAAGTTTATTATTTTCATGCTCATGAAAATTGCAAATTATGTGCTATTATGCTTTTTTCCTGTTTTTTTTTTTTTGTTTTTTTTATACATGTAAGCAGGGCTTGGCATTAACTTTTTTCGTTCACCAGCCACTGTGGCTAGTGGTTTTCCAAAGTAACTAGCCACTCAGCATTTTCACTGGCCACAATTTTGATTTTGGTAAATTACATTTTATATGATATGATTTATATGATTATATTAAATTTCTTTGAGTCATTTTACTTGATTTAGAAGATTTAAAACACTTTCAAACTTTTAAATGCAGACTGACCACTCAAATCAAGATTACATTGTATATCAGCTGGTATGTACAGGTGGGAAAGAGGTGGACAATATCAGCATGAGCTAGTATGAGAACAAGTTATTTGTGTTAGGCTATATAAAAGAACAAAGAAGCAAATTACAAAAACAACAGTAAATTAAAAATAATCTTTTTTTTTTTTTGCAGATACACTAGGATTATTCAACATATAGCCTACATTTATTTAACATCTTTTGTTGTTTGATTAACATTAATGACAGACAGGTAGGCCTATTTAATTGGGCTGCTGAATGCATGGACATAACTGACAAATATCCAGTTATTACCCACCTGTTAACGTCCACTTAAGCCATAACCGACTGTACTCTCGCGAGATACTCCACACGATGGACATTTAGAGTCTAGACATCTGTGTGCACGTTTATTTGACTATTCAGGCGCGAGGAGAACTGATCGCGCGCGCGACAGAGAGAGAGAGAGAGCGCACGCGACAGAGCGCTTCTGTTGTGTGTCATTCAGCGCAATTCCGCCTATCCCTCCTTCACTAACTGCACGTAAATAACGAATTGTGCGATTGGAATTAGAGCTATAATATAATTAGAGCAATGTTATTAAAGCATAAATTGGTTTAATATAACTGTATATTCCCTTCACATATTTATGTATTTTTAAATTAATTTTATTTTAGCAACCAGATATCACTTATTAGACTCAATAATACACCTCTTTGCGGATGTCTGCTTGCATGAGTAATATAAATAACACTCATTTAATTTTTGAGAGCATAAACATAACGCTGGCATCACATTCACTAACCTGTTGCTCTTTAAATTCTTTGTACAAATCGGGATGTTTGTCGGCAAGATGCTTTTGACTCCCCTGACTAACATATTTTGCAGACGGGCTTTGTGGTGTCCGTGGGCTTGGCCTGACTGTCGGCAATGTAAGCAAAATAATGCCATATTTTGCTTTGTGCATCTGCTTTCTCAAGAATTTGTGGATGGTCTGCAAGAGCACATGTATATGCAACCATACCTCTCGTTTTGTCACCATAAAAGCCGTTGCGCAGTTGAGAGGAATTAACACACCTTAGAAGCAGCGCGCTGCACGCACACTGCCCCCTGCTGTCGCACATTAGGAAATACAGCTGGTACTCAAAGTACCGGTACTAATAAAATGAAGAACCGTACCGTTTCTAAAAGCAGGGTATCGCGATACCTTTCTAGTACCAGTATATCGTGCAACACTAGTTCATTGTTGTAGTTCGACTGTACGTTTAGGGAACTTGACTCATTCACCTAACTAAAAGTCAATCATTTTTACAGTTTAGTCTGATTAAAATTATTAATGTATTTTAACTGAATATGAATTCAAATTAATTTTGTTTAGATTTGTTAAACCTTTGCTTGCAACTAATGCAATTAAATATGTTTATTCGACTTAGAACAACATAATGATATTAAAATTATTAGACACATGTAAAGTACAGCACTATTGCATTAAGTATCACAAATTCAGCACTCCACAAATGACATTTTATGTCAAATATTATGTAGAAAACTGACACTAATTGAGTTTAGAGCAGGAGCTAGTGATAAAAATTTCAACAATAAGTTGTAGTGGATTATACTGTATAAGCAAGTGTATTGAAATTCAAAAGAAAAATACATTTCAGGTGTATTAATGCACACAATATACTATATATTAAAGACTAAGCACATTTAAAATACATTAACAAATGTCATTTTGGACAACACACTTAAATTGAAATTAAAATAAATTATTTTTTCATGTGCTTTAGCATATTAGTCAATACATCAAAATAAGTATACTTATTTAAAACACTATAAAGTCATAATTAAGTAAAAATTAAGTGCATTTTTAAAAAAGTTTAGAAATATTGTCATTAAAGTGTACTTTCTTTAAGTACAACTTAATTAGACATTAATACAAAGTGCATTTTTTAAAAGTGCACTTAAGCATGTTAATAAATATTGTCATTAAAGTGTACTTTCTTTAAGTAAAACTTAGAGATCATTAAAAAGTGCATTTTTAAAAAGTGCACTTAAGCATGTTTATAAATTTTGTCATTAAAGTGTACTTTCTGTAAGTAAAACTTAATTAGACATTATTACAAAGTGCATTTTTAAAAAGTGCACTTAAGCGTGTTAATAAATATTGTAATTAAAATGTACTTTCTTTAAGTACAAATTAATTAGACATTATTACAAAGTGCATTTTTAAAAAGTGCACTTAAGCATGTTAATAATCTTAATAAACTCACTTAATTTTGACTTATTTTTCCTAAAAACAAGAAAATAATTTTTACTTGTCAAGAAAATGCTTCTTGATCTAAGAATTTTTAGATATACAGATCAAGATGGCGCCGCGCATGGCAGCCACAGTGCTTAGCTCTTCAGTGTTTGTTCTGTTTTTGTTAGTTTTTCCTGTTTTCTGTTTTTCAAACACCATCAGCTTTACCAGGGATGAACTGCTGAACATTCAGCAGTATACACCACAAAATCTTTTACCGGATTTCGATTATTCAGACGTTTTGTTGAATGTTGTAGTCGGCGGAGCGGCAGCGCTGTTTAGACGCTTCAGGACGCGCAGACGGGGAAAGCGCGCCGGCGCCCTCGTGAAGCTCAGACAGCGCGGATTAAGAACGCCGCTGCCTAGCATCCATCTGGCGAATCTCCGCTCTCTGCCCAACAAAACGGACGAACTCCTTCTGCTATCCCGGACCAATAAGGATTTCTCGAACTCGGCTGCTCTGTGCTTCACGGAAACCTGGCTGAACGACGCCATTCCGGACAGCGTGTTAAGTCTGCCGGGCTTTCAGCTGTTTAGATCAGATCGCGACGCAGAATCAACGGGGAAATCGCGCGGCGGCGGGACGTGCTTTTACATCAACGAAAGGTGGTGTTCAGATGTAACGGTGTTAAAGAAGATGTGCTGTCCAGATCTTGAAACACTCTTCATTAACTGCAAACCGTTCTATTCGCCGCGGGAGTTTTGCTCGTTCATTCTGGTGAGCGTCTACATTCCTCCGCAAGCACACGTGAGTTCGGCTTTACAGATACTCGCTGATATGATCACAGAGAGCGAGCAACAACACCCGGACTCTGTTCTAATCATTCTCGGGGACTTTAATAAAGCGATTCTCTCAAGTGAACTGCCCAAATACAGACAGCATGTTACCTGTCCCACCAGAGACAGCAATATACTCGACCATTGTTACACAGCAATAAAGGATGCATATCACTCTGTCCCACGGGCAGCTTTGGGGCTCTCTGATCACTGTTTAGTTCATCTCATACCAACCTACAGGCAGAAACTGAAATCAGCTAAACCTGTAGCAAAGACTGTAAAGAGATGGACCACCGAAACAGAGCGAGCTTTACAAGCCTGTTTTGAATGGACTGATTGGAGTGTTTTTGAAGCTGCTGCCACCGATCTGGACGAGCTCACAGAGACTGTTACATCATATATCAGTTTCTGTGAGGATCTGTGCATTCCTACAAAGACTCATTTAACTTACAACAACGACAAACCCTGGTTCACTGCAAAACTCAGCCAGCTCCGTCAGGCCAAAGAAGATGCTCGCAGAAAAGGGGACAGAGTCTTGTATAAACAGGCCAAATACACACTGGAAAAGGAGATCAAAGTGGCAAAGAGGAATTATTCTGATAAACTTCGGAATCAGTTCTCTTCTAATGACACAGCTTCAGTGTGGAAAGGTCTGAAAGACATTACCAACTACAAGACACCATCCCCCAGCTCTGTGGAGAATCAACAACTGGCAGACGATCTGAATGGGTTTTATTGCAGGTTTGAAAAATCACCATTCACACCTCCAACAACCCCCTCTCCCCCACACCTGCAATTCAGTTCAGTGAAGATGACGTGCGCCAGGTCTTCAGAAAGAACAAGAGAAGAAAGGCACCAGGCCCAGACAGCGTTTCACCAGCCTGTCTGAAAACCTGCGCTGACAAGCTGGCCCCCATCTTCACACAGATCTTCAACAGATCACTGGAGCTGTGCGAAGTCCCCTCATGCTTCAAACGCTCCACCATCATCCCCATCCCAAAGAAACCCAAAATCACTGGACTAAATGACTACAGACCTGTGGCTCTAACGTCTGTGGCCATGAAGTCATTTGAAAGACTGGTTCTGGCTTTTCTGAAGGACATCACTGGACCCTTACTGGACCCCCTGCAGTTTGCTTACCGAGCAAACAGGTCTGTGGATGATGCAGTCAATATGGGACTGCATTATGTTCTCCAGCATCTGGACAGACCAGGGACTTATGTGAGGATCCTGTTTGTGGACTTCAGCTCTGCTTTTAACACCATTGTCCCATCACTCCTCCAGCCTAAACTAACTCAGCTCTCCGTGCCCACCTCTGTCTGTCAGTGGATCACCAGCTTCCTGACAGACAGGCAGCAGCTAATGAGGCTAGGAAAATTCTCATCCAGCACCCTCACCATCAGCACCGGCGCCCCTCAGGGCTGTGTTCTCTCCCCACTGCTCTTCTCCCTCTACACAAACGACTGCACCTCTAAAGACCCCTCTGTCAAGCTCCTGAAGTTTGCGGATGACACCACACTGATCGGCCTCATCCAGGACGGTGACGAGTCTGCTTACAGACTGGAGGTTGAACAGCTGGCTGTCTGGTGCAGTCTTAACAACCTGGAGCACAACACGCTCAAGACAGTGGAGATGATCGTGGAATTCAGGAGAAACCCCCCTGCTCTTTCCCCACTCACCATCATGAACAGCACTGTGGCAGCAGTGGAGTCATTCAGGTTCCTGGGCACCACCATCTCCCAGGACCTGAAGTGGGACAACCACATCGAGTCCATTGTGAAAAAGGCCCAGCAGAGGTTGTACTTCCTTCGCCAGCTGAGGAGCTGCTGAAACAGTTCTACTCTGCCATCATTGAATCCATCCTCTGCACTTCAATTACCATCTGGTTCAGCTCAGCTACCAAATCTGACCTCAGAAGACTACAGAGGGTAGTCCGGTCTGCTGAGCGAATCATTGGCACAACCCTCCCCACTCTCCAAGAACTGTACTTATCCAGAGTGAGAAAAAGGGCAAAGAAGATCACTCTGGACCCCTCACATCCAGCACACTCCCTCTTTGAACTGTTGCCATCCGGTCGACGCTACAGAGCCCTGAACACCAGAACGACCAGACACAGGAACAGTTTCTTCCCTCAAGCAATCCATCTCATGAACACTTAACAAACACGGAACACATAACACTATTACACATTATTTACTTAAAACACTTATTTATATCTCAATTTGCACACATAATTGTACATACAATTGTCTATAATACATATTGTCTTTTGCTTTTTTTTTTTTTGCACTTTGTCTATCTTGTAAATTTGTATATTATTTTATTCTTTTTATTATGTGTCTTGTCTTGTCGCTGTCACTCTGTTGCACTGTGGAGCTTCTGTCACTAAAACAAATTCCTAGTATGTGTAAACAACATACCTGGCAATAAAGCTCTTTCTGATTCTGATTCTGATTCTTCTGATATTTGGGCTGGAAACAAGACAAAAATTCTAAGTAAGAACAGCATTTTTTTTGCAGTGCAGAAGCTCATTAACAGCAGCCATTCAGCGCCGCAGATACTTGGTGAATGAACAGTGTGGGCGACGACACTGTCACCTAGCAATTTTTATCTCAGAGGATCATGTGACATCCACAGTGTGAGCGCCGGCACCATCACAGTGTGTTGAATAATGCAAGCGGCAGCAACACAGGTGTTACACTAAATACTGTGACCATCGTATTCTGTGACCATAGAGGGCTGTTGTCCTTGTGCTGCTTGATCTCCATTACTGTACACAAACAGTGTAAATCCATAAGCAGATAAATATGAAATCTGCTTGGCACTTTTGCTTAGAAGTGCTATTCACATCCTAAATGCTTATTTTCTTGTCATATTATAGATTATACACAATGTGGTTCTTTACAGAGTATTCTTTAGTGTGTTTCAAATGCTACAATCCCTTTAAACCCTTTAATGTTTAAATCACTGAAGATGTTTAAATTAGTGACTATAGGTCACAGTGCATTAAAACGTTATCGTGAGGACAGTCAGTGTGTTTTTGTCCATTTGTTATTAAAATAATTAATTACATTAAGGCACAGGATATAATTTAGTAATGACAATAATTTCACACAGAATGGCTGTAACAAGGCTGTTTTAGAGGTCAGCTTGCATCGCCTCCCCGTTGTAGAGGAAGTAAGTAGGAATGCTCTCCACCTACAGCTGGTGTGAGGTGAGCGTACTGGAGCCATTGTTCTTTGGCTGCAGTCGCATTATCCAAGTGGATGCTGCACACTGGTGGTGGATGAGGAGAGACCCTTGATGTGATTGTAAAGCTGTACAGTAGTACATATGAAAGCGCTATATAAATGCCTCATTCATTCATTCATTCATTCATGGTATGGTCAGTAAAGGTTGTCTGCAACTTCGAACATCATCGGCCTCAGAAATCTGAAAAAATACATTTATATGCAGCTTAAACAAAATATTGATGAAACGTAAATGGTCTCCAATGTCATTATCGTCAGCTGAATATATAATGGACAGGACATGACATGCAGTACAGGTACAAACACTGCTCTTATCTATACTCATTGAATAAAATTACAAAAGACTGCTTGAATTTATCCAAAGACGATACATTTTCATAATTGTCTATTTATATATAACATCTCTCATTAGTCAAAACATTGTTATGCTTTCTATAAAGTTTATCAATCTGGTGCAACGATAGTTATTAGCTCATAAGGGGAAATAATCATAACTCGTTATACTTAATTATAAATATTTGAATCAGTTAATCAAATCAACTTAAAAGCCAAAAATCAAAATCATCCACTTGCAAACTCGACCCGCTCCTTTCAACTCTGGTTAAACTCTGTCTCCCTTCTCTGGCCCCACTTATCACTAAAATTATACACTCCTCCCTTACCTTTGGTTCTGTTTCATCACTCCTCAAAACTGCAGTAATTACTCCTATTCTCAAAAAGCCTGGTGCTGATCTAAATAATCTCAACAACTTCAGACCAATTTCATACCTCCCATATCTCTCAAAAATACTTGAAAAAATAGTTGCCTCACAGATTCATAATCATCTCACTAATAATAACCTCTATGAGCAATTTCAGTCTGGTTTCCATCCACAGCACTGAAATAGCCCTAGTTAAAATCTCAAATGACCTTCTAATTGGAGCAGACTCCGGACTACTCACAATACTTATTCTCCTTGACCTAACCGCAGCCTTTCACACAATCTCTCATCACATCCTCCTCAACCGTCTACTCTCCATTGGCATCAATAACAGCCCTGTCCTGGTTTTCATCCTACTTGTCAGACCGCATACAGTTTGTTCAGTTAAAGAATTTTCACTCCGAAATTTCCCCAGTCAAAAGTGGTGTGGCCTGGGGCCCCTCCTCTTTATCGTTTACCTTCTCCCCCTGGGCAATATTTTCAAGAAATTTGGTATCAATTTCCACTGCTTTAAATGCGAATGACACCCAGCTCTACCTCTCCTCCAAACCGACTGCATCACTCCCTCCCTAATCTCTCCTTGATTGTCTCCAAGAAATTAAAATATGGTTTTCCCACAACTTTCTCCAAACTTAACGACAATAAAATGGAATTTATCATTATTGGTACAAAGTCCACTCTTTCTAAGACCGACAGCTTCCCTTTAATGATTGACAACTCTTCCATCTACCCCTCCCCTCAGGTCAAGAGTCTGGGTGTCATCCTTGACAGCACTCTCTCCTTCACAGCTCACATAAACAATATCACCTGGTTCCCGGTCCCGGCCCATTCCTTTCTCTCCCCCAACAGTACTGCCATACTGGTTAATGCACTTGTCTCATCCCGATTAGACTATTGCAATTCACTCCTCCACGGTTTACCACAAAAATCCCCCCATAAACTCCAACTAGTTCAGAACTCAGCTGCCCGCATCATCTCCAGAACCCCATCCACACAACACATCACCCCTGTTCTCAAGCAACTCCACTGGCTCCCCGTCCGCTACCGAATTAATTTTAAAATTCTGTTATTTACATTCAAAGCCCTTTACAACCTGGCCCCCTCCTACATCACAAATCTCATTCACATACACACACCTTCCCGTACCCTTCGTTCTTCTTCAGCCACCCTCCTGTCCACTCCACCTGCTCGTCTGTCCACCATGGGACTTAGAGCCTTCAGCTGTTCTGCTCCCTGACTCTGGAATGCTCTCCCACAACACATTTGTACTATAACATATCTGGTTACCTTCAAATCACATCTAAAAACCCACTTGTTTACAATCAATTAATCTGTTCAGCCAGCGAACACTCAGTATTGATCGTCTATCATCTTTTCAAACAGGATATTTTCCGTGGCCACAGAAAAATACTGCTTTCTTAGCATATAGCTGTGATCGAATCGTTATCAGGGATATTTATAAGCAGATCAAAATCAACTCTCAAGAGTGTGCACACAACCAATGATGATGAAATTAACAACACAGCTGAGTTATATTCATGGATAATGGTAATTAAATTGTTTAGCTCATAAAGAGTATTGGTGATGTCAGCATTAATTACTGTATGTTCGTTGTTTTCAGGAGATGCTGCAGTTGGTGATGAAGTGATCAGACACTTTTATTCTACAGTTCTTGAAAAACTAAAGTACGGTTTCAGTTTGGACTACAGTATGCAGTTTAATAGTTGAACTGTGACATTTACATTTTGAATAATTGTTTTGATGGGATTTAATGCTGATCTGGAATTAAATTAACAGAAAACACAGGAGGGAGAGACAGACAACTCTGTGCCCTCATCGTCACAATTCCTTATGGAAAGCGATCTCTTCCTACAGCGGGAGAATCTAGGCCGTTGTAGAAAAGTGTCCCCCTTTGATAAATGGACTCTCCCAGTCACCCTGTCATTCAGCGCAAAATGGACTATTCCAAAACTTTCCACCAGAGTTCGCGAAGTGACAGAGAAGAGATCAGGTGGTTGATAATGGGAAAGGGAGATCGGCTGAATATTGTATATAGTGGTAGTTTAAAGTAAATAGTTATAATCCAAATCGGAGGAGGTTTTTATTGATTGTGCGTGTGCGTGCATCACACTGTAAGTAATCATTACGGAGCATTCTCAGCGCATGTTAAGATGAACGCTGTTTAGCCTGTATAGTTTAAATTGTCTGATTACTTGATTATGTTCTGCTGCTATGACGTTACTGACATTCCATATTTATGTATGCCATTCGCTGTCAGTATTAGTTATATTTGTAACTTATAAACGCATATGCACGGTCGCATTTCAGGTAGCGCGCATGCGCTCCTAATTTGTTTACATCTTAGTTTGCACGGGCAGCAGCAGCCATGTTCACGTGCACAGCTCATGCCCAGTGTTAGCGCACACACATAGTTTGCATTGTATTGAACACAAACTCCATTTATTCAAGTATTTCATAATAGATATTGTAATAGTGTTATATGTTTTCCATTATTGATCAGTATTTTATTAAGTAAGCTTTATTAATATTGTGTTTGTTTTATATATGTTTATATCCATATTTATATTTGTATTTTGTATTCACAGAACCACACATCTATGCACATGTAATAAACCAAGATTTGGATTATAATCTGAGTGAGACATCCTTGTTCTGACCGGAAAAACTGTAGCCTTCAACCAAACCTGGACTAGCAATTAGATAAAGAATCACAAGATTTTTCATGGTCCTTCGAGCCGGATGCAGTGATTTGCTACAGAGATGTCTCAACCCGAGAGAGAAGCGCCTGTTGTGCGTCCACGAAGACGGATCAACCCACCAACTCATTTAGTGGATTACGAGCTTGGTGAGCCATTGCCACATCGACAGCCACTCCCAGACCGCAGCCAAAGCAGAGTCCAGTCACCAAGTATGGTTGCACACACCAGATCGACTTCTCCTGTCAGTCAAGAGTTTGATCATGATAAGTGGATATTGAGAGATGAGTGGCAAAGTGCATCTGATGGGCGAGGAGAAGAGGAAGTAGAGCTTACAGCCATGCTGCAGTTGATGAAACAAAAGAATGCAGACTTGCGGCGACAAACCAGTCAGCTTCCAGAGGTTACTTCGGCGTTGCAGGAGATGCGACAACAGAATGTTATGTTACATCAGGAGCTTCAAAGTCTTAAGTCAGAAAGAGAAGCCCACTACAGGCCAGTGACTTCACAAGTGCCATCTCTAAGTCACTTTACTCCATTGGTGAGCCCTGAGACTCCACAACGGTTCCGTCCAATTCCAGCCCCCCGGACAAAGCCACCATCGCCACCTACTTCAATGAGAGAACTGCACCCAGCTACGATTGATGAGGCCCACGGATTAACTGAGGATTTCAGAAATATGGACATTTCTGGTTCAATGCGTGAGAGAGTGTCACCACAAGTGCATTACAGCGACCCACCTCAGCCCAGGTACTCTCGTTCCTCCCAGTACATTCCATATCCTCAGTCCGAGACCCCAGCATATGAGTGGATGGCACCTCCTCATCTAGACTACAGACGAGCTTATTACCAACCTCCATCAACTCAAGAGAAAATGTACAGAGGCCCTGCTCCAACCATTCCCTTCCTAACATCCTCTGATCCTAGAGAGTTCTCTAGACTGAGAATAGCATTGGAGAACATTCTGCCTGAGGATTCAACCGAGCGATTCAAGTACCAGATCCTCACTGACCATCTTAAGTTGGAAGAAGCATTACTTGTGGCAGACTCGTACAGCAACTCAAGTTTCCCTTTCACAAACACCATGAGAGCCCTCAATAAGATGTATTGCCAGCCCCATCAGTTAGCCTTACAACGCATTGCAGAACTGATGGATGGACCAAACATCCGCAGTGGAGATGTGAAAGCCTTTCGCATGTTTGGACTCCAAGTGCGTTCCCTGGTTAGTATGTTGGAACAACTGGGCCAGAAAGGCAATGTCGAGCTGGAATGCGGGTCACATGTATCCAGACTGATGAGCAAACTGCCACATGACCTCAGGTCCAGTTTCAAGAGGTACACTCATCCACTTCATGTCACCATCCCCACATTGCTAGACTTTGCAGACTGGCTTGAGTACGAGCTTCAAGTTCAGGAGGACCATACAGATTATACCAGTCAGTCAAAGGTGTCATTACTACAGAGAAGGGAGATGAGGAGAGACTCCAGGCAACCCCGCAAACCCACTACCATCCTCCTTGGTACAGAGAAACCAAAGGCCAGCCCAGCATCACCAGTTCATCCACCCAAACCAGCTGCTGCTAAGAGAGAAGGGGTGAACGCTTACTGTCCATACTGCGACAACAACAGACATTTCCTGAATGGCTGTGAAAATTTCAAGTTACTCAGCAAGGAGCAGAAGGTGACTTGGATTAAAGGCCAAAACAGATGCTGGCGCTGTGGGCGTGGTCATCATGCAGCCAACTGCACACTGAAAGCCCTTTGTCCATCCTGTAACAGGAAGCATCTCCAGGCACTACATGAGCTAAACGACCAAAGTAGATCCACAGAAGAAGCAGTTCCAGCCAGTGCAGTCTTGTATGTGGATCGTCCAACTAGTGACAACAAAATCCTACTGAAGGTGACTAAAGTTCTGCTCCAAAATGGTAACAAATCCATGGAAGCATATGCAATTCTAGATGATGGGTCAGAGCGGACCATTATCCTACACGAGGCAGTGCAGAAGTTGAATCTAAAGGGACAGCCAGAGGACTTGGTTCTTCGTACAGTCAGGCAAGACACACAGACCATTCACAGGGCGGCTGTGACCTTCACTGTGTCTTCAGTGACTAACCCTTGTAAGGCTTTTAGGATACGGAGTGCCTTCACAGCCAACAGCCTGAGTTTAGCAGAGCACACGCATCCTGTCCAGGTACTCCAGAAGAAGTACAAGCACCTTGCAGGCCTGCCACTGCAGCATCTTCACAAAGTGAAACCAGTAGTCCTCATTGGCTCTGACTGCCCTCACCTCATCACACCCATAGAACCAGTCAGACTGGGTCCACCTGGTGGCCCTGCTGCTGTGAGAACACGCCTAGGATGGACACTACAGGGCCCAGCACAAGAACTAACCAGCAGGCTTTCCCCACGGCAATGTCTCTTCACCAGCTTACAGTCCAGTAACGACCTCTATGCAGATGTGGAGAAACTGTGGAAAATGGACATTCTTCCATATCGGAATGAGAAAGTACTGACAAGGTCAAGGCAAGACCAAGAGTCCATCCAAATTCTCCAGAACAAAACCGTGAGAGTGGATGTTAAAGGAATCCAGCGCTATGCTACCCCTCTTCTACGTGCCAAAGGTATGCCATGTCTACATGCACCAAAACAAGCTGTCCTGCCACAATTAAGGGGAATAGAGAATCGGCTGAACAAGAATCCTGATCAAGTGGCAGCCTACCAAGAGGAGATAGTCAGGTTACAGCAAGCTGGCTACATCACAAAACTCTCTCCTGAACAAGTGGACCATTCCAGAGAAAGCTGGTACATTCCACATCATCTGGTAGAGCACAATGGAAAGAAAAGGGTCGTCTTCAACTGCTCATTCACTTACCAAGGCCACAACCTGAATGAGTACTTACTCCCAGGTCCACCACTCAGTCCTTCTCTACTGGCAGTACTTCTGCGTTTCCGAGAACATTCCATTGCCATTAGTAGTGACATTCGTGGAATGTTTCACCAGGTACACCTTTTGCCTGAAGACAAATCGCTACTGAGATTCATTTGGAGAGATCTTCAGAGAGACCAGGCACCAGGGTAGGGTTGCACCAGCCGTTCGTAAGTTCTTTCTTAAAATTGAACGTAAAGTCCACACTAGTGGCTTAGTAACTACTAGCTAGTTTGTAACTAACTCTGTACTTTATTCGGTTGCACCATTTGTTCTTAAGGCAGAACATAGCTAGTAGCTCGTAAGGTCTCCGTAAAGTAATGCGTAGTCGCATAATATGACGTTTACCTTCAGTTATCCTTCAAATACAGGAGCAGAAGTTGCTGAAATTCCGTGAATTTCAGTTTATCCTTCATTCTGACTTATTTTGCCTCACGTAGCAAACAGTAAAAATAAGTTCCCATTAAATATAATAGCCTACTACTTAATCATAAATGTTTTTATATGTAAATAACATTCAGAAACTGTATTTGAAACGAAATTAATAAGGATCAATAAATAAATACTGAAACAACAACAAAAACATAA
The DNA here is from genome assembly GCF_024489055.1 of Chanodichthys erythropterus. NCBI lineage: Eukaryota > Metazoa > Chordata > Actinopteri > Cypriniformes > Xenocyprididae > Chanodichthys > Chanodichthys erythropterus. The sequence goes on from NC_090236.1 coordinate 39,171,829, forward strand.
GAAATTACATTTATTGATTATGACTGATTTTATTTGACATGCACAACACGGAGTGATAGGACCGATGCACACAGCGGTGCGCTGTTTAACGGGTTCGTGTTGAAGAGTGTCTAACAAAGTAATCTTTTCACATGATGTTCTCTCTCTTAAAATTTAAGAGAGTGTAAATGTCAGCAGCATCATATATGTGTAAAGAATGAAGTCTGTCAGGTAAAACAAGAGCTTATTGATGCAGTTCAGTCAGTCTGCTATTTTATTCCAACCGTTACTCTTGATAGGAGGCTTCCGTAAATATTTAGTGTATACGTAGAGTTACGCTTCAACTAAGTTTAATGGTGCAACACAAAAATATTTAGTAGTGCGTAAATTGTAACTTAGTGCCCATTTACGTCAAAACTAGTCTACGTTGTAACTTGCGCACAGCTGGTGCAACTGGCCCCAGATGTCTATGAATGGCAAGTTCTACCCTTCGGAACAACGTGTAGTCCTTGCTGTGCAACATTCGCTTTACAGAAGCACGTCTTGGATCACAGCGAGTCTGAAGACACACGGTTTTCAGTAGAGAGATCTTTTTATGTTGACAACTGCCTTCAGAGCTTCACCTCAAATGAAATAGCAAAAGATCTTGTTGACAGACTCCGCAGCCTCTTAAGTTCAGGAGGCTTTGACTTAAGACAGTGGGCGAGCAATGATCCATCAGTCATCAGCCACCTGCCAGCTGATGCTCGATCTCAAAGTAGTGTTCAGTGGCTAAGCGAAGGTCATCAAGATGCACAGGAGTCAACTCTTGGGTTACATTGGCATTGCTCATCAGACACCCTCTCCTATAAGCAACGTCAGACAGACCACCCACTTCCAACTATGCGGAGCATATACCATATCCTCGCTAGTCAATATGACCCCATTGGCTATATTGTGCCATTCACAACACGAGTCAAAGTAATTGTACAGAGGTTATGGGACAAGAAAAGAGAGTGGGATGATCCCAGACTGCCTGAGGAACTGTTGAACTTGTGGAAAGCTTGGGAGAGTGAGCTGGATGATCTACAGCACATTGCTTGGCCAAGGTGTTACTGCAGTAAAGAACTGGATTACCCTACCAGCATAAGGCAGATACACATTTTCTGCGATGCTTCAGAACGAGCCTATGGTTCTGTGGCTTATTTACGAACTGAAAACTCTGAAGGTAAAGTGGAAGTAGCCTTTGTTGCTGCTAGATCTCGGGTAGCCCCGAAAAAACAGCAAACCATTCCACGGTTGGAGCTATGTGCAGCACTCACAGGTGCACAACTCGCAAAAGTCCTAAAGACCGAGCTGACTTTGCCCATCCACAGTGTCACTCTGTGGTCTGACTCCACAACTGTTCTTACCTGGCTACTATCACAATCCTGTCATTTTAAAGTGTTCGTAGGCACCAGAGTGGCAGAAATCCAGGAACTCACAGAGTCTGATAACTGGAGGTATGTGCCATCAAAGGAGAATCCCGCAGATGACATCACCAAGGGAAAATCTCTCTGTGACATAGGCCAGAAAAGCAGATGGAACAAAGGGCCAACATTTCTTAGACAAACAACTGACCACTGGCCAGAGACGCCGCCGTTAAAGACCCTTGACCAAGATGGTGAACTGAGAAAACTAACCTTTTGTGGTCTATCAATCTCCTCCCCACCTACTCCCGATCCACAGAAGTACCAGACACTTTCAGAGTTACTTAAGGCTTACATCCACCATGTCAACGGGACGGCCACTCATATCCCAACAGCAGATGACTACAGAAAGGCAGAACTCGCAGTCCTTCGTCAAAGCCAGACTGACTCATTTCCAGAGGAACTATCCTACCTCAGAGCAGGTAAACCTTTGCCAAAAAATAGTCGTTTGCTGTGCTTAGCCCCTGAATTTGATGAGGACATCGAACTCATACGAGTTGGCGGTCACCTCCGTCAGACCAGTCAGCTAGAGGAAGATACTATACATCCTATTGTCCTTGACTCGAGTCATCCAATCACCAAATTGATAATCAAGGACTATGACAATCAACTGCATCACCCAGGACCAGATAGGGTGTTTGCTGAACTTCTGAGGAAATACTGGATGATACGGGGACGTGCTGCAGTACGAAACCACCAACGACAGTGTCCAGAGTGTCAGAGATGGCGGGGACAACCACATCCCCCCAGAATGGCAGACCTTCCACCTGCCAGACTGAGGATCCATAAACCTGTTTTCTACTCAACAGGTGTAGACTGTTTTGGACCCTACACCATAAAGGTGGGACGCAGGAATGAAAAAAGATGGGGGATCATCTTCAAATGCATGACTTCCCGTGCCATCCACATTGATATACTCACTAGTATGGACACAGATTCCTTCTTGATGGCTTTACGACGATTCATCTCCAGACGTGGTAAACCCTTTGAGCTGCTTGCAGACCAAGGTACAAACTTTAAAGGAGGAGAGAGGGAACTAAAAGAGTCATTTAGCGCCCTTCACCCTGAGCTCCAATCCCAACTCGCCAGCCAACAGATCAGATTCATCTTCAATCCACCCAGTTCCCCTCATTTTGGTGGATGTTGGGAAAGAGAAATTCGTTCTTTAAAGGCTGCACTGCATGTCACCATTGGTGCCCAGACTGTTACAGAAGAAGTGCTGAGAACGGTCTTCATAGAGATAGAAGGAATCCTCAACTTCAAACCCATCGGCTACACCTCTTCGGACATTGCAGATCCAGATCCAGTGACTCCTAACATCTTGTTGATGGGGCGGCGAGATGCCTCATTACCACAGGTGATATACCAAGACTCTGAACTCCTGAGCCGTAAGAGATGGAGACATAGCCAAGTCTTGGCTGACCATTTTTGGAGGCACTTTATTCGGCACTACCTACCCAACCTACAGATTAGACAGAAATGGAAGACGGAAGAAGCTGACCTGCAGGTCGGTGACACAGTCATGATCGTGGACCAGCAACTGCCCTGTGCTCTTTGGCCTGTAGGGAGAATTGTTCAGGTTTTTCCTGGGTTAGACAAGAGAGTCAGATCTGTGGAAGTAGAAGTTAAAGACAGAACTTACACCCGGCCTGTAACCAAGATTATTTGTCTGCCCCCTCTCCCTGACTAACAAAGACACTTTAGGTTGGCAAATTCACACTGTGAATTTGGGGGCGGCTGTAGAAAAGTGTCCCCCTTTGATAAATGGACTCTCCCAGTCACCCTGTCATTCAGCGCAAAATGGACTATTCCAAAACTTTCCACCAGAGTTCGCGAAGTGACAGAGAAGAGATCAGGTGGTTGATAATGGGAAAGGGAGATCGGCTGAATATTGTATATAGTTGTAGTTTAAAGTAAATAGTTATAATCCAAATCGGAGGAGGTTTTTATTGATTGTGCGTGTGCGTGCATCACACTGTAAGTAATCATTACGGAGCATTCTCAGCGCATGTTAAGATGAACGCTGTTTAGCCTGTATAGTTTAAATTGTCTGATTACTTGATTATGTTCTGCTGCTATGACGTTACTGACATTCCATATTTATGTATGCCATTCGCTGTCAGTATTAGTTATATTTGTAACTTATAAACACATATGCACGGTCGCATTTCAGGTAGCGCGCATGCGCTCCTAATTTGTTTACATCTTAGTTTGCACGGGCAGCAGCAGCCATGTTCACGTGCACAGCTCATGCCCAGTGTTAGCGCACACACATAGTTTGCATTGTATTGAACACAAACTCCATTTATTCAAGTATTTCATAATAGATATTGTAATAGTGTTATATGTTTTCCATTATTGATCAGTATTTTATTAAGTAAGCTTTATTAATATTGTGTTTGTTTTATATATGTTTATATCCATATTTATATTTGTATTTTGTATTCACAGAACCACACATCTATGCACATGTAATAAACCAAGATTTGGATTATAATCTGAGTGAGACATCCTTGTTCTGACCGGACAAACTGTAGCCTTCAACCAAACTTGGACTAGCAATTAGATAAAGAATCACAAAATTTTTCAGCCGTTCCTTTCTGCACGTGTTCATGTCTTGAGCTCAGCAGAGCTTGTGTTCATGATCTCAAGGTACAGCCACTCTGTGATTGGACGACTGCCCAGATGTTGACATACGAGAGACCATCTCCACTGAATAAGGACCAGCAGAGTAAAGTCCTGGATCTTTGTTTGTTTTGGGATCTTCCTGGTCCAATAGAAGAAAACAGAAGGTGGCTTTATGAACGTCTGCTGTCACATGCGGTTATTAAAATTTGTAGTTAGTGTTTGTGACAATGAAAAGTGCCCTTATTTCTATACATTTCAATTATATTTTGCAACTAATTTTACTTGAATAATTGTTAATTTTTCATCATTCTAATGACACTTTATATAGGTATAAGAATAGTTTTTACTCGTTTACTGTGTAACGATCGGCCCTATCGGTCAATTTTACATTGATTGAAATTGGGGTCAGATTATACTGTGTGAGCTTTTGGAGTGTTTAAAAAGATGAGACAGACAACAAATGAATAAATAAAGTGTATTTACAATATTCACAAGGAACTTAAAACAACACAATAAAACTAGAATAACTTAGGCTGTTAAAAGCAGGGAGTCCATGTTCACCATACCATAAAACAATCCTTAAGAATCCTAGTGTGCTGATAAGTCCCAATGTGCAAGTGAGAAATGTCCACCGGTGTATATACAAAGTCCACGGAAAGTGATGTGATTGGCTGGAAAGGCAAGTCCATAAAAGTAACTCCACAGTCCAGCAGCCTTTATGCTGGTCTACTTCCTGGTTCCTGTCACATGACAGGCAGACCCATACACATTTAAAGACATACACACATTAAAATAGGTAAGAGGAATAAAATGGACTAAAACACATGTAAACCAATTAAAACTCTATTATACATAAAATCATTGTAATAAATAGAGCGGTAAAACATGTATTTTATGGGACAGTGTCACAACTGTTTAGATTGTGTTTATTCAGAGTTCATGATCTTTCACACAGAGATATATAATGTGTGTTATGGGGTATATCTTTTTATTTATGACTCACTGTTTTTATTTTATTTTTTATGACTTTCACTGATTTTACTGTAAACTTCTTTGAGGCAGCAGGTCATAACTGATGTTGTGCTAAACTTTGTCCTTCTGTGATTTTGTTTATTAGATTTCTTCCTTCATTTTGTGAATTTTCAGTCTGCAAATGTTCTATTGTTTTGTTCTTTGTATAAGAATATAAAATTCTCATACGAATGATAACAGCAGGAACATGCTCTGGTGTGGATTTTTATTTTTTGGAACCAAAACTTTATGGACTTTATGGTTCTTTCTGCATGCTGAACATCACATAAATAATCATCAACACATAAGAAATCAAATATTGTATGATTAGTTCTATTGATTCAGGATATAATGCAATGCAGTTGAGTTCATCACACCATGTGAAGTGTGTTTATGACCATCAGCTGGGTAAAGTCACGACAGGATCAAAAACCAGTTAGACGAGGAACTTTAGATGCTGCTTTTAGACTAAAACTTAAAAGTGTATTAGTGGACTTTGAACAGGAAAAGAATAAACCTGTTATGTTTAAGATAGATGAGACGATTCTGGATATATTTAATAAATTATGTAAAGGGCATAGAGGCAATGCAATTAAAAAAACAAAACAAAAAAAAAACAGGAAAAGATTCTTCATAATGCAGGTTTAATGCAATGAGTGTCAGGGAGCAGAAAGAATTCAATGTGTAACAAATACAAACCTCAGAATGTCGGCCTTTTATATTATATATATATATATATATATATATATATATATATATATATATATATATATATATATATATATATAGATAATATTACAGGAACAGGGAAATAACAAATGCACTATTGAAATGTCCATTTAAGTGATTGTAAACATGGGATTTAGATGCGTGGAAGAATATCCTCGCTCCAGTACAGTAGGGGGCGGTGTGCAGCTGTTCAGCTGGTTCAAAACCCTCCTGTAAAACAAGCGAAGAAGAAGAAAACGAAAGTAACGTCACATGACTGTGAACAACACAACAGAGATAGCAAATAAACCTGTTGCTCACTAGATTTGATCCATGCGGATGCTTTGTTGTGCAGTGCGCAACTCATCCATTTGATTTACTGATCATGGCTTGTCAGCATTGTGATTCTCTTGTAGACTACACTATTTCATAGATGTCACGTTTAAGCGCACTATATTTAAATAAAGTTTTATTCAGTTCATTACTTTATATTTATAAATACTTTAGATTTAAAGCTACATTACGTTGCTCATGCAAGTGGTAAATAATTTAATAGGCTATGTTAAAATCGCACTTTAAATTAAAAAACAACCGTCTCTCATCTTTTATTACTCTTTTAAATCTTCATTCATGAAATCCTGTGGGTCAGAAATAACTTTATTTTTCCACCTCTAAGAAGAGAGTGCTGTCCATTAGGCTATGTGTAGCCTAATATCGCCTTGTTTATCTAAAAGCTGTGTGTTGACTGTGAATCATAGTAGACATTAAATAATATGCATTTATGGGGGAATTGCTACATTTTCATGTCATTCTATGTTTATTTTAAATCTCTAATTCAGCGCGTGCAGAACTCGCCGCACTGCTGCAGATGCACCACAACTGTAACCACATCCGTGTGCAGTTTAAAGCTCTGTTATCGTTCGCACGGAAACAATCCGCGCTGCAGATGGAGAATGTGTGAAAAGGACGTTAGTGGACAAGATTTCAAGTAAGTAAGGGGAGGATTGGGGAAGATTACACTCTTTTGATTGTTATGTTAAAACAAAGTTTTTTGAGAAAGGGTTATTGAAAACGAATAAAAGATTTTCATTTCCGTTTTAGGCTTTTGTTTTTTTTCAATGCAAACGAGACAGAGTAGACAGGTAGATGACACACACACACACACACACACACACACACACACACACACACACACACACACACACACACACACACACACACACACACACACACAAGCATCATATTTTGGCTACAGACAAGCCAATAACCTTCATGAATTTGTTTACTGGATTAGTAAAAGAAGACTTAACATTGATTATTTCAGAAGCATAAAAAAAAAAAAAAATGTTTTATTTTTGTTTTGTTTTTTTACCAAACTGGGACTATGGCCATTACATTAAAGGTGCCCTAGATTCAAAAATTGAATTTACCTTGGCATAGTTGAATAACAAGAGTTCAGTACATGGAAATGACATACAGTGAGTCTCAAACTCCATTGTTTCCTCCTTCTTATATAAATCTCATTTGTTTAAAAGACCTCTGAAGAACAGGCGAATCTCAACATAACACAGACTGTTATGTAACAGTCGGGATCATTAATATGTACGCCCCCAATATTTGCATATGCCAGCCCATGTTCAAGGCATTAGACAAGGGCAGCCAGTATTAACGTCTGGATCTGTGCACAGCTGAATCATCAGACTAGGTAAGCAAGCAAGAACAACAGCGAAAAATGGCAGATGGAGCAATAATAACTGACATGATCCATGATAACATGATATTTTTAGTGATGTTTGTAAATTGTCTTTCTAAATGTTTTGTTAACATGTTGCTAATGTACTGTTAAATGTGGTTAAAGTTACCATCGTTTCTTACTGTATTCACGGAGACAAGAGCCGTCGCTATTTTCATTTTTTAAACACTTGCAGTCTGTATAATTCATAAACACAACTTCATTCTTTATAAGTCTCTCCAACAGTGTGTAATGATAGATTTATATGGAGATAGGATTGTAGCAATATTCCAAATAAATAGATTATGATCCACAAATAAATGTAAAGATATTCACAAAAAATAATTGTATCCACATATGAATAGAATGAGGTCCACAAATATTATGTTAGGAGTTTCACAAAAATTAATTCAATTCACAAATATATAAAATGAGATTTGCTAATAAAAAATATATTCAAAATGTTCTACACAATCCCAGACGAGAAATAAGGGTCTTATCTAGAGAAACGATCACTCATTTTCTAAAAAAAACAAAACAAAACAAAAAAACATCTATATGTTTTAACAATAAATGCTCATCTTGAGCTCTTTTCTTCTTCTTCTCTATTTTGGATTCTGGCAGTGTAGACACTGCTAAGTGTATTACTGCCCTCCACAGGTCAAAGTTTGAACTAATTGTTATATACTTGCACTAGCATATTGTTTGACATTTTAGTTCAAAATTTGACCTGTGGAGGGCAGTAATACACTTATCAGTGTCGACACTGCTGGAATTCAAATAGAGAAGAAGAGAGCTTGTTCAAGATGAGCATTTATGGTTAAAACTTATTAAAAAACATTTTTTTTTTTTTTAGAAAATTAGTGATGGTTTCTCTAGATAAGACCCTTATTTCTCATCTGGGATCGATGTAAACTTTAATTTTGACCTTCAACCGTTTGGAGGCCATTGAAGTCCACTATATGGAGAAAAATCCTGGAATGTTTTCCTCAAAAACCTTAATTTATTTTCGACTGAAGAAAGAAAGACATGGACATCTTGAATAACATGAGGATGAGTAAATTATCAGGAAATTTTGAAATTTGAAAGTGAACTAATCCTTTAAGAAAGCAATGAAAGAACACCGAAGCGGTCCATGACTTCAGTCTAATGTGAGTTATGCACTTTTGCAAAACCCCCGATATAACCACAGAAATTTTCTGTAGCTACTGCAAAATGAATCTCTTATATGTATATTTTCTGCATTTTGTTGTTTATAATGTTAAAAGAGAATTTGCTTGATTTCAAATTCAGAATTCAGTCAGTGCAGCACGTGCACCCTCATCACACCGCATTTGTGCGTTGACCAATCACAACGACTCTGATTAGACATTCCATTTCTAAACTCAACGAAAATATGTGTGATTGGTTATAATGCTAAGCACTGCAAACTATACGCGTAAAAGAATATGACTGATGTAACATGAACAAATCTACTGTAAATGTAATGCCGCAATTTTCATATTTATAGGTAGCCTACGGTTCATATTACGGGTAGACTACTTTCTTTGACCCCGCAGTCTAAATTCGCACCCTGAGTATGACCATTATAATGCAGGATACTTTTACTCTATCAATTATTTTAGGATCATCTGAAACTGAAAGTGATGAAATAAACCATCGTTGTGAACTTGAAGGCAAGGCAAGGCAATTTTATTTGTATAGCACATTTCATACTCAATGGTAATTCAAAGTGCTTTACATAAAAAAGAATAATAAAAATAGAACATAAGGAATAGAAATAACAGTAAAAACAGAGAATTTTGCTATCTGGATGGAAGAGCTAGGAAGTCTCAGGGAGTTTGTTGTTGTTGTTGTTGTTGTCGTCCATTAGAGTTGGATTTAAACGGATCTATCCATCAGAGCGGATCAGAATGGATCTTCCTCACACAACAGGACTGCTACCTGTTAAGGCACTTCAAACTGATAAACATAGTTTCAATCTCCCTTTTTGCCAAGACACCTCAAACTGCACCACACAGCCTTAATCCCCCTTCCGGAGATATCTTACCTATGCAACGCAGTTCAAATTTCCCCTTTGGAAATTTCCCCCTTTGGAAAGTGTCCTGACTGTAATCCAGAGATATCTTAACCATGCACTACAGCTTAAATTTCCCCATGGTTTGTCCCCTTATCCAAATTTACCAAATTTTAACCTAATCACTTTCTTCCTAATTCTCCCAGCTCCTTTAACCAGACAGCAATATATAAAATGCATTAGAAGTCAGAATAATAAGATGATACATAAAAGATATAAAATACATTAAAATGAAATAAAAACAGGAAAAGGAATTAAAAGAATAAAAAGATAATATGTATAAAATAAAGTGCAAACAGTTCGGACATAGCACAGTGCTCAATCAGCAAATGCATAGGTAAAAAGATGTGTTTTGAGTCTGGATTTGAATGTGGCTACTGTTGGAGCACACCTGATCTCTTCTGGAAGCTGGTTCCAGCTGCGGCTGGCATAACAGCTAAAAGCAGACTCTCCTTGCTTTGAGTGAACCCTTGGTATTTCTAAATGACTTGATCCTGATGATCTTAGTGATCTGTTTGGTTTATATTCTATGAGCATATCTGCAATGTATTGAGGTCCTAGACCATTGAGTGATTTATAAACAAGTAACAGTACTTTAAAATCAATTCTAAATGCAACTGGAAGCCAGTGTAAGGACCCGAGGACTGGTGTGATGTGTTCATGTTTTCGGGTTCTGCTCAGAATCCTGGCAGCAGCGTTCTGTACGAGCTGCAGCTGTCTTATGGTCTTTTTGGGAAGACCAGTGAGGAGCCCATTACAATAATCCACCCGGCTGGTGATGAAAGCATGAACAAGTTTCTCTAAGTCTTGACTGGAGACAAAGCATCTAATTCTTGCAATATTTTTGAGATGATAATATGCTTATTTAGTTATTGTCTTTACATGGCTACTGAAACTCAGGTCTGACTCCAAAATCACACCAAGATTCCTGACTTGATTTTTAGTTGTTTGACCTCTAGAGTGAAGGTACATGTTCACTTTGAGAACTTCATCTTTGTTTCCAAACGCAATGATTTCAGTTTTGTCTTTGTTTAACTGAAGGAAGTTTAGACACATCCAATTTTTAATTTCATCAATGCAATGGCACAGGGAGTCAATGGGGCTGTAGTCGTTGGGTGATAGGGCTAGGTAAATCTGGGTGTCATCTGCATAGCTGTGATATGCAAATTGGTTCTTTCTCATTATTTGGCTCAGTGGCAGCATATATAGGTTGAACAGGAGGGGTGCAAGAATTGAACCTTGAGGGACTCCGCATATCATGGATGTCCACTCAGACTTATGGTCACCGATACTCACATAATAACCTCTCCCTTCTAAGTATGACCTGAACTATTTAAGGACCATCCCAGAAAGCCCAACCCAGTTTTCCAGCCTGTCAAGAAGAATGTTGTGATCGACAGTGTCAAACGCAGCACTGAGGTCGAGTAGAACCAGCACTGTTAATTTACCTGAATCTGTGTTAAGGCGAATATCATTTATTATCTTTATGAGTGCTGTCTCTGTGCTGTGATGCGTTGAAAGTTGTCAAAGTATCCATTCAAGCTTAAGAACTTGTTCAGCTGATTGAAAACAACTTTTTCAATGATCTTGCCTATGAAAGGAAGATTTGAAATTGGCCTGTAGTTGCTCAATATGGTGTTATCTAGATTGCTCTTTTTCAGGAGGGGCTTGACAACTGCAGTTTTCAGGGATTTTGGAAAAGTCACAGCATTTGCTGTCTGAGAGCATTTCACTGGGAATCTGACTTGGGGGGTTTGTTAGTCTCTCTACAGTAGCAAAAAGAGTGCGGTTGTTGTTTAAGTTTTTGTTTATAATATTTGAGAAGAAGGTCTGTCTAGCTTTGCCTAATTCCACATTGAAAGCATGAAGAATATCTTTATAGATGTTATAATGGATGTCAAGTTTTGTCTTTCTCCACATGCGCTCAGCTTTTCTGCATTGTCTTTTCATATTTTGCACTGCTGTTGAGTTTCTCCATGGTGATTTTTGTCTGCCACTTTTCTTCCTGACTTTCACAGGAGCAATGTTATCAATGACATTCTGTACTTTTGAGTTAAAAGAATCAAGGAGAAAATCAACAGAGTCTGCAGATATGCTTGGTGTTAAAGATATAGCCTTCATAAACAGTGCACTAGTATTCTCATTTAAGCATCGCTTTTTGACTGAGATAGATATAGCTTCAACAGTTGGAGAGATCAATAAATCAAAGAAAATACAGAAATGATCAGATAGCGCTACATCCTTAATGTTAATGGATGAAATGTTTAGACCCTTACTAATAATTAAATCTAGAGTGTGTCCACGATTGTGTGTAGGTCCATGTACGTGTTGAGACAGATCAAAAGTATTCAAAACAGTTATGATTTCTTTTGCCATATTGGATTCTGCATTTTCTATGTGGATATTAAAGTCCCCAGTAATAGCAAAACAGTCAGACTCAGAGGAAATTGCTGATAACAGTTCTGTAAAGTCCTCCACAAAGGCTGGAGAGTATTTTGGAGGCCTGTAGATAACTATAAGTAGAATGCGAGGAGCACCTTTTAACACAATACCCAAGTATTCGAAAGACAAGTAATCACCAAATGACACTTGCTTGCATTGATAGACATCATTAAATAGAGCAGCAACACCTCCATCTCTCCTAACAGCTCTGCAGACACTCATAAAAGTAAAGTTAGGAGGGGCTGTTTCATTCAGGATTTTTGCACTGCAGCTGTCTTCAAGCCATGTTTCATTTAGAAGAATAAAATCTAGGTTGTTTGTGGTTATTAAGTCATTGACTAGAAGTGATTTATTTTTAAGTGAGCGGATGTTTAAAAGTGCTAACTTAACAGTCTTACTTTCTGTCTCTACAGTAATCTTAGTTTTTGGTTCACCTAGAACAGACGGAGGAGGTTGAGGGACCTGGCGTTGTGGCAGGGGCCGAAGAGCTCTCGCAGGTGGAGGGCGAGCTGGGCCCACAGGCTTTGGTGGTTTCGGGGCTTGATGCTTTTTTGTTGATATCTGGGGTCTCGCAGCAAAAGAGTGGGAGAGTTTGTTTCCAGCATACACCAGTTCCTCCATTTTCTCTGAGAAGCACAAAAGAGGGGATGCTGGAGAAAGGGATAACATGTCCGGTGAGAGGGGCTGTTGCTCTGGTGTTACCGGAGGCTGTAATATGTTGTCCTTGCTTCCCTGGCTGTTTTCCCGAAAGTCGTCCTTGGGTGCTGAATCTTGGAGCAGTTCTAACACATCACTGTCTCTCTGTGGGCAGGGCTCAGTCAGGATTGTGTGCCTGAGCAGTGGTTGTTGTGGCTGCGTGATGTTATCATTGACCCTGTGAGATGTGTAAACCGCTTGTCCATTCAGGTGCTGAAATGAAGTCCTGTGGTCAGTTGTACTCTGTCCAGGTGTGTTTGTGCCATTCAGGTTGAGTGGATTTGCACACACTGCTGAAGGATGATGGAGGCAGAAGTAGATATTGTCCTATAGCACTCTTGAGCCCAGTTTGTTTGGGTGCAGGCCATCATGAGTGAACAGTTGTCTCTGACTCCAGAACAGATTGAAGTTGTCGATGAAATTCAGTCCTTTTAAGTTGCAGGTTTTTTGCAGCCATGTGTTAAGACCAAGCAACCGTGTAAATCTATTTGTTCCTCTTGCTGGGAGTGGTCCACTGATGAACGACTGAACTTTTAGTCTTTTAAGCATTTCAAAAAGTTAATTGAAATCCCTCTTAAGGAGTTCTGACTGCTCCTTCCGAATATCATTCTTCCCCACATGAATGATTAGTCGATTTGCAGTTTTATATTTCATCAGAATGCTCTTAAGTTCCCTGTTTACATCAGAAACTGTTGCTTGTGGAAGGCAGCATGTAGTTGTATCCCTGCTGCTAATGTTTCTGATAATAGAGTCACCCACTATCAGAGTCCTGGGCTCGGCTGCTCTCTGAGCTGAGTGCCGCTGACTGTTCAACCTTGAGCGGCAGTTAGCATCGGTGTTAGCTGCTGGCTGATTTGATCTGTGTCTGATCATGTTTGGGGATTCCTCACCCACATTCATTAACACTTCAAATCTGTTCTCCAGATGTATTGGCGGTGGTAGGGAGCTATTGTTTGGGGTAGAGGATGCAACTGCATTAATATGTGATACTCGTGACAATCTGATGCCTCGAGTGCCTTTGGGTCTTGCTCCCTGTGTGTGCCATCGATTAATATGTTGATCAATTTCGGCACTCAGTACGGTCTGTTTAGGGGCATTAGATTCATGGGACTCACCGACTGTGGGCTGAGGACGTCCATGACGAAGCTCTGTTGTGTGTTCCTTCTGGTTTGGTAGTCCCGCAAGTAACTTTGTTTCAAGAACTGCAATTCTTTGTAGAAGTCTGTGGCAGTTTGTGCAGCAGGTAGATTCTTCAACCAGAGGAGGCATATTATTTCTAATCCTTTTGGATGTAGGCAGCTGTGTTTTCCCTTCTCCGGAATGTAAGCTGATGGCTGCTGTCAGTGGGAGGCTGGTTGGATAAAAATTCCCCTTTTTTGTAGCAATTCTTCCAGTTAAAAAGATTGTTGGGGCCAAGATTTGTTGTTTGAGCACTGTGCCTATTTGCTGTAGTTAAAATTAGGAGATAAAATATAAAAGCAATAGAGCAAAGCGCGGAGCTGTAAGCAAGAGCGTCCGAACAGTAGCGAAGCAGGAAGTAGGAAGCAATAATAAAATGACAAACGATTAAACAATTAATAAAGACTGGGTAAATATGATTGTGAAATGATTTTAAACTGCAACAGAGAATATAACAAATTGGGTACATTTCTGTTCTCCAGTGAATTCATATTTAGAGTCATGAGTCAGTTAAACTCATTAAACAATCTGAAATTATTAAGACCATTCAGTTATTTTACATGACATTATATTTGTAACTCACTTTATTTTATTCATTGTTTTTGCTGTTGTGTCTAACTCATCATTCTTCAATATTTTTATGTTCTTCATCTCTGTAAAATCTTGTCATTTCCAGGTCCTGCTGAACGATTGATTGTTTTCTCAAACCAGTGCTGATCAGAGAAGCGAGGAAAGGACTCTCTCTCTAAGATGAGTCTCTCAGAGAAACACAGGTAACACTGTGTATTTTACACACGATCATTTTGTTAACTATAAAACTGTAAATTGTGTGAGTGTATCCATTTCTGTGGAGGATTAGATAAATACACGGATGTGTTTCAGACACAGTTGAACCTCCTTTACTAAAGTGTTTTTCTCTCTGTTGTTTGTGTCATTAGTGTAAGATCAGGATCACATGTGTCCAGCTCTGTGTCTCTAAAGAGTGATCGGTCAAAAGGTATAGGACCAGTCTTCAGTGGAGAAAAACCATCATCTAATAAAAGGTATTTATTTTGTGTCTTTACATTATAGTGTTGCATTATTTGTCCATAGTGATGTTTGTGATTGAACTTGACTGAAGAAAACAATAATATAATTGAGTTCAATTCACATTTATTTGTATAGCACTTTTCACGATACATATTGTTTCAAAGCAGCTTCACAGGGAGTGCATGTCAGCATTACAATTTAGAGTGATCCGTTATCAGAGTCGACTGTGTCCAAATTCTGTAATTTCAGAAATGTACATATATAATCACACAGTTAGCTAACAATGTAATAATGTAGGCTATTTAATCTACAGTCACTTTTAGCAAATTAATTTAAGGTAGAAACAATGAACTCATGTAGTATGAACTCAATGAAGTATTGAATACATGTTAACAATAATTAGGATATATAGAAATCTTTTGAAATGTGCATGTTGATCTAGAGTTTGCTTCATCTGAAGTCCTCGCAAGAGTTGGCGCCGTCTCTTCACAGGTGTTGGCCATCTGAAGTCTTCATAAGACACAATAAAACTCAATTCCTGGGAACCTTATGGAACTCATTCCAGTTACACAATTACACAGTATTTTTTCAATTACTTTGTGTCATTAGTGTAAGATCAGGATCACATGTTTCCAGCTCTGTGTCTCTGAAGAGAGACCGATCAAAACAAGAAGGACCAAACTTCAGTGGGGAAAAACCATCATCTAATAAAAGGTATTTTGTGTGTCTAATGTTTGGTCACACATTGACTGTGATAAAAAAATTTGTATCAGTGAATACCAATCATGAAACATTTTTAGATCAAATATTTATCATGTTTTCAAATTATCAAGTTGTCATGGCTAATGTTTTTTATTATAGCTTTCTGTAATATTTTGCCTAGAAAATCAGTATTTTATTTTATTTATTTGATTACAGGCTTCGATATGAAACATTAGACTCAGACGTTCAGACTCACGGGAACCACAAGAACTTCAAAGACAATCTCATGAGGATCTTCCAGGTAGGAAAACACTCGATCACTTAATTTCCTTTTTTTTTTCTTTATTTGTGGTATTATAATTATTTAATAGATAGTGTTGACCAAATGTAGATGTAAAATGTGGTTTAAATTGTGTTATTCTATCTTTTTTCTTATTTTTGTTTGTAGGATCTTGAGAGCAAAATAATCACATTTCTGAAGAAAGAGCTGGAAAATTTTAAGAAAATATTACAAAATGAGAACACACAAAACTTTGTGAAGGACTTTAATGAGAATAGATGCAGTAACAAAGCAGCAGCTCTTGATCTCACACTACATTACCTGAGAGAGATGAAACAAGATGAAGCTGCTGATGCTCTAGAAGGTCAGAGACTCATGACCATCTGTCAAATTGACACTTATTAATGTAGACTATCTATAAAACTATAAATTAAGACTAAAACTAGCTATTTTTTGTTCCTGTGTTTAGATGAGCTGTTTTTCATTCATCATCTAAAATGTGGTCTAAAGAAGAAGTATCAATGTGTGTTTGAAGGAATTGCGAAGCATGGTGAATCCACACTTCTGAATAACATCTACACAGATCTCTATATCACTCAGGGTGGCAGTGAACAGGTCAATACTGAACATGAGGTCAGACAGATTGAAGTTGCTTCCAGGCGTCATGAATCTCAAGAGATTCAGGTTAAATGCACAAATTTGTTTGAAGCTCCTGAACAAGATGTGGAGATCCGAACTGTACTGACAAAAGGAGTCGCTGGCATCGGAAAATCAGTCTCTGTGCAAAAGTTTGTTCTGGACTGGGCTGAAGGAAAAGAAAATCAAGATATCAGTTTCATATTTCCTCTTCCATTCAGAGAGATGAACTTAAAGGAGAAAGAAAAACTAAGTTTGATGGACCTTATAACTCATTTTTTCCCAGAGACAAAAGGACTGAACCTTACAAGAAGAAATCAGTTCAAAGTCCTGTTCATCCTTGATGGATTGGACGAATGTCGCCTTCCTCTGAAGTTTGATTGTAATGAGACGTGGAGTGATGTATCGTCACCAGCCTCTCTGGATGTTCTCCTAACGAACCTCATGAAGGGAAATCTGCTTCCTTCTGCTCTCATCTGGATCACCACCAGACCAGCAGCTGCCAGTAAGATTCCTCCTGACTGTATCGACCGGCTGACAGAGATACGAGGATTCAGTGACGCACAAAAGGAAGAGTACTTCAAAAAAAGATTCACAGATCAGAATAAGGCCAACACAATCATTGATCATGTTAAAAAATCAAAGAGTCTCTTTATCATGTGCCACATCCCAGTCTTCTGCTGGATTTCAGCCACTGTTCTCCAGAACATTCTGGAGGAGAAAAGAAATAATGATCTGAAAAACAATCAGGCTGATGAGATCTCTAAAACACTACAGGAATCAAATACTGAAGACACTCCCAAGACTCTGACACAAATGTACACACACTTTCTCCGCTTTCAGATCCAGCAGAGCCGGCGAAAATATGATGGAAAATACGCAGCAGATGTTTCCTGGGATAAAGACGCCATCCTTTCACTGGGGAAACTGGCATTTCATCAGCTGGAGAGTAACAATGTGATCTTCTATGACACAGACCTGGAAGCCTGTGGTATTGACGTCTATAAGGCATCAGTGTACTCAGGCATGTGTACCCAGATCTTTAAGAAGGAAACAGGGATCATTCTTGGTACCATGTACTGCTTTGTTCACTTGAGCATTCAAGAGTTTATTGCAGCCCTTTATGCACATCTGTTTCTAGACATCAACAAGAAAAGTGTGTTTGTTCATGAGTCTACAGAACAGGAAAACAAAAATGAATCCATGGTTGATTTTCTCAAGACTGCAGTGGACGAGGCGCTCAAGAGTGACAATGGACACCTGGACCTTTTCCTTCGCTTCCTCCTTGGTCTGTCACTCCAGTCCAATCGACGACTCTTACGGGGTCTGTTGACACAGCAAGATGCCAATGACCAGAGCAACAAGGAAATAGTTCAGTACATCAAGCAGAAATTAGAAGGTAATCTGTCTGCAGAGAGATCCATCAATCTGTTCTACTGTCTGAATGAACTGAACGACCAAACTCTGGTGAAGGAGATTCAGACCCACCTTAGCAAAGGAAGTCTCTCATCTGGTGACCTTTCACCTGCCCAGTGGTCTGCTTTGGTCTTTGTGTTGTTGACATCAGAGGAAGAGCTGGAGGAGTTTGAGCTTCAGAAATTCAAGAAATCAGACGAGTGTTTCATTAGATTATCGGCAGTCATCAAAAACTCCAGAAGAGCTCTGTAAGTCATTTAATATGTTTTGTCATGTTTAGCTCTCATCTGAAAAATGCATTTATCTACATTACTCTATAGTGATTCCCCATCATGAACATGATCTTATCCCTGTAAAGCCTGACATGAAATAATGAAAAATCGAATTATTTATTTTTTAATGTAGACAATTTATCAATTCTTTAGACAAAATATAAAATAACATTTAAAAATGTTTACATACTTGTTTTGTATCATGTGATACACCAGACTTTTATGACTCGTATAGAATTATATATTGGCTTATACTCCTATTTGAGGAAGGGAAAATAGATAAATTTTATTCAGATTCCTAAACTGTGTTTTTTTTTTTTTTTAGTTATTGTTATTTACACTGCCAAAAAGTAAGATAAAATTCTGAAAGGTTATAATATAAACAATGAGATTTTTATATAACAGGTTAAATAAAGTACATATATGTTATCAGTTGGTACTCTGTATGTCCAATACTTTGATATTTTAAATGCTTAGTTTTATGAGTAGTTCTGTAGTTTTAATTGTGTTTGTACTGCAATACGTAGATGATTGAGATATTTACAAATAAACATTTATCAAAAGTCTGTTGTATCATATTTGATGTATACATTTTAAGATGGTTTTTCTACTAATTAGTTTCAATTTAAAATTCAAGTTCATATTCATTTTTTCATATAATTTTTAAATGATTTCTAATTTTGTAAATATTAAGTAAAAGAAATATAAATCTCATTTCAGCAATTGTAATGGATGCAATTATGCTATCTTTAAATTAATGATAACCCTGATAACCCCACCCTGCTCTCTAAGATATTGGCATCGGCCATTGGTTGACCACTATGAATAATCAAGAAAACCTGAATTGCTTTAATCCAGTAAATGCTAATCGTCTCGGTTACATATGTAACCCTTGTTCCCTGAAGGAGGGAACGGAGACGTACGTCAGTAGTGACCGACGAATTGGGATATCGCTTAGAGAGCCCTATCAGCTTCGTGTAAACTAAAACAAGCCAATGGAATTGGCGTGCGATATTTGCATAATGTGCACCGCCCCCGACAGGTGTATATAAATAGGAAGCAGATGCAATCGCACTCTGTTTTTCGCTGAGGAGACAACTGGTGTCCGCGCTACAGCGAGGGTACAGAAACTGTGGCGACGGGACGTACGTCTCCGTTCCCTCCTTCAGGGAACGAGGGTTACATATGTAACCGAGACGTTCCCTTTCAGTCGGTCGAGTTCAACGTACGTCAGTAGTGACCGACGAATTGGGATCCCAACTAAAGTGCCACAGTTACGAAACCCCTTCCAGTGCCCAGCGCAAGCTCAGCCGCCCATAGCACCGGCTGGCGGTGAAGGGGGCGAGCTTACACCGAGAGAGTCTACTGCTGTCTAACCAATACCCACTAAGTAAACTAGACACACTGGGGAAGCGAACCCGTAAGGGACGCTGCGGAGACCACTACCTACCCAATGGGGGAGGAGTTTACGTGGGAAATACACACATGGACTGGCCCGGGGGGCAGTACGCATATGGAGTCCCTGGGATGACTCCACCTGGTAGGGGGAGACTCATCTGACAGGTGACAGCAGAGCTGGCTCTGCTAAGGGAAAGACACGGACTCGGCCCGTAGGGAGTTTTAAACCGTGGAAAATACACATATGGGACCGCTCACGTAGAGGGGTCACGACATATGGGCCCCAGCCAACAGACAGCGTCAGCGACGGATGTAGGCCTGGCATCAGACACTCCGCAATGTCCGAGCCGAAGGGGGAGGCGGAGGAACTCGACAGGGTTCGCCAAGCGGGGAACACGACTGGAGTGAAAGTATGCACGTATCCGACCAGTGGCGGGAATGGCATTGCAACCCGAGCGGGCAAGGCACGCCCTGGGATTCGTACGCCAAGGCGATGGCATCCACTATCCAGTGGGCCATCCTCTGCTTGGAGACAGCCTTTCCCTTCTGCTGGCCTCCGTAACAGATGAAGAGCTGATCTGAGGTCCTGAAGCTTCGCCATCTATCCACGTAAACGCGCAGAGCGCGGACGGGACAGAGCAAAGCTAGGGCTGGGTCTGCCTCCTCCGAGGGCAGCACTTGCAGGTTCACTACCTGATCTCTGAAGGGAGTGGTAGGAACCTTGGGCACGTATCCAGGCCGGGGTCTCAGGATAACGTGAGAATCACCGGGCCCGAGTTCTAGGCACGTTTCGTTGACCGAAAATGCATGCAGATCCCCTACCCTCTTCAGGGAAGCCAATGCAACCAGAAGAACCGTCTTAAGAGACATTAGTTTCAGGTCGACTGATTGCAAAGGTTCAAAGGGATGACCCCGGAGAGCTGTGAGAACCAGGGTCAGATCCCAAGAGGGTACGGAGGAAGGGCGAGGAGGATTCAGTCTCCTGGCCCCCTCAAGAATCTGACGATCAGATCGTGTTTCCCCAGGGACTTACCCTCAACTGCGTGGTGATGTGCGGCAATAGTGGCAACATACACCTTGAGGGTGGAGGGAGACAGCCTTCACTCCAACCCATCTTGCAGAAAGGAAAGCACGGATCCGACCGAACATGATCGGGGGTCCTCTCGGCGAGAGGCGCACCATTCGACGAACAGGTTCCACTTCAATGCATAGAGACTCCTAGTGGAAGGAGCTCTAGCGGAAGTGATGGTGTCTACGACCGCTTGCGGGAGATCACTCAGAACCTCCGCATCCCGTCCAGGGACCACAAGTGGAGGTTCCATAGATCGGGACGCGGGTGCCACAGGGTGCCCCGTCTCTGAGTCAGGGGGTCCTTCCTCAGCGGAATCGGCCAGGGAGGGGCTGTCGCGAGGAGAATGAGGTCTGAGAACCAGGTCCGAGTGGGCCAGTACGGAGCCATTAACAGAACCTGCTCCCCGTCCTCCCTGACCTTGCACAGGAGTTGTGCGAGAAGGCTCACTGGGGAAAACGCATATTTGCGCAGACCCGGGGGCCAGCTGTGTGCCAGGGCATCCGTGCCGAGCGTGCCGCCGGTCAGGGAATAAAACCACTGGCAGTGGGCAGTTTCCGGGGAGGCAAACAGGTCTACCTGGGCCTCGCCGAAATGCTGCCAAATCAGCTGGACCGCCTGGGGGTGGAGCCGCCACTCGCCCGCAAGTGGAGGCTGCCGTGACAGCTCGTCGGCTGCACGGTTGAGCACACCTGAGA
Organism: Chanodichthys erythropterus; assembly: GCF_024489055.1. NCBI lineage: Eukaryota > Metazoa > Chordata > Actinopteri > Cypriniformes > Xenocyprididae > Chanodichthys > Chanodichthys erythropterus. The sequence continues at coordinate 39,193,229 of NC_090236.1, forward strand.
CACGAGTGGCCCGAAGGGACCTCAGATCCTTCTGACTCCACAACAAGAGATGGCGGGCGAGTTGCGACATGCGACGGAAGCGTAGACCACCTTGGCGGTTGATGTACGCAACGGCCGCAGTGCTGTGTGAGCGGACTAGAACGTGCTTGCCTGACAACAGCTTCTTGAAGCGGGCCAGCGTAAGACGAACCGCTAGCAACTCGAGGCAATTGATATGCCAATGCAGCTGAGGCCCCGTCCAAAGACCTGTCACTGCATGCCCATTGTACGTGGCCCCCTATCCCGTGGCAGAGGCATCTGTGGAGACCACAGCGTGCCTGGACACTCGTTCGAGGGGTACTCCGGCCCGCAGGAACGAAGGGTCCGACCACCGGACAAGGGTGCGACGGCAGCTCGGTGTCACGGGGACACGGAGCGTGCCGCACTGCCACGCCCATCTCGGGACCCGGCCGCGGAGCCAGTGTTGAAGCGGTCTCATATGAAGCAATCCGAGCGGCGTTACCGCGGCTGCAGATGCCATATGCCCCAGGAGCCTCTGAAAATCTTTCAGTGGAGCCGCTGTCTTGCACTTGAGCGAGCTCAGGCAGTTCAACACTGACTGGACGCGCGCCTCGGTGAGACGCGCAGTCTGTGCGACCGAGTCTAGCTCGAGACCGAGACAAGAGATCCTCTGCCCGGGGGCGAGTTTGCTCTTGTCCCAGTTGACCTGAAGACCCAACCGGCTGGGAGCTAAAACCATGTCGGGTAGGACTTTGTACTGACATGCCCGACCCTCGAACGCAGACCGGAGGAAGGGTCTGTGTCGAGGCAGAATCGAGACATGAAAGTACGCGTCCTTCAGGTCTATTGCTGCAAACCAATCCTGGGGACGGTCCAGGATTGGCCGTAGCCCACCGCCCTTTTTTGGTACAATGAAGTAGGGGCTGTAGAACCCCGACTTCATATCGGCTGGAGGGACCGGCTCGATTGTATCCTTCGCCAGGAGGACAGCAATCTCCGCCCGGAGAACAGGTGCACTGTCCAACGACACCTGAGTGAAGTGGACAGCCCTGAAGACCGGGGGACGCCGGGCGAACTGAATCGCATAGCTGAGTCTGATAGTACGAATGAGCCAACTGGACAGGCTGGGGAGCGCTATCCACGCTTCCAGACATTGAGCCAGCGGGACCAAAGGCACCACAGACGCACCGGGGGTGGGTCAGCAAGGCAGAGAGGGACCCGACTCGGACGGATTGGGAGCGGCCTGGAGTGGGGTCAGACTCTGCGAGGCCGCAGTGTGCATGGGAGACGGCGCACAGGACGCGGTCTGCGTCATCACACTGCCGCCTGCTGGCGAATGGGGAGGGAGCTGCCAGAGGCGAGGCGGGGCCTGGCACACTGGCAGACACACGTAGTTGTGACCTGGAGTTTGAGGAAACTGCTCTTTTCTTTCAGCTGAGGCTGAGCCACGGGCGGCTGGGTGGAGGCAGCAGCGGACCGCCGTGGCATGACATGTCTGATAGCCTCAGCCTGCTTCTGTGCAGCGGAGAACTGTTGGGCACAGCTCTCCACCGCGTCGCCGAAAAGGCCGACCGGAGACACGGGGGAATCCAGGAACCGATGTTTGTCGGTCTCCCTCATGTCTGCCAAGGTCAGCCAGAGGTGGCGTTGCTGGACTACCAGAGTAGACATTGCCTGGCCAACAGAACGCGCTGTCACCTTCGTTGCCCGGAGGGCAAGGTCAGTGGCAGCGCGCAGCTCCCCAAGCAGCTGTTGGTCAGGACCTTCCTAGGGCATCTGCGACAGCGCTTTTGCCTGATAGACCTGCAAAAGGGCCATCGCGGGCAGGGCAGAGGCAGCCTGCCCACAGGCACTGTAAGCTTTCTCAGTCAGACCGGCTGAGAATTCACAGGCCTGGGACGGGAGACGCGGCTCACCGCGCCAGCCAGCGGCCGTTGGACACAACTGCATCGCAACAGACCGCTCGACTGGCGGGATCCTTGCGTATCCCCTGGCTTCCCCGCCGTCCAGGGAGGTGAAGGCGGACGAGGGACCAGGCCCTGTACGAGCCCCATACGGAGCTTGTCAAGACCTGGTCACCTCATCGTGTACTTCCGGGAAGAAAGGCATTGGGGCGGGACGCTGGATTTGACCAGCGCGACCCCCCCCCAAGTACCAATCGTCCAACCGAGATGGGCCGGGACAGGGTGGAGGGTTCCACTCAAGCCCGACGCACAAGGCAGCCCTGGAGAGCACAGCCGTGAGCTCGGGATCCGACTCGGGCAACGCTACCGTCCCGGGCGGCAGCGCGTCCGAATCTTCCTCCCCCGAGGACTCAGGCTCACCTTCCGATGCAGCGATCGACATCCGATCCGCCGCCGGCCCACCAAAGGTAACGGCTGGACAGTCCGTAGAGGGCCCAGCGGAGACCAACGGTGGCATGATGGGTTGCGGTGCTGATGAGGCGGCAGGGGCCCGAGGAGCGTTTCCGCTCGGTGGGGAAGCCCTGACCGTAATCCTCAGGTCACCCTTCCTATACAGCGCCGTACCGTCATTCCGGTTCCCGGGGCCGGAAAAAACGGTCGTACGCGGCATAGAAGAGAGGACCCCCGCTTCCTGAGACTTCAGGAAGGAGAGTCTCGACCTCAGCACCGCGATAGTCATGTTCCCGCAATGGGAACATGAACCATCCACAAAAGCTGCTTCAGCGTGCAGAATGCCCAAACACGAGATGCAACGATTGTGCCCATCAGCAGGGACCAGGGAACAACCGCACAGACGAAATGACATACTGTCAGGGTTCGTCTGTAAAGCTCTTTTAGAAGGGGAAAACAGTAAACTCGCTCGTGCCGAAGCACACAGGGAGTGATGCGATGTGCCAGGTACACCACTCCCTGGACACACAGAGGAACCGGCCCAAATCGCAACACACACACTTTCACTCTAGGCGTGTGCTGTGAAAACAGCAGTTGAGAGCTATAGCTCGGATCCTCGGGAGCTCGCGACCTCGCTGTAGCACCGTTACACCGGCACACACGGCTTGCTGTGAATCCTCTTCGAGGCAGTTTAGTTTACACAAACAGTCTTCTTAAACAGGACACCACTGAATGGCTCCGAAGCGAAAGACAGAGTGCGATTGCATCTGCTTCCTATTTATATACACTTGTCGGGGGCGGTGCGCATTATGCAAATATCGCACACCAATTCCATTGGCTTGTTTTAGTTTACACGAAGCTGATAGGGCTCTCTAAGCGATATCCCAATTCGTCGGTCACTACTGACGTACGTCGAACGTGACCAACTGAAAGGGAACTTGAAATATTAGTAACTAATACAATTTCTTAGGTTCTTCATTTTAAGTAACTTATCTTTACTTAAAACTTTAAAGATTTCATAGCAAAAAGACGTGTACATGTGAATGGAGGCATTTTTAGAATTATAGTGAAATGCCTTTAACTTGCTATAAAAGTGTGAACTGGTTCATCTAATAGTTTCAGTGCAGTCAATAATATTTTTTCTATTAAGTATCCCCAACTAAGCAAGCCAAAGGCAAAAGTAGCAAGAACCCAAAATCCATCAGTTGACAGAATGGAGAAAAAAAAAAACCTTAGGAGAAACCAGGCTCAGCTATAATGTTATAAAAAGCTAAAAATCTTAACACAATGAATTAATTGTGGCTATATAAAATACTAATTTACAGGAAATACTAGTTTTTGAAGAGTAATGTTAATTTAGCTCACCCTCTTTACTGTATTTATGCTGTTTATGTAATATATATAGAGAGATAGAGATAAATGTATTGAATGTGTTCCATTTAATTTTGGGATGTGATTTATTTCTTTTGTAGGTTAAATGATTGTAATTTAACAGACAAAAGCTGTTCAGTTCTGGCTGCAGTTCTTGGATCAGATACCAGTCTGAAAGAGCTGAACATGAACAATAATAATCTGCAGGATTCAGGATTGAAGCTGCTCTGCACTGGACTGAAGAATTTAAAGTGTAAATTGGAGATAGTGAGGTAAGTTGAACCACAGGAGTCACATGACAAGAGTGAGATGCAGTGACTGACAGGACGATGCCAGAGGCAAAAGTACAAGAGAAAATTTGCAAATAAAAGTTGCAGTTCTTTTTTTAGTACAAGTGATTTTGTCTTTGTTTTAATGTTGTTGAGTTTTTCATTACAATATAAAAATGAACCACAAACTAAACATTCATTTTAAAATCTAAATATATTTATTTTATGTGTTACAATGTGGGTTTACCATATCATCAGTCTTTGTTTAGTTTTATTAATATAAGCCAATTTTCAATATAAGCAAATTTATCATTGTACTATTTTATTGTTGATGTTTTCATTAATAACAATGAAGCACAAACTAAGCATTCATTTTAAATAAAGTTAAATTAAATTAAATTAAATGATTAATTAAAAATAAAAATACCTTTCTTTTATTTGTATTCAAAGACGGTATACCATGTCATCAGTCCTATTTGTTTTGTTAATAAAGGTTTGATGTTGTTTGATTCTTATTTTTCTACCATTTTCAGGTTGATTGTTATGATTCATTCAGATCAAAGACTTTCACAGCTGTACAGTTTTAGATAATTAAATTCTTGAAAGTGATGTTGATGTCTAACATATTAAAGTTCTTTGTGTCTTTTGTTTGCCTCCATATTCAGTTGTCAGTTTTTGCAATTAACTTTCGATGTATTTGTGCAAAGAAAAAAATAAAATTCACTTTGAAAATTTCTATTGTTCAGGTTAAACTGATTAATCATCTGAATGTTTTCATTCCTGTTCTAGACTCTCTAACTGCAGTGTAACAGAAGAAGGTTATAAAGCTCTGGCTTCAGCTCTGAGATCAAACCCTTCACACCTGATAGAGCTGGATCTCACAGGAAATGATCCTGGACAATCAGGAGTGAAGGAGCTCAGTGATTTACTACAGGATCCAAACTGTCAACTGAAGACACTGAGGTGAGATGGGATGAAATAATTATCAAAATTAGCCCTTCTTTTGCCCTTCTGCTCTGTGGGACGTTTCTGTTCTTATGAGTTTGCTTTAGGACTGAGTGTCGCTCTAGTTTCTTTTAAATAACTCTATTGGACTTTGTTAAGTAAATATTTTGTTAAATAATACTCAAGTAATTATATATTTATTTGTATATTTAAATGTTCAAAGAAAACTGTTGCATCTAAATAGCTAACTAGAACTTGTCTTCAGAACAATAATCAAGTTTTTTTATCTTATCATTCATGTTTGTAATGCAACAAACATTTAGTTGAGAACTGAATTTACTCTTCTGCAGGTTTTTGAGTGCTGCTGCAGATAAAGCCTGTCAGTATGTAAAGAGAGTTGTGGGTAAAAACCTGTTACTCCAGAGAGAGCTGAATCTGAGTGAACATGAACTAAGAGACACACGAGTGAATCAGATCGCTGCTCTACTGCAGGATAAACACTGTCGACTCAACACACTGACGTGAGTATTGTGCATTTATCTAAAATATTACAGTACTTTTAATTGTAATATGTCTGTAATATTTCCTCACGTATTTCAGTCAGAGCAGTTTTTTCTCAGTGTCACAAAGAGCCACAACAATGTAAAGTAATATAATTAAACAGGAAATTAAAAACACACAATTTAAATGTGACATCAAGCTTTAAATATTTAATTAATAATTTAATTATTTCAGTTACTGTAGAGAGAGAACAATGATTTTCCAGAGTTTATAAAACTCTTCAAATAAGTGATAGATTGAAAAACACTATACAGCTGCACTATAAACACAGAAATGTCTTTAACTTTCACAGGTTAATTCTGTAAATTAAATATAAGTGTGTATATGTTGATGGCTCTTTTTGAACATGACTGCAGAATAATTTTTACTGATTGCTGGTGTTTTTGTTGTTGCTGTTGTTTTTGTTTTTGTGACATCAGAACTGTTCATAAGTGCTTTCAATTTCATGTTTGTATTTCACAAAATGTAAAATTTCTCATTTTGGTGCAGCATTTACTGTAACTTTTGAACAAGTGCATTTTAAAATCTTTGATCAGAATCTGTCTGTAATAAGATCCAACGAAGGCAAGTTGACTGAACACAAGAGCAGCTTTATTCTAGTGATGTTACTGATACTGAGGCTTTGAAGCTTGTCGAGAAAGTCAGGTTCTTCCCGCCGGAGCTCTGTATCGAGGCTTGTATTGTTTTAGTGAAATGATGTCACAGGTGACGTTCGAAGCCTCGTTTGAGTGAAGTGCTTTGAGAAAGGGTTGTGTTTTTCCCGCTCGTGTTACACAAGCACTTCCACTTCTCTCTGTCCAGTCCACCTTAATCACTTTCACTTTTTCCTCCAGTTTAAAGAACTTTGTTTTTTCTCGTATGTTCAACAAAAGCATTGCCCAGTTACAAAGTTATGAAACAACACTGAACATAAATACTTCACAGAACTATTCATTTATTTATTTGTGTATGTTAATGTATCATGAAACATGTAACACACATTTTGGCACTATCACACTCAAAAAAAAAAAAAAAAGTTTGTCCTGCACCATATTTCCATTGACCAGCATGTGTCTCTGTGTGCATTAGAAGCCTCGATAAATGATCCACTTTTCAACACAATCTGCCTGGAAAGCTTCATATCTTCATGAAGCTTTATCTCTCCACCACTACTTTATTCAAATAAACATGAACAAAATTAAAAGAACAAAGACACAATTGAATAAGGAACATGAACATAAACCTCACCAACAGCAGTTGAACAAATCCAAACAAAAGACAAGAGGCTTGTTTGAGATGAGCAAATTCTGCGCAGAACCGATCACCGGTGATCACCCCAAGATGCGTGCCGGTTAGAAATGTGTCCTAGGGTGGGCCGCCTTGCTCTGATGTCATGCTGACGTGTCAAAAAAGTATTGCGAGGGCGAGGCGGCCTCATCGGATTCTGCAGTCAAGTGCAGTTGCTCTCCACCGACTGCGCAGACCAAAAGCACGATGGGAAACGACTTGCTGACAACACAGCTTAAAGCTTATTGGTTTAAACAACTGTGATGTATTGATCTCTTTTAAAATGTTTAATTTTAAAACTCTAATACCATGTTTTTATGTGTAAAAATAATGTGCAAATATTCCCAAACTCTCTCAAACTGCGATCTCTCTATGGGTTATGTGATTGTTGTCTAAAAAAAATCTAAAAAAAAAATATACAGTACAGTCCAAAAGTTTGGAACCACCAAGATTTTTAATGTTTTTAAAAGAAGTTTCGTCTGCTCACCAAGGCTACATTTATTTAATTAAAAATACAGTAAAAAACAGTAATATTGTGAAATATTATTAAAATTTAAAATAACTGTGTACTATTTAAATATATTTGACAAAGTAATTTATTCCTGTGATGCAAAGCTGAATTTTCAGCATCATTACTCCAGTCTTCAGTGTCACATGATCCTTCAGAAATCATTCTAATATGCTGATTTGCTGCACAATAAACATTTATGATTATTTTCAATGTTGAAAACAGTTGTGTACTTTTTTTCAGGATTCCTTGATGAATAGAAAGTTCAAAAGAACAGCATTTATCTGAAATACAAAGCTTCTGTAGCATTATACACTACTGTTCAAAAGTTTGGGGTCAGTAAGAATTTTAATTTTAATTTTTTTGAAAAGAAATTAAAGAAATGAATACTTTTATTCAGCATGGATGCATTAAATCAATTAAAAGTGGCAGTAAAGACATTTATAATGTTACAAAAGATTAGATTTCAGATAAACACTGTTCTTTTGAACTTTCTATTCATCAAATAATCCTGAAAAAAAATATTGTACACAAATATTTTGTACAATTGTACACATTAAATGTTTCTTGAGCAGCAGATCAGCATATTAGAATGATTTCTGAAGGATCATGTGACACTGAAGACTGGAGTAATGATGCTGAAAATTCAGCTTTGCCATCACAGGAATAAATTACTTTGTGAAATATATTCAAATAGAAAACAGTTATTTTAAATTGTAATAATATTTCACAATATTACTGTTTTTTTACTCTATTTTTAATTAAATAAATGTAGCCTTGGTGAGCAGACAAAACTTCTTTTAAAAACATTAAAAATCTTAGTGGTTCCAAACTTTTGGACTGTACTGTATATATATAAACATGTCTATAATTAAAGTTAAAATGATTGATACACACATCTTTTGAATGGAAATAAATAACACGTACTTTGGGTGTCTTGTGCATTATGTTTATTTTCATATAAAAGCAACAGAACTTAAATTACATCCAGTTTATCAGCGACACAGCGCACAAGTGAATCCCGAGAGAACTGTCCATCTTGCCTGCACTTTTTTCACTCCTCCCCTCACTGCAGCCGACTACTCTCGGCTGAACTCAAACAAGCCTCATGAAATATGAAACAAAGAACCAATCAGAACATGACACATGAACAGGGGGAGCACATGACAAGTTCACATGAAAGACATGAAAACATAAACTAAACTAAACCTAGAACAGACGTGACACTGCCTCACGGTGCAGCACTAAAGCAGATGAACCTTCTCCAAAACTTGTTTGATTGTCTTCTGCTTCAGGAAATACTTTATTCCTTAATCTGTTAATGTTCGTTTATACAATTATTCATTGTTCATGTTCGTTCACAGTGGATTAACTAATGTTAACAGAAAACTGTATTAGTAAATGTTGAAACTTACATTAAGGTTATTAAATGCTGTACTATATTGTCCATCATTGGTTCATGTTAACTATTGAAGTTAATGTTACAAATGAAAGATTATTGTAAAGTGTTAGTGAGTCGACAATGTGTCTGAAAACAACTGACATAAGCACATTTGTCCCAGTGATCAAACCAAGAGTGACATTGACACGAAACAACCTTAAAGATGAAATGAACTGAATGTGTAAACTATAAATAGATTGATGATTTCAAAGATTGTATTGTTACAATGTCGTAGTATATTTAAATGAACAATGTGTGTTCTTTCTCTCCATGTTACCTGCACCTGGATATACCTGTTTATTTGTCAGCAAAAGTCTGCTGGATGAAGCTAAACATGTTAGTTGATCATCATAGATCTGAATCATTGTCTTTTCTCTTTATGTATTCAGTCTGAGTGAACACAGTATTACAGAGAAACAGTGTGTCATCCTGACTTCAGCTCTGAAATCAAACCCATCACACCTGAGAGAGCTGATCCTGAGTGATAATAAACTAGGAGACTCTGGAGTGAAAAACCTCAGTGATCTACTGATGAACCCACAATTCAAGTTGGAGAAACTAGAGTTAGTATCATTATACTGTATTTACTGTTTCGTTTATTTTAAGACAACAGGGCACAATTCACTTCATTTGTAGCGCATCAAGATTCAGAAATGGTTTTAGTTAAAGGATTATTTCACTTTCAAATTAAAATTAGCTCAGGCTTTACTCACCCTCAAGCCATCCTAGGTGTATATGACTTTCTTCTTTCTGATGAACATAATCAAAGAAATATTAATAAATATCCTGATGCATCCGAGCTTTATAATGGCAGTGAATGGGATCAATGAATATAAGCTGAAGAAAGTGTCCACATCCATCCATATGTGCTCCACACGGCTCCAACAATGCGTTTGTGTAAAAAAAAAAAAAAGTGTATGTGTATATATATATATATATATATATATATTAATATATATATATTTATATATATATATATATGTATATTTGTGGTGGGCATAGATTCATTTTTTTAATCTAGATTAATCTACATTAAAATGGCTCATTTGAATTCTGCCGAAGACATTCAGAACATGTGAGCTACCCAAATAATGACTGAAAGTAATCCGCCATTTTGTCCGGCAAAGCAGACAGGAGTTAGAAGATTAACCTCGGTGGAGTTAAACTTGAAAAATTTTGTATATTGACATCTTTCCGCGTTTGAAACAACATTGATTCTCATGTTCATTCATGTTTATTTGATGCTATAAATGGATGATCGGTTTACGAGCCTCTTGAGCTGAGGCTTCTTTTTTACACTTTTAAATATATTTAAAGGTGACCTATTATGCCCTATTTAACAAGATGTAAAATTAGTCTCTGATGTTCCCAGAGTGTGTTTGTGAAGTTTTAGCTCAAAATACCCCACAGTTAATTTTTTATAGCATGTTAAAATTGCTACTTTCAGTGGTTGAGCAAAAACGAGCCGTTTCAGTGCGGTCCCTTTAATGCAAATGAGCTGCTACGCTCAGCCTAAGAGGGCGGAGCTTCAAGAGCTGATTCTCTGGTGTCAGGTTTCAGTCAGGACACACAATAATGTAAGAAACTGTGAATATATGCTGCATGGAGATAGAACAGGTATAGTTTAGTTAAATTACGGTTATAACTTATATTGCCTTCTTGTTTTTAATCTACTATATTAGTACAAGCCTGTTGAACCATCTGAATGAAGGCCAAAACTATACAGATGAGTTTTATGACGTTTATTGTACTTCACAGAAAAGATCCGTCCGTTTTCACTCCAGAAAATCTCTGTAAGAGCTTAATAAAACACTGCAAGTGTGCATTAAAATATTATCTATAAACTCTCTCTCTTATATTTGAATTATCACCAACATACATTGCGAATTACACAGAAACACTCGTTACAACTAACAGTAAACAAATATATAAAGACCTTATGCCTTTCGGATGGTGCTTAATAAACTTTATATCCAAAAATAAGCTCAGATGAACTGTAATAAAGTGACCTTACCTTCATTACTGTATCCAGTATCACTCTGGAGACTGTAAGCTGGATCACGAACAGTTTTTACGAACAGTATATCCTTGAGTAGCACATTTTAGCACAGTCTCTGTTTTGTATTGTCCCTTTGTATTGACATTCGTTCACTAAGCAGTCCGGTGTGAAATGATTCGCACAGACATACACGAATTTCAGCAGGACTGAGGGAGCATTTTCCTGAAAAAAAACAAGTTAATCCACCTCGATTTCAGCAGCTCAGATTTAGGGAGTAAATGAATAGAGCTATATGGATGAATCCATCCAGCTACAGAACACCTAAAACGCTCAGGATATGTTCTCCTCATTGCAGCGGACTCGCTGTAAACAACGTGCTCAGGGCGGTTCTATGTTCAAACTTCAGTGTCAGTCAACACTGTGGGCGGGGCCTGTTTTTTTTTTCTGACGTCACACTGCCAGGGATCTGGAAACGGCTTGTTCTGAGACACTGCTTATGATTTACGGGGATTAAACAAAAAGGAGTGGGTGGATTTTTATCACTATAGGGTGGTTGTGTACACACTGCCAACACACATTTATGTCCAAACACCAGGCAAAAGTGAATTTTGCATAATAGGTCCCCTATTATTTTGCATTTTAGACACATTTTAAGCACCAAGTGTATTATTATTAACTCTATTATTACCATTTTATATGTTCATATCTGATTCTACCTTCATCATGTGATATAGTTCAGATGTGTGTGTGTGGAAATGATGCGTTGTGACCAGAGGCGTATCCTTCATTTCAGAAGTGAGCAGGACAGAAATGTTGGGTGTAATATGGGTTTTTGTCTGACCTTTGTCTAATTAAAAAGATTTTTTTTTTTTTTTTATCTCTTGCTTTTAATAAGAAATCAAATACACTGCTGAACAATAACCAGTATCTAATATTTTCCCCCTATATTTTTGATAATTTTATGATTAGTTTATGTTTTCCTAAAAATTACTATTAAAACTCTATTAAAAATCCCATTGACTTTCATTGATGAATGTTCAGATGAGCCAAAATTGTTCAAACTCCAACTGACAGAATTGAAATTTAAACACACTGAAGCCTGTTAGACTCAATTAAACTGACATTCTGTGTACTATTACTAATTCATTGAAACTCATTTCATCTATCTATCTATCTATCTGACCATTTCTATCTATCTACCTCATAGTAACCACCCAGAATACCCTAGAAACCGCATAGCAACACCTTAGCAACCACTCAGAGTACCTTAGCAACTACATAAAACCCTTGCAACCACTCACAGTACGCTTATTTTATCTAGTTTTCATTTGAAAGTGAACTAATCCTTTAACGGGTTTGCATGTGTATCAGTAAAAGAGCATTAAACTTAGAAGCATTTTAAACTTTGTGGCTGTAAAATAGTTTCATATGCTGGAATCTGACAAATCTTTGCTGTGAAACGAGACAGAAGTGAGAACAGACTAAAAAACAGTGTATCAAATTGTCATGAATGGCTGGTTGTAATGAAGCTCATGATGATGGAGAATACAATAACACTGTCTTTAATCACAAATCTAACATGTAGGAGAGATAAAACACAACCACTTCAACATAAACGACAGAACAATGAACAGACAGAACTAAGAGTTTAAATACACAGACAGAGTAATCAAGGTAAAACAGAACAGCTGCAGGAACTAATTAACAACCAAGAACACTAACTAGGGAACACACACAGACAGCAACACCATGATAATAAAACACAACAAAACTGTTGCACAAACAGATTATTCTGAAATGTTACATTTATACTGGACTAATGGTACTTTTCACTAAATCTTCTTTTATTAAACAAAATGTGTATTTAGAGATTGTAAATTACACTCTAAAATTACTTAATTATCAATTCATGTATCAGATTTTCTTACATTAATAATGAAAATAGTCCATTTAAATGTTGTCTTTTCTATTGTTTCTATACTGTTCCTATATTTTAATCTACAGTGATAAATGTACTTATTTTTGGGGTAACACTTATACTGATCCTTCATTAATGAATAACTACACAACTACTTACTAATTCATTCATCAGAGTTACTTGTTAGTTAATAGTAGTTACTAGAGTGTTAATAATGCATTATTCATTTGTTCCTGTGTAGTTACTCATTAATGAAGGATCAGTATTCTAAAGTGTTTCCATTTTTGGGAGTGAGGACGGATCCAGACTTGGATTGTAACTAGTATCCTCAAATGCTCCTGTCTTGGTTTGTTCGTTTATATCATTAAGTTTCCATGTTTTTGCTGGTTTATTAGTGACTGTATGACATTTATTCATGATTCATTTAACTCACACATGAACTGAACATGGATTTCAGTCATTTTCTCTTTCTGTCTTCAGTCTGTATGATTGCAGTATTACAAAGAAACAGTGTGTCATCCTGACTTCAGCTCTGAAATCAAACCTGTCACACCTGAGAGAGCTGATCCTGAGCTGGAATAAACTAGGAGACTCTGGAGTGAAAAACCTCAGTGATCTACTGATGAACCCACAATTCAAGCTGGAGAAACTACGGTTAGTATCATTATACTGTATTTACTGTTTAGTTCATTTTAAGTCAACAGGGCACAATCACATCATTTGTAGCGCTGCATCTCCATCTGAAGAAAGATTCAGAAATGGTTTTAGTTAAAGGATTAGTTCACTTTCAAATGAAAATTAGCTCAGGCTTTACTCACCCAGCAGATTATTATATAAATATTTGTTGTCATTTTCACAAGCTGTTTATATTTAGGCCCTATACAATTTTTTTACACTTTTAAATATTTTTGACTATTATTTTGCATTTTAGACACATTTTAAGCACCAAGTGTATTATTATTTACTTTATTATTACTATTTTATATGTTCATATCTGATTCTACCTTCATCATGTGATATAGTTCAGATGTGTGTGTGTGGAAATGATGCGTTGTGACCAGAGGTGTATCCATCGTTTCGGAAGTGAGCAGGACAGAAATGTTGGGTGTAATATGGGTTTTTATCTGACCTTTGTCCAATTAAAAGATTTTTTTTTCTTTCCTTATCTCTTGCTTTTAATAAGAAATCAAATACACTACTGAACAATAACCAGTATCTAATATTTTCCCCCTAAATTTTTGTTAATTTTATGATTAGTTTATGTTTTCCTAAAAATTACTATTAAAACTCGGAAAAATCCCATTGACTTTCATTGATGAATGTTCAGATGAGCCAAAGTTGTTCAAACTCCAACTGACAGAATTGAAATTTAAAAACACTGAAGCCCGTTAGACTCAATTAAACTGACAGTCTGTGTACTATTACTAATTCATTGAAACTCAAACTCAATTAATCTATCTATCTGACCATTTCTATCTACCTCATAGTAACCACCCAGAATACCCTAGCAACCGCATAGAAACTAACCAGAACACCAGAGCAAACCGCCAGAATATCCTAACAACCACATAGCAACACCATAGCAACCACTCAGAGTACCTTAGCAACTACATAAAACCCTTGCAACCACTTAGAATACGCTATCTTATTTTATCTAGTTTTCATTTGAAAGTGAACTAATACTTAAACGGGTTTGCATGTTTATCAGTAAAAGAGCATTAATCTTTGAAGCATTTTAAACTTTGTGGCTGTAAAATAGTTTCATATGCTGGAATCTGACAAATCTTTTCTGTGAAACGAGACAGAAGTGAGAACAGACTGAAAAACAGTGTAACAAATTGTCATGAATGGCTGGTTGTAATGAAGCTCACGATGATGGAGAATACAGTAACACTGTCTTTAATCACAAATCTGACATGTAGGAGAGATAAAACACAATTTTATATTAATCTAGAGTGATAAATTCATTTATTTTTGGGAGTGAGGATGGATCCAGACTTGGATTGTAACTAGTATCCTCAAATGCTCCTGTCTTGGTTTGTTCGTTTATATGATTAATTTTCCATGTTTTTTCTGGTTTATTAGTGACTGTATGACATTCATGATTCATTTAACTCACACATGAACTGAACATGGATTTGAGTCATTTTCTCTTTCTGTCTTCAGTCTGAGTGACTGCAGTATTACAGAGGAACAGTGTGTCATCCTGACTTCAGCTCTGAAATCAAACCTGTCACACCTGAGAGAGCTGATCCTGAGCTGGAATAAACTAGGAGACTCCGGAGTGAAAAATCTCAGTGATCTACTGATGAACCCACAATTCAAGCTGGAGAAACTACGGTTAGTATCATTATACTATATTTACGGTTTAATTTATTTTAAATCAACAGGGCACAAGTCACATCATTAGTAGCGCTGCATCTCCCTCTGAAGAAAGATTCAGAAATGGTTTTAGTTAAAGGCTCAGGCTTTACTCACCCTCAAGCCATCCTAGGAGTGTATGACTTTCTGATGAACACAATCAAAGAAATATGAATAAATATCCTGACGCATCCGAGCTTTATAATGGCAGTGAACGAGATCAATGAGTATAAGCTGAAGAAAGTGTCTCCATCCACATCCATCCATCATAAATATGTGCTCCACATGGCTCCAACAATTAATTTGTGTAAAAAAAAAAAAAAAAAAAGTGTTATAAATATATATATATAATTGTTACAATACAGGGGAGGTCGGAGACACAGGTACAGTTTACGATGTTTATTGAGACAACCAGAGCAGTATGCAGGTGAGTGAAAGCAGACAGCAGTTTCCAGACAGATTATATATCAAGACAGTGATACTTGACTTGATCTTCACACCAGATTCAATGAGGACAGAGAGACACTCACAGAGGTCTGGAGAGCACAGAGAATCTAGGAGACACACTGGAGAAAGGTAAGTAGTCCATAAGGTAAGCATTCAGGTTAGTATGCGTTAATGAGACTGGACAATGACTGACTGTGAGTGTCTTTTATAGTGCTGCTGATTGGGCTGGTGATGAGTGTCAGGTGCATGTGATCAGTACTCTGGTGAGGGAGTGCGAAGTGATTGGCTGGGTGCAGAGCCTGGCGTGTCTGTGACAATATTATTATTATTATTATTATTATTATTACATTAATAATTTTGATTTAGTTTGATTATTAGGATTTGTGGTCTGGTTTTAATACTATTCATCAAGAAACTATGACACTATTAATAGTAACCATTGTAAAAAGCAATTCAAAAGATTATGCCTGTTATATCAAAAGTATGACTTTACAAAAGCACTTTACAAAAAATAAAACAACATAAATATAAGAAGATGAGATAAATAAAACGGCATTTAACAAATATAAAAATTCAAATTTAAACACACTGAAGCCTGTTAGACTCAATTAAACTGACATTCTGTGTACTATTACTTATTCATTGAAACTCATTCAAACTCATTTCATCTATCTATCTATCTGACCATTTCTATCTATCTACCTCAGTAACCACCCAGAATACCCTAGAAACCGCATAGCAACACCTTAGCAACCACTCAGAGTACCTTAGCAACTACATAAAACCCTTGCAACCACCTAGAGTAACCTAACTTTTTTTTTTTATCTAGTTTTCATTTGAAAGTGAACTAATCCTTTAACGGGTTTGCATGTGTATCAGTAAAATGAGCATTAAACTTTGAAGCATTTTAAACTTTGTGGCTGTAAAATAGTTTCATATACTGGAATCTGACAAATCTTTGCTGTGAAACAAGACAGAAGTGAGAACAGACTGAAAAACAGTGTAACAAATTGTCATGAATGGCTGGTTGTAATGAAGCTCACGATGATGGAGAATACAATAACACTGTCTTTAATCACAATTCTAACATGTAGGAGAGATAAAACACAATTTTATATTAATCCACAGTGATAAATTCACTTATTTTTGGGAGTGAGGACGGATCCAGACTTGGATTGTAACTAGTATCCTCAAATGCTCCTGTCTTAAGTTTCCATGTTTTTGCTGGTTTATTAGAGACTGTATGACATTTATTAATGATTCATTTAACTCACACATGAACTGAACATGGATTTGAGTCATTTTCTCTTTCTGTCTTCAGTCTGAGTGGATGTAGTATTACAAAGAAACAGTGTGTCATCCTGACTTCATCTCTGAAATCAAACCCGTCACACCTGAGAGAGCTAAACCTGAGCTGGAATAATCTAGGAGACTCAGGAGTGAAGCACTTATGTGACATACTGAAGGATTCACACTGTAAACTGGAGAGATTGAGGTCAGTAACATCTTCACATACAGAAATCAAAATGCTTAAAATCACTTTAACAGTTTAAACTAAAACACTTTATACTTAATATCTCACAATGACTCTGAGTTCACATTATATTGGTGTAATATTCTTCACCTTAATGATTTGTTTATGAGATAATCTCTTTTCCTCTGTTTGTGTCTTTCTAGTCTTCATCACTGTGGCATTACAGATGTTTCTTCTTTAACTCCGTCTTTGACTAACTCAAAAGCACTGCAGTTTTTAAAAGATCTTGATCTGAGTTTCAATATGATAGGAGACTCAAAGCAGAGGCTCAGTGACGTGTTACGAGACTCAAACTGTGTCCTGAGGTGAGGAAACATCACTGTGATATTAAAGAGATCTTCATTTACCTCTGATATGTGAACAAACATTTCAAATATTCGTGAAAGGAAATTATCATTAATCTTTACTGTAACAAAGGGTTTGTGAAAGAACAAAATGTGAAGTTATTAAAATGTTCAACACAAAGGAGGAAAGAGAACAAAAGCACACTGTCACAGCTTTATTCAACAACTCCTGCTTTATTAACTGTCAGTAGTGAATCATTTCAGTTTTACTTTGACAAGCAACATGTCACACTACTTTACACTCACAGTTATTTACTAAGAGCCCTACAAACATGTTTAAACTAGAAGACAAACGGCTTTAACTAAAGGTTTGTGTTTTAATTTTGAATCCCAAGTAATGATTCTGGACTTTAAAAAAAAACATTAATTTGTGTTAATGTGTATCGTCCACCTAAATATCACAAAGATTTTATTGAGGATTTTTCTAATTTCCTCTCTCATATTATTTCTATGTCTGATTCGATTTTAATTGTCTGAGATTTTAATATTCATGTTTGTTGCCCAGGAAAACCTTTAGTAGAAGAGTTTCTTGGAATGTTGGACTCATTTAATTTGACTAATTGTGACTGGTAGTACTCATGAAAGGGGTCATTCTCTTGATCTTGTTCTATCATTAGGAGTTTCTGTATGTGATCTTGATGTCATGGTAAACAGTTTTTCAGATCACTGTCCAGTAGTATTTAATGTAAAGCTTCCAAGTATATGTCAATCCTCTTCTCTGCCTGCTAAACTTTATTGCATTATTTCTCCCTCAATAACATCGGTATTCTTAAATGGTTATATTGCTGCTCCATCAATCCCTTGGATTGAGTCTGCACCACCTTCTACTGATCCAGTAGAATTAATTACAACATTTAACTCTGTCTGTTCTAACATTTTAGATCTTGCTGCACCATATAAAAAGGAAAAAAGAGTCAATACGCAACCTTGGCTGAATGAACAGACTAGAGCTCTAAGGCAGGAATGTAGAAGAGCTGAAAGAAAGTGGAACAAAGATAAACTGGATATTTCACTTCAAATTTTGAGGAATAGTTTGATTAAATATCAAAAAGCTGTAAAGCACTTTAAAGAAAGCTATTTTGGTAATATCATTGCCAATAGCTCTGAGTCCCCTCGAGAGTTATTTACTGTGGTCATCAGACTTCTTTGTCCTAGAATGAAATGAACTTTGACTCCTACTAGTAACATGTAACCTATTTGCAAAATGTTTTGTTGAGAAGATTAAACTTCCTATTTTATCTAAGATTTTAGAGAAAGTAGTTTTTAGACAATTAACTACTTATTTAACTAAGCATAATATTTTAGATAAATTCCAATCAGGCTTTAGATGTAGACATAGTACTGAGTCAGCACTCTTAAGGGTAGTGAATGATCTGTTGCTCATAAGTGATACAGGGAACCATGCTGCTTTAATACTGTTGGATCTCTCTGCAGCGTTTGATACGATTGATTATTTGATTCTTTTGAACCGGTTAAAGCAGTTTGTTGGGATACAAGGCACAATTCATTCATGGTTTGCTTCTTACTTAGAGCAAAGAACTTTTATAGTGAAGGTTTGTAATTTCTCATCACATTCAGAACATCTTACTAGTGGGGTTCCCCAGGGGTCCATTCTGGGCACTATTTTGTTTTTAATATATATGCTCCCATTGGGATTAATCTTCAAAAATATGGTATCTCGTATCACTTATACGCGGATGACACGCAGATCTAATTGCCTCTAAAACCTAATTGTACTGATTCTTGTGCTACACTCCGTAGATGTTTGGATGAAGTTAAAGATTGGATGGCAGATAATCTGGTACAGTTAAATGAACGTAAAACGGAAATGATGATTTTTGGCCGGTCAGCGTTGAACAAGGCGGAAATTGACATATTAGGTCCATGGGCTTGTCATTTGCAGGACAGAGTGAAAAATCTGGGAGTCATCTTTGATTCATCTCTAAAATTTGACAGTCAAATAAAAACTGTAGTTCGGAATTGTTTCTTCTATCTATGGGAAATAGCTAAGTTAAAATCAATTCTGTCAACTAGCGACTTAGAAAAAGTCATCCATGTTTTTATTTTCTCCTGGATAGATTACTGTAATGCTATTTGTTCTGAAACCTGTCAAACTTATGTTGCACGTCTCCAACTTGTACAAAATGTGGTGGCTAGAATGCTTATGAAGGCTAAGAGGACTGATCATGTTACTCCACTGTTGTCTTCATTAGGCTGGCTTCCAGTGTATTACAGGATCCAATTCAAAGTCTTAACGTATGTTTTTAAGGCATTACATGGAATGGCCCCAGAATATTTGGTGGAGCTCATTAAGCCATACAAATCACATTTAATGTTGAGATCTTCAAACAAATTTTTATTAGTGATCCCAAGAGTACGTTTTAAATCAAAAGGAGATTGTGCGTTTGCTGTCACTGGTCCAAGACAATGTAATATGCTTCCCTTAGAGGTTAGATCGTCCTCTACACTGGGTATCTTTAAGAGTCACTTAAAATTAAATTTGTATTCTCTGGCGTTTTAACTTTTCATAAAAGTATTTATTATCAATGATGAGGATTATTATCGATGATGTGTTTTGTTGTGTTGTTTGTCTATTTGTATTTTAATTATTGATTTTGTATACTATGTACAGCACTTTGGAGCTACATAGTAGCCTGGAAAGTGCTTTATAAATAAATACAATACAATACAATACAATAATTCAGAATAACTTTTGCATTTGCTCCCTGTGGTTTATTCCATACTCCGTACACTCATTAGTTTCTTCTTTACAGTCACTCAATAGGAGTCACACCAACACAAACATATCAACATGATTTAAATGTATTATATTTACACAAATACTCTGCAAAATCACGTAAAGTCAGTAATTAATCTGATTACAGGATTTTAATGTAACTTTTTACTCAAAAAACAGTAATTGAAATATAGTAATTCATTTGCACTTTGTTCCACTGAACACTGATTGTTTTCTCTTGTGTTTCACCTTACAGTGTAAATAATCAATCACCAAAGGTCTCTGGATTGTTTAAATCATGGTTTAAATCTGTGAAATCATGATGAGAGGAGCAGAAATCATCAGGTGATCCACAGAAGAGTCTCACTACTGTGTCTATGAGGAGAAATAAATGTGTGATTAATGTGTAAATGTGTTTCATACAGATGGAAGAGACTCACACTTTACAATGAAATAAAGCACCATGTGTATTAGAAACATGTGATCCTGAATTATTAATGTTGTTTTATTATTCAGACAAATTAAGGTTTTGGTAGATATTAAACAAAACCATATGAGTGATCTTTAGGATTTTTGAAGAAGAAATCATGCTGGGCTGCGAAAGCATTGTGAGCTCAGCTGATCCGGCTTCCAGTATGAATGAAATTACATTAGTGTTTAGCTCTCCAAATTGCTAACATCACCTCAGTTTGGGTAAAAATAAAATAAATAAATAATAATACTAAAATACTTTGTAACATAGTAACTTGAATAGTTTTATTTAGTTTTTATTTAGTTTTTCTAACTACTTATAAGTCTCTTCTAACTCTCATCTACTTATTTACTCTTACTTGAGTCATATTATGTTTTAGTACTTCTACATGTACTCAAGTAAATTATTTCTTAAGTAGCATTACTTAAGTAAATTTTTTTTCTGTACTCTTCCCACCACTGGATGCAGCATGTGTAAGCACTGTGAGATGCTGTTGTGACATCACAATCATGTTACATTGTGGCCTCGGTCAAAATTGAGGGGTCTATCCAAATAAATTGTCCTTGTCCACTTGACGAAGTTGAATCACTTAAGAATGCAGCAGGGATTCCCCCGATGGGAAGTTAAACACAGACAGTTTTAGGGCTGTACATTAATTGAAATCATAATAAAACCACGATGCAAGCATACAGAAAGCATGATTTTGTATGCTTGCATGCCCGCAGTGTGTAATCTGAATGCAGCACGCCTAAATCCAGCATTAGAACAGAACAGACCAGGTTTATCATTATGACATGGAAGAAAGCGAAGAAACAGGGAAGGCGAATTCAGGCCAGGATAAGGACTGGACCCAAAAACATCAACATCTGTAGATGGGAATATTTTGGATACTGGAGAGATGAGAGCCAGGTAATTTGCAAGACACAGCTAGATTTGATTGAGTTTGACAAGGGCCAAATTGTGATAGCTAGACGACTGAGTCAGAGCATCTCCAAAACTGCAGCTCTTGTGGGGTGTTCCCAGTCTGCAGTGGTCAGTGTCTATCAAAAGTGCTCCAAGGAAGGAACAGTGGTGAACCGACGACAGGGTCATGAGTGGCCGAGGCTCACTGGCTCCTGTAGCTCAAACTGCTCCAGAAGTTAATGCTGGTTCTGATAGAAAAATGTCAGAATACACAGAGCATCACATTTTGTTGCGTATGGAGCTGCATAGCTGCAGACCAGTCAGGGTGCCAATTCTGACCCCTGTCATTTTTGACCGGGAACACCACAAGTGTGACTTTGTGCCATTTTGTAATAAATAAAAACAAAATAAAACCCTTTCAAAACAAATTTCCTGTTTAAACATTAAAGCACACTAGTGTGATAAACAGTGCAACATTTTTAAATATTTTTTTGTAAAATTGACAAAATTATCCACAATTTATGCCTTTTTCACCCAAAAACTGAGGTATATAAGCTCAGATAAATAGACCTATGATTGATCAGTCCCAAAAATAAATATAAAACCTGTCCTAATTGTAAGAAAACAAGCTGACAAAAAGATTGAATCCAATATTTGGTGATAAGGTGGCATAACAAGAGATTTATAAGCATTTTTTTGTAGGCTGGTCATTTTTTGACTGGGAACACTACGCGTGTGATAGGGTTTTCAACACAGCACAAGTGTTAAAGCAGTTTCATCTTTTCTCAATAGTGTGTGTATCTGCTGGTGAAATCAAAGATCTGATGCAGTGTCGTGGGGAAAAAAAGGTTTATTACCACAGAACTGAGATACATTGTTGGAACAATACTGAACATCTGCTGAACTCAAGTACATCTGTCCTCTGTGCTCATTAGATGAGTAGCTCTCTACAATATTTTCCTCTCATTTATGGACATTTCAATTCATAACATACAAGACTACACCATAGTGTTCTTGAACATAATATTAATGTACTCTATTCAGCCATAAATGAACTTGCAAAGATCCTTATTTCATATTTTCATCAACACTTCAGCTGTTGACTGGTTAGGCTTCTGTTCTGATCTCCTCATATTCACACTGCAGGTCTTTTCCATTCACCTCCTCTCACAAGCTATCATTTATACTTGATTTGTTAAGGCTATGCATTGAGAAATAATAGACTTATGTTAAACATTAGCTATTTAACTTATGTGCAAAATTGTATTATGGCATAAATAATTTACGAAAAAAAATCCATTCCATGTGTTCAAGAGAACAGAATTGTCACTTCCTGGGAAGTTGGTGCAAAATATCAGTAATAAAAATGTAAGTTGCTGCAAATGGCTCTTTTTTCCTGCATCATAAATGAGTTCGTCTCAGAGCGGCAGATGAAACACAATAAACACTGTCATGATCTCTTGCATTCGGATGCTCACGTGAGACACTTCTGGAGGGAATTAAACCAAATCATTCTGATGACACACTTTGGCTCAGGCATTTCAGAACCACCAAACCAACATTTAAGATGCTGAGATACGATTGGTCTGCTGGTTAGTCCAGTTATCCAATCACAGCCTCTGTTGAGGCAAAGGTATGTGAGCTTCTGTTATGCATCGAGGGATTTATTCGGTAAATGTGTTTCCATCGTAGCTTCCATCATAGTCTTCTTATCAGATAAAACAATTATCCGCCTCAGTTGAGTTCATGTTTTTTATGCACATTTTTAGAATTTATGTGCATCTTGGTGTTTCCATACAACACTTTTTATTGCAATATTCCAAAGTTCGCATATAAATATGTGGATGGAAATGAATGCCACTATACACAGTTAACATGTTTAATGTAGCTGTGCACAAAGATGTAGAAGCAAATGATCTTCAGCACAATGACTCTTCAGTTCATCTGAATTTCACACTATTGACTCTTGCTCTCTACGACAACTTTTGGCGACATTTCCTTCGATGAGACAGCAGAGCGCTGGATGTGACGAAACTCCTTCCACATGGCGGGCAGCGGTGCGGCTTCTCTCCGGTGTGAACTCTCTCGTGTATTTTCAGGTTCCCTGACTGACTGAAGCTCTTGTCACAATGTGAGCACTTGTAGGGTTTCTCTCCCGTATGGACCTTCTGATGCTCTTTCAGATATTTGGCTCTAGAGAAGCTGTTCCCGCACACCGAACACATGTGAGCTTTCTCGCCGCTGTGTATTTTCTGGTGCTCTTTCAGGTAGCCCAGCTGCGAGAACATCTTTCCACAGAAAGAGCACAAGAAAAGCTTCTGGTGAATTTTCTGGTGGATCTTCAGGTGCTTCGCTGAAATGAAGCTTTTCCCGCACTGGCCGCAGCTGAAAGGTCTCTCTCCCGAGTGCGAGTGCTGGTGGTTTTTGAGGATGGTGGCCTGCGTGAAGCTCTTCCCACACTCGTGACACGTGAACGGACGCTCTCCGGAGTGAATGCGCATGTGGTTCTTAAAGTGTCCTTTGCGTATGAAGCTCTTGGCGCACAGCAGGCAGGTGAAAGGCTTCTCTCCGGTGTGGATCCGGATGTGGTTCTCCAGGCTCTCTTTGCGTGTGAAGCTCTTCCCGCAGTGAGGACAGCTGAACGGCTTCTCTCCGGTGTGTGTTTGCAGGTGTCTCTTCAGATCTGCGTTTTTGAAGAAGCTGCTGCCGCACTGCAGACAGGTGAAATCACGCTCTCCGGTGTGAATTTTGATGTGGCTTTTAAGGTTCACTTTGAGTGTGAAACACTTCCCACACTGAGGGCAGATGAATGGTGGTTTTTTGGCTCCTGTTCTTTTCTGGGAGAAAACGCTTTCGGACTGTGACGGCTTTTCTCCTGTTATGACCTTCTGAGGTCTCTGATACTGATGATCCTCCTCCACTACATTCAGTTCTTCACACTCCACTTTCACTTTCATCATGTCTAGAATCAATTCAGACAAATAAGAAACAGAAGTGACCCACAGTTTCATGGCAGAAAGAAAGAGGGCTCCAGATGAACACATGAACTGATCCTGGCACCAGTTAAAATTACAATAGTCATATTAAAGCTGCAAGCAGCATTTATCGGGGTTCAAGCTTTTAAGATCTTTATGCCATTTATGGTGTTAGGTTCTAGGCCGACACGAAAACATTTAAGATTTATAGGCTTTTGGATGGAGATACATTTCTGAATGATCCTGTTATGGCTATCCAAATGATAAAGTTCAACCGTTTTTGATAATTATTGACCTAAAAAATATAGAGAATTGTACTACAGTGGTTTTGAGGTTGAGTGAAATACCTAGGATCTTAAGGTAAACTTATAGAGAATGAGGAGATTCAACATATGCTATGAATATAGTTTATGTGTGATACGTAGCGCCACCTGGTGGCTGATTTCTTTCATACTTCACACAGGCTGCTAGAGTCAAGAGTCAAAGAGGTCCACCAAGTTTCGTTTTGATCGGCCTCCATTATCCTGGTCAAACTAGTTTTCAAACTTCTTAGGCCAATGGCAGCCAATGGCTCCTAACAGGATTAAGAAACCAAAATAACCGATATGGGAAAATTTCGTCAGTTAGAGGTTCTGAATTTCGGTTTTGATTACTTTTCAATTAATCATCCAGCCCTAATCGAAATTCTTTTAATAACATTTTGCCAGGAAGGTCTCTAGATGATGTATATCAAGTTTCGAGTGAATCGAATAAACAGCCTAAGAGGAGTTGGAAAAAGTAGATTTTTCAAAAAATTCAAAACGCAGAAAAGTTTTAATAGCGGAAATGAAGATATATGTTTTGTTTGTCTTGAGCCAAGGATTCCAATGATATAAGACACTTGAGTCTACGACCAAACTTCGTGCTTGAACCCCTAATTATTATTGTACTGCACCAATACAATCAGTTCGGTCAATAATGTTTACTAGAGATGCTCCGATCGATCATCCACAGATCGGTATCGGGCGATAATCATATTCTATGACTCGATCGGTAGTGACTAAATTTGGCAGCTCTCACGAACCGATCTTAATTTAAAATTCACCGCTGACGAGCATAGATCACCGATCATTTATTTTGGTATATTTGTGTTAGCAGGGGATCTCGGACTTTTCTCGGTTTTTATTTTTATTTTTGCCAATCTCTGTTCTGGACTTGCGCACAAACTGCATTGCAGTTATTTCCCAAAATGTAATTTGTGTGAAAATATTAGGAAGTCTGGAAACAGGAAGTTAACATCGACAACATCAGAAATTTTAATGACATCTTTTTATAAAGTGGGGGGCGCGCAAGATAGTGACCGTTGAGGAGGTAGTTTTTAGAAGCTGAGGAGAAAAGTTTGTTCCTTCACCTCATATCGTTCTTTTTTGTTGAATAAATTGACCAATTGGATCTTTAAATGTAATATCTTATGATGTGGATTGGAATTGGTAAAATGTGCTTGGAAAAAAAAAAAATATGATCAGAAAATCAACTTGCCTAATAATTCTGCACACAGTGTATAACTGCTTTGTGTTCAGCGGTACTCAAAGAAACCACTTCTGCTCCATTAGCGCCACCTATTGTCAGAGAGTGAATCTGCATTTTTATTCAGTACGTCTGCTGTTTTTGTTTTCTGCAGGTGTTTTATGCAGCATAATTCCACACATCTAAAGTTTAAATCTTGAAATTATATAATCTAATTAAAATTAGATTAGCATGTGTGCAGCATCTTTGTTTGGATCATGATTAAAATGCAGAGGTTGATTCTAATTTCAAATGGCTACAGGTATTTATTTTGGCCTGTTATAGAGCAAATAAACAGCAAATAAATTTGCTTAAAAAAAAATAAAAGCAATTGTATTGGAATTCTAAGCCAGTTTGCTTAGAAAAAAATCTGAATTGGCAATGAAAAACATGATTGGTGCATCACTTATCATGATCATCTGCTTTAGTTTAAGTAAAGATATGCTGTTTGTTTATGCATTATAA
The DNA here is from genome assembly GCF_024489055.1 of Chanodichthys erythropterus. Taxonomy (NCBI): domain Eukaryota; kingdom Metazoa; phylum Chordata; class Actinopteri; order Cypriniformes; family Xenocyprididae; genus Chanodichthys; species Chanodichthys erythropterus. The sequence goes on from NC_090236.1 coordinate 39,219,644, forward strand.
TGCAACATGGTGCATCATTTAACAGCTCCTGTGATTGTCACCAAACAGTCATTAATGAAGAGTCAAGAATGATCACAGACCTCTCTGTTCCTCAGTTTCTTCATCATTCATTCTGCATGTTTCTGCATCACTCGCGTCTTCACTCTCCTCTTTAATAAACTCCATCTTTACAATAGTGTCACTCGCACTCTTCACTTTCTACACCTGGAAACTGTTGGAGCAGAAAGTCATTATTAGTATTTAGTGCTGAATTCATCATACGATGGTCACGTCACTCATGAATATTAAAAATGTGTGTGACGTGACAAGATATGAACCATTAAATCACAGCTGCTTGTGTGAAATAACACTGAAACACCTCAGCCGTGTTAGAAATAAAATCACTGATGAGACTTTATTAAGACTTTCAGTGTTTCTATTATAACATGAACTTATTCAGTATATTGCATATTCATTATATTGTATTTTTTTAATAAATACAAATGATTATATTGTATGTTACATCAATATCCTATAAAAAATCTATCACTGTATAGGAACTGTAATATAATGTTTAATAATAATATAATGTACTGTCACCACAGATATGTCATTGGAGTTAATAATAATAATAATAATAATAATAAAAACTATATTTTAATTTTCATTACAAATACAATTACTGAATTAATTTAAATGATCAAATCGCCCTAAATCTTAAACTCAGTATTGTTTGTACTGCACTGTCTCGTGTTTATTTAATGCTTAAAGATGTCAGACATCACGTTGCAGTATTTGTCACTTTCTGTATCTATAATATCTATTCAGCTCATATACTGGCGCCATAAACAGATATTTAGAGGATAATTATAGCGCTCACTGGCTTTACAGAGCTGCCATAACTAATACCAGATCATCTGCAGAATGTGTAAACTACTGTAAAACATTAATTCATTTACCGTTACACCAGATTTCCTCTCGCCTTCTGTAATATATGGAGAGATTGAGAAGCAGTTCAATGGCAGTTGCTCCGCTGGCGCGTGACACCCGGAAGTGCGCGATCTGCTCGCTGGCGCGCGGTCCTAGTACCAGGTTGATTTGAGCCAATCAGACAAACCTATTATGTTTACGATGCACTATGTGATTTTTTTTTTTTTTCTACTTAAAAGGGTTTTATGTTTTTACAATAAAAACAGTTAATCACATGGGATAACTATATAGACATTTTAGTTTTATAGAAACTCTTATTCTACATGAATGCATTCATATTGACTCAACATGACTCTATTCAGAGGTACCACTGATGATAACAGCAATGTAGGAACTACACAAACACTATTAAAAAGATTTTTATGCTCATAAGGTTGCATTAATTTATTTTTAAAAAGCCGCAAAATCAGTAAATATTCTTACATTATAAAATAATTCATTCTTGTGATCAAAGCTGAATTTTCAGCATCATTACTTCAGTCTTCAGTGTCACATGATCCTTCAGAAATCATTCTGATATGATGATTTGATGCTCAAGAAACATTTATGATTATTATCAGTGTTGAAAACAGTTGTGCTGCTTTATATTTTGTGGAAACTGTGATACTTTCTATTTCTTTGCCTGGCCAAAAACTGAACAATTTTCTGTGTGAAAACCATAATACTACATTCAAAAGTTTGGGGTAAGTGGATTTTTTAAATACTTTTATTCAGTAAGTAGGCATTAATAATCAAATGTGACAGTAAAGACATTTATAATGTTACAAAAGATTTCTATTTCAAACATAAATTGGCATCGTACCCCAGAAGACAAACTGATGACAAAATGACCAAAAATAATATTTTACATTTTCATTAACATTTTAGAATTGACTGATTTAGCTTCCGACATCATAACACACTCTTAAGGCTTGTGCACACTGGGACGAATATCACGTTAGTGTGCACACCGACGACTTGCCAAGCTCTGCCAGTTCTTGGCCACACCAAAAGATGTGTATTATATGCTATTTTATTTCTGTATTTTTATTGCTTTTGTGTGTTTTTTTTTTTACACAGAATGTAATATACAGAATGTCTATTTCATAAATATATTTATTTGCACTACCATTTCTGACTACCATCTCTTCATGTCATGTATATGTGCAATGCATATATTACAATGAGGTATTTTCAGTTCTCAGTGCAATATTTTTTGGTTTTCTCTTTTTGCATGTGTTCATTCATAATTTCCATATATGACAGCCTGGCCAAAAAAAATATGTCTGCATGATTTTCTGTTTTCCTCAAATGTTGTTGTAACGGTTGGTGCAAGACAAGGAGAGATGAAGATCTTGAGACAAAGTGGTATTTATAAAATAAAAAAACAAAACACTCAGGAACACTGGAAAAATGCAGAAGCACAGTGAACCAAAACATATAGATGAGAACTAATAACCAAATCAAGCAGGGTATAAATACACACCCTAAATGGAACAAGGAACAGGTAGGGCTAATCAATTAACAAATGAGTAACTATGGCAAGCTTTGCAGGAAAGTGGATTTTGAAGGCCAGAGTCGCCCAATCCTGATCTAGACGTAAAACAGTATTTATTAAATGAAAACAAAACACCAAATGAAACATGACAGCTGTTAATCCTGACCTTCACAGCACCAGACATGTTTAAATTTTAAGAACTAATACATTCATGTCCCTGTACTGCCGTTCTCACTGCAGGTAATGTGTTTTAGTGAATTGCTCTTTTTGAACACATTTGCTCCTGAGGGCAAACCATGACCTGACGCTACAGCGTGGAGCATGAATTTTTCTAGAGGCCTGTATTTATTATGTATGAAAGATTTCAAGTGTCTTTGAAGGGCAGCTATTTAGCTGAAACTCCTCCCGCATGGAGCGCAGTGATACGGCTTCACTTCGCTGTGAATGCTCTCATGGATTTTCAGGAGTGCCGCCCGACTAAAACCTTTTCCACACTGAGGACAGATGAACGGCTTCTCTCTGGAGTGAGATTTTACATGAGTATTAAGGTATGATTTAAGTGTAAAACTCTTCCCACACTGCAGGCATGTGAAAGGCTTCTCTCCGATGTGGATTTTAGTGTGCTCCCAAAGGCTTGATCTGTGTCTGAAACTCTTCCCACATCCATCGCATATGTAAGGCTTCTCTCCAGTGTGAATCCTTGTGTGATCCTTAAGGCTTGCTTTACATGCGAAACTCTTTCCACACTGAAGGCAGGTGCATGAATGTTTAGCTCCTGTTCTCTTTCGTGACAAATTCATTTTAGACTTCTTTCCAGTTTTCAGATGTTCTCCTTCCTCTTCACTCAGTTCTTCACTTTCTTCTTCACTTTCTTCTTCCATCAGGTCTGAATGAAACAAATTCAATGGTTAAAAATCAAATTGATCAGAATACAGGTGAATCAGGATCTAGTTAATCAAAGTGACCCTCAGTTTAACAGCACAACACATCAGAGCTCCAGTGTCTGTTTTATGTGATATTTTTACACGCTAAACATTCATGATCTCATTTATAATGGCAATAAAACTGGGAGAAAGTTGATAGAGGCTGGGAGGAGAGGATCAGAAATGAGAAATGAGAAGCACCCACGGCTGTTTTGTTACTTTAGTGACTCTTTTCACAAGCCTTAATTTAAAGAAATACAACATTAATTAGCTTTATAAGTCAATTAAACAATTTAACAATATGACATTATGGTATCTGTTACTATTATAAACTAACAGTAAACTGTTCAGAAAAATATTCCTTTTATAGCACAAGCCTCTGTTTTTGAAATTAGAATTTAATGTTTTATAATAATTTTAGAACTTGGAATGCAATACTGTAAATCCATTTAATTAAAAATTATACATACTCCATATATTTTTTTAATAATAATAAAAAAATAATAATAAGGTTAAAATGTGTATATGTTTCATATGCCTTTTTGATTGGTAGGAGTAGTTATTTGGGTAAAGACTGTGGATTTCAGATCTCAGAAGAAAACAGCAGACGATCCACTCAGTGTTGAGAGAGTTTCATATTCGCTGCACAAGATGCTGTCTGTGATGTTAATTTCTCCTGTGTGTTTCTATAATTCACTGCATTTATTTTTGTGCAAGTGAGATGAGTAAAGAGCATCTGTTACATAAATCATTGTCTGTCTGTGTCTATAAGCAGTCTGGTCCTAAAACAAAAAAGGATTGAATGTACATAACAAATACAAACCTCAGGATGTCAGTCATTTACAATATCAGCATCTTAGATTATAGTGCAGAAACAGGGAATATAACAAATGCATTTCTGAAATGTTAATTTAAGTTGTCTTAAACAGGATTAGACATAATGTGGTAGAAGATCCTCGCTCCAGTACAGTAGGTGGCGTTCAGCCTGTAAAACACACGAAGAAGAGGAAAACGAAAGTAACGTCACACCAACAGAGAGACCAAATAAACCTGTTGCTCTCTGGATTTGATCCTTGCGATGTTCCAGAAAACATTCTCAATGATAACCAAATCTAACACTCGCGGTCATTAATGTATATTTAATCCACAATCCATCGATCAGAAAAAGATTTTGAGAACGACTCGCGCTGACAGACAACAAGAGGAGGAGGAAAATGAGGAAGTTTATAAAAAAATACTTATAATCTCTCTTCTTAGTGGACAAGACTTCAAGAAAGTAAGTGAGGGGGTGGGGGTGGATTTTTCAATAACCTTTGATAATAAACTTATTGAGAAACGGTTATTGAAAACGAATATGTTTCTGAAGGTTTTCTCTTCCGGTTTAGGCTGTTGATTTTGTGATGCGAAATCGAAAGTATTTTTGAACCAGACATTTACAATAGATGAAGCCTAAGTTCTTTTAATTTATTTTAATTAAATCGAATATTTCAGTTCATAACAATTATGACTTGTAGTTATACAGTATGACCATTTTAATTCAGGTTACTTTTACTCTACTTTTTAAAAATGATTCTAAAATAATTATGAATCCCACCATCATTGTGAACTTGAAGTAATGATTAAATGACAAACAATTCAACAATTAATAAAGATTGTGTAAATATGATTGTGAAATTATATTAAACTGGAATGGAGAATAAAACAAATTAGGTTTATGAATTCATATTTAGAGTCATGAGTCAGTTAAACTCATTAAACAATATGAAATTATTAAGACCATTCAGTTATTTTACATGACAATATATATGTAACTCACTTTATTTTATTCATTGTTTTTGCTGTTGTGTCTAACTCATCATTCTTCATTATTTTCATGTTCTTCATCTCTGTAAAATCTTGTCATTTCCAGGTCCTGCTGAACGATTGATTGTTTTCTCAAACCAGTGCTGATCAGAGGAGCGAGGAAAGGACTCTCTCTCTAAGATGAGTCTCTCAGAGAAACACAGGTAACACTGCGTCTGTTTCACACCATCATTTTAAACTCTACTGGAGTTTGTTTTTTCCTGTGAATAACTAAACTTTAATCATTGTTTTATATATAGGTCTCAGTACGCTTGTTTGGTCCACTTTTGCTGCTTTCACACCTGCCCAATCGAACCGCACCAAAGGGGGAAACGAACTCTAGTATGATTCAACCGAACTAAATGAGGCAGGTGTGAAAGCACCCTAAAGTATCTCCTTTACTAAAGTGTTTTTCTCTCTGTTCTTTGTGTCATTAGTGTAAGATCAGGATCACATGTGTCCAGCTCTGTGTCTCTGAAGAGTGATCGGTCAAAAGAAACACCACCAGACTTCAGTGGGGAAAAACCATCATCTAATAAAAGGTATTTCATGTTTCTAATTTTTGGTCACACGTTGACTGTGTTAAAAAGTTGTCTCTGAAGAGTGATCAGTCAAAAGAAATGCCACCAGCCTTCAGTAAAGTCTCTTTATCATCTGCTGGATTTCAGCCACTGTTCTCCAGAACATTCAGGGTGTTTTCACACCTATGGATCATTTGTTTTGTTCCAAAACAGGGACTAAATTTGTTACAATGTTGCATTTTCTTCTTGGTTCGGTTTGCTTTCACATTGCAACATTTCAAAGCATGTTGTGAGAGACCGTATGAATTTTATAATGAAGCAGAGCGAGAATCAAGGCTTCGTCGGGACAGCATTCTCGCACAGAGAAGTGCAATGACACAACAGAGGTGCTCATTGGTTCCCATTCAGTCAGTCACGTTCGACGTTACGTCGATACTGACGTAATGGGGTCTCGCTAGGGAGCCCAATCACCTCCAAGGATACAAAACAAGCCAATGGGAATTGGCCTGTGAGATTTACATGCCGGGCCCCTCCCCCGGCATTCGGGTATAAATAGGGCCGGCATACTCACCTTCATTCATACTTTTGCTTCGGAGCCGATCACATCGGATCTGCGCACTTCATCTCCAAGAAGAGTGAATTTCTAAAGAGCAAAAAACAGCAATTATAATTGCTACAAGGACTCGGTCCTGCAACAGCAATTTTAATTGCTACCTTTGTTGTTTTTGTTCCGGTGGCCTGCTCGAGTCTCTCCAGCTGGTGGGAAGGCATACTCAGCGGTGGGGGTGACGACGCGCTGCCCACAGGACGGTGCTACGCCCATCCCTGGGTGCTTCGGCTGGTGAGGTATACTGAAAGAGCAAGCACGGGCGATCAGCGTCTTTTTCAAGATGTCTTTTCGTCCGTGTGTTTCTGGATGCGGTCGTTTCCTGACCTCTTCTGACGGCCACGATCACTGCCTCACGTGTCTGGGTAGACCGCACGCTGAGTCGGCGCTCGTGGATGGTACATGCCCTCACTGCGAGGGCATGTCCATGTTGGTGTTGAGATCGCGTCTCTCCTTCTTTAACACGGAAGTGAGAGGCCCCTCTGTCACTACCCCGGCGCCGGTGGCTGTAGCGGCCACTGGCCAGGTTAGTGCTCTGGGAGATCTGAGGATCACAGTGGGAGCTACTTCGTCGGGTCCGTCCCCACGAACCTCCCACTCCTCAACAACACCATGTGCCGTTGAGATGCCGTCTGCTGCCGCGGGGCCCTCTTCGGGGGTGCCCCACGTCACTTTCGGCGCTCCGGAAGAGGATCGGATGTCGATCGCCGCATCGGGGAGTGGGTTGAACGGCTCAGAGTCTGACGATGACTCCGAGCTTCCGCCCTCAGGGGTGGTTGCTCAGTCAGAGGCGGACTCCGAGTTAACAGCCATGCTTGCCCGGGCCGCCGCGGGCATCGGGCTCGAGTGGAACCCTCCACCCTGTCCCGAGCGCTCGCGGCTGGATGACTGGTTTCTGGGGTCGGGGCGCAGCGCTCAGCCGCGTCCCGCCCCAGTGCCGTTCTTCCCGGAGGTGCATGAGGAGCTCCAGAAGACCTGGTTGGCACCTCACACTGCCAGACTACGGTCCTCTGCCTCCTCCACTCTCACTACCCTCGATGGGGGAGCCGCCAAGGGGTACGTGGACATTCCTCAGGTGGAACGTGCGATTGCGGTGCACTTGTGCCCGCAGTCCGCGGCCACCTGGCGGAATCGTCCGCGTCTCCCGTCCAAAGCGGGTAAGACCACGGCCGCTCTCGCTGCCAAAGCTTACTCCGCTGCTGGACAGGCGGCTTCTGCCCTGCACGCCATGGCTATTCTGCAGGTCCATCAGGCTAAAGCCCTGAAGGACCTGCACGAGGGTAGTGCTGATCCAGGGGTGCTTCAAGAGCTGCGCGCCGCGACCGACCTTGCCCTCCGGGCAACGAAGGTCACGGCACGCGCCCTGGGTCAAACGATGTCCACCCTGGTGGTCCAGGAACGGCACCTTTGGTTGGACCTGGCTGAGATGAGGGAGGTCGACAAAGCTCGCTTTCTTGACGCCCCCATCTCCCAGGCCGGCCTCTTCGGCGACACCGTCGAGGACTTTGCCCAGCAGTTCTCGGCGGTGCAGAAGCAGACGGAGGCCATCAAGCACATCCTGCCCAGGCGTGATGATGCCACCAATCCGCCTCGGGCTGTGCCTCCGTCTGCTCCTCGCCGAGGGCGTCCCCCTGCGGCTCAGGCTCCTGTGAGGTCGGAACCCTCCCATCCTCCTCGAGCCACCCGCAGGACGGCCACGCCCCCCGCCCAGACCGCCAAACCGCCTTCTAAAAAGAAGAAGAAGGCGAAGAAGCGGCCCTGAGACGGGAGACCCGGAGGTTTTGGAGGCTGCTCAGGAGACGGGGACCGCTCCGCTCCTTCCCCCGGGACAGGGCCCGGGGGAAAATCCTGTGTTGTTTTTTTCTGTTCCGCCGCTGGCCGCAAGGCTCCTTCCTTCGCCACGGGCAGGGTCTTGGCGCTCCGGGAACGCACTGCCTTCCCACGCCACCCTGCCCACCATGAGCCACGTGAGTGGACCCCACTCACAACCCCGACTTCGGGACGCACCGCCTCCCGAGTTGGGCCACAGTGCTCCATGCTGCCCCCCCGTGGGTACTTCTGTTGTCCGGATGGTTCCACTCGTATGGAGCTTGGGGGCGTGGCTACGCCTTCCCAACCCATCCCGTTGGCTCCTTCGGACAATCAGACTCGGCTACGCGATTCAGTTCGCCAGGCGTCCCCCCAGGTTCAGCGGCGTTCTGTTCACCTCGGTGACAGGTCCCAACGCCACTGTCCTGCGGGCGGAGATTGCGGTTCTTTTGGCGAAGGACGCAATAGAGCCTGTCCCTCAAGCCGAGATGGAGTCTGGGTTTTACAGCCCTTACTTCATAGTACCCAAGAAAGGCGGGGGGTTACGACCGATCCTGGATCTGCGTGTCTTGAATCGGGCCCTTCACAAGCTCCCGTTCAAGATGCTCACGGTGAAACGCATTCTCACGTGCGTTCGCCCCCAGGATTGGTTTGCAGCCGTCGACCTGAAGGACGCGTACTTTCATGTCTCGATCCTTCCTCGACACAGACCGTTTCTTCGGTTTGCGTTCGAGGGGCGGGCATATCAGTACAGGGTCTTACCCTTCGGGCTGTCCCTGTCTCCTCGCGTCTTTACCAAAGTCGCAGAGGGGGCCCTTGCCCCGCTCAGGGAAGTGGGCGTTCGCATCCTCAACTACCTCGACGACTGGCTCATTCTGGCCCAGTCCCGAGAGCAGTTGTGCGAACACAGGGACCTGGTGCTCAGTCACCTCAGCCAGTTGGGGCTTCGGGTCAACTGGGAGAAGAGCAAGCTCTGCCCCGTGCAGAGCATCTCTTTTCTCGGTGTGGAGCTGGACTCGGTCAACATGACAGCACGTCTCACCAACGAGCGTGCACAGTCGGTGCTGAACTGCCTGAATTCGTTCTCGCGGGAAACAGCGGTCCCACTGAAACAGTTTCAGAGGCTCCTGGGGCATATGGCATCCGCAGCCGCAGTAACGCCGCTCGGATTGCTTCATATGAGACCGCTTCAGCTTTGGCTTCGCGATCGAGTCCCGAGGTGGGCATGGCACCGCGGCTCACTCCGTGTAGTCATCACTCCGGAGTGTCGCCGCACATTCAGCCCGTGGTCGGACCTTGCTTTTCTACGGGCCGGGGTGCCCCTAGTACAAGTGTCCGGGCATGTTGTTGTTACAACAGATGCCTCCACCACCGGCTGGGGTGCCATATGCAGTGGCCAGTCGGCGTCGGGCTCCTGGACAGGACCCCGTCGCCATTGGCACATCAACTGCCTCGAGTTGCTGGCAGTACTCCTTGCGCTGCGCCGGTTTCGACCGCTGTTGCAGGGCAAGCATGTACTGGTCCGGACGGACAACACGTCGACGGTAGCGTACATCAACCATCAGGGTGGTCTACGCTCCCGTCGCATGTCGCAACTCGCCCGCCATCTCCTCCTGTGGAGTCAGCGCCGACTCAGGTCGCTGCGCGCCTCCTACATCCCGGGCGAGCTCAATCGTGCGGCCGACGCGCTCTCACGACAGCTCACACTCCCGGGGGAATGGAGACTCCACCCCCAGGCGGTCCAGCTGATATGGAGCCGGTTCGGGGAAGCACAGGTGGACCTGTTCGCTTCTCTGGAATCCGCCCATTGCCAGTTGTTTTATTCGCTGACCGAGGGGACCCTCGGCACGGATGCACTGGCACACAGCTGGCCCCGGGGCCTACGCAAATATGCGTTTCCCCCAGTGAGCCTCCTTGCACAGACACTGTGCAAGGTCAGGGAGGACGAGGAGCAGGTCTTGCTAGTTGCGCCATACTGGCCCAACCGGACCTGGTTCCCGGAACTCATGCTCCTCGCGACAGCCCATCCCTGGCGCATCCCCCTGAGGAAGGACCTCCTCTCTCAGGGGCAGGGCACCATATGGCACCCACGTCCCGACCTGTGGAACCTCCACGTGTGGTTCCTGGACGGGACGCGGCAGACTTGAGTGGCCTACCGTCCGCGGTAGTCGACACCATCACTTCGGCCAGAGCCCCCTCTACGAGGCGCGCCTATGCCATGAAGTGGAGTCTGTTCGTTGAGTGGTGTTCCTCCCGCCGGGAGGACCCCCGGAAATGCCCGGTCGGTGTTGTGCTTTCCTTCCTTCAAGAGGGTTTGGAACGGAGGCTGTCCCCTTCCACCCTGAAGGTCTATGTGGCCGCCATCGCAGCGCATCACGATGTGCTTGATGGCAAGTCACTAGGAAAGCACGACCTGATCATCAGGTTCCTCAGAGGCGCCAGGAGGTTAAATCCCCCTAGGCCTCGCCTCATTCCCTCCTGGGATCTCTCCATCGCCCTCTCGGGCCTTCGGAGAGCTCCCTTCGAGCCCCTCGAGTCAGCTGAGCTGAAACATCTGTCTCTTAAGACAGTGCTCCTGACCGCGCTCGCCTCCTTCAAGAGGGTTGGGGACCTGCAAGCATTTTCGGTCAGCGATTCGTGCCTGGAATTCGGGCCGGACTACTCTCAAGTCATCTTGAGACCCCGGCCTGGATATGTGCCCAAGGTTCCCACCACTCCCTTCAGGGACCAGGTGGTGAACCTGCAAGCACTGCCCCCGGAGGAGGCAGACCCAGCCCTTGCGTTGCTGTGTCCCGTTCGTGCTCTGCGCGTTTACGTGGACCGCACGCGGAGCTTCAGAAGCTCTGAGCAGCTCTTTGTCTGTTTTGGAGGTCAGCAGAAGGGAAAGGCTGTCTCCAAACAGAGGTTGGCCCACTGGATAGTGGATGCCATCGCCTTGGCGTACCAGTCCCAAGGCGAGCCGTGCCCCCTCGGGTTGCGAGCTCACTCCACTCGGGGTGTTGCTTCTTCCTGGGCGTTGGCGCACGGCGCCTCTGTTGCAGACATCTGCAGAGCTGCAGGCTGGGCGACACCAAACACATTCGCGAGGTATTATAACCTCCGAGTGGAACCGGTGTCCACCCGTGTGCTTTCTACTCGTAGTTAGCCATGGGTGTTCGCTTGCTGTGCCATTTCCCTCGGGAGAGGGAATGCGAGCACTGTTTTCGCTCCTCAGTTCAGTTCCCCGTAACGGCGAACCCTGTGGAGTTCCTCCTGCATCCTGCGGCAGCCAGACGCGGCGGAGGCGTCAGGCGCCAGGTCCAGTACTTGCGTGTATGCCCAGTTGGTCTGCCCTTGTACTGGGCTAGATGCCCATATGCTGTGATTCCCCTCGGGTAATCCCATATGAGATTGTCCACGGTAAGGTTTCCCTGACGGTAAACCCGTGTCTTTCCCTGGGCGGCTTTGCTTTTGCCCCGTCTCTGATTGCTAGTCGTTCCTCCCGAAAGGTAGGACCTACATCAGAGATCTTCCATATGCGTTACTGTTCTCAGACCAGTCCATATGTGTCTCCACACGTTACCTCCCTTCGGGCAGGGTGTGGTCTCCGTAGCTTTCCCCTCCTCGGGGAACGCTTTCCTGGCGTTTTTGTCGTTGCTGGAAAACGAGGGATTGAGTTCCGAAGCACTCTCCCCCGTGGGGTAGGAACAGCAGCTTCGACTTCTCCATGGTAACGCCCTGTCCTCTCCATCCCACCGGTATGGAAGACATTCCTGGGCTTGCTCTGGGCGCTGGAGGGTTGCGAGTATGGGCCGCATTTGCACTTGGCACGCCTCAGCCTGCCAGCACCTGCCTCCCTAACACTCGTAACGTGGTTCAGTTGCTATGGCGTTTTCCACGGGACCCCATTACGTCAGTATCGACGTAACGTCGAACGTGACTGACTGAATGGGAACGTCTAGGTTACTAATGTAACCCCCGTTCCCAGAAGGAGGGAACGGAGACGTTACGTTCCCCTGCCATAGCTTTGACCCACCGCTGAGCGGCCAGATTCCTGTCTCGGCTCCTCAGCAAAAATATGAATGAAGGTGAGTATGCCGGCCCTATTTATACCCGGATGCCGGGGGAGGGGCCCGGCATGTAAATCTCACAGGCCAATTCCCATTGGCTTGTTTTGTATCCTTGGAGGTGATTGGGCTCCCTAGCGAGACCCCATTACGTCAGTATCGACGTAACGTCTCCGTTCCCTCCTTCTGGGAACGGGGGTTACATTAGTAACCTAGACGTTTTCAGGTATGGTAAATAATGTGCTCACTCACAGAATCAGACACTACCGCTTTTTATATCACATTTCCCGCTATGAATTATATAATTTGGTTTGTTGGTCCGTTAACTGGGTTGGATTGCTTTCACATCTCAAGCGAACTGCTCCAGAGTTCGTTTGAAAGCGTACTGAGACCACCTCTTCAAGCAGGTCTCGGTCCGCTTGTTTGGTCCGCTTTTGATGCGCACCTGAGTGTGATTGCTGCTTTCACACCTGCCCAAACGAACCGCACCAAAGGGGGAAACGAACTCTAGTATGATTCAACCGAACTAAATGAGGCAGGTGTGTAAGCACCCTAAAGTATCTACTTTACTAAAGTGTTTTCTCTCTGTTGTTTGTGTCATTAGTGTAAGATCAGGATCACATGTGTCCAGCTCTATGTCTCTGAAGAGTGATTGGTCAAAAGAACTACCACCAGAATTCAGTGGGGAAAAACCATCATCTAATAAAAAGTATTTCATGTTTCTAATTTCTAATGTGTTAAAAAGTTCTATCAGTGACTATCAATCATGAAACATAATTAGATCAAATAATTATCATATTAGCTGAGTATTTACAGCTAATGTTTTTTTTCTAGCTTTTTGTAATATTTTGCCTAGAAAAACAGTATTTTATTTGTTTATAGGCTTCAATATGAGACATTAGACTCAGATGTTCAAACTCACAGGAACCACAAGGATTTCAAAGACAATCTCCTGTGGATCTTCCAGGTAGAAAAACACGTTTTCATAAATGTTTAATATTTATAACAAACAAATATGTTATTGAACAAAGAAGTTTTATTAAATTCCTCTTGGTCACTTAATTTTCCTTTTTTTTCTCTATAAGTCAAAAATAACAGATGGTTAGCATGTTAGTCTTTTAACTTTTTTATACAAATAAATAATTATTGAATAAATAGTGTTGACCAAATGTAGATGAAAAATTTGGTTTAAATTGTATTTTCTTTTTTTTTTTTTTTTTTTTTTTGTAGGATCTTGAGAGCAAAATAATCACATTTCTGAAGAAAGAGCTGGAAAAGTTTAAGAAAATATTACAAAATGAGAACACACAAAACTTGGTGAAGGACTTTAATGAGAATAGATGCAATATCAAAGCAGCAGCTCTTGATCTCACACTACATTACCTGAGAGAGATGAAGCAAGATGAAGCTGCTGATGCTCTAGAAGGTCAGAGACTCATGACCATCTGTCAGTTTGTCACTTATTAATGTAGACTATCTATAATACTATAAATGAAGACTAAAACTGTCTACCTTTTGTCCGTGTGTTTAGATGAGCTGTTCTTCATTCATCAGCTAAAATGTGGCCTAAAGAAGAAGTATCAGTGTGTGTTTGAAGGAATGGCGAAGCATGGTGACTCCATACTTCTGAATAACATCTACACAGATCTCTATATCACTCAGGGTGGCAGTGAACAGGTCAATACTGAACATGAGGTCAGACAGATTGAAGTTGCTTCCAGGCGTCATGAATCTCAAGAGATTCAGGTTAAATGCACAAATTTGTTTGAAGCTCCTGAACAAGATGAGGAGATCCGAACTGTACTGACAAAAGGAGTCGCTGGCATCGGAAAATCAGTCTCTGTGCAAAAGTTTGTTCTGGACTGGGCTGAAGGAAAAGAAAATCAAGATATCAGTTTCATATTTCCTCTTCCATTCAGAGAGATGAACTTAAAGGAGAAAGAAAAACTAAGTTTGATGGACCTTATAACTCATTTTTTCCCAGAGACAAAAGGACTGAACCTTACAAGAAGGAATCAGTTCAAAGTCCTGTTCATCCTTGATGGATTGGACGAATGTCGCCTTCCTCTGAAGTTTGATTGTAATGAGACATGGAGTGATGTATCATCACCAGCCTCTCTGGATGTTCTCCTAACGAACCTCATGAAGGGAAATCTGCTTCCTTCTGCTCTCATCTGGATCACCACCAGACCAGCAGCTGCCAGTAAGATTCCTCCTGACTGTATCGACCGGCTGACAGAGATACGAGGATTCAGTGACGCACAAAAGGAAGAGTACTTCAAAAAAAGACTCACGGATCAGAATCAGGCCATCACAATCATTGATCATGTAAAAAAATCAAAGAGTCTCTTTATCATGTGCCACATCCCAATCTTCTGCTGGATTTCAGCCACTGTTCTCCAGAACATTCTGGAGGAGAAAAGAAATAATGATGTGAAAAACAATCAGGCTGATGAGATCTCTAAAACACTACAGGAATCAAACACTGAAGACACTCCCAAGACTCTGACACAAATGTACACACACTTTCTCCGCTTTCAGATCCAGCAGAGCCGCCGAAAATATGACGGAGAATATGCAGCAGATGTTTCCTGGGATAAAGACGCCATCCTTTCACTGGGGAAACTGGCATTTCATCAGCTGGAAAGAAATAATGTGATCTTCTATGACACAGACCTGGAAGCCTGTGGTATTGACGTCTATAAGGCATCAGTGTACTCAGGCATGTGTACCCAGATCTTTAAGGAGGAAACAGGGATCATTCTTGGTACCATGTACTGCTTTGTTCACTTGAGCATTCAAGAGTTTATTGCAGCCCTTTATGCACATCTGTTTCTAGACATCAACAAGAAAAGTGTGTTTGTTCATGAGTCTACAGAACAGGAAAACAAAAATGAAACCATGATTGATTTTCTCAAGACTGCAGTGGACGAGGCTCTCGAGAGTGACAATGGACACCTGGACCTTTTCCTTCGCTTCCTCCTCGGTCTTTCAGTCCAGTCCAATCGACGACTCTTACGGGGTCTGTTGACACAGCAAGACCGCAATGACCAGAGCAACAAGGAAATAGTTCAGTACATCAAGCAGAAATTAGAAGGTAATCTGTCTGCAGAGAGATCCATCAATCTGTTCTACTGTCTGAATGAACTGAACGACCAAACTCTGGTGAAGGAGATTCAGACCCACCTTAGCAAAGGAAGTCTCTCATCTGCTGACCTTTCACCTGCCCAGTGGTCTGCTTTGGTCTTTGTGTTGTTGACATCAGAGGAAGAGCTGGAGGAGTTTGAGCTTCAGAAATTCAAGAAATCAGACGAGTGTCTCAGTAGATTATCGGCAGTCATCAAAACCTCCAGAAGAGCTCTGTAAGTCATTTAATATGTTTTGTTATGTTTTGCTCTCATTTGAAAAATGCATTTATCCACATTATTCTATAGTGAATCCCCATCATGAAAATTAACTTAAAGGCCCTGATATACTTCACTTGAAGTTCTTTTTCGTTCTTCGTTTAGGGGTAAAATGAAGTTCGAAATACGTGATCAGCAATATACTGTAATCGAACATCAGTAAACACAATAAAACTGAGAAACTAGCAAGGATTTGTGGATATGTTTGATTGCACAAGCTCTGTAATTCGGCAGTCCAGCAAAGTCACGTCGCGTTTATATTTTAACACTTTATACAGTATATTCGTTTCGGCCTGATTTTGTTCGAAATGATGTCATATCAGTTTGTTCTTCGATTTCGTTTGAAGTGTATTGGGGCCTTTACCCTGTACAGCCTGACATATGAAATAATAGTCTGATATAGTTTTTTTAATGGAGACATTTTATCAGTTTATCAGATATTTAGACAAAATATAAAAGAACATTTAAAAATGTTTGCATACTTGTTTTTGTTATAGATGTTATTTATATTGCCAAAAAATAAAATGAAATTCTGAAAGGTTATGATATAAAACAATGAGATATTTAGGCTAAATAAAGTACAATTATATTATCAGTTGGTACTCTGTATCTCCCAATAATTTGATATTTTAAATGCTTAGTTTTATGAGTAGTACTTTAGTTTTAATTGTGTTTGTACTGCAGAACGTAGATGATTGAGAGATTTACAAATAAACATTTATCAAAAGTCTGTTGTATTATATTTGATGTACACATTTTAAGATGGTTTTCTAAAAGTATTTTTTTTTTATTGAGTTTAAATTAAAATATGTATTTCTAATTTAGTAAATATTAAGTAAAATAAATATAAATTTAATTTCAGCAGTTGTTATGGATGTGTTTATACTATCATTAAATGAATGGTATTTCACCCATTGGCCACCCTGCTCTCTTAAGATATCAGCATCGGCCATCGGTTGACCACTATGAATAATCAAGGAAACCTCAATCCAGTAAATGTTAATCTTGTAATATTAATAACTAATAAAATTTTTTAGGTTATTAGATTTAAGTAATCTTAGCTTTACTTAAATCATTAAAGATTTCATAGCAACAAGACATATATATATATATATATATATATATATATATATATATATATATATATATATGTGTGTGTGTGAATGCAGGCATTTTTTCAGACATCACTAACCCTAAAATGTACATAATCTCCAGAACATAAAATTTACATAAATTCTCCAGCTTTGTTGTTGTTGAGCTGTTAAAGCAACGCCTTCTTTTGGAAAGCGGTCTGCAAGCAGCAGCTCATTTGCATTTAATGGGACACACACAAAAAAGGCATGTTTTTGCTTACACTTACAATAGGGCCAAATCTGACAAACTATAATAAATGATCTGTGGGGTATTTTGAGCTAAATCTTCACAGACACATTGTGGGGACACCAGAGACTTATATTACATCTGGTAAAAGGGGCATTATAGGTCCCCTTTAAGTGTCTCCAAAGAAGCGATCCAAAGGCAACAGTGGCAAGAACCCAGACTCCATCAGGTGAAAGAAATATAGAAAAACTCATTGGAGAAACCAGGCTCAGTTATAAAAAGCTAGAAATCTTAACACATTTTTTTTTTCATTCTTCATATTTTTCACATGCTTCATTTTACCCAGGAAATTTGTACAGGAAATACGAGTTTTTGAAGAGTATTCCTATTTATCTCAGCCTCTTTACTGTATATATGCTGTTTATGTAAAAATAATAATGAAAAATATATTTAATATTTCTATGTAGAAAATGTATTGTATGTGTTCCATCTAATTCTGTTATGTAATTTATTTCTCTTGTAGGTTAAATGACTGTAACTTAACAGACAAAAGCTGTTCAGATCTGGCTGCAATTCTTGGAGCAGATACTAATCTGAAAGAGCTAAACATGAACAATAATAATCTGCAGGATTCAGGAGTGAAGCTGCTCTGCACTGGACTGAAGAATCTAAACTGTAAATTGGAGATACTGAGGTAAGTTGAGCCACAGGAGTCAAATGCCGAGAGTGAGGTGCGATGACTGACAGGATGTTGTCAGAGGCAAAAGCGCAAGAGATCTTTTGTTAATAAATGTTGCATTTCTTTGTTTAAAGTTCCCCCTATTATGGACTTTTGAAAACAATCTTTCATGTAGTGTGAAACAGCTCCAAGTGAATGAAAACATCCTGCAAAGTTTTAAATCTTTAAACTTAAATCTTAAATCTGAAAGTGCACCGTATATTAAGTTATTGTCTCTCAAAAGTAAGAGTTGACTCTGAATCAATAAAACGAGTAATTTATAAAACGAATCTTAAGCTGTTTCATTGTGACTTCACAGCGAAACATGAGCATATTACCCGATCACTTATTGCGCATTGTTACGACCCGCTCATTATAAGCCGTAACATAAAAGAGGCATTAGACCACAAAATCAAATTTCCAGAAAAATTTAATTCAACCAATTATACAAGCAAAAATAATGAGGAGAAAATCTAGGGGTATATCAGAAATAAAACAAAAAGAATAACAAAGGAATTATGCTACATGCACCAGGTCAACACAAAAATGAGTAAAGCCCTGAGGAATGTTCCCCAGAGAGTGCCTGTCCTCTAGGAATACAGCACCATTTTTATACTGTTGGTAATTAATGGGTGTGAACCAATTAGAAGCACCGCATTCTGCACCAGTAGGTTTAGTAGACTGGGGTACGTCACAGCGTGCAGACGCCAGGGAAAACTTGAAACTTGCTGTGTGTTATTGTCATTTTACTGACGACTGCTTCTTCAGTCTAAATGCGTTCAACGAGGGATTCGCAGGCTGGTTGTTATTGAAGGATGGGTCAGTACCCAGTTTATTTGGACCAGCTCTTTTCCTCCTCTGAATCATAACCTGTAAGTATGATTAATAATTGTTGCCACGTTTGACAGACTGACTGTTTTGTAGGAAAGAATGTAAGTTTTTTTTAGGAGCCAAGATATAAAATTGCCAAACAAAAAGACTCACCTGTTCTGATGTGCAATCCAACTGAAACTGCACAATACTGTATGTCCTCTAAGTAAAAAAAAAAAAAAAAATCTTCTAGACAAATATGCGATTAGCAAGGACTAAAATCCAGTGTCTTACATCCACACAGTTCTGAGTTTCAGTTCAATGGCCTAAGTAGAGTAACGTTACTGGACTGAAACCCTTATACGGTTCAGTCCGAACATGTCAGTGACGTCTCCGCATCCAAATTCCAAGCCAGAGTGGCCTCATTCTCTGTAGCATGTACAATACGTATTCATCCTAGTTGTGTGTTGTGTTTTCGCTCCGTGCAGTTTGTACTGTAGGTCACAGCAATATGTGTTCACCCACAATTGTCTAGAAATGTGTCATGTTTTTTTTGTTGTTATTACTTGGAGTTATGATAAAAAATAGAGTAATACATTGGTGTACAACTGCAGAGCTTTATCAATATGGTTCTGCGTTGCACTAACGCATATACCATGACTGTTTGTGTGTTTACCACTGAGCTGTGGGCTAGGTTCGCTAACATAAACACAAAACAACTTAATTCCTCTCTGAGCCTTTATTTTTAGAACAGAGTGGAGTACTCCATGTTAACTAGCAGAAGTCATCTGACCAGTCACCGCAGATTAGCGTCACGCAAACAAGGGGTTCGGCAAAATGAATCGTTGAGCGCATCATTTGGGAGTTGTTGAGCAAATAAGATAAAAATAAATGTTATAAGATAAATAAAATAGTATAAGACAAATAAAGTGTTTTTTGATGTTGCATGCTTTTAAACCTGTTGTTGGGGACTTCCAAAACAAAAATAGGAACCTTTCAAATGTCATAATAGGGGCACTTTAATATAAGTGAGTTTGTCTTTGTTTTATTGTTGCTGTGTTTTTCATTAAAAAATAATAATTAACTGAGAACTAAGCATTTGTTTAAAAACCCAAAGATCTTTTATTTATTTGTTACAATGTGGGTATACCATATCATTCGTCTTATTCATTTTGGTAATAAAAGTCCAATGTTTAAAAAGCGCATCTTAGCGATGTTCGCATTTACTGTAAAAAGAAAGTTATATGAAGCTTGGCTAGGTATAATGAATGTTTTTTTTTCTTTTTTTTTAATTAACCTGTTAGCATTGCATTGTACAACCCACGGTATACATACCTTTCAAAAGACACTAAAACCTAGCATACACTGCACATGGTTCAAGAACAGCATGCAATTTAGCCTTTTTTTTTTTAGGCGTTTTAGACAAATTTTACAGGGATGCTAAGGGGTTAAAGAGAAGATGGTGGTCTATACATTCAGACTGTCAGTCCAAATCAGATTATTTGTGTATCCGATTGGAATCTGATCTAAAATTATTGACGTCCACGTTGTATATCGCAACTGTTCAGATCTGATTTGTGTATTCATGCTGATCTTTCGTTTTCTGGAATATCTACATTGGTTTCTATCGCAATGATTTTGCGTTGGTAGGTATACGGCAAAAATAAACAACAACAACCGCAGGATGGAGGGGTTTGTAATACAGATGTTGTCTTATTTACAACATGACATTGTGTAGCCACCACTCGCTGAACTACTGCATCTTCTGAGGCAGTAACAGAAACATAGGAGGTGGGTATGTGTGGCTTTATTCCGCATTTTTATCTCTTCTGGTTTCAAAACATGTCTCCATTATATTGTTATTCTGCTCGTCTGGCACTTTGCAACAACACAACCTTGTTTCTGCAGGGACTTTCAGTATGTTTCCTATAACAATGTCCAACGTTTACATTTTATTTGGCGTGAGAAAGTCACATAAACCACACAAAATCCAGAATTCCAGAAATGTGTGTACTAGCTATAATCTTCGTTGTTCTCGGGCAAAGAATTGACTAGGGTCTTCGTTCAGATTTCAATAGTTTACTGACTGAATGTTCTTGTACAATAAACAGAAATAAAAAAAACTTTGGTCAAAAAAACTGTGTAGCTCCATCTTTCTTTCTCACTAAGGGGCGCCAAAAACAAAAGGCGCCAAGGCAGTCCAATAATAAAATGGAGCAAACCATTACAGAATAAACATGGGGGTGTTTAACGAATATACATATATATCCAAACACATAAAAATGTATCTTATTCATGCATATCTAACTTTAATATTAAATTGAATTATTCAAATAATGGCTCTTATATGCCCAGCCCCTAATTGTATAGGCTGGCAAACTATATCAATTACCACTTAAAATTATCTAAAGCCATAAACCTTCAGAGTAAGAATCTATGGAGTCACAACTTGACATTCCATTCAAACTAAAGTCAGACAGCTTCATGTATAAGACATATTTTGGAGATGGGTCGATTCAACGTGCTGCTCTTCGTCTGAACACACACACTGCGAACACATCCCTTAGATGTGAAGGCATTGTCTTGATGATGCGGCCTATCATCCAGGAATTCCGAGGTGCATTGGAATCCACAATCAGGACAAAGTCTCCAATCTCAAAATTTCTTTTCAGCCTGGACCATCGCTGACGTTCCTGCAGGAGAGGTAAGTATTCCAGCGTCCACCGATGCCAGAGAAGATTTTGCCAGGTATTGGATTTGTTTCCATCTACGCCTGGAATAGACATCATCTTTCTTGAACACACCTGGAGATAAGCTTACTTGTTTCCTCATCAGCAACAGATGGTTAGGGGTCAAGTGCTAAAAGTGCTTCACGCTTAGCCTCTGCCTTGACACGAGCAGAACTGGCTGAAGAAGCCACAGAACTACTTTTCACAGATCCACTTTTCCTTCTATGATGAGAAGCCATCACTTCTGACACACTATCACTTGGTTTAACACCATCTTCTTGAGATTCATGCTCATCAGACTCATTTCCTTTGTTTGTGGTTGAAATCCATTTTTTTTTACAACAGGAGTAACATTTCAGCATTCAACTCCTCAAACTGACATAAGATCTGGCAGAAGACATCCAGTTCCTTTTCAACAGTCTTCACATCTTCTTTATCTTGCATTAATCTGTCAATTTCATTCGTCTTGCGAGTTAATTGTGCCAATTTCCCTTGTATCTCATTTTTAAGTCGATTCATTTTCTCTTCAGCCACCTTTGCAGTAGGCTTTGGCGCCCTCTTGTGGCCATTACCAGGCACATTCGCATGCACAGAATCATCCGCCATTCTCCTTAACACTCTGAGGTCTGAGGTATTGCTGGCGATACCACCGCGTTTTTTTTCTTACTAGTGTGAAAGAGACTCAAAATACTCCGTCAGTGTTGCACATACAATTAAGACCTACACACTATTTTAATCTGTGGAATATTTTCTTTTATTTGTGTACACTCAGAGTAAAAACAAAATAAAGAAAACTAACAAGATGCGTGATCTCTCGTCTCCCTCTGAATGAACTCCAATCTGATAGTTCTCAGAAAATGAACTGTAACTTAGTGAATACTAATGACACAAAAACTGATGTCTAACAAAACGTTGAAATGTCAGGTTTTAAATCGTGCAAGTCAAATCGAAAACAAAAATTCTGTGTTTATATAATCTGTATGAAAAGAGACACATGTCAGAAGTCTGTGATTCAGCTCATTATCTGCTAATGCGGCCACGCCCACGGAGCCAGCGCTATTCAGACGCAAATTAGGCAATACATGCAAACATCGTCTCAATCGTGTATTTATTGTCTTCAAAAGTGTTTATCTGGATGTTATAGCGATCTCTGGCCTCTGTTAGTTCCTGGAGAGTCACATGGTGTTTTTTTTATTTTTTAAGATTAATTTGTGGACTAAAGGTGCACAGAGCGCCCTCCGGCTGCAAGTATGAATTGAAAACAGTATCCAGCGCTCACTGTGATGACAATAAATATTGAATAAATATTACCCCTCTGTATAAAAAAATGGTATACACATATGAGAATCCATCAATATTTCTCCCAATGTGCATGCTTTTAAGCTAAAAGGCCATATGAAATGCCATAGAGGTATCATAATTGTTCAGACACTTTGCATCACAGAAATACATTATATTTTAAAGTATATAATAGAATACCATTATTTTAAATTGTAATAATATTTCACAGTATTACTGTTTTTTCTGTATGTTTGATTTACACCATGATGAGCTTGAGACATGATCACAGAATGTAAATTTTGGTGTGGGTATTGCGCATAATTTTACTCATTCTCGCAGGTTGCGCATTTACAAAGCGGGAAATTATCGCAAATGTTTATTAGTAAATAAATCAACACAGATTATCACATCAAATCAGTAATTGGTTACGACTTATAGCACACTTGAACCCATAGTCTATTACAAGTGTTAACTAAATACATTTTTAAAATACAGAGATATTAAAAGCACATTTTAGTTCATATTTCATGGTGTTTCAAAATAGCACAGTTGAGTACACTTAGATGTTCTTAAGATGATCTTAAGAAGTACTAAAGAAGAATCTTTAGTATATTAAGTACAAAAGTACAAAATTAGTGCATGAAAATAGAGCACTTTAAGTAGATATGTGGCCTGTGATACATCACTCTCGTGCGCGTTTCGGACAACTGACGGAAATCACTTGCCCACGCTTTTTTAAACCCATTTTGAACATTCAAGCGATTTTATCATTCAGTAGTAACATACTTGGGAGCTCTGTGAGAGATGGTTTCTTTGCGCTTATACCAACAAACAACGCACACAAGCCGCCTGTATAGAGCTTGTGCGTTCCAAATTGAGTTGTTTTACCTTAAATGGTTAAAGTGAGTAGCCTATTCACATAAACACAGTCAGAATTTATTCTGCAAATGTTTCCATCTCCCATTATCCCCATTAACTCTCTTTCGCACAAGTCAAAAACCACCTCAAGCGAGTGTATAAACGTTTTTGTGACTTTTTTTTTTTTTTTTTAATGTGGTGTTTCCATCGCTTGTTTCTGACGCTGTACTTCAAATGAAGTCTGAAGTGTTGAAGTCTGGACTTTAATTAGGTCATTCCCAAACTTTAATTTTCTCATTTTTTGACCATTTTCAGGATGCTTGCTGTGGATCATTCAGATCAAAGGCTTTCACAGCTGTACAGTTTTAGATAACTGAAATGATGAAAGTGATGTTGATGTCTAACATGTTAAAGTTCTCTGTGTCTTTTGTTTGCCTCCATATTCAGTTGTCAGTTTTTACAACTAACTTTCAATACTTTTGTACAATGAACAAAATAAAATTCACTTTTATTTTCTATTGTTCAGGTTTAACTGATTAATCATCTGAATGTTTTCATTCCTGTTCTAGACTCTCTAACTGCAGTGTAACAGAAGAAGGTTATAAAGCTCTGGCTTCAGCTCTGAGATCAAACCCTTCACACCTGATAGAGCTGGATCTCACAGGAAATGATCCTGGACAATCAGGAGTGAAGGAGCTCAGTGATTTACTACAGGATCCAAACTGTCATCTGAAGACACTGAGGTGAGACGGGATGAAATCATTAACAAGATTAGTTATATTCAGGCTAAATATTCATAACAAATATATTATTCTAGTTGTAGCACTCAATAGGTCCCTGTGTTTAGAGTGCCCTGGGTTCATTTACTGGCTTTCTTTATGAACTTAATGCTTAACTTAGACAGAAGAATAAATAATCAAATGTTCAATTAATCATTGGTTTCCTTTTACTTTAATTTTCACTTAATTTGAGAAATTGAATATTCAAAAAATGTATTATTCACACTATATTACTTTACAGGACCCACTTATAGTGTCTGTGCATATTTCACACTTTTACACCACTTTACATTCATTTTTTATCAGTTAGTAAACTTCACTGGGCCCAGACTCTTGTAAATGTATTAAACTCAAAATAGTCCCAAAATAAATACGGTGCAGGCCTGAACGACGCTCGTGTGCGTTGGGGCATAAAAACAATATTGTCGCTTCACTCTTGATAGAGCCAACAGTGATGGGAAACAATGTGATTACTCAAGACTGTAGCTCATATCTAAGTCCAGCGAATAGATCCACGTGTAGAGTCAAGGACGGAGAAAAACGGCGCTGTATCAGGTACAGACATCACTGTGCGATCCCGATCTGGGAATCCAGTGATCCCAGGGGAGCTTTCAGGAATTCTTGGCTACCTGAAGCGCTGTCTGGATATGGGAATCCAGCGCGGCCGGAGGAGCTCAGTCTCTAGTTGTTCTGATCAGTTGAGAATAACAAGCTGCGCATCTATTGGCCGCTACAATTCAGGAGGTGTGTTAGCTTGGGTTTCCATAAAAACAACGACACACACCTTTTCCTCGTGTTCTCCCGATTGTCTCACGAGCACCTCGTGCACGTCTCTCCCGGACGTCTCCGGTGACCACGCGCCTCCATCGCGCTCCTCTTTTCGGGACCACTTCTTTGGACTCTCTCTCTCTCTCTCTCTCTCTCTTCAGCTAAGTTACTCTTCAGTTTAAACCTCGTTTGAAAACCCCGCCGGAGAAACCCTCTCGGAAAGGACCAACCCAGCCAGGCGCATTAAAACTGCTACACACGGACTTGAACCAGTAAGCAAGTATTATAATTCCTCTGAAATTTGTTTAAACTGATTTCTGTGCTGGCTCTCTCAAAAGGGTTTAACTGTGTAATTTGCCATTCTTTGATCATCTTTCCTTTCCTTTCTTTTCTTTTCTTCATTTTCACTCTTGTATATACATGTGTATACCTTCTGTATATATTTTAGACGTATAATCTCTGTAGTCGCAGTTTGCATATATTAAACACTTATTAATGCTCGATTGTTCTGTTTGTTCTTTCAACTGAAGACCAAGTCACTTTAACGTTTTTCGATCATTTTATGCTTTGATGCTATAATAGGAATACTCTCTTGGCCAGAGAATAACTCCGTTCATAATATTCTATGAGAAGCAACGGTTTGCTGGACAAACTAACAGTTTCTCTAAATAATTATTAAACCAGAACTAATCATATATGTAATTGAATATAATTCGTTGTAATTAATTCACAATATATGTTTAATTCCCTGTTGGGTTGATATATGAATCATAATTTATTCATAAAGCTTTATGAATTATTATATTCATATTTCATCCATAAATTGATTAATAACTGTACGAACCGCTACATCGTTACACCAAACCGAACTGACATGTGAAAATAGCCAATCAGAGCCTAAATTTCAACAGTTTCAACAATATAAAGTTATGTTTATAATATAATACTCATGAGGAGTACACATACAATATATATTGAATAAACACAAAAACAATATAAAGATAAATCTTAATAAAAAGTAAAATAAAAATAAAAATTTATTTTTTCAACAGAGCTACATAGTTATACAATAAGCTGGATAATTTGTTGCATCAGAAACTAAATTTCTTCTAAATAACTCTATTAAAAAGTTTAATAGTATGCGTCATCTCATATGTAATAGTAGCCTATGTTGAATCTGTGAAGCCTAAAATACATGCTGCTGTCTGACTAAATAACATTTGTAACTAAATTAATCATATGGATTTACCTAATTAATGTATTAACAGTGACTATTCAGTGTTATTTCACATTTGATTACTCTATTACATTTCTGTAACTAGCATTTCTGTACCTGAATACTTCTGTAAGAACTTCCTAAACTTAAGTGCAAATATTATGTGATAAACATCATTGGTTCATGTTATCTAAACGATATGATCTTATATACGTGCGTTGACATAGGCCTAAATGTCTAAATTAGATCGTTTGAATGATGCACTGACCTGTCGATCTTGTCTTGTAAGTCAGGATGAGCAAGTGACAGATGCTTGGCAAGGTTTGGTGGTTCTTCATCATTTTTATAAGCAAAGCAATTCCAAATGATGACAACACTGAATAAAATACTATCACTAGTGATCATCAGATCCTTTTAACAATTTATTTTACACACTTTGTGTTTAAGTCTTCCACTTTGCTTTGTAGAAACCCAGTCAGTTTGGGTTAGATTTCTTTGTAGTTCAAGTATTAGCATTATAAACACTGAATTAATACCAACATATGAAATTAAATTAAGGACATGCATCAGAACAATTGGCAATGTTGGACAATAAATATATAACAGAAAATAACAGCTTGATTTTGCCGTGTTGTCTAATGTCCGTTAAAACAAAAGTGTCCAAAAGTGTGAATTATGCGAAAACGGACACAGCAATGCATCATGTATTATAAGATCATTATGTTTGTAGCATGATCCATTAAAACGTACAATATAAAGAAACGGTTTTGACGGTTTTGTATCCGTTTGTGTAGCAAACAGTGGAACAGCAGCATATACCGAAATTAGCAAAATCATGATATTGTACATGCCGTTTGAAAAAATATATATACCGGTATTTTCCCAGTACCGGTATACCACGCATCCTTATTCAGACTTGCTAAATCTGATCAGATTTCAATCGGATATGCGCAAAAATCGGATATGGACTGACAGTCTGAATGAGGCTTATGAGACTCCAGCTTAAAAGCCAGAAAGATCTTGAGGCCTTAATTTAACTCTCTGTATTCAAACTGAAAATCATGATCTAGTGAACTTTTGCCCTTCTGCTCTGTGGGACGTTTCTGTTCTTATGAGTTTGCTTTAGGACTGAGTGTCGCTCGAGTTTCTTTTTTAAATATCTCTGACTATTGGACTTTGTTTTCAAGTATTTATATATTTATTTGTATATATAAATGTTCAAAGAAAAGTGTTACATCTAAATAACTAACTTAAGCTTGTCTTTATAACAATAATTAAGTGTTTTATCTCATCAGTCATGTTTGTAGTGCAACAGACATTTAGTTGAGAACTGAATTGACTCTTCTGCAGGTTTTTGAGTGCTGCTGCAGATGAAGCCTGTCAGTATGTGAAGAGAGTTGTGGGTAAAAACCCGTTACTTCTAAAAGAGCTTATTTTGGGTTTTTTTGGCACACAAAAAGTATTCTCGTTGCTTCATAACATTAAGGTTGAACCACTGTAGTCACATGAACTTTTTTAAATATGTCTTTACCTTTCTGGGCATTTGAAAGTGTAAATTATCTTGCTGTCAATGCAGGCCTCACTGAGCCATCAGATTTTATCAAAAATATTTTGTGTTCTGAAGATGAACAAAGGTCTTATGGTTGTAGAATGACATGAGGGTGAGTAATAAATGACAGAAATTTCATTTTTAGGTGAACTAACCCTTTAAGCTCATCATAACAGAATCAAACATAAAGTCTGTTAGAACACCATCAGTGGAAACAGCTGATTCGTCACATGAGTTTAATGTTTACTGTCAGAATTTATTCTGCAAATGTTTCCATCTCCCATTATTCCCATTAACTCTCTTTCGCACAAGTCAAAAACCACCTCAAGCGAGTGTAAAAACATTTTTGTGACTCTTTTTTTTTTTTTTTTTTTTTCAAAATGTGGTGTTTCCATCGCTTGTTTCTGACGCTGTACTTCAAATGAAGTCTGGACTTTAATTAGGTCATTCCCAAACTTTAATTTTCTCATTTTTTGACCATTTTCAGGATGCTTGTTGTGAATCATTCAGATCAAAGACTTTCACAGCTGTACAGTTTTAGATAACTGAAATGATGAAAGTGATGTTGATGTCTAACATGTTAAAGTTCTCTGTGTCTTTTGTTTTCCTCCTAATTGTCTATTAGATCATTTTAAGTGGTAATTGATATAGTTTGCCAGCCTATACAATTAGGGGCTGGGCATATAAGAGCCATTATTTGAATAATTCAATTTAATATTAAAGTTAGATATGCATGAATAAGATACATTTTTATGTGTTTGGATATATATATATATATATATATATATATATATATATATATATATATATATATATATATATATTCGTTAAACACCCCCATATTTAGTTCAACACTTTAACTTCTGTACGAAGTTACATAAACTCACTTCACTTAGTATAACTATGCCCCCGACCTCTGACCAATCACACTTCTCCAAACCAAACTGACATGTGAAAATACCCAATCAGAGCCTAAACTTTATACAGTTTCAACAATATAAAGTTATGTTTATAATATAATACTCATGAAGAGTACACATACAATATATATTGAATAAACACAAAAACAATATAAAGATAAATCTTAATAAAAAGTAAAATAAAAATGTATTTTTTCAACAGGGATACATAGTTATACAATAAGCTGGATAATTTGTTGCATCAGAAACTAAATTTCTTCTAAATAACTCTATTAGATTTTTTCAAGTATTTATGTATTTATTTGTGTATTTAAATGTTCAAAAATAAAGTTATTTAGAATAAAATCTAAATAACTAACTAGAGCTTGTCTTTAGAACAATAATTCAGTTTTTTTATCTTATCAATCATGTTTGTAATGAAACAAACATTTAGTTGAGAACTGAATTGACTCTTCTGCAGGTTTTTGAGTGCTGCTGCAGATGAAGCCTGTCAGTATGTGGAGAGAGTTGTGGGTAAAAACCCGTTACTCCAGAGAGAGCTGAAACTGAGTAAACATGAACTAGGAGAGACACGAGTGAATCAGATCGCTGCTCTACTGCAGGATAAACACTGTCGACTCAACACACTGACGTGAGTATTGTTCATTTATTTAAAATATTACATTACTTTTTATTTTAATGTTACTGTAGCTGATAATAATATTTCCTCACAGTTCATTTAGAGCAGTTTTTCCTCAGCCTCAACAATGTAAAGTAACAAAATGAAACTGTTCAATTAAAAACACAATTAAAGAGTTAGCCTCAAGCTTTAAGTATAGAGAAGCTTTATAATAAGACAGTTTGATCATGGGTCAATAATTATTTCAGTTTCTGTAGAGGGAGAACAATGATTTTCTTCCAGAGTTTAGAAAACTCTTCAAATAAGTGATAGACTAAAAAATCAGCTGCTCTACAAACACAGAGATGTCTTTCCTAACTTTCACAGGTTAATTCTGTGTAAATTAAATATAAGTGTGTATATATTGATGCTGAATGTGATCATGTTTACTGATTGCTGGTGTGAAACAAAGTTTTATTTTGTGACATCAGAACTTTTCATAACTGCTTTCAATTTAATTTTTGTATTTCACAAAATGTAAAATGTATAATTTTGGTGCAGCATTTACTGTAACTTTTGAACAAGTGCATTTTAAAAATCTGTGATCAGAATCTGCCTGTAATAAGATCCACCGAAGGCAAGTTGACTGAACACAAGTGCAGCTTTATTCTAGTGATGTTACTCCTGATACTGAGGCTTCGAAGCTTGTGTCGAGAACGTCAGGATCTTCCCGCCGGAGCTCCGTATCGAGGCTTGTGTTGTTTTAGTAAAATGACATCACCGGTGAAGTTCGAAGCCTCGTTTGAGTGAAGTGCTTCAAGAAGAGGTTCAACAATGTGTTTTTCCCTCTCGTGTTACACAAGCACTTCCACTTCTCTCTGTCCAGCTCATCTTAATCACTTTCACTTTTTTATCTAGTTTAAAGAACTTTGTTTTTTCTCGTATGTTCAACAAAAGCATTGTATGTTAATGTATCATGAACCACGTAACACACATTTTGATGCTGACACACTCAAAAAAAAAAAAAAAGTTTTTCTGCACCATATTTCCATTGACCAGCATGTGTCTTGTCATTGATTGATTGTCTTCTGCTTCAGGAAATATTTTTATTCCTTAATCTGTTAATGTTCGTTTATACAATTAATCATTGTTCATGTTGTTCACAGTGGATTAACTAATGTTAACAGAAAACTTTTGTATTTAAAACTGTATTAGTAAATGTTGAAACTTACATTAAGGTTATTAAATGCTGTACTAGTATTGTCCATCATTGGTTCATGTCAACTAATGTAGTTAATGTTACAAATGAAAGATTATTGTAAAGTGTTAGTGAGTCGACAATGTGTCTGAAAACAACCGACATAAACACATTTGTCCCAGTGATCAAACCAAGAGTGACATTGACACGAAACAACCTTAAAGATGTGTTAACTATCATAAATAGATTGATGATTTCAACCTTTATATTGTTACAATGTCGTAGTATATTTAAATGAACAACGTGTTGTCTTTCTCCATGTTACCTGCACCTGAATATCCCTGTTTATTTCTCAGCAAAAGTCTGCTGGATGAAGCTAAACATGTTAGTTGATCATCATAGATCTGAGTTATTGACTTTTCTCTTTCTGTCTTTAGTCTGTATAGATGCAGAATTACAGAGGAACAGTGTGTCATCCTGACTTCAGCTCTGAAATCAAACCCGTCACACCTGAGTGAGCTGAACCTGAGTGGGAATGAACTAAGAGACTCTGGAGTGAAAAACCTCACTGATCTACTGATGAACCCACAATTCAAGCTGGAGAAACTAGAGTTAGTATCATTATACTGTGTTTACTGTTTAGTTTATTTTAAGTCAACAGGGCACAATCACGTCATTTGTAGCGCTTTTAAGGAAAAGGAGCAAAATTAGCTCAAATGAAATAATAGGAAATTATTAAGAGTTATTTAGTTTACGACCGAGCCATTCATCTGCTCAAGCCGTACTCAGCTCCTGTAGCAGATATGAATGTCCACTATCGTGAAAACACTGATTAGAGCGCGGTAACTTTAAGATCGACAGTTTAAGACATTAAATTTTACAAGCACATAATACAAGACACTTTCTTTTAAAATCTACAAGAGACTTTATTTATTCTAACACAAACTAATCTAACACAAACACACACAGTCATATGTGTTGCAGTAAGAAAGGAAATGAGAGAGAAGAGTTTTAAGAGAGAGAGTGATATGATGAACAGCAAAATTCCTAGCAAAATATGCACTTCAAAGACCTGAACGAACCATGAATCATTCATTTAAATGCACCAGTTTCAGCTTTATAATCTGGAGTTACTTGCTTGAGTCGACTTTAAGTGTGAATCTTCTCGTCGGCGTGCAGAGAAGGGTTTTCCAAGTCGATGATCTGTTGCAGGGTCTTTCAGGTCCGGATTGTGTTAGGTAAAAACCAATCAAGTTTGAGCTTGCTGGCAAATGAAATTTAGTCTCTTTGTCGCTGGAGTTAAAGTTGAAGCAGCAAACGTCGTTGGTTGAACTTTGCGGAAAAATTTAGAGCACGAGACTCTCAAGGAAAAGAAAATTAAGTAAAAGAAAAGAAAAGTGAGTGAAAGCTGGATGGCTTGAATGAGCTGCTGGTCTGTTCTTCTTGTTACTCTTTTTTTCTGCTTACGGTCACTGCTGACTAGTTCACTCCTGGGATATGACCATTTAAACTTAGGTGTTTGTCCCACCTCTGAGAGGATTTTTGGCCAATCAGATATTGTCCTGTTTCAAAAGGTGGCTTTTCTCCGCCCCAATCGTACATAGGTGTTACCTCTGGTCTCTGCTTTAGCAGACAGTAATCATTTCTATTAAATGGAATATGATACATTTTACACAGTTTTCATTCAAGCCATGATTTAGACATTCATTAGAGATTTAAATTCGTTCCATATAAAGCATACTTTCAATCAGTCATTCAAAAGTTATCACAGTTACATGAATTGTGGGTGTTTTAAAGCATAACTGGTTACAGGTAGTATGTGTGGACATGATGTAAAATGTATGTAGTTAAAAGATATTTGATAAGTCCATTTCAAATAGTTTGGAACAATTTTAATGCAGTTTTAGTTGTAGAAGTGTCTTTGTTGGTTTTTCTGTAAAGTTAGGTCACTCAGAGAAACAAAAGAGGTCTGCATCGTCTCTCTGTCTCTTTTGATCTGGAGATCAAAGACTCTTTATCTTCTTGATGACCATTTGGTTTGTCACAAAGAGCTTGAGCTTGTCACCTCTCCTTCTGTCAGGAAGCATAGGTGTCGTAAAAGTACAGAGCAGGGTTTTCTTGTAGACGGGCTGGAGCCGAAAATTATATTCTCTGAGCTTGTCTGGTTCGTCCACGGTTCCTACACGCTAAGATTCAGAAATGGTTTTAGTTAAAGGATTAGTTCACTTTCAAATGAAAATTAGCCCAAGCTTTACTCAATCCATCCTAGGTGTATATGACTTTCTTCTTTCTGATAAACATAATCAAAGAAATATTAATAAATGTCCTGACGCATCCGAGCTTTATAATAATAATAATAACTAGATAAAAAAGTTTGAGGACAAACTTTAAGTTGGCTTGAAAAAGCCAGTCCAGAAAGTTTGAAGTAGTTTTGAAAGTGTGAAGTTTGAGAGTTTTCAGTTTAAAAGTTTAAGTTTTAGTTTAGTGGTTTAGATAGATAGAGTCAGGGTACTCAAGGCGGTTGCTAGGGTGTTCTGTGTTTGCTAGGGTAGTCGGGGTGGTTGCTAGGGTGTTGCTATGCGGTTAATAAGGTATTCTGGGTGGTTGCTAGAGTGTTGATATGTGGTTGCTAAGGTGCTCAGGGTGGTTGCTAGGCTGTTGCTATGCAGTTGCTAGGGTACTCAAGGCGGTTGCTAGGGTACTTGGGGTGGTTGCTAAGATGTTGCTATGCGGTTGCTAGGGTAGTCGGGGTGGTTGCTAGGCTGTTGCTATGCGGTTGCTAGGGTACTCGTGGGTGGTTGCTAGGGTGTTGCTATACGGTTGCTAAGGTATCCTGGTTGGTTGCTAGGGTGTTGCTATGCGGTTGCTAGGGTACCCGGGGTTGTTGATAAGGTGTTGGTATGCGGTTGCTAGGGAACTCGGGGTGGTTGCTAGGGTGTTGCTATGCGGTTACTAAGGTATCCTGGGTGGTTGCTAGGGTGTCGCTATGCGGTTGCTAAGGTATTCTGGGTGGTTGCTAGGGTACTTGGAGTGGTTGCTAAGCTGTTGCTATGCGGTTGCTAGGGTACCCGGGGTGGTTGCTAAGGTGTTGCTATGCGGTTGCTAGGGTATTCGGGGTGGTTGCTAGGGTGTTGCTATGCGGTTGCTAGGGTACTCGGGGTGGTTGCTAGGGTGTTGCTATGCTGTTGCTAAGGTATTCTGAGTGGTTGCTAGGGTGTTGCTATGCGGTTGCTAAGGTACTCGGGGTGGTTGCTAAGGTGTTGCTATGCAGTTGCTAGGGTACTCGGGGTGGTTGCTAGGGTGTTGCTATGCGGTTTCTAAGGTACTCGTGGTGGTTGCTAAGGTGTTGCTATGCGGTTGCTAGGGTACTCGGGGTGGTTGCTAAGGTGTTGCTATGCGGTTGCTAAGGTACTCTGGTGGTTGCTAGGGTGTTGCTATGCGGTTGCTAGGGTACTCGGGGTGGTTGCTAGGGTGTTGCTATGCGGTTGCTAAGGTATCCGGGGTCGTTGCTATGGTGTTGCTATGCGGTCGCTAGGGTACTCGGGGTGGTTGCTAAGGTGTTGCTATGCAGTTGCTAAGGTACTCGGGGTTGGTTACTATGGTGTTGCTATGCGGTTGCTAGGGTACTCGGGGTAGTTGCTATGCGGTTGCTAGTGTACATGTAGCATGTTTTTAGCCCACTTTAGCACTTAGCTAATCACTATTAGCATGTAGTTATTCACTGCTAGCATGTGTAGCATGTTGGAAGTCCAGATTGCTAGCATAAGTCAAAAGAGCCAACCGCCATGTTTCTACGATGTTCTGATGCAGAGATATAGATCTTGCAAAACGGTTGCTAGGGTACTCTATTTGGTTGCTAGGGAGTGGCTTGGCAGCTACCAATGATGATACTCCAAAGGCTGCTTGACAATATAAACCAACCCCCATGTCTTTACGATGTTCTGATGCAGAGATATAGATTTTGCAAAACGGTTGCTAGGGTAATCTGTTTGGTTGCTAGGGTGTTGGTTGCTAAGAAGTGATAGATAGATAGATAGATAGATAGATTTAGTTTGATAGATAGATAGATAGATAGATAGATAGATAGATAGATAGATGAGAAGTGATAGATTTAGTTTGATAGATAGATAGATGAGAAGTGATAGATAGATAGATTTAGTTTGATAGATAGATAGATAGATAGATAGATAGATAGATGAGAAGTGATAGATAGATAGGTGAGAAGTGATAGATTTAGTTTGATAGATAGATAGATAGATGAGAAGTGATAGATAGATAGATAGATTTAGTTTGATAGATAGATAGATAGATAGATGAGAAGTGATAGATAGATAGATGAGAAGTGATAGATTTAGTTTGATAGATAGATAGATAGATAGATAGATAGATAGATAAATAGATAGATGAGAAGTGATAGATAGATAGATAGATAAATAGATAGATGGATAGATTTAGTTTAATAGATAGATAGATGAGTTTGAATGAGTTTCAATGGATTAGAAATAGTACATAGAATGGCACTTGAGTCTAATTGAGTTTTTGAGTCTAATGGGCTTCCGTAGTTTAAATTTGAATTTTGACAGTTGGAATTTGAAAGTCTTGGCTCATTTGAACATTCCGTCAATGAAAGTCAATGGGATTTTTCCAAGCTTTAACAGTCATTTTTAGGAAAACCGTAAGTCGGATCACTTAGAAAAGATACGGAATTTAACTGGCAGCCAGTGCAGTGATTTAAGAATAGGCTTGATATGCTCTCTTGCACTGTTTCTAGTCAAGATGCTTGCAGCTGAATTTTGTAGCAACTGTAATTTGTTGAGAGTAATCTTGAGAATTCCAGCCAGCAAATAGTTACAGTAGTCAATACAAGAAAAGACAAATGTGTTAATTAGCTTTTCTGCAACAGTACAAGTTAACATTGGGCGCAATCTGGCAATATTTCTGAGTTGAAAGAAAGATACTTTAACAGTGTTTCTAACCTGTAAGTCGAACGAAAGTTTGGGATCAAACTATTTATTTGTCTTTAAACTTTACAATGGAGTCATCCTGATGTGGTGAACCAATAACAATGAGTTCAGTCTTATCACTGACATCAACTTCTTTACCTCAGAGATACTTTGAGACAGTATAGAGATATCAACATTTACATCTGATTTTGAATGTTCATATATCTGTGTGTCATCAGCATAAAAATGAAAGTTAAGACCAAGCGACCTTAAAAGCTGACCAATGGGAAATATATACAGACTAAATAGTAATGGACCAAGTATTGATCCTTGAGGAACACCTGATTTCATAACTCCCACTTCAGATCTTGAACCCCCAATACAACAGATTGTTTACGGTCAGCGAGATAAGACTTGAACCAGTTCAGAGCAATCTCAGAAACACCAAAAACATACTCAAGACGTGAGAGTAAAGTACAATGATCAATTGTATTGAATGCTGTACTGAGATCAAGTAGAATCAATATAGATATAACCAGAATCTGAGGCAATTAATAAATCATTTCAATTGTGCAACTTACGGAAACCAGACTGAAGGGGCTCACATAGTTCGTTCACAGTCAGGTGAGCTCTTAATTGAGAAGCCACAACTTGTTCTAAGATTTTAGAAAGAAAAGGAAGGTTGGAGATGGTCACAAATGTTTAAGGTTCTCAAAATCAGCGTTATTTGTCTTTGGTACTGGAGTAACAGCAGCAATTTTAAGTGTTGGCACCACACCAGTACTCAGAGAATCATTGACTATATTCAGTACAGCAGGACAGAGAGATTCAAAACATGACTTAAACAAGTTGGTATGGGGTCAACAACAGAAGTGGTTGTTTCATACTTGAGACAATGTTACGCAGAGACTGTGAGTCCAAAGTAGGAAAGTTGGAGAGTGGAACAGCAGTAAATACATAACCATTCGATGTGTGAACAGATGACACTTGTACAGTGGCAATATGATTTCGTATGTCCTCAATCTTGCTGCTGAAGAACTGTAAAACCTGTTGCACAGATGAGCTGAAGCTGGCACACTGGACATATTATTCCTATTTAGGAGTTTGTTTATTGATAGAAAAAAATTGCTTTGGGTTGTTTTGCTGACTTGTTATCATTTGTGAGAAATAATCTGACCTAGCAGATACAATTTGTCCCTTATACTCAACCAGACTGTCTTTCCAGGCCTGGTGGTGGACAGTTAAGCCAGACATACGCCATCTACACTAATTTTTACGGCAATGAGCTTTGTAGGATCGTAGTTCATCAGTGTACCAGGGTGCATTTCATACAAATGAGACAGATCGAGACTTTAAAGGAGCAAATCTGTCCAAACCAGTAGATAAAATAGAGTATAAACCAGTTACTTTGTCATTCAACTCCTCAGATAGTAGTCCACAATCAGATAAAGAATTAATATAATCAGAAAACTCGAGAGGCTCAATGGATCTCCATTTACTAAAGTTTATAGTGAGTGGAACAGTTTTTTTTGTAACAGGACAGTCCATATCGAAGAAGATCACCCGATGGTCAGACAATCCTAACTCTGTGATACACAGATGAGAAACAAACGATCCATTTAAGATGACAAGATCTAAAATGTGGCCTTTATTGTGAGTGGGAGAATCCACGAGTTGATGTAGCTCGAAGCACTCCAATAACGATGCAAAATCTCTTGTGGTTGAACAGTCAATATTGTCCATGTGAATGTTAAAATCCCCACAATGAGGACTCTCTCGAATTTAAGGATCAACACAGATAGCATATCAGCAAAATCCGTTCTTAAATCCTTATTTCTCTTTGGAGGCCTCTAGATAGTTGCTATAACAGTAGATATCGGTGCACAAATACTCAGAACAAGACTTTCAAAAGACTAAAACTGAGGAACAGCCACCGGACACAGGTTTTGTGGATGTTTATACAGCACAATGATGCCATCCACCAGAGGATCGCGGTGAATCACATAATCTGTAGCCGTTTGGGGTCAGTTCATTAAAAAGAAGGCCATCAGATTCCCTATGCCAGGTTTCTGTTAAGCATATAATGTCCAGCTTGTGGTCTATAATTATATCTGACAAAAACATCAATCCCGCACCCTGTTGAGGTCCTGTTATAAAACACATACAAACAGTATTACTGTAATTTAACATGAATAGTTAGTATGTTCCTACATTGAAACCGTTAACAATGTTTTTTGTTTTGTTTTGTTTTATAATTGATAATGACGCTCTGCTCTGGTCCAGGTTAAGTTATTCATGAAGTAGAAATATCATTAAACTTTGAAGCATTTTAAACTTTGTGGCTGTAAAATAGTTTCATATGCTGAAATCTGACAAATCTTTGCTGTGAAACGAGACAGAAGTGAGAACAGACTAAAAAACAGTGTAACAAATTGTCATGAATGGCTGGTTGTAATGAAGCTCACGACGATAGAGAATACAATAACACTGTCTTTAATCACAAATCTAACATGTAGGAGAGATAAAACACAACCACTTCAACATAAACGACAGAACAATGAACAGACAGAACTAAGAGTTTAAATACACAGACAGAGTAATCAAGGTAAAACTGAACAGCTGCAGGAACTAATTAACAACCAAGAACACTAACTAGGGAACACACACAGACAGCAACACCATGATAATAGAACACAACAAAACTGTTGCACAAACAGATTATTCTGAAATGTTACATTTATACTGGACTAATGATACTTTTCACTAAATCATCTTTTATTAAACAAAATGTGTAT
The DNA here is from genome assembly GCF_024489055.1 of Chanodichthys erythropterus. Taxonomy (NCBI): domain Eukaryota; kingdom Metazoa; phylum Chordata; class Actinopteri; order Cypriniformes; family Xenocyprididae; genus Chanodichthys; species Chanodichthys erythropterus. Next base: position 39,257,724 of record NC_090236.1, read on the forward strand.
TTAGAGATTGTAAATTACACTCTAAAATGACTTAATAATCGATTCATGTATCAGATTTTCTTACATTAATAATGAAAATAGTCCATTTAAATGTTGTCTTTTCTATTGTTTTTATATTGTTCCTATATTTTAATCTACAGTGATAAATGTACTTATTTTTGGGGTAATACTTATACTGATCCTTCATTAATGAATAACTACACAACTACTTACTAATTCATTCATCAGAGTTTCTTGTTAGTTAATAGTAGTTACTAGAGTGTTAATAATGCATTATTCATTTGTTCCTGTGTAGTTACTCATTAATGAAGGATCAGTATTCTAAAGTGTTTCCATTTTTGGGAGTGAGGACGGATCCAGACTTGGATTGTAACTAGTATCCTCAAATGCTCCTGTCTTGGTTTGTTCGTTTCTATCATTAAGTTTCCATGTTTTTCTGGTTTATTAGTGACTGTATGACATTTATTCATGATTCATTTAACTCACACATGAACTGAACATGGATTTGAGTCATTTTCTCTTTCTGTCTTCAGTGTGAGTTACTGCAGAATTACAGAGGAACAGTGTGTCATCCTGACTTCAGCTCTGAAATCAAACCCGTCACACCTGAGAGAGCTGAACCTGAGCTGGAATAAACTAGGAGACTCTGGAGTGAAAAACCTCAGTGATCTACTGATGAACCCACAATTCAAGCTGGAGAAACTACGGTTAGTATCATTATACTGTATTTACTGTTTAGTTTATTTTAAGTCAACAGGGCACAAGTCACATAATTTGTAGCACTGCATCTCCATCTGAAGAAAGATTCAGAAATGGTTTTAGTTAAAGGATTAGTTCACTTTCAAATGAAGATTAGCTCAAGCTTTACTCACCCTCAAGCCATCCTAGGTGTATATGACTTTCTTCTTTCTGATGAACATAATCAGAGAAATATTAATAAATATCCTGACGCATCTGAGCTTTATAATGGCAGTGAACAGGATCAGTGAGTATGAGCTGAAGAGTGTCTCCATCCACATCCATCCATCATAAACGTACTCCACACGGCTCCAGGGGTTAATAAAGGCCTTCTGAAGTGAAGCGATGCATTTGTGTAAAAAAAAAATCCATATTTAACAAGTTATGAAATCAAATATTGAGCTTCCACCAGACTGCCTTCCATAGTCAAGTAATGAAGAAAGTGTCAACTAGGCATGTGACGATATCAAATTTTCAGGTTGCGATTAATTGCTGAAGCTTTTATCATGGTATACGGTATTATCACAGTATTGAAATACGTTGCAAAAAAGAGTTTTGTCATACTATAACAGGTTGAAGAACTCTTTTTGTAATAACAAAATGAACTCTGAATGTTTAAATACAATAACCCAGTACACAAAAAAATATATAAAGTCTAATTTTCAAACAGATTAAAGTGCAAAAGGCTATAAAGAACAACAGAAAACACTTTACAATAAGGTCACATTATTTAATGCATTAACTAAGATTGAGCAATAGCTACATTTGTTACAGAAAGTATTATTTTTTGTTAATGTTAAGAAATACAATTGATCATTGTTAGTTTTATCTCAGGTCCATTAAATAAGTTCTTTTGATTTTAGTAGTGTTATTAAACAGTAACTAAGAAATTAACATTAACTGAGAATAATTAATACCTTAATGCTAAGTATTTTATTGTCAGTTTGGTAATAATAATGAATTAACATGTTAACTAATGAAGCCACACATCTCAAAGTTTTACTGAACAATAACAAATAATCATTTCTAATCATTAGAGTATGTTGTAGTCCAGATTAAAATATAAAAATGTTTAAGTTTGAAAATAAATAGCCTATTAAGTCTAAGTTTTTGGTGCTGTGATGAACAACGTTGAGATTACAAAATAATTAATGGCTGTTTGACGCATTTTAAAAACTTCACTAGCGCAGTTGCTTTGTTTGCATTGTTTCCGTGGTAACCGTTGCACTCTGCTGTTCCATCAGCGCCCTCTGCTGTCAGAGAGTGAACGCGCACTTTCATTCAGCGCGTCTCCTTCACTCGTTCCGCCATGTGCTTCTCGTGCACGCTGGGCTTGTTTACATCTGAACGCGTGTCCCTTTGACGCAGAATACAGCGGTGTTGTGCATTTTATATGGTTGATGGGGAAAGTATTCTTAATTGCATTATAAAAAAAAATTAATAATTGGTAATAAATTATTATTTACGGTATTTTGAAATGCCCACGATAACAATATCGTGCATATTCATTATCGCGATTTATCCCATTACCGAATATCGGCACAAGTCTAGTGTAAATTTGTGTCAGTTACACTTTTTCCGTACGTTGAATAGGGAAGGTGTAGGACAGCGTAAGTTTTGTGAACTGCGAGAGTTTTACTTTCTTTGTACGTTGAATAGGGAAGGCGGTCTAGTGGAAGCTACATATTTTACTTCATAACTTGTTTAAATATAGATATTTTTTACACAAACACATCGTTTCTCTTCAGAAGGCCTTTATTAACCCCTGGAGTAAGATGAGCAGATTCCTGAAATGGAAACCAGGGATATTTCCTATTTGAGTGGCCAAATATCACAGATAGTTTGATTATTAGGATTTTTGATCTGGTTTTAATACAATTCACCAAAAACTATGACACTATTAATAGTAACCATTGTGAAAGCAGTTCAAAACAATATGCCTGATATAACAAAAGTATGACTTTACAAAACACTTTACAAAAAATAAAAATATAAGAAGATGAGATAAATAAAATGGCATTTAACAAATATTTGTTTTCATTTTCACAAGCTGTTTTTTTTAAACTATTATTTTGCATTTTAAACACATTTTAAGCACCAAGTGTATTATTATTTACTTTATTATTACTATTTTATATATTTATATCTGATTCACCACGTGATATAGTTCAGATGTGTGTGTGGAAATGATGCGTTGTGACTGCAGAACTTTTAGAGACGTTTAAAATTGTGCAAAACAATCCTGCACCCTGTTGAGGTCCTGTTATAAAACACATGCAGACAGTATTACTGTAATTTAACATGAATAGTTAGTATGTTAATACACTGAAACCGTTAACAATGTTTTTTTGTTTTGTTTTGTTTTATAATTGATAATGACGCTCTGCTCTGGTCCATGTTAAGTTATTCATGAAGTAGAAATATCATTAAACTTTGAAGCATTTTAAACTTTGTGGCTGTAAAATAGTTTCATATGCTGGAATCTGACAAATCTTTGCTGTGAAACGAGACAGAAGTGAGAACAGACTAAAAAACAGTGTATCAAATTGTCATGAATGGCTGGTTGTAATGAAGCTCACGACGATGGAGAATACAATAACACTGTCTTTAATCACAAATCTAACATGTAGGAGAGATAAAACACAACCACTTCAACATAAACGACAGAACAATGAACAGACAGAACTAAGAGTTTAAATACACAGACAGAGTAATCAAGGTAAAACTGAACAGCTGCAGGAACTAATTAACAACCAAGAACACTAACTAGGGAACACACACAGACAGCAACACCATGATAATAAAACACAACAAAACTGTTGCACAAACAGATTATTCTGAAATGTTACATTTATACTGGACTAATGGTACTTTTCACTAAATCATCTTTTATTAAACAAAATGTGTATTTAGAGATTGTAAATTACACTCTAAAATGACTTAATAATCAATTCATGTATCAGATTTTCTTACATTAATAATGAAAATAGTCCATTTAAATGTTGTCTTTTCTATTGTTTTTATATTGTTCCTATATTTTCATCTACAGTGATAAATGTACTTATTTTTGGGGTAACACTTATACTGATTCTTCATTAATGAATAACTACACAACTACTTACTAATTCATTCATCAGAGTTACTTGTTAGTTAATAGTAGTTACTAGAGTGTTAATAATGCATTATTCATTTGTTCCTGTGTAGTTACTCATTAATGAAGGATCAGTATTCTAAAGTGTTTCCATTTTTGGGAGTGAGGACGGATCCAGACTTGGATTGTAACTAGTATCCTCAAATGCTCCTGTCTTGGTTTGTTCGTTTATATCATTAAGTTTCCATGTTTTTCTGGTTTATTAGTGACTGTATGACATTTATTCATGATTCATTTAACTCACACATGAACTGAACATGGATTTGAGTCATTTTCTCTTTCTGTCTTCAGTCTGAGTTACTGCAGAATTACAGAGAAACAGTGTGTCATCCTGACTTCAGCTCTGAAATCAAACCCGTCACACCTGAGAGAGCTGAACCTGAGCTCGAATAAACTAGGAGACTCTGGAGTGAAAAACCTCAGTGATCTACTGATGAACCCACAATTCAAGCTGGAGAAACTACAGTTAGTATCATTATACTGTATTCATGTTTAGTTTATTTTAAGTCAACAGGGCTCAAGTCACATCATTTGTAGCGCTGCATCTCCATCTGAAGAAAGATTCAGAAATGGTTTTAGTTAAAGGATTAGTTCACTTTCAAATGAAGATTAGCTCAAGCTTTACTCACCCTCAAGCCATCCTAGGTGTATATGACTTTCTTCTTTCTGATGAACATAATCAGAGAAATATTAATAAATATCCTGACGCATCTGAGCTTTATAATGGCAGTGAACAGGATGAGTGAGTATGAGCTGAAGAGTGTCTCCATCCACATCCATCCATCATAAACGTACTCCACACGGCTCCAGGGGTTAATAAAGACCTTCTGAAGTGAAGCGATGCATTTGTGTAAAAAAAAAAAATCCATATTTAACAAGTTATGAAATCAAATATTGAGCTTCCACCAGACTGCCTTCCATAGTCAAGTAATGAAGAAAGTGTCAACTAGGCATGTGACGATATCAAATTTTCATGTTGCGATTAATTGCTGAAGCTTTTATCACGGTATACGGTATTATCACAGTATTGAAATACGTTGCAAAAAAGAGTTTTGTCATACTATAACAGGTTGAAGAACTCTCTTTGTAATAACAAAATGAACTCTGAATGTTTAAATACAATAACCCAGTACACAAAAAAATATATAAAGTCAAATTTTCAAACAGATTAAAGTGCAAAAGGCTATAAAGAACAACAGGAAACACTTTACAATAAGGTCACATTATTTAATGCATTAACTAAGATTGAGCAATAGCTACATTTGTTACAGAAAGTATTATTTTTTGTTAATGTTAAGAAATACAATTGATCATTGTTAGTTTTATCTCAGGTCCATTAAATAAGTTCTTTTGATTTTAGTAGTGTTATTAAACAGTAACTAAGAAATTAACATTAACTAAGAATAATTAATACCTTAATACTAAGTATTTTATTGTCAGTTTGGTAATAATAATGAATTAACATGTTAACTAATGAAGCTACACGTCTCAAAGTTTTACTGAACAGTAACAAATAATCATTTCTAATCATTAGAGCATGTTGTAGTCCAGATTAAAATATAAAAATGTTTAAGTTTGAAAATAAATAGCCTATTAAGTCTAAGTTTTTGGTGCTGTGATGAACAACGTTGAGATTACAAAAAAATTAATGGCTGTTTGACGCATTTTAAAAACTTCACTAGCGCAGTTGCTTTGTTTGCATTGTTTCCGTGGTAACCGTTGCACTCTGCTGTTCCATCAGCGCCCTCTGCTGTCAGAGAGTGAACGCGCACTTTCATTCAGCTCGTCTCCTTCACTCGTTCCGCCATGTGCTTCTCGTGCACGCTGGGCTTGTTTACATCTGAACGCGTGTCCCTTTGACGGAGAATACAATGGTGTTGTGCATTTTATACGGTTGATGGGGAAAGTATTCTTAATTGCATTATAAAAAAAAATTAATAATTGGTAATAAATTATTATTTACGGTATTTTGAAATGCCCACGATAACAATATCGTGCATATTCATTATCGCGATTTATCCCATTACCGAATATCGGCACAAGTCTAGTGTAAATTTGTGTCAGTTACACTTTTTCCGTACGTTGAATAGGGAAGGTGTAGGACAGCGTAAGTTTTGTGAACTGCGAGAGTTTTACTTTCTTTGTACATTGAATAGGGAAGGCGGTCTAGTGGAAGCTACATATTTTACTTCATAACTTGTTTAAATATAGATATTTTTTACACAAACACATCGTTTCTCTTCAGAAGGCCTTTATTAACCCCTGGAGTAAGATGAGCAGATTCCTGAAATGGAAACCAGGGATATTTCCTATTTGAGTGGCCAAATATCACAGATAGTTTGATGATTAGGATTTTTGATCTGGTTTTAATACAATTCACCAAAAACTATGACACTATTAATAGTAACCATTGTAAAAGCAGTTCAAAACAATATGCCTGATATAACAAAAGTATGACTTTACAAAACACTTTACAAAAAATAAAAATATAAGAAGATGAGATAAATAAAATGGCATTTAACAAATATTTGTTTTCATTTTCACAAGCTGTTTTTTTTAAACTATTATTTTGCATTTTAAACACATTTTAAGCACCAAGTGTATTATTATTTACTTTATTATTACTATTTTATATATTCATATCTGATTCACCACGTGATATAGTTCAGATGTGTGTGTGGAAATGATGCGTTGTGACTGCAGAACTTTTAGAGATGTTTAAAATTGTGAAAAACAATCCTGCACCCTGTTGAGGTCCTGTTATAAAACACATGCAGACAGTATTACTGTAATTTAACATGAATAGTTAGTATGTTATTACACTGAAACCGTTAACAATGTTTTTGTTTTGTTTTTTGTTTTATAATTGATAATGACGCTCTGCTCTGGTCCAGGTTAAGTTATTCATGAAGTAGAAATATCATTAAACTTTGAAGCATTTTAAACTTTGTGGCTGTAAAATAGTTTCATATGCTGGAATCTGACAAATCTTTGCTGTGAAACGAGACAGAAGTGAGAACAGACTAAAAAACAGTGTATCAAATTGTCATGAATGGCTGGTTGTAATGAAGCTCATGATGATGGAGAATACAATAACACTGTCTTTAATCACAAATCTAACATGTAGGAGAGATAAAACACAACCACTTCAACATAAACGACAGAACAATGAACAGACAGAACTAAGAGTTTAAATACACAGACAGAGTAATCAAGGTAAAACTGAACAGCTGCAGGAACTAATTAACAACCAAGAACACTAACTAGGGAACACACACAGACAGCAACACCATGATAATAAAACACAACAAAACTGTTTCACAAACAGATTATTCTGAAATGTTACATTTATACTGGACTAATGGTACTTTTCACTAAATCATCTTTTATTAAACAAAATGTGTATTTAGAGATTGTAAATTACACTCTAAAATGACTTAATAATCAATTCATGTATCAGATTTTCTTACATTAATAATGAAAATAGTCCATTTAAATGTTGTCTTTTCTGTTGTTTTTATATTGTTCCTATATTTTAATCTACAGTGATAAATGTACTTATTTTTGGGGTAACACTTATACTGATTCTTCATTAATGAATAACTACACAACTACTTACTAATTCATTCATCAGAGTTACTTGTTAGTTAATAGTAGTTACTAGAGTGTTAATAATGCATTATTCATTTGTTCCTGTGTAGTTACTCATTAATGAAGGATCAGTATTCTAAAGTGTTTCCATTTTTGGGAGTGAGGACGGATCCAGACTTGGATTGTAACTAGTATCCTCAAATGCTCCTGTCTTGGTTTGTTCGTTTATATCATTAAGTTTCCATGTTTTTCTGGTTTATTAGTGACTGTATGACATTTATTCATGATTCATTTAACTCACACATGAACTGAACATGGATTTGAGTCATTTTCTCTTTCTGTCTTCAGTCTGAGTGGATGCAGTATTACAGAGGAACAGTGTGTCATCCTGACTTCAGCTCTGAAATCAAACCCGTCACACCTGAGAGAGCTGAACCTGAGCGGGAATGAACTAGGAGACTCTGGAGTGAAAAACCTCAGTGATCTACTGATGAACCCACAATTCAAGCTGGAGAAACTACGGTTAGTATCATTATACTGTATTCATGTTTAGTTTATTTTAAGTCAACAGGGCACAAGTCACATCATTTGTAGCGCTGCATCTCCATCTGAAGAAAGATTCAGAAATGGTTTTAGTTAAAGGATTAGTTCACTTTCAAATGAAGATTAGCTCAAGCTTTACTCACCCTCAAGCCATCCTAGGTGTATATGACTTTCTTCTTTCTGATGAACATAATCAGAGAAATATTAATAAATATCCTGACGCATCTGAGCTTTATAATGGCAGTGAACAGGATGAGTGAGTATGAGCTGAAGAGTGTCTCCATCCACATCCATCCGTTATAAACGTACTCCACACGGCTCCAGGGGTTAATAAAGGCCTTCTGAAGTGAAGCGATGCATTTGTGTAAAAAAAAAAAATCCATATTTAACAAGTTATGAAATCAAATATTGAGCTTCCACCAGACTGCCTTCCATAGTCAAGTAATGAAGAAAGTGTCAACTAGGCATGTGACGATATCAAATTTTCAGGTTGCGATTAATTGCTGAAGCTTTTATCACGGTATACGGTATTATCACAGTATTGAAATACGTTGCAAAAAAGAGTTTTGTCATACTATAACAGGTTGAAGAACTCTTTTTGTAATAACAAAATGAACTCTGAATGTTTAAATACAATAACCCAGTACACAAAAAAATATATAAAGTCAAATTTTCAAACAGATTAAAGTGCAAAAGGCTATAAAGAACAACAGGAAACACTTTACAATAAGGTCACATTATTTAATGCATTAACTAAGATTGAGCAATAGCTACATTTGTTACAGAAAGTATTAGTTTTTGTTAATGTTAAGAAATACAATTGATCATTGTTAGTTTTATCTCAGGTCCATTAAATAAGTTCTTTTGATTTTAGTAGTGTTATTAAACAGTAACTAAGAAATTAACATTAACTAAGAATAATTAATACCTTAATACTAAGTATTTTATTGTCAGTTTGGTAATAATAATGAATTAACATGTTAACTAATGAAGCCACACGTCTCAAAGTTTTACTGAACAATAACAAATAATCATTTCTAATCATTAGAGCATGTTGTAGTCCAGATTAAAGTATAAAAATGTTTAAGTTTGAAAATAAATAGCCTATTAAGTCTAAGTTTTTGGTGCTGTGATGAACAACGTTGAGATTACAAAAAAATTAATGGCTGTTTGACGCATTTTAAAAACTTCACTAGCGCAGTTGCTTTGTTTGCATTGTTTCCGTGGTAACCGTTGCACTCTGCTGTTCCATCAGCGCCCTCTGCTGTCAGAGAGTGAACGCGCACTTTCATTCAGCACGTCTCCTTCACTCGTTCCGCCATGTGCTTCTCGTGCACGCTGGGCTTGTTTACATCTGAACGCGTGTCCCTTTGACGCAGAATACAGCGGTGTTGTGCATTTTATACGGTTGATGGGGAAAGTATTCTTAATTGCATTATAAAAAAAATTAATAATTGGTAATAAATTATTATTTACGGTATTTTGAAATGCCCACGATAACAATATCGTGCATATTCATTATCGCGATTTATCCCATTACCGAATATCGGCACAAGTCTAGTGTAAATTTGTGTCAGTTACACTTTTTCCGTACGTTGAATAGGGAAGGTGTAGGACAGCGTAAGTTTTGTGAACTGCGAGAGTTTTACTTTCTTTGTACGTTGAATAGGGAAGGCGGTCTAGTGGAAGCTACATATTTTACTTCATAACTTGTTTAAATATAGATATTTTTTACACAAACACATCGTTTCTCTTCAGAAGGCCTTTATTAACCCCTGGAGTAAGATGAGCAGATTCCTGAAATGGAAACCAGGGATATTTCCTATTTGAGTGGCCAAATATCACAGATAGTTTGATTATTAGGATTTTTGATCTGGTTTTAATACAATTCACCAAAAACTATGACACTATTAATAGTAACCATTGTAAAAGCAGTTCAAAACAATATGCCTGATATAACAAAAGTATGACTTTACAAAACACTTTACAAAAAATAAAAATATAAGAAGATGAGATCAATAAAATGGCATTTAACAAATATTTGTTTTCATTTTCACAAGCTGTTTTTTTTAAACTATTATTTTGCATTTTAAACACATTTTAAGCACCAAGTGTATTATTATTTACTTTATTATTACTATTTTATATATTCATATCTGATTCACCACGTGATATAGTTCAGATGTGTGTGTGGAAATGATGCGTTGTGACTGCAGAACTTTTAGAGACGTTTAAAATTGTGAAAAACAATCCTGCACCCTGTTGAGGTCCTGTTATAAAACACATGCAGACAGTATTACTGTAATTTAACATGAATAGTTAGTATGTTATTACACTGAAACCGTTAAAAATGTTTTTTTTTTTTTTTTTTTTTTTATAATTGATAATGACGCTCTGCTCTGGTCCAGGTTAAGTTATTCATGAAGTAGAAATATCATTAAACTTTGAAGCATTTTAAACTTTGTGGCTGTAAAATAGTTTCATATGCTGGAATCTGACAAATCTTTGCTGTGAAACGAGACAGAAGTGAGAACAGACTAAAAAACAGTGTATCAAATTGTCATGAATGGCTGGTTGTAATGAAGCTCACGACGATGGAGAATACAATAACACTGTCTTTAATCACAAATCTAACATGTAGGAGAGATAAAACACAACCACTTCAACATAAACGACAGAACAATGAACAGACAGAACTAAGAGTTTAAATACACAGACAGAGTAATCAAGGTAAAACTGAACAGCTGCAGGAACTAATTAACAACCAAGAACACTAACTAGGGAACACACACAGACAGCAACACCATGATAATAAAACACAACAAAACTGTTTCACAAACAGATTATTCTGAAATGTTACATTTATACTGGACTAATGGTACTTTTCATTAAATCTTTTATTAAACAAAATGTGTATTTAGAGATTGTAAATTACACTCTAAAATGACTTAATAATCGATTCATGTATCAGATTTTCTTACATTAATAATGAAAATAGTCCATTTAAATGTTGTCTTTTCTATTGTTTCTATACTGTTCCTATATTTTAATCTACAGTGATAAATGTACTTATTTTTGGGGTAACACTTATACTGATCCTTCATTAATGAATAACTACACAACTACTTACTAATTCATTCATCAGAGTTACTTGTTAGTTAATAGTAGTTACTAGAGTGTTAATAATGCATTATTCATTTGTTCCTGTGTAGTTACTCATTAATGAAGGATCAGTATTCTAAAGTGTTTCCATTTTTGGGAGTGAGGACGGATCCAGACTTGGATTGTAACTAGTATCCTCAAATGCTCCTGTCTTGGTTTGTTCGTTTCTGTCATTAAGTTTCCATGTTTTTCTGGTTTATTAGTGACGGTATGACATTTATTCATGATTCATTTAACTCACACATGAACTGAACATGGATTTGAGTCATTTTCTCTTTCTGTCTTCAGTCTGTATGAATGCAGTATTACAGAGAAACAGTGTGTCATCCTGACTTCAGCTCTGAAATCAAACCTGTCACACCTGAGAGAGCTGATCCTGAGCTGGAATGAACTAGGAGACTCTGGAGTGAAAAACCTCAGTGATCTACTGATGAACCCACAATTCAAGCTGGAGAAACTACGGTTAGTATCATTATACTGTATTCATGTTTAGTTTATTTTAAGTCAACAGGGCTCAAGTCACATCATTTGTAGCGCTGCATCTCCATCTGAAGAAAGATTCAGAAATGGTTTTAGTTAAAGGATTAGTTCACTTTCAAATGAAGATTAGCTCAAGCTTTACTCACCCTCAAGCCATCCTAGGTGTATATGACTTTCTTCTTTCTGATGAACATAATCAGAGAAATATTAATAAATATCCTGACGCATCTGAGCTTTATAATGGCAGTGAACAGGATCAGTGAGTATGAGCTGAAGAGTGTCTCCATCCACATCCATCCATCATAAACGTACTCCACACGGCTCCAGGGGTTAATAAAGGCCTTCTGAAGTGAAGCGATGCATTTGTGTAAAAAAAAAAAATCCATATTTAACAAGTTATGAAATCAAATATTGAGCTTCCACCAGACTGCCTTCCATAGTCAAGTAATGAAGAAAGTGTCAACTAGGCATGTGACGATATCAAATTTTCAGGTTGCGATTAATTGCTGAAGCTTTTATCATGGTATACGGTATTATCACAGTATTGAAATACGTTGCAAAAAAGAGTTTTGTCATACTATAACAGGTTGAAGAACTCTTTTTGTAATAACAAAATGAACTCTGAATGTTTAAATACAATAACCCAGTACACAAAAAAATATATAAAGTCAAATTTTCAAACAGATTAAAGTGCAAAAGGCTATAAAGAACAACAGGAAACACTTTACAATAAGGTCACATTATTTAATGCATTAACTAAGATTGAGCAATAGCTACATTTGTTACAGAAAGTATTATCTTTTGTTAATGTTAAGAAATACAATTGATCATTGTTAGTTTTATCTCAGGTCCATTAAATAAGTTCTTTTGATTTTAGTAGTGTTATTAAACAGTAACTAAGAAATTAACATTAACTGAGAATAATTAATACCTTAATACTAAGTATTTTATTGTCAGTTTGGTAATAATAATGAATTAACATGTTAACTAATGAAGCCACACGTCTCAAAGTTTTACTGAACAATAACAAATAATCATTTCTAATCATTAGAGTATGTTGTAGTCCAGATTAAAGTATAAAAATGTTTAAGTTTGAAAATAAATAGCCTATTAAGTCTAAGTTTTTGGTGCTGTGATGAACAACGTTGAGATTACAAAAAAATTAATGGCTGTTTGACGCATTTTAAAAACTTCACTAGCGCAGTTGCTTTGTTTGCATTGTTTCCGTGGTAACCGTTGCACTCTGCTGTTCCATCAGCGCCCTCTGCTGTCAGAGAGTGAACGCGCACTTTCATTCAGCACGTCTCCTTCACTCGTTCCGCCATGTGCTTCTCGTGCACGCTGGGCTTGTTTACATCTGAACGCGTGTCCCTTTGACGCAGAATACAGCGGTGTTGTGCATTTTATACGGTTGATGGGGAAAGTATTCTTAATTGCATTATAAAAAAAATTAATAATTGGTAATAAATTATTATTTACGGTATTTTGAAATGCCCACGATAACAATATCGTGCATATTCATTATCGCGATTTATCCCATTACCGAATATCGGCACAAGTCTAGTGTAAATTTGTGTCAGTTACAATTTTTCCGTACGTTGAATAGGGAAGGTGTAGGACAGCGTAAGTTTTGTGAACTGCGAGAGTTTTACTTTCTTTGTACGTTGAATAGGGAAGGCGGTCTAGTGGAAGCTACATATTTTACTTCATAACTTGTTTAAATATAGATATTTTTTACACAAACACATCGTTTCTCTTCAGAAGGCCTTTATTAACCCCTGGAGTAAGATGAGCAGATTCCTGAAATGGAAACCAGGGATATTTCCTATTTGAGTGGCCAAATATCACAGATAGTTTGATTATTAGGATTTTTGATCTGGTTTTAATACAATTCACCAAAAACTATGACACTATTAATAGTAACCATTGTAAAAGCAGTTCAAAACAATATGCCTGATATAACAAAAGTATGACTTTACAAAACACTTTACAAAAAATAAAAATATAAGAAGATGAGATCAATAAAATGGCATTTAACAAATATTTGTTTTCATTTTCACAAGCTATTTTTTTAAACTATTATTTTGCATTTTAAACACATTTTAAGCACCAAGTGTATTATTATTTACTTTATTATTACTATTTTATATATTCATATCTGATTCACCACGTGATATAGTTCAGATGTGTGTGTGGAAATGATGCGTTGTGACTGCAGAACTTTTAGAGATGTTTAAAATTGTGAGAAACAATCCTGCACCCTGTTGAGGTCCTGTTAAACACATAAAACACATGCAGACAGTATTACTGTAATTTAACATGAATAGTTAGTATGTTCCTACATTGAAACCGTTAACAATTTATTTATTTTTTTATATAATTGATAATGACGCTCTGCTCTGGTCCAGGTTAAGTTATTCATGAAGTAGAAATATCATTAAACTTTGAAGCATTTTAAACTTTGTGGCTGTAAAATAGTTTTATATGCTGGAATCTGACAAATCTTTGCTGTGAAACGAGACAGAAGTGAGAACAGACTAAAAAACAGTGTATCAAATTGTCATGAATGGCTGTTTGTAATGAAGCTCACGACGATGGAGAATACAATAACACTGTCTTTAATCACAAATCTAACATGTAGGAGAGATAAAACACAACCACTTCAACATAAACGACAGAACAATGAACAGACAGAACTAAGAGTTTAAATACACAGACAGAGTAATCAAGGTAAAACTGAACAGCTGCAGGAACTAATTAACAACCAAGAACACTAACTAGGGAACACACACAGACAGCAACACCATGATAATAGAACACAACAAAACTGTTACACTAATAGATTATTCTGAAATGTTACATTTATACTGGACTAATGGTACTTTTCACTAAATCTTCTTTTATTAAACAAAATGTGTATTTAGAGATTGTAAATTACACTCTAAAATGACTTAATAATCGATTCATGTATCAGATTTTCTTACATTAATAATGAAAATAGTCCATTTAAATGTTGTCTTTTCTATTGTTTTTATATTGTTCCTATATTTTCATCTACAGTGATAAATGTACTTATTTTTGGGGTAACACTTATACTGATTCTTCATTAATGAATAACTACACAACTACTTACTAATTCATACATCAGAGTTACTTGTTAGTTAATAGTAGTTACTAGAGTGTTAATAATGCATTATTCATTTGTTTCTGTGTAGTTACTCATTAATGAAGGATCAGTATTCTAAAGTGTTTCCATTTTTGGGAGTGAGGACGGATTCAGACTTGGATTGTAACTAGTATCCTCAAATGCTCCTGTCTTGGTTTGTTCGTTTCTATCATTAAGTTTCCATGTTTTTGCTGGTTTATTAGTGACTGTATGACATTTATTCATGATTCATTTAACTCACACATGAACTGAACATGGATTTGAGTCATTTTCTCTTTCTGTCTTCAGTCTGTATGGATGCAGTATTACAGAGGAACAGTGTGTCATCCTGACTTCAGCTCTGAAATCAAACCCGTCACACCTGAGAGAGCTGAACCTGAGCTGGAATAAACTAGGAGACTCTGGAGTGAAAAACCTCAGTGATCTACTGATGAACCCACAATTCAAGCTGGAGAAGCTAAAGTTAGTATCATTATACTGTATTCATGTTTAGTTTATTTAAAGTCAACAGGGCACAATCACATCATTTGTAGCGCTGCATCTGCATCTGAAGAAAGATTCAGAAATGGTTTTAGTTAAAGGATTAGTTCACCATTGACTTTCATTGATGAATGTTCAGATGAGCCAAAACTGTTCAAAACTGTCAAAATTCAAATTTAAACAAATCGAAACCCATTATGCTGTGTTCACACCAAACGCGAATGATTTCAATGTTAAGTCAATGTACAGAGGTCTCGCGGCGCGAATGAGGCGTTTAGCGCGGCGCGGGAGACGCGAATTCGCCTCTTGCCCCTCCCACAAGAAGCGGATTTCGCCTCGGACGCGCCAATTTCGCTTCAAACGCTTGTTTTTTTACGCACGTCTATTTCGCTCTAGACGCGCAAATGCATTCAAAATGTTCAAGCGGCAAACTAGACGCGGTAGACGCGAATTTGACGCTCTATTCACGTTTGGTGTGAACGCAGCATTAGACTCAATTAAACTGACAATCTGTGTACTATTTCTAATCCATTGAAAATAATTCAAACTCATTTAATCTATCTATCTATCTATCTATCAGCAACCACCCAGAACACCCTAGAAACTGCATAGCAACCACCCAGAAAACCATGGCAACAGCATAGCACCAACTCAGAATACCCTAGCAACCGCATAGCAACACCTTAGCAACTTCCCAGAGTACCCTAGCAGCCATATATCAACACCCTAGCAACCACCTAGAGTACCCTAACTCTATCTATCTACCTATCTATCTATCTATAGCTATGTTCACACTGCAGCTAAATTCAGTTGTCAGTTCACCTTTTAGTGTTTAATCCCGTTCTGTACACACACAGTTCAGTAAAATACGGGAGTGACAACCGCATTTACAGAAATCCTATGCAGTGTGTACGGATCCGAACTGAACAACTAGTTTAATGACGTTTTTTAACCTTCATCTGAGATGTGTGTCTCTTCTGTGTGTGCGGTGAATCACATGGAAAACACGAGCCTTTTCTCATTCGAGTTGCTAAGGTGCTGCTAGAAGAATCAGCGAACAAGAATAAGCTCATAATAAACCAAAATAAATCCAAATGCTTTATGCTGAAAATAAGACCAAAATATCACGATCATGTCTGCTCAATTTAATAACTCAATAAACCCGTTAGTTTTATGAGACGATCTTAAACAACAAGCCCAAATACGCTTATAATGAGTGACCATGACAACACAGAAAGAGCGCTCTGTGTGAAACAGGCTTTAGCATAAACAAAACACAACGTCTGTCTAAACCACTAACTAAAACTTTATCTTTCAAACTGAAAACCTTCAAACTTTATGCTTTTAAAACTAATTTAAACTTTGTGGCTAGGCTTTTTCAAGCCAACTAAAAGTTTTTAAACTTTTTTTTTTATCTCAATTTTATTTGAAAGTGAACTAATCCTTTAACAGGTTTGTATGTGTATCAGTAAAAAGTTGAGGTCAGTAACATTCTTCACATACAAGAATCAAAATGCTTAAAATCACTTTAACAGTTTAAACTAAAACACTTTATACTCAATATCTCACAGTGAGTCTGAGTTCACATTATATTTGTGTAAAATTCTTCACATTAATGATTTGTTTGTAAGATAATCTCTCTTCCTCTGTTTGTGTCTTTCTAGTCTACAGGACTGTGGCATTACAGATGTTTCTTCTTTAACTCAGTCTTTGACTAACTCAAAAGCTCTGCAGTTTTTAAAAGATCTTGATCTGAGGAAGAATATGATCGGAGACTCAAAGCGGCTCAGAGACGTGTTACGAGACTCAAACTGTGACCTGAGGTGAGGAAACATCACTGTGATATTAAAGAGATCTTCATTTACTCTGATATGTGAACAGGAATTTTTAAAGGAAATTATCATTAATCTTTATTGCAACAAAGTGTTTGTGTGAAAACAAAATGTGAAGTTATTAAAATGTTCAACACAAAGGAGGAAAGAGCACAAAAGCACACTGTCACAGCTTTATTCAACAACACCTGCTTTATTAACTGTGTCAGTAGTGAATCATTTCAGTTCAGATTGTAGGAAAACGCTGCACTCCTGCTAAAATCAGTGCGTTCAGCTTCAGCTCACAGCCGTCCAGCCTCACATGAGAAATGTCTCTGTCTCTAGTGTGTTTTTACTCTGACAGGCAACACGTCACACTACTTTACACTCACTTTACTTTCAGTTATTTACTAAGAGCCCTACAAACATGTTTAAACTAGAGGACAAATGGCTTTAACTAAAGGATTGTGTTTTAATTCAGAATATCATTTGTATTTGCTCCCTGTGGTTTATTCCATACGTCGTACACTCATTAGTTTCTTCTTTACAGTCACTAAATAGGAGTCACACCAACACAAACACACAAACATATCAACGTGATTTAAATGTATTATATTTAAAACACAAAAGTAAAAAATTTACAAAAAATGTAATGTAACTTTTTACTCAAAAAAACAGTAATTGAAATATAATAACTAATGTGCACTTTGTTCCTCTGAACACTGATTGTTTTCTCTTCTGTTCCTCCTTACAGTATTGATGAAGATCAATCACCAAACGTCTCTGGTGGATTGTTTAAATCATGGTTTAAATCTCTGAAATCATCATGAGAGGAGCAGAAACCATCAGGTGATCCACAGAAGAGTCTCACTACTGTGTCTATGAGGAGAAATAAATGTGTGATTAATGTGTAAATGTGTTTCATACAGATGGAAGAGACTCAGACTTTACAATGAAATAAAGCAGCATGTGTGTTAGAAACGTGATATTGAATGATTAATGTTGCTTTAGTATTCAGACAAATGAAGGTGTAGTTTTATTTAAAGGTGAACAGGAGGAAGAAGCTCAGATGAGTCTGTCAGCAGAAATCTTCAGGCTTTTCAGTATCAGACCTACAAATATAATAATGTTTGGATTGAACTCATCCATAATCATTCAAATGTTTCTAATCATAAAGAGATTGTCAAGTATAGCACATAAATGTATCAAAAGATATAAAATGAGCTAAGTTGTTCGTAGAGACCATTGGTGGCAGTAGTTCTACGAAGGCGGTAAGGATCTCAGACTGAAGTGTTCTGTATGAAGCAGTTGTTGAAGGTGGGAGTTTTGAGGCGTCAGATGCTGATCTTTATGAGGATTCATCAGTGAGAAAACAGAAACAATAACTTAATGGAAGAAACTTCCGTTTACTGTTGTAAAACTGTTAAGGCTAAGCACTTTGAGTTTGAACTTCATATTCTTACTGATCATGCTCACTGGAAGCACTGTGGCTGTGGAATACCCATAATCCCTTGCTCTTTAATAATTTTGTGTTTGGTCAAAGCAAAGATCTGTAAATATCTGGTATGTTGAATTAACATATTTGAGCTTTGTTATAAAGTTGTGATTTGTGATAAGTGTGTTGTTTTGTTTTAGTTTTTTTGTAAAATTGTTCATAATGTTGAACTATAATTTTATGAGATATAAAATAAAATAATGATGAACTGTTAATCAAACTGAGCTCAACAGACTTCAAGATCAAAGGAAACATTGTAAGTTCATTAAAAAAAAAAAAATTAAGCTGAACTCAATTGTAGTGTTATTTGTTGCTGACAAATCTGTACATTTATTTCTGAATTTGTATATTCCTATTTTTTTGTAGCAAATTAGCTCAAAATAAATATGAATAATTAATCATAACTAGTTATAATTAATTATTAATATTTTAATCAGTCAATAAAATTAACTTAATGTAATAAAATTAATATTACAATCAATTAACCTGTTGTTCAATGAACACACAGTGTTAATTGTTTATTAACTAAGAAATGTTCATTTCCAGGTTATAGGAAATAACAATCTTATTCTACTAAAAGCCTGTAGTCAGGACCGACATGAATAGGGACTCCCGTACATGAGCGCAAAACACGGACAACCTTACGTGTGACATGAACAAGACTTTATTAACTAGACTAAACACTTAAACTACTCTAACATTCACACACATACATGCATACAGTTTACCAAGAGAGAGAGAGAAAGCAGAGTACAGGAAGCAAGAAGTTACAGCATTGTTGGACATTCAGCAGATCAACAGCCTTGAGCAAACCATCAGTTTAGTTTTAACAGGCCCTTCTTTAAAAGGGGTAAGGATACTCAATGTATCCGATAATGAGACTAAGTTTGATACTTGCATGTCTCTCCAAGTTGAATTAAAACTGTCCTGATGCAATTTGTGGAGGCTCCTGTTGAATCTTTGCTGATATTTTCTTGACGAAAGAGAACCGGCTGGATTCAGAGGATCTTTGGTGAATGGAAGGTCTAGGCCGAGGCCTGGCACAAGCTTGGGGTTCCTTAGAAGCTTCTAGCTTCTTAAAGCATCTTGACGTCAGCATTCATCAGCAAAAGAGAAGAAGAGGAGGAAGAGCAGGAAGAGAGAGGTTTTATCTTGTGATCCATGAATATAAGAGGTGAAGAGGTCACACCCTCTTAAGGTGTCTGAGCCAATAAGGAGTTGCCCCCTCGGAGGGAAGTTTTACGAGTCTTTGTTCTGTAGCAAGATATTAGCATAAGACACTGGATTGGATGAATGAGAGAATAACCTTCTAGATTCTTATAATACTAATGTGTCACAGAGTTAGTAACATGTGACATAAATTACCAAATAGGAAATGAAAGTTGGAGTCCGTAGATACCAAACATGCTGCCAATGTGATCTCAGTCAACTATACATTTGCAACTATGGAACATTAATACCAAAATAGTTCAAAAGAGAGAATTAATACATAGAATAAAGCCTATAAAAGGAAAGTCATGAGATGGGAAACTTGGATACATGTTTATACATTTCCCAAGTGGTTATATAGAGAATACGTAGGATTAAGAGAGTTTATTTGTCCTTCTCAGGAAGGATGAGTCACTAGTCTCTACAGCATTCTTATGGATCATAAAAGTACCATATAACTGTAACAGGACACCTAGTTGTGCCTGTGTGCTAGCTACACTTGGGATGTTGGTTGCAGTTTTAGGGGGATGAGTTCAGAGAACTTTGATAGTGAGAGTGAGTTTATGGGTAATTCATTGAATACCATGAATAATTGTGTGGCTGATTGGTCCAGACGCTACATCCCCCCCTTTCGATCGTTGTTGTTCTTTCTATGGACAACAGCGAACGACGTTGAAGGTGTAGAGAGATCAGACACACCACTGGCACACAAGGCTGGAAGGCTGTGATGGGCTCTGGTTGTATGTGTCTCTTGGAGTGGTGGTCGTTCCATTGCGGTTGATGTAGACAGTAGACAAGCTCAGGTCTCTGAGCTGGTGTTGTGTGAGTGGTCAGAAGCTTCTACTTCTGAGTACTCCTCAGGTAAGAACTGTTCAAGGAGCTATCTTACTAGCGTTAGAAGCTCCTGCAGGTCCGATGCAGGCGTGTCCAGTCGTCCTTGTGCTGCCTGCTGTTGGAGATCCTGCTGTGTCTGCAGGAAGAGGATGCTCCCATCCCTGGCTTCTCCCTGTGGTAGGTCTGGTACCTGGGTCTGTCTGAATTAATCCTTCTCCTTCTGCAGCTGCAGAGGATTTCAGGAAAATGGCTGATAAGGTGTCAAGCAGAAGGCTTTGGCCTCCCCCTCTGTACCTCTGTGCTTGGCTGGGGGAGGTTCTTCTGCTGACTCCATGCGGTGAAGTGAGACGTTTCTCCTGCAGTGGTTCTGTTTGCTGCAGGTAAGAGAGTCTCAGTTCTCTTTTCTTCTGTGTCTCTATTCTGTCAGGTCCTTGTGTCTGTCCCGAGCCTCCATCTCTAGCTGGTCTATGTGGCTTTTAGCATGCATCAGCTCCTTGTGAGTCTCTGTGATCTGGAGTTTGAGGTTGTCCACCTCCTGTTTCAAAACAGCGAGGATGTGGGCCAAGAAAAAGTTGACTTCAGTCAGATCATTGTGATCACACCTCTGGTTTGAGTCATCTGCCTTTACTTCTCTTCCATCTTTGTCCAGTTGCTTTTGGCTCTGGTGCCGTAATTGCTCAGCAGCACTGGTTAGGAGGGTGTTCCTCACGACACATAGCCAGTCCTTTTGGTCTGCCATCTGGGCAGTTAGGCTGAGCATCTGCAACATTTAGGCACGCTTGTGGTGAGAGTAAGGGCAAGAGACTACTGCAAGATCAAACAGAATTTAGGGCTAAAGGCACAGTGAGCAGCCAGGTGTATAAAATACAGCTAGGTTTAATAAATGACTTAAGATGGTTCTTGTGGTCAAATTATTTCTTAGTATTTCTTACTGATGGCTCACAACAGGCTTGACCTCTGAACAAATGGAAAAGAGAAAGAGAGAGGAAGAGGAGAGCTTTCCTATTAGATTGTGCTTATTAGTGGTGCTCAAAATTATGCCATAGCAATCATTCAGATTCCTTTGTAACTGGCTCATAAAATTGAAGCAACTGTTGTAAATAAACAAAATCAAGAAGGAGAGTATGTCTAGTTGCTTGTGGTTATATTGGGAAATTAAACCACAGAAGAAAAAAAGGAAGATGTAAGTAAATCACAAAGATGAAAGAAATAATACTAGTAAAAATTAATAGCTGACTGCTATTATAATTAAAATCAATAAAAAGATTTAAAGAAGTGACTAAAACAGCAGAATGGGTTTAGATCAGTTCACACTGCATACACACAAGCTGTAGTTAAAGGCTTCACATAAATGATGCTAACCACTAACTGTAGAAGCTATTATTTAGCTTAGCCTGAGGTGCAGGGCTGTTAGGTGAGGTTAGCTTAGCCACCTAGCCTGGTTTGTTTACAATATGGCATCACAGGGTGATGAGTTAGCACTTCCTGTGACAAGTCGTTGTCATGGGAACCAATGCACATCTGAGCAATTCAAACAGTTTATTGAGACTGTCTGCTCATTTCAAACAAGTTACGTATAGAGTTAAAATGTGACGCTTATACTTTCAGATTTTCAAAAACTTGATTTTACATTCAGTAAAATGCAAATATGTTTTGCCATTTGCAAATTTTACTCATGTAAACTCTTCTCTCTACTTTAAACAACGTCTTGTACTTGTTTAAAGGGTAATTACACAGTTTGCTGTAAGTCAAAGCTTGTTTAAGCATATATAGTTAAGTCCGTCTTGTGCATGAATACTGATATTCCTTTCAGCGAGTGAAACACAGTTTTGGTCAAAAGATAGCTATGCTTGTAGGTGCAGGCAAAGTTTAGATGAATGACATCAATCTTAACTATAACAGTGGAGCATTACCCAAATCTACATTTATATAACACTGTACTGAGATTCATTCATCAGAAACAGGTTAAGCAATACTGCAATTGGTATTTCTCCAACCAAAGCAGAATAATCAATTCTGGTACAGTTTACATGCCGCTGAGCTGAGATTCCTTCGTCAACACAGGCTTACGCTCTAATACTGAGATTAGGATTTCTTCGCTAAAATCAGATTAACTTTACACTGATACCATTTGAACATATGCTAAAATGTGTCAAGAGTAGACTCTTTCAGTTACAGTAGAGATGTCAATTCAAGCCATCACTTTATCAGCATCTAACAAGCCAGCAATTAGTGACCAAAATGCGCATCGTCTGACATATTCTGACTGGAATTATCAAATGCACACTTTTAAATTGACAGTGGTTTAAGCTCATAACCTTTGTTTATTCATGCCCGCATTCTCCACCATTTGTAGCAAATTAGCTCAAAATAAATATGAATAATTAATCATAACTAGTTATAATTAATTATTAATATTTTAATCAGTCAATAAAATTAACTTAATGTAATAAAATTAATATTACAATCAATTAACCTGTTGTTCAATGAACACACAGTGTTAATTGTTTATTAACTAAGAAATGTTCATTTCCAGGTTATAGGAAATAACAATCTTATTCTACTAAAAGCCTGTAGTCAGGACCGACATGAATAGGGACTCCCGTACATGAGCGCAAAACACGGACAACCTTACGTGTGACATGAACAAGACTTTATTAACTAGACTAAACACTTAAACTACTCTAACATTCACACACATACATGCATACAGTTTACCAAGAGAGAGAGAGAAAGCAGAGTACAGGAAGCAAGAAGTTACAGCATTGTTGGACATTCAGCAGATCAACAGCCTTGAGCAAACCATCAGTTTAGTTTTAACAGGCCCTTCTTTAAAAGGGGTAAGGATACTCAATGTATCCGATAATGAGACTAAGTTTGATACTTGCATGTCTCTCCAAGTTGAATTAAAACTGTCCTGATGCAATTTGTGGAGGCTCCTGTTGAATCTTTGCTGATATTTTCTTGACGAAAGAGAACCGGCTGGATTCAGAGGATCTTTGGTGAATGGAAGGTCTAGGCCGAGGCCTGGCACAAGCTTGGGGTTCCTTAGAAGCTTCTAGCTTCTTAAAGCATCTTGACGTCAGCATTCATCAGCAAAAGAGAAGAAGAGGAGGAAGAGCAGGAAGAGAGAGGTTTTATCTTGTGATCCATGAATATAAGAGGTGAAGAGGTCACACCCTCTTAAGGTGTCTGAGCCAATAAGGAGTTGCCCCCTCGGAGGGAAGTTTTACGAGTCTTTGTTCTGTAGCAAGATATTAGCATAAGACACTGGATTGGATGAATGAGAGAATAACCTTCTAGATTCTTATAATACTAATGTGTCACAGAGTTAGTAACATGTGACATAAATTACCAAATAGGAAATGAAAGTTGGAGTCCGTAGATACCAAACATGCTGCCAATGTGATCTCAGTCAACTATACATTTGCAACTATGGAACATTAATACCAAAATAGTTCAAAAGAGAGAATTAATACATAGAATAAAGCCTATAAAAGGAAAGTCATGAGATGGGAAACTTGGATACATGTTTATACATTTCCCAAGTGGTTATATAGAGAATACGTAGGATTAAGAGAGTTTATTTGTCCTTCTCAGGAAGGATGAGTCACTAGTCTCTACAGCATTCTTATGGATCATAAAAGTACCATATAACTGTAACAGGACACCTAGTTGTGCCTGTGTGCTAGCTACACTTGGGATGTTGGTTGCAGTTTTAGGGGGATGAGTTCAGAGAACTTTGATAGTGAGAGTGAGTTTATGGGTAATTCATTGAATACCATGAATAATTGTGTGGCTGATTGGTCCAGACGCTACAACATTTATTTCTGAATTTGTATATTCCTATTTTTTATTTGTAATTTATTTTTAATTTGGATTCTTTTTCTTTTCTTTAAATTTCTGTCCATATGTCTACACTGAAGATAAAACAACATAATGAATAAAAAAAGTTAAAACGACTCACAGACAAAACAGAAATAGGCCCTTATGCAGCAGAATATGTCCATTTGTGTTTAAAAACAAGTACATTTTGATAGATGGGTAGGCTCTTATCGCTCAGTAATTCAACTCCAGTGAAGCTCCACTTACAGCAATTCACCAATAAATGCTGGAATATTTCATCAATCTACAAGTACTGACGGGAGAAGCTTTTCGAAACTCTGAATCAATTAAACCAATTGACTCACAAAATGATTCACTGTTTCGAAGGGTTTGAAACACCTCATGTTAGCGACACCTGCTTATCTAAAGGTGTAAATACAACAAAAATGTCTCTGGTTACCAAACGTAACTAGTCTGGGTAAACCCAGCCTGATCTGCCGGCGATTTGATTTCACTCGGCAACTCACGCCTGTTTCACACATAATCCGTCTGCAGTGCGTATGTGTTGCTGAAGCAGGAAGCGGTCATTGTGCTTTCACACAGCACACGTTTACAGTGCGTAATGTTATATTTATTACGTTTATATATTGACAGTTGCTGGAGTAGTTTAGTACACGTAAACATGACACAACGATTTGAAAACTTACTGTCGACACCAACAGCCGACGAAACTGTTTCCCATGCCTTTTCCTTCGCATTCAAATCTTTGTTCAATAAATTCTGCGGGTCATACAGAATTGTATGTTTTTCCACCTCATCGATGAGACGAGTGTCATCCATGTCACCTTGTTTTTGAATAGGTTGGTTTAGGTCCGCCTGTCACGTCATTGCCTGCTGGGATGCGAGTTTCCCTCCAACGATGGGGAAAAACATATCTGATCGCATTATGCAAGTAAACACTGTTCATTTTTCATAAAATAAAATAAAAAATGTTTTGAAATGATACAACTGAACTGTGAAATTGAAATGTTTCCTTTTGGCATGAATATAGCTTATTGCTGGCATGGCGTTAAATCTTAAATAAAAAAATTTAAAAAAATTCTTTATGTAATGTGAAAACCTGCGAGATTAAGGCGGATATCGCGGGATTCACACTTGTGCGCTGTGTTGCTGATAAACTGGATGTAATTTACATTCTGTTGCTTTTATATGAAAATAAACATAATGAACAAGACACCCAAAGTACTTGTTTATTTCCATTCGAAGAATGTGTGTATAAATATTTTTTTATTTTAATTACAGACATGTTTTTATATATTTTTTATAAATATGATAAAAATCATATAACCCATAGAAAGATCACACAGTACTTTTGGAATATTCACACATAATTTATATGCATAAAATCATGGCATTAGAGTTTTAAAATCAAACATTTTAAATCAGATCAGTACATCACGGTTGTTTAAACCAATAATCTTTAAGCTGTGTCGTCAGCAAGTCGTTTCCCATCATGCTTTTGGTCAGCGCAGTCGGTGGACGGTGCTCGACTGCAGAATCCGATGAGGACGCCTCACGCTCGCGAGAGGTTTTTGACACACGTCAGCATGACATCAGAGCAAGGCGGACCACCCTCGGACACATTTCTAACCGGCATGCATCTCGCGGTGATCACCGGTGATCGGTTCTGCGCAGAATTTGTTCATCTCAAACAAGCCTATTTACACTGAACCAGAACAGTATCAGAGTCGCCTTTTAACCTCTCGACGATGCTGAATGACTTCTTTAGTTAGCAAACAAATTGCTCGAAATACCGATCACTTTCATGTTTTTTTGTACAACCTGCAAAAATCACTCGATGCTGATTGAGACACGGTAAACCTGTCTGGAGTTTTCGCATCGCTCTGCAAAGTACGTCACCCGGATCATTGATCTGATTGGTTGAAGGACTATCCAATTGCGTGACTAATGCTCATTGATCACACCTCTTGTGCAGTAGGAAATACATAGCAAACTCCCCAGACCAATGTTCAATTTTAAATTGAGCTTGGTCTGGTGATAGCCAGACTAAAACATAACCTCAGTTCCCTGAAAGAAGGGAATGAGACACTGAATCAGAGCTGATGCTACGGGGTTTCCCGCCTTCCTCGAATCTACCATAGACAGGAATCTACTGAAGCCTTATGAAAACTCATGGCCCAGAATTCACCCGCCAATGGTGTTCAAGCACACAAAATAAAGGCGGGTCCCCCCACTGGACACCATTGCCTCAGAATCTTTGGACTGAAGCAGAGCGCAGCTGACTCTGAGCTACAAAGCACAGCAGCTTTTCACATGTCTCGTTCCCTCCTTTTAGGGAACCGAGGTCATGTTATGTAACCAGAGACGTTCCCTTTTGAGTTCGGTTCACTCAACATCGCACCACAGTGTGAGCACCAGCACCATCACAGTGTGCTGGAGTCGAATAATGCAAGCGACAGCAACACAGGTGTTACACCAAATTTTGTGATCATCGTATTCTGTGACCGTAGAGGGCGCTGTTGTCACTTGATCTCCATTACTGTACACAAACAGTGTAAATCCATAAGCAGATAAAAGTGAAATCTGTGTTGCACTTTTGATTAGAAGTGCTATTCACATCATAAATGCTTATTTGCTTGTCATATTATAGATTAAACACAATGTGGTTCTTTACAGAGTAGCCTTTAGTGTGTTTCAAACACTACAATCAACCCTTTAATGATGTTCAAATCATTGAAGATGTTTAAATTAGTGACTATAGGTCACAGTGCATTAAAATGTTATCGTGAGGACAGTCAGTCTGTTTTTGTCTGTTTGTTTTGTATTAAAATAATGACTTTATGAACTTCTTTACTTGCAAGATTGATAATATTAGAGAGAAAATTAAAAACATGCAACCATCTACAGTTTCGCCTCAGACAGTGCACTGTAGTGTCCCTGAGGTAAAACTAGAATCATTCGCCGCTATAGGAGAGGAAGAATTATCTAAACTTATCAAATCATCAAAATCAACGACATGTATGTTAGACCCAATGCCGACTAAACTACTGAAAGAAATGCTTCCAGAGGTCGTAGGTCCACTTCTTGATATAATTAATTCATCTTTAACACTAGGACACGTGCCAAAAACCTTTAAGCAGGCTATTATTAAACCTCTTATTAAAAAACCTCAACTAGATCCAAGAGATTTAGTAAATTACAGGCCAATCTCGAATCTACCTTTTATGTCAAAGATACTAGAAAAGGCAGTTTCAACACAACTGTGCTCCTTTTTAGAAAGAAATGGAATCTGTGAGGATTTCCAGTCAGGATTTAGACCATACCATAGTACTGAGACTGCTCTCGTTAGAGTTACAAACGATCTACTCCTATCATCCGATCGTGGCTGTATTTCTCTATTAGTGTTATTAGATCTCAGTGCTGCTTTTGACACTATCGATCACAACATTCTTCTAAAAAGACTTGAAAACTATATTGGCATTAGTGGAATTGCTTTGGCATGGTTCAAATCGTACTTATCTGACCGTTATCAGTCTGTGGTAGTTAATGAAGAGATGTCGTATCGATCAAAGGTTAAATATGGGGTACCGCAAGGCTCAGTACTAGGACTGTTGCTTTTCACTCTGTACATGCTGCCCTTAGGAGAGATAATTAGGAAGCATGGTGTTAGTTTTCACTGCTACGCTGACGATACCCAGCTCTATATTTCCTCGCGCCCTGACGAAACCTACAAATTCACAAAACTAACAGAATGCATAGCTGACATTAAAAACTGGATGACAAGAAATTTCTTATTATTAAATTCAGAAAAAACTGATATCCTAATCTTTGGACCAAAAATTTCCTCACGAAAAAACCTTGAATACTCTCTAACACTTGACGGGTGCTCCATTAAATCTTCGTCCTCAGTTAGGAACCTGGGTGTGCTCTTTGATACCAATCTTTCATTTGAAAGTCATGTTTCTAGTATCTGTAAAACCGCCTTCTTCCATCTAAAAAATATATCTAAATTACGACATATGCTCTCAATGACAAATGCGGAACAGTTGGTTCATGCATTCATGACCTCAAGACTAGATTATTGTAACGCTCTACTGGGTGGTTGTTCTGCTCGGCTTTTAAACAAACTACAGTTGGTCCAAAATGCGGCAGCTAGAGTTCTTACTAGAACTAGAAAGTATGACCATATTAGCCCAGTTCTGTCAACATTACATTGGCTCCCTATTAAACATCGTATAGATTTTAAAATCTTGCTACTTACTTATAAAGCTCTAAATGGTTTAGCTCCCCAGTACCTAAGTGAGATCTTAATGCATTATAGTCCTTCACGTTTATTGCGATCTCAGAATTTAGGCCAGTTGATAATACCCAGAATATCAAAATCAACTGAAGGCGGCAGATCCTTTTCCTATTTAGCACCTAAACTCTGGAACAATCTTCCTAGCATTGTTCGGGAAGCAGACACACTCTGTCAGTTTAAATCTAGACTAAAAACACATCTCTTTAACCTGGCATACACATAACACATTATCAATACATTAACATTTTTCAAATCCGTTAAAGGATTGTTACGCTGCAATAATTAGGTCGGCCGGAACTGAGAACATTTCCTATAACGCTAGATATACCTGTACATCAGAATAAGAATGGCATCTACGCTAATATCTGTCACTCTGCTTATCCTGAGGTTTGCCGGGTGCTGGATTCAGGCCGTATCCAGATCAGATGGAGAACCTGTGTCTGGACCTGACTACAACGTAGCCCAGGAGACAATGGGCCTAAAGATCCAGTTCTGGCTGCATCTATAATTCAGATTTTTAATCCCCGTATCCGCTTACATATATTTATATATAATCTATTTTTAATCTCTATAATAAAAATGTATAATTCAGATTTTGATCTCCATATCCATTTACATATATTATATATATCTTCCAAGGGGTTTTTTCCCTCCTAGGACTTTTTTTCCCAGTGTTAGCACGCTGGGTTTTTCTCCTAGGGGTTTTTTTCCACCCCTGGAAGTCAGCTGACATTGGCTTAATGTAGCACCATCTTGTATATGTTACATATTACCACGCTTGTTTGTACAGCTTATTTTTAACCACTTCCCTTTTTTCTGTGCTTCTAATATGTAAAGCTGCTTTGAAACAATTACCAATTGTAAAAGCGCTATATAAATAAATTTGACTTTGACTAAAATAATTAATTACATTAAGGCACAGGATAACAGTATTTTAGTAATGACAATAATTTCACACAGAATGGCTGTAACAAGGCTGTTTTAAGGTCACCTTACATCGCCTCCCCATTGTAGAGGATGTAAGTAGGAATGTAAAGGTTGTCTGCAACTTCGAGCATCATCAGCCTCAGAAATCTGAAACAATAAACTACATTTATATGCAGCTTAAACAAAATATTGATGAAACGTAAATGGTCTCCAATGTCATTATCATCAGGTGAATATATAATGGACAGGACATGACATGCAGTACAGGTACAAACACTGCTGTCACTGCTCTTATCTATACTCATTGAATAAAATTACAAGAGACCGCTTGAATTTATCCAAAGACAATACATTTTCATAATTGTCTATTTATATAACATCTCTCATTAGTCAAAACATTGTTATGCTTTCTATAAAGTTTATCATTCTGGTGTAATTATATATTTATTAGCTCAAAAGGGTAAATATTAATCATCATATTTGAATCAGTTAATCAAATTAACTTTATGTAGCTTAATTAATGTTCAGCCAGCAAATGCTCAGTATTGATCGTCTATCAACTTTTCAATAATGATATTTTCCGTGGCCACAGAAAAATATCGTTTTCTTAGCATATAGCTGTGATCGTAATCGTTATCAGGGACATTTATAAGCAGATCAGAATCAACTCTCAAGAGTGTGCACACAACCAATGATGATGAAATTAACAACACAGCTGAGTTATATTCATGGATAATGGTAATTAAATCGTTTAGCTCATATAATGTATTGGTGATGTCAGCATTAATTACTGTATGTTCGTTGTTTTCAGGAGATGCTGCAGTTGCTGATGAAGTGATCAGACACTTTTATTCTACAGTTCTTGAAAAACTAAAGTACGGTTTCAGTTTGGACTACAGTATGCAGTTTAATAGTTGAACTGTGACATTTACATTTTGAATAATTGTTTTGATGGGATTTAATGCTGATCTGGAATTAAATTAACAGAAAACACAGGAGGGAGAGACAGACAACTCTGTGCCCTCATCGTCACAATTCCTTATGGAAAGCGATCTCTTCCTACGGCGGGAGAATCTAGGCTGTTCCTTTCTGCACGTGTTCATGTCTTGAGCTCAGCAGAGCTTGTGATCATGATCTCAAGGTACAGCCACTCTGTGATTGGACGACTGCCCAGATGTTGACATACGAGAGACCATCTCCACTGAATGAGGACCAGCAGAGTAAAGTCCTGGATCTTTGTTTGTTTTGGGATCTTCCTGGTCCAACAGAAGAAAACAGAAGGTGGCTTTTTGAACATCTGCTGTCACATGCGGTTATTAAAATTTGTAGTTAGTGTTTGTGACAATGAAAAGTGCCCTTATTTCTATACATTTCAATTATATTTTGCAACTAATTTTACTTGCATAATTGTTAATTTTTCATCATTCTAATGACACTTTATATAAGAATAGTTTTTACTCGTTTACTGTTTAGATTGTTTATTCAGAGTTCATGATCTTTCACACCGAGATATATAATGTGTGTTATGGGGTATATCTTTTTATTTATGACTCACTGTTTTTATTTTTTTTATGAATTTAACTGATTTTACTGTAAACTTCTTTGAGGCAGCAGGTCATAACTGATGTTGTGCTAAACTTTGTCCTTCTGTGATTTTGTTTATTAGATTTCTTCCTTCATTTTGTGAATTTTCAGTCTGCAAATGTTCTATTGTTTTGTTCTTTGTATAAGAATATAAAATTCTCATACGAATGATAACAGCAGGAACATGCTCTGGTGTGGATTTATATTTTTTGGAACCAAAAACTTTATTAACTCGTTCTTTCTGCATGCTGAACATCACATAAATAATCATCAACACATAAGAAACCAAATCTCGTATAATTAGTTCTACTGATTCAGGATATAATGTAATGCAGTTGAGTTCATCACACCATGTGAAGTGTGTTTATGACCATCAGCTGGGTAAAGTCACGACAGGATCAAAATACAGTTAGACGAGGAACTTTAGATGCTGCTTTTGTACTAAAACTTAAAAGTGTATTAGTTGACTTTGAACAGGAAAAGAATAAACCTGTTATGTTTAAGATAGATGAGACGATTCTGGATATATTTAATAAATTATGTAAAGGGCATAGAGGCAATGCAATTTTTAATTTTCCTTTAAAAAAAAAAAAAAACAGGAAAAGATTCTTCATAATGCAGGTTTAATGCAATTAGTGTCAGGGAGCAGAAAGAATTCAATGTGTAACAAATACAAACCTCAGAATGTCAGTCATTTACAATATCCAGCATCTTAGATAATATTCCAGGAACAGGGAAATAACAAATGCACTGTTGAAACGTCCATTTAAGTGATTGTAAACATGATATTTATATGTGTGGTAGAATATCCTCGCTCCAGTACAGTAGGGGGCGGTGTGCAACTGTTCAGCTGGTTCAAAACCCTCCTGTAAAATAAGCGATGAAGAAGAAAACGAAAGTGAAGTCACATGACTGTGAACATCACATCAACACAACAGAGATAGCAAATAAATCTGTTGCTCACTAGATTTGATCCATGCGGATGCTCTATTGTGCAGAGCGCAACTGATCCGAGGCCTGTTTCATAAAAGATGCTAAGAAAAGCGAGGATTAAACTCCAAAACCTGACTTGAATTAACCTAACAAATGAGTTTGGGCTAAAAAGGTTTCATAAAAGATAATTGAAGTTCACGCAGTCCCGCTACTTCGATCCAGGTTTACCTAGTCAAGATCATTTCGCGTGCACGGTCTTTTTAAGCAGCCCTAGAGGTCGATCATGGATCAAATCGATCCACCATAGGAAACGGCATTCATTTTGTGCTATTTTATGCGTTTGAGACATCCTCAGTGCATAACTTACTTTTCACAAGTTTATTCTCCATCTGTAAATGTTAGAAAGTCATGCAAATATTTCCATTTTACTGCTAAACTTCACAGTGAACGAGCGCTGCTGCGCACATGCGCGCTAAACAGACGGAACGCAATAGTAGCGCAATAATTCTAAAATATACATATACATTTCGCTAAAATATTTGATGTTGGACAAAACATTTAGAATTCACTAATATATATATATGGGCCTTGGAAAAGGCTAGCTGACTTTTTTGTGCTTTGACTACAGTGGGTAGTTCCAGTGAGATCAACAACCATGTCACTTCTGCAGGCTGCCTCTTACCCTGTCACTCTTTTCTTTTGCTGGCTTTGAAACACTCACTTGGTATTTCTCCTGCTCATTGTCTAGCAAGAAAAAATCACTCACTTAATGAAAGATTAAAAATGAAGGCCTGATTATTTCAGGGGCCTTGTCACAGGTCTATTGATTTTGAATTTCTGTGTTAGTTTTGCTATATTCTCACACTTAAAACAATGATTTCATAATCCTCTTGTAGTGTTCTGTGCAAAGAAATAAGTCTCCTGACAGTTCTTTCCCAAGTGCTTTCATTGTTGTCAGCATCAAGTCTGAGAATGATTCAGTGGGCTATATAAGACCTATTTTTTAAGAAATGACTTTTTAAATGTTTTGGTTCATCATACTTACCTTTTAATATAAAAAAGCCTTAAACTTACAACATTTTTTTAAAATGTATTTATTTATATGTTAATAAAGTCAAATAATTGTATGTGAGAGAG
Source organism: Chanodichthys erythropterus (assembly GCF_024489055.1). NCBI lineage: Eukaryota > Metazoa > Chordata > Actinopteri > Cypriniformes > Xenocyprididae > Chanodichthys > Chanodichthys erythropterus. The sequence continues at coordinate 39,291,111 of NC_090236.1, forward strand.
TCAGCTGTAATATCATTGCGTTCCTATTGGTCAGTGTAGTTAGCTTGACAGTTAGCCTGCTCCAGACCAGGCTAGTTTCCCAGCATAAGTTGCCAGAGTAACTGAGTTTGAACTAATTTAAGTTTGTTTTATGAAACAGAATTTGCTGACAACAAGTCTGACTAAGTAAAATAAGCCTGGCTTGTTTTCTAATCTTGTTTTATGAAACAGCCCTCCGTTTGATACTGATCATGGCTTGTCAACATTGTGATTCTCTTGTACATAGACTACACTATTTCATATGCCACGTTTAAACGCACTATATGTAAAATAAAATTTTATTCAATTCATTACTTGATTATTTAAAAATACTTTAGATTTACATTACGTTGCTCACGCAAAACCATTTAATAGGCTATGTTAAAATCACAAACAATTTAAATTAAAACTTACAATAGACAAAAAAAAAAAAAAAAAACTTTATTTTTTCCACCTCTATGATGAGACGAGTGCTGTAATGTCGCCTTGTTTATCTAAAATCTTGTTTATCTAATTCAGCGCGTGCAGAACTCACCGCACTGCTGCAGATGCGCCGCCACTGTAACCACATCCGTGTGCAGTTTAAAGCTCTGTTATCGTTCGCATGGAAACAATAGATGAGAACTGCAGATGGAGAATGTGTGAAAAGGACGTTAGTGGACAAGATTTCAAGTAAGTAAGGGGAGGTTTTGGGAAAATTGAATGTCACGGATGTTAAAACAAAGTTTTTTGAGAAAGGGTTATTGAAAACGAACATAAGATTTTCATTTCTGGTTTAGGCTGTTTTTTATGCAAAATCGAAAGAATTTTTGAACGAGACAGATTAGACAGGTAGATGATACACACACACACACACACACACACACACACACACACACACACACACACACACACACACACACACACAAGCATCATATTTTGGATACAGACAAGCCAAGAACCTTTATGAATTTGTTTACTTGATTAGTAAAAGAAGACTTAACATTGATTATTTCAGTAGCATAAAAAAAAAACGTTTTTTTTTTTTTTTTTTTTTTTACCAAACTGGGAATATAGCCATTACATTAAAAGATTAGTTCACTTTCAAATTAAAATTTCCTGATAATTTACTCACCCCCATGTCATCCAAGATGTTCATGTCCTTCTCTCTTCAGTCGAAAAGAAATGAAGGTTTTTGATGAAAACATTCCAGGATTATTCTCCATATAGTGGACTTCAATGGCCTCCAAACGGTTGAATGTCAAAATTACAGTGTCATTGCAGCTTCAAAACGTTCTACACAATCCCAGATGATGAATAAGGGTCTTATCTAGAGAAACCATTGCTTATTTTTTTATCTCATTTTCTCGTCTGGGATCACTTAAAACTTTAACCTTCAACCGTTTGGGCTCCAGGGAAGTCCACTATATGGAGAAAAATCCTGAAATGTTTTCATCAAACACCTTAATTTCTTTTCGACTGAAGACAGAAACACATGAACATCTCGGATAACATGGGGATGAGTAAATTATCAGGAAAGTTTAATTTGAAAGTGAACTAATACTTTAAGAAAGCAATGAAAGAACACCGAAGCAGTCCATGACTTCAGTCTAATGTGAGTTATGCACTTTCGCAAAAACCTCCCGATATAACCACATAAATTGTCCATAGCTACTGCAAAATGAATCTCTTATTTGTATCTTTTCTGCATTTTGTTGTTTATAATGATAAAAGAGAATTTGCGTGAATTCAGATTCAGATACTTTCTTTGACCCCACAGTCGAAATTCGCACCCTGAGTATGACCATTATAATGCAGCATACTTTTACTCAGTCAATTATTTTAGGATCATCTGAAACTGAAAGTGATGAAATAAACCATCATTGTGAACTTGAAGCAATAATAAAATGACAAACGATTAAACAATTAATAAAGATTGGGTAAATATGATTATGAAATGATTTTAAACTGCAACAGAGAATATAACAAATTGGGTAAATTTCTGTTCTCCAGTGAATTCATATTTAGAGTCATGAGTCAGTTAAACTCATTAAACAATCTGAAATTATTAAGACCATTCAGTTATTTTACATGACATTATATTTGTAACTCACTTTATTTTATTCATTGTTTTTGCTGTTGTGTCTAACTCATCATTCTTCATTATTTTCATGTTCTTCATCTCTGTAAAATCTTGTCATTTCCAGGTCCTGCTGAACGATTGATTGTTTTCTCAAACCAGTGCTGATCAGAGGAGCGAGGAAAGGACTCTCTCTCTAAGATGAGTCTCTCAGAGAAACACAGGTAACACTGTGTCTGTTTCACACCATCATTTTAAACTATGCTGGAGTTTGTTTTTCCCTGTGAATAACAACACTTTAAGCATTGTTTCATATTTCTTCAATTTTGAACTTCTTATATTAACTCTGACATTGACAGACATTAGGAAACAACTATACACTTAATGTAATCCAAGTATGCTATCAAAACTGTGTCACACAGACATTTCTGCTCTCCATTTCTGTTCATTAAAAAACTTGACATGTTCTCTTAAAATGTTCAAATATTTTTTACATGTTTAATCTCACCCATGTACATTAAAGAAATCATTAAACTAATGTGAGCCAGTAAAATAAAATGATCATTAACTATAAAACTGTAAATTGTGTGAGTGTGTGCATTTCTGTGGAGGATTAGATAAAGACACGGATGTGTTTCAGACACAGTTGAACCTCCTTTACTAAAGTGTTTTTCTCTCTGTTGTTTGTGTCATTAGTGTAAGATCAGGATCACATGTGTCCAGCTCTGTGTCTCTAAAGAGTGACCAGTCAAAAGGTGTAGGACCAGTCTTCAGTGGGGAAAAACCATCATCTAATAAAAGGTATTTTGTGTGTTTTCATTATAGAATTGCATTATTTGTCCACAGTGGTGTATGTGATTGAACTTGTTCAGATCACATTTATTTGTATATTGCTTTTCACAATACATATCATTTCAAAGCAGCTTCACAGGAAGTGCATGTCAGCATTACAATTTAGAGTGATCCGTTATCAGAGTCGTCTGTGTCCAAATAAAGTAATTTCAGAAATGTACATATATAATCACACAGTTAGCTAACAATGTAACAATGTATTCTATTTAATTTACAGTCACTGTTAGCAAAATAATTTAAGGTAGAAACAATGAGCTAATGGAAGTAATGAATACATGTTAACAATAATTAGGATATATAGAAATTTTTGGAATGTGCATGTTGATCCAGAGTTTGCTTCATTTGAAGTCCTCGCAAGGGTTGGCGCCGTCTCTTCACAGGTGTTGCTCATCTGAAGTCTTCATAAGACACAATAAAACTCAATTCCTGGGAACCTTATAGAACTCATTCCAGTAACAAAATTACACAGTGTTTTTTCAGTTACTTTGTGTCATTAGTGTAAGATCAGGATCACATGTGTCCAGCTCTGTGTCTCTGAAGAGAGACCGATCAAAACAAGAAGGACCAAACTTCAGTGGGGAAAAACCATCATCTAATAAAAGGTATTTTGTGTTTCTAATGTTTGGTCACACAAATTTACAAACAAAGTTATATCAGTGAATACCAATCATGAAACATTTTTATGGTTTCAAGTTATCAAGTTTTCATGGCTAATGAAAACATTTTTTCAGCTTTCTGTTATATTTTACCTGCAAAATCAGTATTTTATTTTATTGTATTTATTTGATAACAGGCTTCGATATCAGACATTAGACTCAGAAGTTCAGACTCACGGGAACCACAAGAATTTCAAAGACAATCTCCTGTGGATCTTCCAGGTAGGAAAAAATGTTTAATAGTTATACCAAACAAACATTATTTGTTATTGAACAAAGAAATTAAATTTAACCCTCTACCGCACGCATTATGATAAATCTATAAAAAAAAATATTTGACTCTTTTTCTTTTCTTAGAATGGCTTAACTTAAAGTGCTGTAAAAAAATTTTTGGAAAAAAATATTATTTTAAGGTACTTTATGATATGTTGCCATATGGCAACAACGTACAATAGTGGAAAAACTTAGAATAAGTGTAAGTGTATATAGTTCATATTTTTCCTCAGAAATGTTGTTTGTATTGAATCAATTAGTGCTATTATAAGTTTTAGCAGTAATTATAAACAATACCTTATACTTATTTTCCAACATGTTTTTCCATTCTCTTTTGCTGAATAATGCTTTATATTCTTTAAATTTCACCTTTTTTCTGTATGAAACTTCAAAAAGCATTTTTTTTTTCCAAAGGTGAGACACATGTAGAAATCACATTTGGTGCTCTTCACACTTACAATACACTTACAGCCACTTGCACCTGCCTTTTTGAGACACCATGGTAGGACAGTGGTTGGTCTGGGCCAGTATACATGGCTGTGATGGCAGATCTCTGATGTTGATTTAATCCATAATACAAATCCCATGGCAGTCCTTAACATACAACTAATCAACATTATATCAGTAGCATTAATGTTTTTATTGTTATAGCTTAACAGACTGCAGCTGATCTTTGCTAGCTATCTAACCTATTATAATAATGTCATTCCATTATTGCGCAGTGTTGCCATATGGCAACACAGACATTTTCTCGATTTACCAAAAACTAATTTCATAAAAACATTTTTGAGTGGTGAATATGTCATCATACCTTACCTGAGATGATGTTAACATTTTTTTTTGAATGTGACATGGGCAGGTCCTTGTTTGTTACTGACATTTTAGTTTGCTTTCAGCAACTACCGACAAGAGATGGCAGTCTGTCAGATATCGCGTCACAGAAAAAAAAAGCATGTCATGTGACTTAACCAAAGCACATCATTGGCTAAATTAAGGTCTTCTCTTACCAATAAAAAAAACTAGAATGTTCTCTTAAAGAGACGGTGGCAAGGAAATGAACATAAAGAGTATGTTGCCATATGGCAACACTATGCGGTAGAGGGTTAATTACTCTTGATCACTTAATTTTCTTTTTAAGCACTTTTTTTCTATTTGTGAAAAATAACAGCTGGTTAGCATGATAGTCTTTTAAATGGATTTTTTTTTTTTTATTAATTATTATTATTTATTAATTAATTAATTGTGCTGACCATATGTAGATGTACATGGCTATTGTCTTTTTTTTTTTACTTTTTTTGTAGGATCTTGAGAGCAAAATAATCACATTTCTGAAGAAAGAGCTGGAAAAATTTAAGAAAATATTACAAAATGAGAACACAAAAAACTTAGTAAATGACTTTAATGAGAATAGATGCAGTATCAAAGAAGCAGTTCTTGATCTCACACTACATTACCTGAGAGAGATGAAGCAAGATGAAGCTGCTGGTGCTCTAGAAGGTCAGAGACTCATGACCATCTGTCAGATTGTCACTTATTGATGTAGACTATCTATAAAACTATAAATTAAGATTAAAACTATCTATTTTTGGTCCTGTGTCTAGTTGATCTGGTCTTCATTCATCAGTTAAAATGTGGCCTAAAGAAGAAGTATCAATGTGTGTTTGAAGGAATTGCGAAGCATGGTGACTCCACACTTCTGAATAACATCTACACAGATCTCTATATCACTCAGGGCGACAGTGAACAGGTCAATTCTGAACATGAGGTCAGACAGATTGAAGTTGCTTCCAGGCGTCATGAAGCTCAAGAGATTCAGGTTAAATGCACAAATTTGTTCGAGGCTCCTGAACAAGATGAGGAGATCCGAACTGTACTGACAAAAGGAGTCGCTGGCATCGGAAAATCAGTCTCTGTGCAAAAGTTTGTTCTGGACTGGGCTGAAGGAAAAGAAAATCAAGATATCAGTTTCATATTTCCTCTTCCATTCAGAGAGATGAACTTAAAGGAGAAAGAAAGACTAAGTTTGATGGACCTTATAACTCATTTTTTCCCAGAGACAAAAGGACTGAACCTTACAAGAAGGAATCCATTCAAAGTCCTGTTCATCCTTGATGGATTGGATGAATGTCGCCTTCCTCTGAAGTTTGATTGTAATGAGACGTGGAGTGATGTATCGTCACCTGCCTCTGTGGATGTTCTCCTAACGAACCTCATGAAGGGAAATCTGCTTCCTTCTGCTCTCATCTGGATCACCACCAGACCAGCAGCTGCCAGTAAGATTCCTTCTGACTGTATCGACCGGCTGACAGAGATACGAGGATTCAGTGACGCACAAAAGGAAGAGTACTTCAAAAAAAGATTCACAGATCAAAATCAGGCCAACACAATCATTGATCATGTTAAAAAATCAAAGAGTCTCTTTATCATGTGCCACATCCCAGTCTTCTGCTGGATTTCAGCCACTGTTCTCCAGAACATTCTGGAGGAGAAAAGAAATAATGATGTGAAAAACAATCAGGCTGATGAGATCTCTAAAACACAACAGGAAACAAACACTGAAGACACTCCCAAGACTCTGACACAAATGTACACACACTTTCTCCGCTTTCAGATCCAGCAGAGCCGCCGAAAATATGATGGAGAATACGCAGCAGATGTTTACTGGGATAAAGATGCCTTCCTTTCACTGGGGAAACTGGCATTTCATCAGCTGGAGAGAAACAATGTGATCTTCTATGACACAGACCTGAAAGCCTGTGGTATTGAGGTCTATAAGGCATCAGTGTACTCAGGCATGTGTACCCAGATCTTTAAGGAGGAAACAGGGATCATTCTTGGTACCATGTACTGCTTTGTTCACTTGAGCATTCAAGAGTTTTTTGCAGCCCTTTATGCACATCTGTTTCTAGACATCAACAAGAAAAGTGTGTTTGTTCATGAGTCTACAGAACAGGAAAACAAAAATGAAACCATGATTGATTTTCTCAAGACTGCAGTGGATAAGGCGCTTGATAGTGACAATGGACACCTGGACCTTTTCCTTCGCTTCCTCCTCGGTCTGTCAGTCCAGTCCAATCAACGACTCTTACGGGGTCTGTTGACACAGCAAGACGGCAATGACCAGAGCAACAAGGAAATAGTTCAGTACATTAAGCAGAAATTAGAAGGTAATCTGTCTGCAGAGAGATCCATCAATCTGTTCTACTGTCTGAATGAACTGAACGACCAAACTCTGGTGAAGGAGATTCAGACTCACCTTAGCAAAGGAAGTCTCTCATCTGGTGACCTTTCACCTGCCCAGTGGTCTGCTTTGGTCTTTGTGCTGTTGACATCAGAGGAAGAGCTGGAGGAGTTTGAGCTTCAGAAATTCAAGAAATCAGACGAGTGTCTCATTAGATTATCGGCAGTCATCAAAACCACCAGAAGAGCTCTGTAAGTCATTTAATATGTTTTGTCATGTTTTGCTCTCATCTGAAAAATGCATTTATCTACATTATTCTATAGTGAATCCCCATCATGAAAATGAACATAAAGGCCCCGATATATTCAAGAGAATTTCTTTTTCAATCTTTGTTTAGGGGTAAAACGTAGCTTGAAATACTTGAGCAGCGATATACTGTAAGTGAACATCTGACGCCGCCCACACTGCTGAGAATGATGGTTAAATGAATATGTAAAAATGTTGGGAGCTTTCCTCTCAGTAACAAAATAAACACAATAAAATTGAGAAACTAGCAAGGATTTGTGGATATGTTTGTTTACACAAGCTCTGTAATCGGCACTCCAGCAAAGTCACGTCCCGTTTATATTATAATACTTTATATATTCGTTTCGGCCTGATTTTGTTCGAAATGACGTCACATCAGTTTGTTCTTCGATTTCGTTTGAAGTACATCGGGGACTTTACCCGGTAAAGCCTGACATATAAGGAAAAAAAGATAATTTTTATTCAGATGCATAAAAAATCATAATTTGGTACAGATGTTATAAAACAATGTTATTTTTATATAACAGGCTAAATAAAGTACAAATATATTATTATAAGTTGGTACTCTGTATCTCCCAATAATTTGATATTTTAAATGCTTAGTTTTATGGATAGTTCTGTAGTTTAATTATGTTTGTACTGCAATACGTAGATGATTGAGAGTTTTACAAATAATCATTTATCAAAAGTCTGTTGTATCATATTTGATGTAAACATTTTAAGTTTTCAACAAATTAGTTTTTTTATCAAGTTTAAATTAAAATATTTACTTGTAATTTAGTAAATTGTTACATGTGCACTCTGTTTGGACTTGTTTTTGGACTTGTGTTGTACTATTTCCCACCACTAGTCTGTTCCCATAGTTACTGATCACCTCATTATCACCACCATCTGTGTTCCATCACCCACCTTGTTATCCTATGTATATAAGCCCTGTGTTTTCAGTCATGTGTTGTCCGGTATTGTTCATGTGTAGTGTGGTTGTCTCCTCATTTTACCTGTCTATGAATTACCTTCTTTGTGGATTTATTAAAGAGAGTTCTACTTCTATCCTCCTCGTCATGCGTGTTAATGCTCACAACTAGCTATTGTAACAGAATACCGGACCAAAACAGTTATACAGATTGCGGCATGTTTTGTTGTTTTCCGTGTCAGTGTTTTTTCGTGTTTCACTGTTCTTTTTCGTCACCATGTACACACCTGCATTTCTGTTAATCTGCCTTGAGCAGATGGACCACTCCCTTGAGGCACATTTGGACGATTTTTTGTTTTTGGTACCATCGACACACTTCCCGGATAGCAGCCTTTGCAACTTCCTGTATGCCAGCCTCAACACCGCTACCAAAGCGCAGCTGTCCGGGGAAGGGCCTCGAGGGAGCTTCCCTGATTACGTGGAGTGGGTGCTGGCATCATGTGGATCTTCGATGACCGTGGATTTCTGCGACAACAATGCCAGTCCCACTCCTACTCCAGTGCCCAGCCATCAACAACCTGACTGCGAGGAACGGCAGCATGAGCCCACCGCAGACCGTGATAAGGACTTTGCCACGATGTTCGATCCAGCGCCAACGGGAGTGACCGAGCAGAACATCACCACGGAGCCTGAGCAACACGGGACTGACCAGGTGTGCGAGCCGGCTGTACCATCCGTCGCAAAGGGAATTCTAGTGGAATACGAGGGTATGGAAGTGAGCCCCACCCAAACTTCTGCCACTGAGAGTGAGTTTTTGGCATGCACTGGTGACTTTTTTTGATTTTGGAGAGGTTAACCTGCTACCTGTTCTATTACCGTCCGAATCTAACTGGTATATGTCTAGTTCTCTGGTCCCTCCCAGCCTCCCTCTCCCACCACCTTTCCAAAATCATGTTGACACTCGTTCATCTTCTGAAGGATTTTGCTGCACTCTCCAAACCTCTCTTCTGTCCCAAGCCACGCCTGTCACCCAGTCATCGCTGTCTCCCATCTGCCTTTCAGTTTCTCCTCCATCTCCTCTCAGTGGTGGGGATCCACCTCGAGACTGCTGGAAGCCACCTCCTCCTGGGCTTGAGGAGCCTTGGGTTCCGCCTCCAGCCTCAGAGCTCTCCACTCCCCCTCTACCCCTCGACCTGGCTCCTACACCTACGCTCCTTCCACCCTTGTCGTCAGCTGGTACCATCGGGCATTCGGCCTCGCTGGGTTCCCTCTGCACGTCGGCTCCACCTGGGTCGGACATCGCCACACCTCCACTGCGGACTTACGGGCCATCTGCTGCTCTCTGGCCCTCCACCTCTTCACCCTTCGCCCTCCCTCAGGCTCCACCTCTGCCCCCGATCGCTCCAGCTCCACCTCTGCCTCTGCCCTCTGGATACCTGCTTCCACCTCGGGGGGTCGTCGCTGTGGCTCCGTCGTGGTCGCTCAGGTCATCGGGGTCCCTACGAGTCTTCGACGCTCCGGCTGCACAGTGGGCTCCAACTCTGATGTCATCGTCGCTTCCGATCGTCCCCATGGTGGCATCTATAACTACATCACCATGACTTCTCCTGCCTGCGACGCCGGCATGGGGCGCAGTCTTGGCTGTGGCCTGGATGGGTATACGTCTTCCTCTGTTCAAGGCACCTCCCTGGTCTTCACCATCTACACCTCCCTGGATTTCTTTATACCTGCACCACCCTGGACTCTTGCACTTCGCCTCCTCCTGGTTAGCCGTCCGCCTCCTGAGCCACCTCCTACACCATCTTCAGCATCTCATCTTCATCTTCCCCTCTCCACGGCGCGGGAACGCGCCTTTCCGGGAGGGGGCGATATGTTACATGTGCACTCTGTTTTGGACTTGTTTCTGGACTTGTGTTGTACTATTTCCCACCACTAGTCTGTTCCCATAGTTACTGATCACCTCATTATCACCACCAGCTGTGTTCCATCACCCACCTTGTTATCCTATGTATATAAGCCCTGTGGTTTCAGTCATTTGTTGTCCGGTATCATTCATGTGTAGTGTAGTTGTCTCCTAGTTTTACCTGTCTATGGATTACCTTCTTTGTGGATTTATTAAAGAGTTCTACTTCTGTCCTTCTCGTCGTGCATGTTAATGCTCACAACCAGCTATTGTAACATAATTATAAAGTAAAATAAATATTAATTTAATTTCAGCAATTGTGGTGTTTTTACTATCATTAAATTAATGACATTTCACCCATTGGCTACCCTGCTCTCTAAGATATTAGTATCGGCCATCGGTTCATCACTATGAATAATCAAGGAAACTTAAATTGCTTTAATCCAGTTAATGTTAATCTTGAAATATTAATAACTAATACAATTTCTTAGGTTCTTAGATTTAAGTAATCTTAGCTACTTAAATCATTAAAGATTTCATAGCAACAAGATGTATGAATAGAGGCATTTTTCACTAACCCTAAAATTTACATAAACCCCACCCCCGAGAACATGCAACAAAAGGGGTGAGGCCATGTTGGGCTGCTTTAGAGAAGAGGAAGATTTGTTGTAATAGAGTGTTGTTGCCATGCCGTCATTTTACGCCGGACTGCTTCACAAACGAGGGTAAATTCAATGCTGGATTTGCACAAAAGATTAACATGACGGCACATGCTAGTGGATGAATTGAATAAACTCCACAGCAACTACATAAATTTATCCACTGTAGGGCTAACACACCCTAGGAAGTAAAATTAGCTCAAATGAAATAATTTATCAGGGTATTATAAAGAGTTGTAAGTTTACGACCGAGCAACTGATTCGTCCAGCGTTCATTTGCTCGAGCCATAAGCTCTTCTGATTAGAGCAGGTAACTTAAATCGACAGTGTAAGACATTAAATCATAGAAGCACATAATACGAGACACTTTCTTTTAAACATCTACAAGATATTTTATTTATTCTTACACAAACTAATCTAAGACAAACACATGTACATACACACACACACACACACACACATTCATCTGCGTTGCAGTAAGTTGTTGGTTGAACTTTGCAGTAATACTTAGAACACGAGACTTTCAACGGAAAAGAAAATTAAGTAAAAGCAAAGAAAAGAAAAGTGAGTGAAACTTGAATGGCTTGAATGAGCGGCTCGTCTGTTCTTCTTGTTACTCCATGGTTCTGCTTACGTCAACAACAAAACTGTATCTAAAAAAAAAAAAAACTCAAGTCTTCTCTTGCAGTTTGGCTATTTAAGCTTAGTTGTTTTCACACCTCAGCGGAGTCTTGGCCAATCAGATATTGTCCTATTTCAAAAGGGCTTTCTCTGCCCCCAGTAAAACATGGGTGTTACATCCTGGTCTGCTTCAGCAGAGAGTGTCAATTTAACATAATTTCTATTAAATGGAATACAATACATTTTAAACAGATTTCATTCAAGTCAGGATATCAGGTGAACCCAGGTTCATTCAGTCAAAAATTAACACATTTACATGACTTGTTGAGTGTTTTAAAGCATAACTATTTGTGAACACATAATGTAAAATGTATGTAGTTAAAATATGTTTGATAAGTCCATTTAAAATTGTTTGGAACAATTTTGATGTAGTTTTAGTTGTATAACAGTCTCTGTTGAGTTTTCTGTGAGGTTAGGTCTTTTAGAGAACAAATGGGGCCTGCATTGTTTTCTCTGTTTCTTTGATCTGGGTGGTCAAAGAATCTTATCTTCCTGGGTGACCATTTGGTTTGTCACTTTACCTGCTATCAGGAAGCATGGGGTGTCATAAAATTAATCCGCCTGGGTTTACTCTGCAGACGAGCTGGAGTCGGAACTTGATTCTGAATTAGGATTATGTTTAAAAGAATCATCTGAATGATTCAATTGTCTGGTTCGTCCACAGTTCCTACACCACTAACCATTCAGAAATGTCTCCATCATTTTCTCCATCAGTGTCGACTGGTTTGAAAAATGTAAGGCTGAAGACTGTTACTGACAATCCTCATTTTGGCTGTGTGAGATTCTCCAGCTTTGTTGTTGTTGAGCAACCAAAGCATGAGCTGTTAAAGCTCCACCCTCTTCTGGAAAGAGGGCCAGGAGCAGCAACTCATTTGCATTTAAAGGGACACACACAAAAACGTAATGTTTTTGCTCACACCCAAGTATGGGCAAATTTGACAAGCTATAATATATGATCTGTGAATTATTTTCAGATGAAACTTCACAGACACATTCTGGGGACAGAGACTTATATTAAATTTTGTAAAAGGGATGTTATAGGTCCTCTTTAAATGATTAGTTTGCTTTCAGATGAAAATTTGCCCAAGCTTTACTCACCATCAAGCCATTCTAGGTGTATATGACTTTTTTCTTTCTGATGAACATAATCGAAGAAATGTTAATAAATATCCTGACACATCTGAGCTTTATAATGGCAGTCAACAGAAGTCACGAATATGAGCTCAAGAAAGTGTCTCCATCCACATCCATCTGTCATAAACCTACTCCACACAGTTCCAGGGGGTTGATCCCTTAAACCCTGAGGGTATTTTTCTGAGTGACACAAAAAAGTAATTAATCATAACTCCAAAACTATAGCAAGGAGAGTCAAAAGGTTGGTATTGTTTAAAAGAATTTTATTTTAATTTTGGACATTTCTCAAGCTGAGAAACTGCAAATAAACTGCAAAATAAATAAATAAAATAATACAAATCTTTCTAATTTAAAATGGAATATCTCATGAAGGAAATAAGGTAGTAATAAGGAATAAGGATCATTCTTTTTTTGATGTTCCTATGTATGTGAGCTGTATCTGGATCAAATTGTGTGGTGATCGCATGAAGAAATCGAAAGTTACAGCATTTGGAACCAAGGTAGCGTTTGTTGTTTAGTCCTTGTCACCCCCTGATGGTCATTTTTAAAAGCGTTCTTTTCACGGGAGCATCTACTGTATGTTTACTGAATATTTCATGAAATTATAACCAAAAATGCCATGTGATAGCATCTGTGCGCCTGTGGGGTTTTATGTGTCGTACATTTGTGAGCAATATCATGTGATCTGCTTATTGGGTTATACTGATGTTAGACTCATTTTAATCATGAGAATCTGCTGTAAATAATGCTGTCGTAAAATGGTTGAATGCATTAAAAAAGCTTCTAAGCTTTAAAATGATACCTATTTGTGTTATTCCTTTCAGTGGTTGCTTTTAGTAATTTGATTATGAATTTTTTCAGGGGGGTCCCACCGGTGGGACACTACAGGCTTAAGGGGATAATAAAGGCCTTCTGAAGCAAAGCAATACATTTGTGTAAAAAAAAATTCAATATATAAGTTATTAAGTCAAATATCAAGCTTCTGCCAGACCACTTTCCGTATTCAACGTATGAAGAAAGTGTAAAACTCTTGCAGTTCACAAAGCTTATGCTATGTCCTACGGCTTCCCTAGTCAACTTACGAAAAAACTGTAATTGACGTGATGAGTTATAATAATATAATAATTCTGTTTTGTGATTTATTTCTCTTGTAGGTTATATGACTGTAACTTAACAGACAAAAGCTGTTCAGCTCTGGCTGCAGTTCTTGGATCAGATACCAGTCTAAAAGAGCTGAACATGAACAATAATAATCTGCAGGATTCAGGAGTGAAGCTGCTCTGCACTGGACTGAAGAATTTAAACTGTAAATTGGAGATACTGAGGTAAGTTTAGCCACAGGAGTCACATGACGTTGCATTTCTTTGTTTAATATAAGTGAGTTTGTCTTTGTTTTATTGTTGTGTTTTTCATAAAATAATAATAATAATGAACTACGAACTAAGCATTCGTTTTAAAAATCTTTGGGTATACCATATCATCCGTCTTATTCATTTTGGTAACAAAAGTTCAATGTTTAAAAAGCAAATTTGTCATTGTACTATTTTATTGTTGTGTTTTCATTAATAATAATGAGCCACAATCTAAGCATTAGTTTTAAATTAAGGGAAAAATACAAATACTTTTTATTTATTTGTAACAACGCAAGTATACCATGTCATCAGTCCTATTTGTTTTGTTGATAAAAGATTGATGTTTAATATAAGCGAGTTTGTCATTGTACTATTTATTGTTGTTGTGTTTCTTCATTAAGAGTAATATTGAATCGAGGAAAGGAAAGATCTAATGTTAAAGATCAAGATGGGCTCAGTGCACAAGATGGTGTCTTTGAGCTTTGGCAGTATGAGTGTGTGCGTGTTTACTTCTGCTCTTACTCTTTTGGTCTTAGCGACGTTTGCATTTACTGTAAGATGAAACCTTTATATGAAACTTGGCTAGAAGATGGTGGTCTATCAGAGATGAAAGAAAACATTATTCTTGCATTATTGTGTACCTCTGTGGCTGTGCTGTGATTCATCAGTATACAGAGAGATTATCTTTCATTCTTTCTCTTCTTTTTTGTCTCCATATTCAGTTGTAAGTTTCTGCAACTAACTTTCAATACATTCATACAAAGAACAAAATAAAATTCTCTCTGAGGATTTATGTTGTTCAGGTTTAACTTATTAGCAAGGCTGAATGTTTTCATTCCTGTTCTAGACTCTCTAAATGCAGTGTAACAGAAGAAGGTTATAAAGCTCTGGCTTCAGCTCTGAGATCAAACCCTTCACACCTGATAGAGCTGGATCTCACAGGAAATGATCCTGGACAATCAGGAGTGAAGGAGCTTAGTGATTTACTACAGGATCCAAACTGTCAACTGAAGACACTGAGGTAAGACGGGATGAAATCATTAACAAAATTTGTTGTATGCAGGCTAAATATTCATAACAAATATATTATTTTAGTTATACATTAAGCTAGACAATTTGTTGCATCAAAATGATCAGATCAGATCAGATCAAATGCTGCAAGTTCTGACATGATGATAATAACCGTCAACACAGTTTAGCTGTGGTATATGTGCTGTATATGTGCTGTTCTGGAGTATGGTATACCTTGACAATTAACACAAGTTTGCACAATTTTGATTTTGTGCACACTTCTCATTACAAATTCTAGATAACATTTCAGTCAAATTGTTTTCTGAACACAGTTGTTTTCCATCAAGCCCAGATTTACTGTATCTCTACAGCAGGTCTATGAGTCTCCAGATGTTCAAAAAATGCACCTCCTGTTTAAAAGCCAGAAAGATATTGAGGCCTTAATTTAACACTCTGTATTCATACTGAAAATCATGATCTAGTGAGCTTTTGCCCTTCTGATCTGTGGGACATTTCTGTTATAATGAGTTTTCTTTAGGACTGAGTGTCGCTCTAATTTCTTTTAAATAACACCATTAGACGTTGTTTTCAAGTATTTATAATGGTGTGAAAAAGTCCTGATTTTTTATTTTTTTTGCATGTTTGTCACACTTTAATGTTTCAGATCATCAAACAACTTTAAATATGAATCAAAGATAGCACAAGTAAA
Source organism: Chanodichthys erythropterus (assembly GCF_024489055.1). Taxonomy (NCBI): domain Eukaryota; kingdom Metazoa; phylum Chordata; class Actinopteri; order Cypriniformes; family Xenocyprididae; genus Chanodichthys; species Chanodichthys erythropterus. Next base: position 39,306,818 of record NC_090236.1, read on the forward strand.
CACAACATGCAGTTTTTAAATGAAGGTTTTTATTATGAAGGGAAAACAAAATCCAAACCCACATGGCCCTGTGTGAAAAAGTGCTTGCCCCCTAAACTTAATAACTGGTTGGTTCCACACTTAGCAGCAACAACTGCAATCAAGCGTTTGCGATAACTTGCAATGAGTCTGTTACAGCGCTGTGGAGGAATTTTGGCCCACTCATCTTTGCAGAATTGTTTGTAATTCTGCCACATTGGAGGGTTGAGTCATTGCTGCACTCTTGGAGTAATTTTGGTCAGCCAGTCACTCCTGGGAAGGTTCACCACTGCTCCATGTTTTCGCCATTTGTGGATAATGGCTCTCACTGTGGTTCGCTGGAGTGCCAAAGCTTTAGAAATGGCTTTACAACCTCTTCCAGACTGATAGATCTCAATTACTTTCTTTCTCATTTGTTCCTGAATTTCTTTGGATCTCAACATGATGTGTAGCTTTTGAGGATCTTTAGGTCTACTTTACTTTGGTAGGCAGGTCCTATTTAAGTGATTTCTTGATTGCGAACAGGTGTGGCAGAGATTAGGCCTGGGTGTGGCTAGAGAAACTGAACTCAGGTGTAATAAACCACAGTTATGTTATGTTTTAACAGGGGGGAGGAAGGGGGGCAAGCACTTTTTCACACAGGGTCATGTGGGTTTGGATTTTGTTTTCCCTCATAGTAAAAACATTAATTCAAAAACTGCATGTTGTGTTTATGTGTGTTATCTTTGATTCATATTTAAATTTGTTTGATGATCTGAAACATTAAAGGGTTAGTTCACCCAAAAATGAAAATTCTGTTTATTACTTACCATCATGCCGTTTCACACCCGTAAGACCTTCGTTCATCTTCGGAACACAAATTAAGATATTTTAGTTGAAATCCGATGGCTCAGTGAGGCCTCATTAGGGAGCAATGACATTTCCTCTCTCAAGATGAATAAAGGTACTAAAAACATATTTAAATCAGTTCGTGTGAGACAGTGGACCAATATTAATATTATAAAGCGACAAGAATATTTTTGGTGCGCCAAAAAAAAAAACAAAATAGCGACTTATTTAGTGATGGCCGATTTCAAAACACTGCTTCATGAAGTATTGGAGCACAATGAATCAGTGTATCGAATCATGATTCAGATCGTGTGTCAAACTTCCAACGGCTGAAATCACATGACTTTGGCGTCTGAACAGCAGATTTCGTTATTTTGGCGCACCAAAAATATTCTCGTCACTTTATAATATTAATATTGAGCCACTGTACTCACATGAACTGATTTAAATATGTTTTTCGTACCTTTATGGATCTTGAGAGAGGAAATGTCATTGCTCCCTATGAAGGCCTCAATGAGCCATCGGATTCCAACTAAAATATCTTAATTTGTGTTTCGAAGATGAACAAAGGTCTAACGGGTGTGGAACGGCATGAGGGTAAGTAATAAAGAACAGCATTTTCATTTTTGGGTAAGCTAACCCTTTAAAGTGTGACAAACATGCAAAAAAAAAAAAAAAAAAATTAGCACCACTGTATATATTTATTTGTGTATTTAAATGTTCAAAGAAAAGTGTTAAATATAAATAACTAACTAGAGCTTGTCTTTTTTTATCATATCAATCATGTTTCTAATGAAACAGACATTTAGTTGAGAACTGAATTAACTCTTCTGCAGGTTTTTGAGGGCTGCTGCAGATGAAGCCTGTCAGTATGTGGAGAGAATTGTGGGTAAAAACCCGTTACTCCTGAGAGAGCTGAATCTGAGTAAACATGAACTAGGAGACACAGGAGTGAATCAGATCGCTGCTCTACTGCAGGATAAACACTGTCAACTCAACACACTGACGTGGGCATTGTTCATTTATTTAAAATATTACATTACTTTTAATTGTAATGTTACTGATAATATTTCCTCACATATTTTAGTCAGAGCAGTTTTTTCTCAGTCACAACAATATAAAGAAATGCAATTAAACAGAAAATTAAAAACACAATTTAAATGTGACACCACACTTTAAATATTTAATTAATAATTTAATTAGTTCAGTTACTGTAAAGGGAGAACAGTGGTTTTCTTCCATAGCTTAGAAAACTCTTCAAAGTGACACAAAAAAGTAAAGATTTGTAACTCCAAATCTAAAGCAAGGAGAGTCAAAAGGTTGGTATCGTTTGAAAGATTTATTTTTTTATTTTGGACATTCCTCATGCTGAGAAACTGCAAATAAATAAATAAATAAAATAATACAAATCTTTCTAATTTAAAATGGAGTATCTCATGAAGGAAATAAGTTAGCGGGATCATTCTTTTTTTGATGTTCCTATATATATATATGAGCTGTGTCTAGATCAAATTGTGTGGTGATTGCATGAAGAAATCAAAAGTTACAGTATTTGGAACCAAGGTAGCCATTGTTGTTTAGTCCTTGTCACCCCTTGAAGGTCATTTTTAAAATCGTTGTTTCACGTGGAGAAACTCGTGAACAACAAATGGGATTATGTTGATCTTGGACTCATTTCAATCGGGAGCATCTATTGTAATAATTATTACTGTATAAGTAATAATGTGCCATTTTCTACAATCTATATGTTTCATGAAATTATAACCAAAAATGCCATGTGATAGCATTTGTGCGCCTGTGGGGTTTTATGTGTCGTAAATTTGTGAGCAATATCACGTAATCTGTTTATTGGATTATGGTGATGTTAGACTTATTTTAATCGTGAGAATCTGCTGTAAATAATGATGTCGTAAACTGGTTAGATGCATTAAAAAAGCTGAGTTTTTAAGCTTTAAAATGATACCTATTATTCCTTTCAGTGGTTGCTTTTAGTAATTTGATTATGAATTTTTTCATGGGGGGTCCTACCGGTGGGACACTTCGGGCTTAAGGGGTTAATAAAGGCCTTCTGAAGTGAAGCGATACTGTATATTGTAACAGAAGACCGGACCTAAACAGCGGAACACAAGTATGAGCCACCCCGGATTTGGATTTGGTTGACGCTTTGCGCCGCACATTCACCGTTCACCCACCGCCATCAGCTCCTGGCATCACTTCCGCAAACACCAACACCTCTTCCTCACCACCTGTTTACGCCAGTCCCATGGCCAAACCGGTGCCCTACTCTGGTTCAGCGGAGGATTGCAACGGATACCTCCTGCAATGCTCCCTGACCCTGGAGATGCAACCGCACTTATTCCCCACTGAATACTCAAAGGTAGCGTTTCTAATCTCACAATTATCAGGCAAAGCGCTTCAATGGGCCGAATTCCATATGGTCCTAAAATAACCCTGTGGTCCAGTCATATTCCAGCTTCATTGACCACTTCAAAAAAGTGTTTGGAAAACCTTTGTGGGACTCGTCCATTGGTGAGAAACTTACTGCTGCTGATATTTCCATTCCAGTTACAGCACTCCTCGATACTGGGTCAGCAGGAAACTTCATCTCTGGTGCCCTCTGCCGTCAGCTTGGCCTCAAGACCAAGACTACGCCGTCAACCTACCAGATCCACTCAATAACCGGTAGACCTGTGAGCAGAAGACATGTGAGTCGGAGTACTGGACCATTACAACTCCAAGTTGGGATACTTCATGTGGAGAACATCCATTTGCTGGTTCTGGAGGGATCACCGCTGACGTTATTCTAGGGCGTCCGTGGTTGGAGCAGCACAAGACGGGAGAAGTCCTGAAGTAGAGCGACACCTGTTTTCCGAACTGTTTCTCTGCACTTCCAGTTCCAACCGAGAACTTCTTGCTGGCAAGTTGGCCTTCGAGGAGTGGAGGCATTGGCTGGAGGGAGCCAGACATCCCTTTCTGGTTCTAACCGACCATAAAAACCTGGAGTATCTTCGAGCAGCTAAAAGACTCAACCCCAGACAGTCCCATTGGGCGTTGTTCTTCACACGCTTTAACTTCACCCTCTCTTATCGACCTGGATCCAGAAACGTCAAGACTTCATGCTCCAGAAGAAAACTGAATACTCATTGTTGTGGACAGATTTTCTAAATCTTGTCGTTTTATTCCTCTGAAGGGACTCCCTAGTGCCATGGAAACTGTGGAGATCATGTTCAACCACGTATTCCGATACTTCGGAATCCCTGAAGATATTGTCTCGGATAGAGGACCACAGTTCATCTCTCGGTGTGGAGAGCATTCTTCTCGCTCCTAGGTGTGACCGTCAGCCTCTCGTCGGGATACCACCCTCAATCGAACGGGCAGATGGAACGGAAGATTCAAGAGATCGGCCGCTTCCTCCATACCTTCTGTCATGGCCACCAGGACTCTTGGAACCAGTACCTGGGTTGGGCCAAGTACGCACAGAACTCCCTATGCCAGCCATCCACCGGACTTACACCATTCCAGTGCGTACTCGGGCACTCACACACTCAGTCACATTGGAACTTACCAGTATGCTTACTTAAACATCCTGAATTGTGTTCTTCTGTCTCTGGCCTTTCTATATTGTAACAGATACATTTGTGTAAAAAAAATCAATATTTAAACAAGTTATGAAGTCAAATATCAAGCTTCTGCCAGACCACCTTCCGTATTCAACGTACGAAGAAAGTGTAAAACTCTTGCAGTTCACAAAGCTTATGCTATGTCCTACGCCTTCCCTAGTCAACTTACGAAAAAAGTATAATTGACGTGACACAAGTTATAATAATATAATAATTCTGTTTTGTGATTTATTTCTCTTGTAGGTTAAATGACTGTAACTTAACAGACAAAAGCTGTTCAGCTCTGGCTGCAGTTCTTGGATCAGATAACAATCTGAAAGATCTGAACATGAACAATAATAATCTGCAGGATTCAGGAGTGAAGCTGCTCTGCACTGGACTGAAGAATTTAAATTGTAAATTGGAGATACTGAGGTAAGTTTAGCCACAGGAGTCACATGACGAGAGTGAGGTGCAGTGACTGACAGGATGTTGTCAGAAGGAAAAGCGCAAGAGAACTTTTGTTAATAAACGTTGCATTACTTTGTTTAATATAAGTGAGTTTGTCTTTGTTTTATTGTTGTTGTGTTTTTCATAAAATAATAATAATAATGAACTACAAAATAAGCATTCGTTTTAAAATCCAAAGATTTTTTATTTATTTGTTACAATGTGGGTATACCATATCATCCGTTTTATTCATTTTGGTAACAAAAGTCCAACGTTTAAAAAGCGAATTTGTCATTGTACTATTTTATTGTTGATGTGTTTTCATTAATAACACAATCTAAGCATTTGTTTTAAATTAAGGGAAAAATACAAATACCTTTTATTTATTTGTAACAACACAAGTATACCATGTCATCAGTCCTATTTGTTTTGTTGATAAAAGTTTGATATTTAATATAAGCGAGTTTGTCATTGTATTATTTTATTGTTGTTGTGTTTCTTCATTAAGAGTAATTGAATTGAGGAAAGGAAAGATCTAATGTTAAAGATCAAGTTGGGCTCAGTGCACAAGGTGGTGTCTTTGAGCTTTGGCAGTATGAGTGTGTGCATGTTTCCTTCCACTCTTACTCTTTTGGTCTTAGCGACGTTTGCTTTTACTGTAAGAAGAATCCTTTATATGAAACTTGGCTAGAAGATGGTGTTCTATCAGAGACAAAAGAAAACATCATTTTTACATTATTGTGAACCTCTGTGGCTGTGCTGTAATTCATCAGTATACGCAGAGATTATCTTTCATTCTTTCTCCTCTTGTTTGCCTCCATATTCGGTTGTCAGTTTTTGCAACTAACTTTCAATACATTCATAAAAAGAACAAAATAAAATTCTCTGAGGATTTATGTTGTTCAGGTTTAACTGATTAACCAGCTGAATGTTTTCATTCCTGTTCTAGACTCTCTAAATGCAGTGTAACAGAAGAAGGTTATAAAGCTCTGGCTTCAGCTCTGAGATCAAACCCTTCACACCTGATAGAGCTGGATCTCACAGGAAATGATCCTGGACAATCAGGAGTGAAGGAGCTTAGTGATTTACTACAGGATCCAACCTGCCAACTGAAGACACTGAGGTAAGACGGGATGAAATCATTAACAAAATTAGTTGTATGCAGGCTAAATATTCATAACAAATATATTATTTTAGTTATACATTAAGCTAGACAATTTGTTGCATCAATATGATCAAGATTAGATAAAATGCTGCAAGTTCTGATGATGATAATCAACACAATTTAGTTGTGGTACAAGCTACAGGTCAAATACACATCATGGATCAGTATATGTGCTGTTCTGGAGTATGGTATACCTTGACAATTAACATGCACAATTTTGATTTTGTGCACACTTCTCATTACAAATTCTAGATAACCTTTCAGTCAAATTGTTTTCTGAACACAGATGTTTTCCATCAAGCCCAGATTCACTGTATCTCTACAGCAGGTCTATGAGTCTCCAGATGTTCAAAACATGCAGTTTCACAGTTTTCTCTGCTGATGTTTCTCACACATCCTGTTTAAGAGCCAGAAAGATCTTGAGACCTTAATTTCACACTTTGTATTCATACTGAAAATCATGATCTAGTGAGCTTTTGCCCTTCTGATCCATGGGAAGTGTCTGTTCTTATGAGTTTGCTTTAGGACTGAGTGTTGCTCTAATTTCTTTTAAATAACACCATTAGACTTTGTTTTCAAGTATTTATAGTGGTGTGAAAAAGTCCTGATTTTTAATTTTTTTGCATGTTTGTCACACTTTAATGTTTCAGATCATCAAACAAAGTTAAATATGAATCAAAGATAGCACAAGTAAACACAACATGCAGTTTTTAAATGAAGGTTTTTATTATGAAGGGAAAACAAAATTCAAACCCACATGGCCCTGTGTGAAAAAGTGCTTGCCCCCTAAACTTAATAACTGGTTGGGCCACCCTTAGCTGCAACAACTGCAATCAAGTGTAAGGCTGGACGTTTATGCTGCTATTTTGAACCAATAATCGGAAACAAAAAGCAGTTGAAGGATGACGTGCATAATTCAGTTATTTATCTGACTGTCACAGACACGCCAGGTTCCAGCACCCTCCAATCACCGCCACCTGCACCTCATCAGCGCACTCATCACCAGCACTACTTAACCCTAAATCAGGCAACGTGACTCACGAGTCACATAGTTTTTATTGTCTTTTTTGGGACATAAGAACAATTTTTTTATTAAATCCTTTTATCATTTATCAATGCCTGGTCTGTCTCAAGTATGGTGGTCACATGATTTGCTTCAAGTTGTCAGTGATCTATTAGTAAGCCTGATCTAAATCCAACATGGCTGCCAGTGGTGGAGAACATTCAGATTTTGAAGTAGATAATTATATATTAAACTTACTTATCTGTTGGAAAAAAAATAATATTACTGCTAACATTAATTCTGAACATTGTCTTAGGGTGCTGAAGAAAAAAAAAATTGTCATATGTTGTTTATGTTGTTATTTAGCACGTTTTGAATTGTATGTGACTCCTGAGTCACGTTGCCTGTTTAGGGTATAAAAAGGATTAACCCTAAGAGTGGAAAAGTCTAAGCTAACCATATTAAAAAAACTGTTGCTCCCTTTTTTGAGAATATACGTAACACTACACTAAATTTAAATGGTTGTAATTTAAGAATGTTTTAGACATAAGTTTGGTCTTGTTTTTTTTTTTTTTTTAAAGAAAAAGTAACTTCAAAAAATGATTATATTTACTGTAAATCAAATGTACTCTACAGTCCAGTCCAAAAGTTTGGAACCACTAAGATTTTTAAAAGAAGTTTCGTCTGCTCACCAAGGCTACATTTATTTAATTAAAAATACAGTAAAAACTGTAATATTGTGAAATATTATTACAATTTAAAATAACTGTTTTCTATTTGAATATATTTCACAAAGTAATTTATTCCTGTGATGGCAAACCTGAATTTTCAGCATCATTACTCCAGTCTTCAGTGTCACATGATCCTTCAGAAATCATTCTAATATGCTGATTTGCTGCTCAAGAAACATTTAATGTGTACAATTGTACAAAATATTTGTGTACAATATTTTTTTTTCAGGATTATTTGATGAATAGAAAGTTCAAAAGAACAGTGATTATCTGAAATCTAATCTTTTGTAACATTATAAATGTCTTTACTGCCACTTTTGATTGATTTAATGCATCCTTGCTGAATAAAAGTATTAATTTCTTTAATTTCTTTTCAAAAAATAAAAATAAAAATTCTTACTGACCCCAAACTTTTGAACGGTAGTGTATAATGCTACAGAAGCTTTGTATTTCAGATAAATGCTGTTCTTTTGAACTTTCTATTCATCAAGAAATCCTGAAAAAAAAAGTACACAACTGTTTTCAACTTTGAAAATATAAATCATAAATGTTTCTTGAGCAGCAGATCAGCATATTAGAATGATTTCTGAAGGATCATGTGACACTGAAGACTGGAGTAATGATGCTGAAAATTCAGCTTTGCATCACAGGAATAAATTACTTTGTCAAATATATTTAAATAGTACACAGTTATTTTAAATTGTAATAATATTTCACAATATTACTGTTTTTACTGTATTTTTAATTAAATAAATGTAGCCTTGGTGAGCAGATGAAACTTCTTTTAAAAACATTAAAAATCTTAGTGGTTCCAAACTTTTGGACTGTACTGTAAATATTTTATATAAAATGTATATTTTACAAAATAATTTTTACTCTAAAATTACTATCAAATCAAAGTCATATGTCTAACCAATTTGTGTTCTAAATTTTAATTTAATATCACAAAATGTAACTTCCCATGAGATTTTTAGGCGTTATACCAAAAATAGCCACTGGGTGTTTTTTAATGCATTCTCCTGTATCAAATTTATACATTTCAGTCTCAATATCAAAAAACAGTTGGCAGAGGGACCGTGAGACTCAGAACTTTCCAATGATATGTGTTTTGTCAAGATTAGAATTTTTTTTTTTATATAAAGTAGTTCAAATAAATTGTGTAATACAAAACCTGACACCACCCACTATAGGTGAGGAGCTTGCTAAAAGAAATTAAAGTACCATTTTTATGGTAAAGCAAGGTCCGATTTCAAAATGGTTTTCACAGGCTGAATCTTGAGTTCGTAAGCTTTTGTATATATATAATTTGTAAATATATAATTTGTCAACATTACATCAAGTAAAGTATAGGATATAATTGTTTTAAGCATGCAGTGGCAAGTAGGCCAGTAACAGTAATGACTTGGTCCTTTTTTTATACCCTAATCAGGCAACGTGACCTGGGAGTCACAACTCATAAAATCCGAAATATATCAAATATTTCAAAAATTCTTTTGGATATGTTTTACTTAAGCTCAGATGATATAAAAAATATCATGGAAATATTTTTTGCTTATCATTTTCCACTCTTGCCTGTTTAAGGGTTAAGACACACTCACACACAGTCACATTGTCCGGTCTCGTTTGCATCTAAGGACTTACCTGAATGCTTATCTCAAGGACTCCTCTTGCTACTTATCTGTACTCCGGGTTTCCTAGCTCCTCTACATGATTCCTATCTGGCGTGAAGTGTTGTCTAAAGTCGTCTGCTCCAGTCAGCAAGTATCATTCTCCATTGTCACTCTGCAAACACAAAGGACTGTGTCATTCTCCATATCACTCGTACATCACTAAAGTGCATCTGCTACTCACCTGTCATCATCGTAATACTCTGCTTCTGTTCAATAAACAACCTGTTATTCCTATCTTCTGTCTCCTGCCTGGTCCTATTGTAACAGAAGACCGGACCATTACAGCGGAATACAAGCATTAGTCAACCAGATCCTTTCCAAGAGCTGGTAGATGCTTTTCGCCGCACATTTGCGGTACAACCACCGGTCCCAGATCTGCCACCAGCTCCAGCACCCATCATCACTTCCGCATCCACCGCCACTTCTTCTTCTCCTGTAGCGCACTTCAGTCCCATGGCCCAACCGGCGCCCTACGCTGGTGCGGCGAAGGATTGCAACGGCTTTCTTCTGCAAGTGTCTCTGATCCTGGAGATGCAACCGCACTTATTTCCCACCGAACACTCCAAGGTAGTGTACATTATCTCTCACCTTTAAGGCAAAGCGCTGGATTGGGCCGATTCTATCTGGTCACAGAAGCATCCAGTAACACAGACATATGCTGGCTTCGTTGAACACTTCAGGGAAGTGTTTGGAAAACCATCCTGGGATTCATCCATTGGTGAGAAGCTTTACAGATTAAAACAAGGAAAGTTGTCTGTTAACGAATATGCTTTGCAATACAGAACCCTGGCTGCCCGGAGCGGATGGAATGAACAAGCGCTGTTGACGTCATACCGTCAAGGTTTGGATCCTCAAGTATGGTTGCATCTCGCTGCATACGAGGATACCATCGGGCTCGAACGTTTCATCCAGCTGTCTATACGCTTCGCCACTCATATGCAGTCGTGTCTCGAAGAGCACCAGGGTCAGAGTCTCACTAACACCATCCTCTGCCGCCCAGAATCCGTCAGCACTCCAGAACCAGTTCCTGAACCCATGCAAATAGAATCATCACGGTTAAGTTCTGAGGAAAGACAGAGAAGGCTGACCCAGAATCTCTGCCTCTACTGCGGTTTACCAGGACATGTACTCTCCTCATGTCCTACCCGTCCTGCACGTCCTATGGTGAGTGCCATTATTTCAACTCTCCAGACTTCAAAGCCACTCACCACGACGATCACACTTACTGCCGCTGATATTTCTCTTCCAGTATGTGCCCTCATCGATTCTGGGTCAGCGGGAAACTTCATCTCCGGCGCCCTCTGTCACCAACTCAACATCAAGACCCAGATTACGCCTAAAGCTTACCAGATCCAAGCCATAGCTGGAAAACCTGTAAGTCGAAGACATGTCAACCGGATTACGAAACCCATCCACATTCAAGTCGGCGTTCTTCATCAAGAATTCATTCAACTACTGGTTCTGGAGGGTTCCACTGCTGACATGATTCTAGGGCGCCCATGGTTGCAGCTTCACGATCCCATCCTCTCTTGGAACACTGGGGAAGTCCTGAAGTGGGGCGACCATTGCTTCTCCGAGTGTTTCTCCAACCTGCCTGTTCCCAAGTCTCCTTGCTCCAATCCATTTCCAGTCTGTGCAAAATCCATTGAGAGCCCGCTCGAGAAGCGATCTGTGGACATTCCGACCTGTTACGCCCCCTTCAGAGACGTATTCTGCCCCAAGAGAGCCTCCAAGCTGCCTCCACACCGGCCATGGGACTGCGCCATCGACCTGCTTCCGGGTGAGTCAGTGCCAAGGGGCAAAATTTACCCCCTATCCATCCCGGAGGAGAAGGCCATGGTGGAGTACATCGAGGAGGCTTTGGCTCAAGGATATATCCGACCATCCAATTCCCCTGCTGCATCCAGATTTTTCTTCGTGGCCAAAAAGGACGGAGGCTTGCGGCCCTGCATTGATTACCGTGCTCTAAACTCCATCACTGTCAAGTTCCGTTATCCCCTTCCTCTCGTCCCTGCGGCCTTGGAACACCTCCGTAGAGCCACTGTGTTCACCAAGTTAGACCTCCGCAGCGCCTACAACCTGATCCGAATACGTGAGGGGGACGAATGGAAGACCGCCTTCGTCACGCCACTGGCCACTACGAGTACCTGGTCATGCCGTATGGCCTGGCCAACGCCCCCTCCATATTCCAGGACTTCATCCACGAGGTGCTCCGGGAGTTCCTCCATAAGTTCGTTGTAACGATGTAGCGGTTCGTACAGTTATTAATAAATTTATGGATGAAATATGAATATAATAATTCATAAATTGGTTATGAATAAATTATGATTCATATATCGACCCAACGGGGAATTAAACATATATTGTGAATTAATTACAACGAATTATAATCAATTACATATATGATTAGTTCTGGTTTAATAATTATTTAGAGAAACTAGTTTGTCCAGCAAACTAAGCTCCTCATAGAATATTATCAAAGGAAGGGTTTTTTTTCTATGGCCATTAGAAAAAGACTTCCTCTTCTAGCATCCAAACGTAGCAAGGATATAGGATCGAAACGTTAAAGTGACCTGGGTTTTATGAATGAGCAGGAGAACAACAAGCATGAAATGTAGTGCGTTTTTAATATACGAAAACAACTACCGAGGTTATACGTCTAAATATATACAGAGGATATACACATATATATACAAGGGTGAAAGTAGGAAAGGAAGGAAAGAGAGAAGGCAAGTAGCAAACTTACAAACAGTCCTTGAGCCAGCGCGGAAAACAGTTTCCTTATCTAAGATTGAGAAACGGCAGTATACTTGCATTGGTTGTGTGTGTCGGATTTCAGTTTAGCGCTGGTGCAGTTCGTTGGCTTCTTCCGTTCAGCGGGAAGGTTTGAACTGAGGACTTGAGAGTGAGTTTTGCTGGAAGATGGCGGTCCCGAAGGTGAGCGCGATGGCAGCGCGTGGTCCCTGGAGACGTCCGAGAGGGACGTGCACGAGCAGACGAGAGAGAATCGGGAGAACACACGAAATTGTGCGTCTTTGCTTTTATGACAGATAAGCCGACACACCTCCTTGAGGTTGGGTAGCCAATAACATGGGTGCAAAGTTGGCGGGAAAGCTTTCCCTTTGATTGGCCTCACGACTTAATCTGCATGATTTATGGCTCTCAGATCAGATTTCGAAGTAGAGTACTTTCTTCACAGTATCATTAAACAAATAGAACAATGCATCCTACAGGGATGTGAGACACATTATGGAATAGAGGAGAGGAAGAGCTTTCAGAGGAATCTAAACTTGACACATAAACAACATGTAGAAGAAGTTATGGTTTACAGACAAAATTACATTAATAGGAATGAAACTAGAATGGCTACAGTCATTTAAACTCTAAAATCTAAACCCTAGGAAGCATATATGCACTTAAAATATAGCGGGTACACTTTGGCACAGTCATATCTTGAGAATAACTGTACATACCATCTCTAGGCATGTTTGTATATGTGTGTGTGTGTTTTTGTGTGTCCCTGTGTGTGTGGGGTGTTGGAATGTGGATCTGGTCAGTCTCTGGGGGGGTGCTCCTTTGATGTCCTAAGAGCAAGGAAATTGGGCCTGCTGTGTTACCTCGGAGGGCCACAAAGGTGTCAAGTGGGCTCATCTTTAGTAGACAGTTAGGAGCCGATTTAGTGATTAAGAAACAAAGTTCATCAGGTTAAAAGCGTTCTGAAAACTCCAAAGTTTATTGATTATCCTGATACGTGTGCATACGCTACAGATTCCCCCTTTCGGCCAACGAAGTTCCTGTGCGGACTTCGTTGGACGGTAACCAAGTTCGATGGCACATGGATCCGGATGGTCACGCAGCAGGTGGTTCCTACTGGTCCTTGAGGAAGGGCAGGTAGGCACTTGTCCGTGGATTCTTGCATTCCTTTGGTCCCTTTGGATAGGATGAAGGCCAGGCCCAGGGCGAGTGCGTACTTGATTGCCATGGAGAGGCAATGGATTGTGTTGGCTGCAATCCAAGCTCGGGCTCTAGGTGAGCTGGTCAGGACAGGCAGTCGTGAGAGTGCTTGGAGGGCTGCATCAATAGGAGTACTGTCACTTAGCTGGGACCCCCCTTTGTCAATCCTCAGTTCCATTCCTGGATCTAAGGTGTGATGGTGATCCCTGGGGGAAGATGGGATTTCCAGTTCTGACTGGTCCTCTTTGCTTGAGAGACAGTGCACCGCCATATGGCTGCGGTGAAGGATGGAACCCAGGGGTACCTGGATCCACTTACTTGGATTGGGCAGGCTGACACGAGTGGCGGTGTTGTGCTGATTGTAGGTTAGGGTGGCAGCATGAGTGGGGGTGTGGACGAGCAGTCGATCACCCACAATCTCGGCTTGCGTTCCGATGACTGGGGTGTGAGGCTTGACCTCGGCAGGGCAGCGTGTGTCGCTGGTCATAAGCTGCAACCGGCCCATTCCTTCAGTGTGGTTTCTGAGGAAGAGCTGGTTTTTGGCAGAAGGACTGAAAGTCTTTGGTGAAACTACGCCTGCAAAAGTGGGGAGCCGGGCACAGCCGTGGGTTGCTGTTGTGGTAGGCTACCGCAACTGAGGTGTGTTTCTTGGCATGGGTGTTACGTTGCCGCCACATGACATTGACAGTGTCTTTCGGTCTGCCAGTAGCAAAGTCCAGCACAGTTTGTGTGGGATACTGAGGAATCCTATTCATAGCCACTCTGTCCATAGAGAAGCTAACTTCTCGCAGCAGGTCTGTCAGCAAAGCTATAACCAGCTGATTCTGGGCAAAGTCATTCTGGAGGACTGTCAACAGTTGCTTCCTTGTGTTCACCGTTTGGATCAGCAAGAAACTGTGAGTACAGAGAACAGCCACAATACCTTTCCGGGATTTGCAGATGGTTTTCAGGGTTTGGCTCTGTGTTGCGAGTTGTTCTCTCAGCTGTAGGCGGAGCTTGTTGCGATGCTGATGGGTGGAGTAGGCTGTGATGAGACTCGAGTCTCCTGGTTGGTACAGGTGCAGTGGCACCTGCCGTGCCATCAGTAGTTCCGTGGGGAACACCTGAGTTGACTCCTGTATGGTGTCTGTGATGGCCATGAGCATCAGAGGAGGTTTTACAGTCCAGTCTTTCTGGTCGACTGACCATGGAAACGTGACTCTTCTGTTTTGCAGTGGAGCTCGGTGATTTGCGTTTGCAGTCTGGACGTAACGGCAAACTTGAAATCCTCTGGCGTGCTCTGCCACATCTTGCTGCATGCTGGGCCAGTACGCCACTTGTTTTAATGTCTCGTAAATAGTTCTGGTGCCATGGTGTTTGGCACATGGTGTGTCGTGGGTGTATATCCGTTCACCCCCCTTTTGGCCCTGTGGCAGTACAAGCTTTGGCGCTGTGAAGACATCAGGGACATATTTTAGAAAGTTCACTCCCACACGCAGCATGTGGTCGGTCATGGGATCAGGTGCCGTGAACGGGAGGTTGGAGGGGTATGAGTGGTGGTACAAAACATTTTGCATGGAAGTGTTGGCAAGTTTGGTTGTTAGTGGCAGTGGCAGTAAGGCGGGAAATGTTGCAGGAACAGTCCGCTGGCTGCGGGTTGTTGTTGTCACACTAAGGGTGGGTGAATGGGGTGGGTGTGACCATAGCTTGTCATGCAGGGTGCCAGTCTTGGCAAGGGCATTAATTTGGTCGTTCACGCCTTTGTCACGCCCTGGTTGCTTTAAGCATCTTTTCACCTTTTCCCAGTAAACGATCATGTCGTGTGCTTGGGTGAGGTGATCATGTGTCTGGAACATGTGTTGATGTTTCACCTGGTTGTTGCATGCAGTCTTGAAACCAGTTTGTTTCCAGCCCAGAAGATGGCATGTGAAACAAGGTCTGGCAAAGTGTGAGTCTGTGCACATGAGTTCTCTGATATGGACAGAGGAGACTTGAAGGGTTTTGAGGGTCGCTGCTGCTTCACCATACTGACATGACTGGGGACCCCACCTGCTGTTCTGTGGTTGGCAGGGTTGGTTGTTTAACCATCGTGCCCCTGCACTTGCCTGTAAGATGCCCTCATGGTTGTAGGAACGTCCATCGACGTAGGCCGTGGGCATTCCTTGGCACGCATTCTCTTTGACGTATCTGTGACAGGCTGGTCGCTGTTGTTGGCGTACCAGTATCTCAAGTGTCAACGCTGGTGTGCCGTTATAGCAGTTTTGGCAGGCAGCTGAATTTCCGCTCTGTGCAGACTTGTGCTTTCTGGCACGTTGTGGCAGTGGCACCTGCTGGTTCAGCCTCCTGAAGTCGCTGGTGGGTCGCCACTTGCTGTTTGGTTTGACAATGGACCAGGTAGGGACTGAATAGGTGCTGTTGCATGGGCAGATAACACCTTTTCCTTCTGTTGAATGAACAACCTCCTGTACTGGTTCATGTGGGGCGATGTGACCTTCGTACTGCCTGATTAAGGTGGGAGGAGCATTTGGGTGTGTTGCACTATGCACTGTGTGAAGTTTAGTGAGACCACAGCATAAAAGGTCTTTGTCAAATGTCACTTTGAATTTGTGCAAGACGTTTCTGAGTCTTTGACAGTCTGCATCATTCTTTAGCGCACTTGCATCTTTCTGGATCTGTTGGCCTTTAGGCTCAAACCTTGGGAAGGGCTCCTCTGTTGTGGTGTAAGCTGTCAGGTTGGCTGTTCGAGGTGCAGCGCTTTCCTGAGTTTCACAGGCAGGCTGGTTAGCGACTGTGGGTATTGCAAGGTGTTTGTCCTCCATCAGCTCCGTTCTGTGCACCTGTTCTGTGGGTACCAGTTCGATGGAAGTGATGGAGATGCTCTTGAAGGATGCTGTGAAACTTGTGTTGCTTAAGCTTCCTTCTGGGACCATGGCAGCTGGTATTAAGTTAATGACTGTTAACTTGCGTTCAAAGTCATAGGGGCCGTGGTCCATTATCCATTCTAGATGGTGGGCTTTGGGAATGCTGATGTCTGTGACCATGCATTCGTTGAGCCAGCTGTGAACTACGTAGGGTGACACTTCAGTTAGCGGTGTGGCTTTTAGAGCAAGTCCAAGTTCCACGCCTTCAGGTGACAGTGTGAAGGAGCCCAGCATGTGGTTTAGGGTTTGACCACATTGCCTGTTGAGCCAACCAGCACCCCCTTTGGTGTAAGGTGGTACTACCGTTTCCTGTGCGTCGAGCCAAACAGCACCCCCTTTGGTGTAAGGTGGTACTACAGGTTCCTGTATGTTGATCAGGATGCAGACCTGTTGGATAGTCTGGCCTGACAGGAAGTTGGCAGTGTTGACAGGAACAACAGGAAGCTGTATAGTCATCGGGGCCCACAACAACTCATTTGCACTGTCCGTATGAGCATTAGAGTGCATCAGGAGGTCTGGAAGGACCAAGAAGTGATGGGTTAAATGCCGGTTGTTCCATTTGAAGTTCAAAACGCAGATGTCCTTGACAGTCATCATGGTTGGCAGACGAAAGTCTAGTGGAAAGTGTGTTTGCTTGTTGACAAATGGGAGGTCCGGTGTTCCTTCACTGAGAGCACTTAACAACGTGTGGCTGAAGGCCGAGTTGTCTGCCCACAGTGTGAGAATAATGTCTGTAGTAGTTACATCATTCAGCTGTGAGTCTGTCGTGACCTTGGAGCAGAGAGAGTTACAGTCTATGGTGAGTTGAAGTACGCCGGGTGGCGAACTTGAACTGTGCTCTGAGCCGGGGTTCCCGCGGTTAGCTGGCAGATTTCCCGCGACCTCTGTGACCTGACCGTCTGGCTCAGGTGGTCTGGGTGACTGGGAAGGCAGAAGTTCACACGCTTGAGCCCAGACTTTCAGCGGTCTGGCGTTCAATAAGGGCTCAAAACAGTCTAGCAGGTCTTTGTGAGTGGAACAGAGAAACGTGTCCATTTGCGCTACGCCCACAGGAGGTACCAGGCTCACTCGACCAATGGTGTGGTGCGTGGGAGCTGTGTGTTCAAGGTGGACCTCATTTGGACAGTGCGACTGCACATTCAGCTCACATCTTTGTGACTTGAGAGTCTGATTTTGTCTTTCAGCTTCATTTCTCAGTCTTTCAAAAAGGTAAGGACAGGTTTCTGGACAGTGATCGGAGACTGTGTAGCTGGTTTGATTTTCTACAGTCTTTTCAGGAGCCGTGTTCTGCTTGGAGTGAGCTTCGTCAACCAAGTTTTGCAGCTGCTGAGTAGACATACTGCGTGAGCAGGCCAAGGCTGCCAGGTGATCACTCACCACAGGGTGCAGCTCTCGGAGAAGCAGAGTATTGAAGATGAAATCTTCCTCCATCGCTGGCTGACCACGTGCTCTAAAGCAAGCCATTTGCTGTCGGCTGTAGCAAGTGTATGGGTTTTTCAGTCTGCCCCGTTTTAGGTCCATGGCAGCAGGGAGCCCTTGATCTGATGCAGGGTCAGCAAGCTTTTGGATCAGAACCTGTCGCAGGTGCTGGCAGTTGGATGTGACAGCTGCTGGCGAAGGTTCTTGGCCGCTGGACATTTTGGGCAGTGGACTTTCAACCCCATTTGGAATTAGGGCTTCTTGACTGGTTAGGGGAAACTCGGTGATGTGTGTTTCCCCTCCCATGCCACTTTTCAGTACTCTGTAACCAGTGTCAAGTTCATTCACATAGTCTCTTTGTTGTTTCAGAGCCATAACTCCTTTCTGGGCCTGTTTGAGGTGATTTTCACAGGTCAGAGCTTTAGTGTGTCTGTCTTTCGGCTTAGTCTCTGCTTTGGCTAGGGGAGCTTCGCTGTGGTGGAGTTTTCCAGTCAGTTTTCTATGCTCCACCTCCAGGTGGAGCTCTGCAAGGGCTTTTTGAAGTCTTTGCAGCTCCTCCTGCAGCTCGGGTTTGGATTCGTCCGCTGTCCAACGCTGGTCCTGGGTCTCGACGAGTCGCTGATCGTGGCGATGAATCTGGGCCTGATTCCTCCGGGCATCCTCCGCCTGGAGCTTGAGATTGTGGGTGATGGTTCGGATAACTTTCGCCCATTCTTTGTAGCTTGGCGTCGGACCGTGGGACATCAGTCGATTCAGGTTGTCGTCCAGCTGCTCGTTGCTTAGGTGCTGGGGATCCACAGCGTCGTTAGGCAGGAACGTGCTGGTCAGGGAACCCAACCCGGTCGTGAGTCCGTCCCCATGGGTGCTGGGGCTGGCTGCTCTGAACACGTCAGCTTGCTGTTGGCGAGAGAAAGACAGCACAAACAGAACCAATGCAAGCACGCACAGGGCTAACGACTTATAATAATGCATGATTATATAATTCTTTGGTTTGGTTCCAGTCAACTGGTGCAGACAGTTAGTGGAATGTAGGCTAGACACTTAATTGTCGATAGCCAAAAGGACCACGCGGGTCAATTTGTGTGGGTGAGTGCCGGATTTGAATAAAGATTTTGACAGGCGGTAGCCCTAAGAGTCCTTTGATGACTCTCGCTGCTCGGTCGTCTATCTATTACTCAGTTTTTCGTGATGGCTCTCACAGGCTCTGCTTTTACATGAACTGAAAGAAACAAACACAGTAGAAAAGCAAAACAGAACAGGGTGGATGCAATTAAATGAGAAATAGAGCAGTAAACAAATAGAAAGGAATAAAAATAAAATAGCAATAAACTAAAACAGAAGGGCTAGAGGGGAGAAGTGAAACTTAAACTTCCTATTCCAGCTGGGTTTATGACGGTGTCAGGCGAGTGCACTGTTGCGTCATAAAACCTAGAGGGATGGTCTGGATCGAGAGCCTAAGGGTTGGCCCGCACCTGAATAATTGAAGAATATGTAATATTCTGTGGCTTTCAATTAGGTGAAGTGACTGTATGTCACCAATTTAGGCCTGGGTGAATCGTGGGTGCTCAGATAAGAACACAATGGCAGGCCACCTTTCCTCGACGATCAAACACTCTACTGCGGTGTCCGTGGCCACCTGTCCCCTTTGTACCACGGTGCAACCTCTCAAACAGGGAACACCAGCACAATTGCGCACTTTGGCAAGGTATTTGCGCCAACGGCCCGAGTGACCGGTCAAAATTGAGTTTTCCCTAAACTCAGAGTCTGTCCCCTTTACGGGCAGTTACTCCAAACGGGCGGTTCTGTCGTGCAGAAGCCTGAGCAGGGAAATTAAACAAAATTGCCGTTTGTTGTCAATCTGGCTCGTTGCCTCCCTGTACCTGATACACAACTCGCTGATGTCCTTGCGTGTTGCCCGTTATACGAGGTCAGAGTGTCTCCGATTCACACACAGTCAGTGAAAGAACCGCCAGGCCAGGTAGCTCCACTCACTGGAACTCACTGGAGCAACCGTCAGCTCACCCCAGGGCGCCAAAGGGCCTTATCTGCAAGTGCTCAAACAGTCAGGTAAACACGACTTAATTGTAAATTTAAATCTCAATTTAAATCTTGTTTAAATAGAATTTAAATAATTAAGTGTGTAGGATAAAAGAGTAGGGGTCTAAAATGAACTAGCTAGAAGCAGAACAAAAGTAAAAATAAAATAAAACAAAAACAAATCAGATGCACTTGATTCAAATTTGAATTAAACTTGTTCAATTAAATTTAAATGAGTGCATAGAATAACAGGATGGGAAAAAGAGAAAAGGGGATAATTCAGAGGCACTTGATTCAAATTTGAATTAAACTTGTTCAATTCAATTTAAATGAGTGCATAGAATAACAGAATGGGAGAAAGAAAAGAGAAAGCCTTCCCTATTTGCAGATTTTTCCTAAAGAGAATTGCTTGTTGATAGCAAAATGCCAACTGATTGACACTACTTAATTTTAAAATTGAATTAAATGTTATTTAATTAAATTCAAAATAAGTGTATGAAATAAGGGAGGCTTGGGTGTGCGTGAATATTATTGCCAGCCAATAACATCAGGACCCAGAACTAGGAGTGAATAAAATAAAACATTAAGTAATAAAAGGGAATGAATTTCCAAAGTAAAACTAAAGAAATAACTTGAGAGAGAGGAAAGACAAAAAGGGAATGGATGAAATAACACAAAGTAGAATAAAAATAAAATAAATAAACTGAAATACAATAAAATAGAGTAGATCTGTGAATACAGGAAAAAGAATACAAGGGAAAAGAGAATTGACTTATCTGGCAGTGTCCACCAGGGGGCGCACTGTCAGAAAGTGGATTCTCTTGTTGGAAGGGAAAACTTAATTTAAATTAAAAATTTAAACGTGTTTAAATTAAATTTAAATCAGTAAAACACATTCCAACAACGATTGGAAAGCATAACCACCAAAAGCAAATTACTTTTACAACTCCCCGCAGTATAGAGAAGCAAAAGATAATTTTGGGAGATAATTTCAGTTCAAAGTATGGAGCGGCTTTAACTCAGAACGTCAGAGTCCACACACCCAATAAGTAGGGAGGGGTGGCACACCTGAGCAGACTGCCCTCTGGCGTCTGGTCAGAGTTACTGCATCCCCTTTCTCTAATTCGTGATATAAAAACGAGCGCTTTGTGGGGTTCAGACCCTTACGCTGTTTTAACTGCACGGTCACGATTACAACTATAGAACCTCAGCGGATTCTTTCATAAATATATGTGTACCGTTTTACTCACGGGTACACAACTCTGGGAATCAGTCCCTTTGGTGCAAACTTTAATGCACGCGAATATGTAACGCTTGCGGGATTCCTTCGCCGCGGGTTACAAATCAACATTGGATCAGAATGTTGATATAGCTCCAAATTATTACACACTAATCGACAAATCAGACGGACTGCTTTTCCGATTAGATCTGTAACGGTGATCATGTGGTTTGGGTAGCTAGTCCAAACGACGTAACCCAGGAGCAAACCGGCTATTGTGAATTTTTGGACGACACGAAATTCAGATTTAATAGCGGGTAAATATAAAGGCCTTTCAAGAGATTTAGTGGGAATCTTGCCGCACGATCTCAAAACACGCTGAATACGACTCAACTCGTTTATTCAAGCGGAAATTAATATTAGCTGTATTGCAGAAAATTTGTCGCCTTTTCGCATACAAGTCTGAATATTAATGGACTGCAGTTTATTTCACGGTCAACCAAGACTAGGCCTGCAGTGTTTTTAGACACAAACAGCAGCTTGTTAACGGTGTGTATAGTGAGGACGCGTGCGTCTGCGTCGTCTCACTGAATAAAGCGCGCATAAACACATTAAAAATCACACAAAATTATTCTGGATTGCTCACACACAAAACCCAAGTTTAAAACGTGCCCGCATTCTCCACCAAATAAATATGTAACGATGTAGCGGTTCGTACAGTTATTAATAAATTTATGGATGAAATATGAATATAATAATTCATAAATTGGTTATGAATAAATTATGATTCATATATCGACCCAACGGGGAATTAAACATATATTGTGAATTAATTACAACGAATTATAATCAATTACATATATGATTAGTTCTGGTTTAATAATTATTTAGAGAAACTAGTTTGTCCAGCAAACTAAGCTCCTCATAGAATATTATCAAAGGAAGGGTTTTTTTTCTATGGCCATTAGAAAAAGACTTCCTCTTCTAGCATCCAAACGTAGCAAGGATATAGGATCGAAACGTTAAAGTGACCTGGGTTTTATGAATGAGCAGGAGAACAACAAGCATGAAATGTAGTGCGTTTTTAATATACGAAAACAACTACCGAGGTTATACGTCTAAATATATACAGAGGATATACACATATATATACAAGGGTGAAAGTAGGAAAGGAAGGAAAGAGAGAAGGCAAGTAGCAAACTTACAAACAGTCCTTGAGCCAGCGCGGAAAACAGTTTCCTTATCTAAGATTGGAGAAACGGCAGTATACTTGCATTGGTTGTGTGTGTCGGATTTCAGTTTAGCGCTGGTGCAGTTCGTTGGCTTCTTCCGTTCAGCGGGAAGGTTTGAACTGAGGACTTGAGAGTGAGTTTTGCTGGAAGATGGCGGTCCCGAAGGTGAGCGCGATGGCAGCGCGTGGTCCCTGGAGACGTCCGAGAGGGACGTGCACGAGCAGACGAGAGAGAATCGGGAGAACACACGAAATTGTGCGTCTTTGCTTTTATGACAGATAAGCCGACACACCTCCTTGAGGTTGGGTAGCCAATAACATGGGTGCAAAGTTGGCGGGAAAGCTTTCCCTTTGATTGGCCTCACGACTTAATCTGCATGATTTATGGCTCTCAGATCAGATTTCGAAGTAGAGTACTTTCTTCACAGTATCATTAAACAAATAGAACAATGCATCCTACAGGGATGTGAGACACATTATGGAATAGAGGAGAGGAAGAGCTTTCAGAGGAATCTAAACTTGACACATAAACAACATGTAGAAGAAGTTATGGTTTACAGACAAAATTACATTAATAGGAATGAAACTAGAATGGCTACAGTCATTTAAACTCTAAAATCTAAACCCTAGGAAGCATATATGCACTTAAAATATAGCGGGTACACTTTGGCACAGTCATATCTTGAGAATAACTGTACATACCATCTCTAGGCATGTTTGTATATGTGTGTGTGTGTTTTTGTGTGTCCCTGTGTGTGTGGGGTGTTGGAATGTGGATCTGGTCAGTCTCTGGGGGGGTGCTCCTTTGATGTCCTAAGAGCAAGGAAATTGGGCCTGCTGTGTTACCTCGGAGGGCCACAAAGGTGTCAGGTGGGCTCATCTTTAGTAGACAGTTCGGAGCCGATTTAGTGATTAAGAAACAAAGTTCATCAGGTTAAAAGCGTTCTGAAAACTCCAAAGTTTATTGATTATCCTGATACGTGCGCATACGCTACATCGTGCTGGTATATATCGACGATATCCTAATATACTCCCGGAGTATGGCCGAACACCAACGCCATGTTGCGGAGGTCCTGCAATGCCTGAGGGCTTTCCAACTCTATCTCAAAGCCAAGAAATGCACCTTCCATCAGCCCTCAGTGCAGTTCCTTGGATACAACATCGACCACAGTGGCATCCGGATGGACGAGGGGAAGGTGGAAGCCATCAGAAACTGGCCAACACCCACCACGATCAAAGAACTTCAACGTTTCCTCGGATTCTCCAATTTCTATCGAAGGTTTATTCACAACTACAGCTCCATAACCAGTCCACTCACCAGTCTTCTCCGCCATAAGTCCAAGTCTCTGTCCAGGACCCCAGCTGCCACCAAAGCTTTCGAGACACTCAAGCAAGCCTTCACGACCGCTCCACTCCTGGTACACCCGGATCCCGACAAGCCCTTCATTGTGGAAGTCGATGCCTCGACCACCGGAGTTGGAGCGGTCCTTTCGCAGCAGCAGGGGAACCCGAGCCGTCTCCATCCATGCGCCTTCTTCTCTTGTAAGCTCAACCCGGCGGAGGTAACTATGACATCGGCAATCGGGAACTTCTAGCCGTCAAGTTGGCTCTAGAGGAGTGGAGGCATTGGTTAGAGGGAGCTCAGCACCCCTTCGTAGTACTGACCGATCACAAGAACCTGGAATACATTCGAGCTGCCAAGAGACTTAACCCCAGACAAGCCCGATGGGCCTTCTTCTTTACCAGGTTCAATTTCACCATCTCCTACCGCCCTGGTCCGAAAAACTTCAAGGCTGACGCTCTGTCCCGAATCCATGCTCCTGACGAGGTCAGTGAAGAACCTGAGCCCATCCTGCCTGAAAACCTGTTCATAAGCCCCATAACCTGGTCTCCAGAAACTCTCCCTCCTTCCAATGCCTCCACCAACACTCCACCGGGTTGTCCCGAGGGCTTACAATACATCACCCGAGCATGACGCACCCCACTGATCCACTCTGCACACTCCTCACTTGGCACTGGCCACCCGGGGGTCAATGAGACCCTCTCGCTGCTAAAAGAGCACTTCTGGTGGCCCAAAATGGCCAACGATGTCAGGAGGTACGTGCAGGGATGCAAGGAGTGCTCGATATCCAAGAGCCCACGCCATTTACCATCTGGCAAACTTCTTCCTCTGCCCATTGCCAACTGACCCTGGTCACACCTAGGAGTGGACTTCTTGACAGATCTACCTGCCTCAGATGGTTTCACATGCATCTTCGTGGTAGTGGACAGATTCTCCAAATCCCGCCGACTCATCCCTCTACGAGGTCTGCCAACAGCCATGGAAACAGCGGAGATCATGTTTAACGCCATCTTCAGATACTTCGGTATCCCTGAAGACATTGTATCCGACAGAGGTCCTCAGTTCATCTCCAGAGTCTGGAAGGCCTTCTTCTCCCTCCTAGGTGTGACCGTAAGCCTCTCCTCGGGATAGCACCCACAGACTAGCGGGCAGACGGAACATAAGATCCAAAAAGTTGGGCGTTTCCTCTGTACCTTCTGCCACCAGGACTCTTGGAATCAGTTCCTGGGTTGGGCCGAGTACGCCCAAAACTCCCTCTGACAATCCACCACCGGCCTGACTCCCTTTCAGTGCGTACTTGGCTACCAACCCCCATGTAAACCCCCTGGTCTGGGGAACCCTCCGATGTTCCTGCTGTGGATTACTGGTTCCGAGAGAGTGAGAGGGTCTGGGACTCAGCACATCACCAGCTACAACGGGCCCTTCGTAGACGCAGGATGGTAGCGGATCTGCAACGCTCTGAAGCCCCTGCTTACCAACCTGGACAAAAGGTATGGTTATCTACCAGAGACATCCGCATGCGTCTACCATGCCGGAAGCTGAGTCCCAGATTCATTGGCCCCTTCACCATCATGGAACAGGTCAACCCAGTCACCTACCGCCTACAGCTGCCACCTGAGTATCGCATTCACCCAACTTTCCATGTGTCCCCTTTAAAGCCTCACCACCCTTCTGTTCCTCTTCCCACAGAGCCTGGTGTGGATGAAGCTGAACCCCCCCTTCCATTAATCCTGGAGGATGGAGCAGCATTTGAGGTGCGAGAGATTCTAGACTCCCGACGTCGTGGCGGACAACTGGAATATCTCGTGGACTGGGAAGGCTATGGCCCAGAGGAGCGGTCCTGGGTTCCTCGCAATGATAGTGGTGTACTGTCACAGACACGCCAGGTTGTACTGTCACAGACACGCCAGGTTCCAGCACCCTCCAATCACAGCGCACAGCATCTCCTGAATACTGATCACCGCCACCTGCACCTCATCAGCACACTCATCACCAGCACTACTGAAGACACACTCACACACAGTCACATTGTCCGGTCTCGTTTGCATCTAAGGACTTACCTGATTGCTTACCTCAAGGACTCCTCTTGCTACTTACCTGTACTCCGGGTTTCCTAGCTCCTCTCCACGATTCCTATCTGGCGTGAAGTGTTGTCTGAAGTCGTCTGCTCCAGTCAGCAAGTATCATTCTCCACTGTCACTCTGTCATTCTCCATATCACTCGTACATCACTAAAGTGCATCTGCTACTCACCTGTCATCATCGTAATACTCTGGTTGTGTTCAATAAACAACCTGTTATTCCTATCTTCTGTCTCCTGCCTGGTCCTATTGTAACACTGACACTATTAAAGTTATTTTTTACCTCTTATTCATTAAAGGTAAAAGTCTTTCTTAGAACTGATAGGAAAACATAGGATTTAACCTGAACGTTTAGATAACGAAAGATACAATCAATTTAGCTTTCAACATTATCAGTTACAAAATTAAAGATTCTCAAAACCTTTAAAGCAGGCAAAGTTATTTATTAAGTTACATGTTTAATTATTCAGACAGCAGAATGGAACAACATACTGTATAAAAAACTTAGTTGTAACGGATAATGCACTGCTGTGCAGAAGAGACCTTAAAAGCAGCCTTTCTTGTATTAAGAGGTTAAGCATCGGTGTGCGGGAGTGGCAGGGTTAAAGCCTTTCTCCCCGAACATCAGTTACCTTTCCTTCTTATACCCTGAGCAAAGCATTGTTTTATATGAGTGGAATACCAACACCAAAACCAGCTGACAGGAAATCAAAAGAGATGGCAAATGGGTGGTACATTAGGGAGAAGTACATTAGCATATTCTCCTCAATGCATGTTTAAGAAATACCTAGATTGAACATTAGGATACTTTAACATCTCCATTAAGTACACAACCATTCAGTTCAGTTTATAAGCTGTCAGATGAGACCAATGACATAGTTAGTTAGAAAACACTAGTAGATAAATACCATGTAGTTGAAAGCATATATGTCATGTGAATCAAATGGTACAGATGAGGTGTATTGAGGTGTAAACGACTCTGTCTCTCCAGACAGAACCATCCTGTGCCTGGAGTGTCCCAACAGT
This sequence comes from Chanodichthys erythropterus, assembly GCF_024489055.1. Lineage (NCBI taxonomy): Eukaryota > Metazoa > Chordata > Actinopteri > Cypriniformes > Xenocyprididae > Chanodichthys > Chanodichthys erythropterus. The sequence continues at coordinate 39,333,490 of NC_090236.1, forward strand.
CCTTAAACAGCATATTGATAAATCCCTCACTCTAGATAGGCATTAGCATACTGTGATGATAAAGGCCATTGTGCCACGTTTAATTCACATGTATACCTTATAAAGGGATTTCTGAAGTAATAGGGCAGTAAAGAGTTCTACCCATATTTGCTCAGCCCTACAAAAGCGTTTGCGATAACTTGTAATGAATCTGTTACAGCACTGTGGAGTAATTTTGGCTCACTCATCTTTGCAGAATTGTTTATAATTCTGTCACATTGGAGGGTTTTCGAGTGTGAACCATCTTTTTAAGGTCATGCCACAGCATCTCAATAGGATTGAGGTCAGAACTTTGATTAGGCCAATCCAAAGTCTTCATTTTGTTTTTCTTCAGCCATTCAGAGGTGGACTTGCTGGTGTGTTTTGGATCATTGTCCTGCTGCAGTACCCAAGTTCACTTCAGCTTGAGGTCATGAACAGATGGCCGGACATTGTCCTTCAGGATTTTTTGATTGACAGCAGAATTCATAGTTCCATTTATCACAGCAAGTCTTAGGGTTCATCAAGATGTTTTCTGGCAAAACTGAGACAAGCATTTATGTTCTTTTTGCTCAGCAGCAGTTTTCGTCTTGGAACTCTGCCATGCAGGCCATTTTTTCCCAGTCTCTTTCTTATGGTGGAGCCATGAACACTGACCTTAACTGAGCACTTTTTCACACAGGGCCATGTGGGTTTGGATTTCGTTTTCCCTTCATAATAAAAACCTTCATTTAAAAACTGCATGTTGTGTTTACTTGTGTTATCTTTGATTCATATTTAAATTTGTTTGATGATCTAAAACATTAATGGGTTAGTTCACCCAAAAATGAAAATTCTGTCATTTATTACTTACCATCATGCCGTTCCACACCTGTAAGACCTTCGTTCATCTTCGGAACACAAATTAAGATATTTTAGTTGAAATCCGATGGCTCAGTGAGGCCTCCATAGGGAGCAATGACATTTCCTCTGTCAAGATGCATAAAGGTACTAAAAACATATTTAAATCAGATCATGTGAGTACAGTGGCTCAATATTAATATTATAAAGCGTAGAGAATATTTTTGGTGCGCCAAAAAAAACGAAATAACGACTTATTTAGTTATGGCCGATTTCAAAACACTGCTTCAGGAAGCATGTTTTGAAATCGGCCCCTCATTTTATAAGTGCAAGGTTATTTAATCTTACATTTATGGTCCCGATTCGTGCCTCATTCTCAGTTTGTCTTTTTCACTCATTGAATGCATAGGCCTATGGGAAAGAGTCATGAACATGAAGCCAATCCGTTCACAAAACCTCCTCCCAGACTTACTTCAGTACAGGGCTTTTAAACATGTTCAGGGGGTGGTGTAACAATTGTCCAATGAGAATATACTTTCATGATATAGGAATGTGGTACATATAGAAAAAACAAGTCTAAATATGGTCAACATCTGGTCCAGTGCCCCTGCCTGCCTGGGGATCCAAGAAGACCCCTTCTATACTTGCAATACAAAAGACAGGGACCCTTTCTTGGCTGCTTTCCAAGAAACACACACACATATATACATTGTGTACATTAAAACCAGATGTGTGACGAAACCATGACATCTAGTCTCCGTTCTACCCTTGCATCCATGAAGACCAGGTGAGGGAAAACAGGGAGAAACAAGGAAAGAAAAGGCTTATAAGAATATCTATCAGTTCCCCCATTTGATCATAAAATGATCACTTAATCATAGCATGACTTTTCCTCACAACACTTAATCACTTTCCTTGACCTTCAATAAGCTTTTTACTATATTCTACAACAGTGGGTAAAAATTCACTGTAGACAACTATTTTGTCCTCTTCCGCATCTAAATGTATTTTCTTTCTATGCTTCAGCATCAGGGTGATTTAATCAGTTTCTGTTGAATTTCTCTTTTTGCTGCTAAGCACTGTGGTGCTCGTCGATCCTTCATCTGTTCTTGGATGCTCTTGATCAGTTGGAGCAAACAGCGGGCTTTTAGCCCACCAGTTGAGTCTGCTCAATCTCCTCGTTGGTCCCTCTAAGGAACTCTTCTGCCTCTGCCAGGGTTAGAGGCACACCTGGTGTGAACTCAGGGTGTTCCACTTTTGAGCACTGCGCATAGTGTGCTCATGGATCTTGCTTCACCACTCAGATAGTCTTCTCTTGTGGTCACAAGCAGGTGTCAGTCAAATTTGGTTCTATGAAGATACCGCATTCAATCTCCTGACAGCATCTACTCGTACCTTATACCTATATATGATAGATAGATAGATAGATAGATAGATAGATAGATAGATAGATAGATAGATAGATATGGAGACATGGAGGACACACACAAAATAACAAGACCAAAACAAGACAATAGCATTGGCATTTTCCATTCCGTAAAAATACATCAGTACCTAGATTGTAGGACAAACATTTTTTGTATTAAATTGGTGATGAACTGAGAAATCATATTTTCCTTGAGCTTTTGACATATTAGAGGTAATCATAAGACTACCTGTAAGTTTCAGAGCTGAAAAATTCCTGTAACTCCAATAAAAGCTTTAATTGACACCAGACCCAGCAAACGACAGGATTTTCAAAGTGGGGATCTATGACGTCAAAGCGGGCAGCAAGCACCGCTTCCGCAGAAGAAGATCAACGCCTACTTCATCACTGTCTTTTTAGCCCCGCCTACCGATTCGCGCATGACATGCAATAGAATCGTTAGCATAAGTAACATAGTTCTACGTGTTGCTAAACCAGACTCAGCTATTAAACAATAAACATGCCATTGAGGATTACAAAATATTGTTCAGTGCTTGGTTATGCAACATGTAAGTCACTGTGTTAATTCTAATGCCTGATCTGATATTAATGATTCATGTACAGTCAAATGTTCTTTGTCTGTGTCAGTAAATCAAACACGTGACTAAACATCAACTTGCGTAGTTTCTCTTAGTAGGATGAAAATAATATGTAATTTAACAATGATTAAATAAAGAAAGCGATCAAAGAAAGTTCCCTTTGCAATCGTTAGAGCAGCACGCTTAAACTGTCAATCAAACAGCATGCATTTATAATGACTGATGCTCAACTCCCATTTTATTCAAAGAATCTTAGTTATATCACGTTTGCCTAGAAATTGAGTTTCAATTACGAGATCACGGCTTTCATTCACTCAACATGTCTGTGATCAGCTACAATGTAATCAATGTAATCATCACTGCAATCTTTCATGCCACAATCTAAATATTTAAGCCTTGAGAGCTGTAATAGTAAAAACGCACTAAAAGAGAGAATAATATTTGGCTATTTCAGATGGAAAGATTTCAGCCAATCACAGCAGTGGGCGTTTACACTAAAGTCTCTCAGCAAACACGCCTCTTAAAACAGAGTGTTCAAACTAAAATCAGAGTAGGAAAAATGCATTTTATAAAATGACAATTTTGGATGTAAAAGCATTAACATCATAAGTATACCTCAGAAAACATTATGAAACAATAAAATAATGCAGTTCATGATCCCTTTTAACAAAACTGCTTTACCTGTGAATGGAAATTTTAAAATGCTGTTAGAGACAAAATATATATTTACTCATCAGCAGTGACAGTAGTAACCTGTGGAAAAAATTAATGTGGGGTGAGGGCTGTCAATTTTTTCATTACCACCAATACATGGAGCAGGGTTTGAACCCATGTCATTCCAGTTTCTGTCAATACCATACATTGGTTTTTGCTATCTAATTTCCTCTTAATTTTTTGCGCTATACAGTGCATTTCAAAATGATTAACCAATGCTTTTCTACATGGACAACACTCAAACCACTTTAAAATGTTAATAATCACAATGTATTTCATACACCTGTCACAGAAAGCTTGAGGGAATTCTGCAAATGGAATTCATCATGACATTCTGAAAAGGAAGAGTTAGATGTGCGCTGCGCAAGTGTGGCACTGCCACAACAACAACCCAGGCCAAGATTGTTAACCCAAATTCATCCAGGGCCATTATTCCATTTATTCCATTGGACATTATCCAATTTGTGTGCCCACTTCAAAAATTTGTTTACAGCTGTTTATGGCATTTGGTTTGCCTTGGTGCACCATCACACACACATTTTCACACTTTTTCACACCCCCATTTTCTGGCCAGAAAATCATCTCTTTTTGTCACTGTCTCCGCAGACAGTGGACTGAATAGGGAATGTATATAGTTACAGGTGAAATATCACCAAATCCAATCGAATAACACCACTTCGATTTCGATGGAAACTACTGAACATAGGCACTGTGGCATTCCCTGTGCGACAGTGTCTAAGCAGTTAGACTCATACAGTCAGACGAAGTCATACGCAATGGTTTGAGATTTCTTAATATCTAATTGATCATATAATCTTTTAAACCTAGGCATGCCACCGTTAGAAGAACCAATTCAAATTTCTTGAATGCAATTTTTTCATTCATTTATCCAATATAATTTCATTTTCATTATTAATTTGGTGTTGCTCATGAGTTGTTCTGATAAAAGTTTGGAGATCTCCACATATTCTTGGATCCATGGCCAAACATCATGTAATCGTAATCCCTGTCAATGACAGCATCTGGAATTTCATAAATTAGGAATTAGGCTATTAGTTAAATTTATCCCTAAAATATAAATAAACCAAGATGAGGTGACCAATATTATGGCTTTACCATCCACAGTTTGTTCTAGGACACTTTGTGCCTCCAATTGTAATCTTTTTTTGTTCAAAGAACTCTGTAACATGCTTTATAGGAAGCTCTGTCTTACGAGCAGAGTCTACACTTTCTCTCTACACTTCACAGCATCACCAGTGATCTAATTTAACATTTTACCCTAGATTTTATGAAAGATCTCCTAACTAGACTAAGTCCAGTCCAAAATTTTAACTGATTTATGAATCAGATCAAACTTAGCTTCATTTAAGGTTGGACTGGTGCCTATCAAAAGAAAGCAGAGTGTTGTTAGTTTATCAAAGTATAAAGAACTGCTATGAGACCAGTAAATAACCAAGCTACAAATTAATATGACAAATCAAAATTGTAGGCGGTCTCTGTAGTGCTCATTAAATATGCAGTATCTGCACACAAGGGAAGGGATAGAAGTCTTGCTTGATCTTCAGTCAGTTGAATGCGTTACTTTTCTCAGATTCATCTGGTAGTTCTGAGATTTCTGTAGGACTGCTGTTCTGTAGCACTGGACCTTCTGAAAGAGTCTTTCAGTTTCACATGTCTTTCTCTTCATCTAGTGAACTTTGTCAGTCTGTGATGAGGATCTGATGAGAGCACTGAAGGTCTGGAGGATGCAGTTGTGTCTCTCTCTCTCTTCTCAGGGCATCTTGTTGCATTGTCGTTTCTCCAAGTCCAGCCCCTCTGAGATACAGTATCAGTTTTCTCTTTCAGGGGTGGAGCTGATGGTCCATCCAGCCGTGTGCCGTCTTCTCTCTCCCTCGTTAAGTGCACAGCATAGTTGTTCTTTATTTTGGCAACATCCCAGAAGCCATGGTCTGCTTTCTAAAAAATGAACACTCAAGAGAGCCGCATGTAAATTCCAACCACAATTGTATATGAGCAATCTGATTTGCTTTTTTAATTACCTCTTTCAAATGTCTCTTAATTTTATCATCTGGTTGACAATAGCAGTTCCTCATTTTTTAATAAAGCAAGTTCTTCTTTGCAGGAAAAAGCGAGCAATTTCTTCTTTGCAGAATGCAGAAAAGAGCAATAAGCTACTCTGAAATATATATATATCTGAGATCACTACAAATAAATAATCCTCACAAATTCATCAGCATAATGTATTCTGTTATAAAGTCAGACTTCAATCTCAATCTAGTAATACTAAATATAAGTTGGCAACCGTCAAAAATATTTTTTCTTTTTATGTTGAGCTCAAAACATCTAATTAAATTAGTCACCCAATCTTGATCTCATTCAACACAATGCAGAAGTTATTCTTCAAATAACAAAATCTTAAAATCTCTGCCATACATCAATTTTCATACTGTCTCCCAGGGATAACGAGTACAAATACAGATGTCTGTACATAACTGTTACGTGTACTGGTAGAGAGATGAGGCAGATGCGGATTTCCACAATAATATAATGCTTTTAATGTAACAAAGGTAAGGAACGCCAACATACACAGTAAACAACATTCAGAACGGACCAGGAGTGAAGGGAGTGAGTGTCATATAAAGGGAGTGCTAACAATAGAGTCCAGGTGCAGGTGATCCGTGATGATGGGGAGATGACGAGGGAAGTGAGTGCAGGTGTGGAGAACAGGAGGATCTTGGGAAATGGAGTCTAGGAGAACAAGGGATCTGTAACAGTACCTCCCCCTCCCGGTAGGCGCGTCCTCGCGCCGTAGATGTAACAACCGGGAGGGGGGCGGGCGCCCTGGAGACCTCAAACCGGAGCAGGGGGAGGAGTAGACTGGAGTGGAGGTCTCCAGGGCAGGCTCAAAAACCATGGCGGGTCAGGAGCCGTGGGCAGCCATGGCGGGTCAGGAGCCGTGGGCAGCCATGGAGGGTCAGGAGCCGTGGGCAGCCATGGAGGGTCAGGAGCCGTGGGCAGCCATGGAGGGTCAGGAGCCGTGGGCAGCCATGGCGGGTCAGGAGCCGTGGGCAGCCATGGAGGGTCAGGGGCCGAAGGCAGCCATGGAGGGTCAGGGGCCGAAGGCTGCCATGGAGGGTCAGGGGCCGAAGGCGGCCATGGAGGGTCAGGAGCCGAAGGCGGCCATGGAGGGTCAGGAGCCGAAGCCTTGAAGCCGTCGAGCCCAGGTGGCGCTGAAGGACCGGCGGGAGATGGCGGAATCCACGGCTCCGCCGACCGAAGCGCAGCCGGGGCTCCAGAAGGCCGCAGTAGAAGACAGACGACATACAACAAAGTGAACACCGGGGGGAGTGAGGAGGCCAACTGGAACTGAGGGACGGAGGGACGGAGCAGAGACGGAGGAGTGCAGTCCAGAAGTGAGGGCAGGCCGACGAAGGAACAAGGTGTGAACGGGGGCAGGATGGAGACTGGTGAGACTAGTGGACTGATGGGCCATGGTGGAGACGAGGGAGGTTGGAGCCAGGGTGTAGGTAATCGCCCAGAGGTCCGAGGTGGAGATCTGGGCGAAGGGGCTTGAGGTGGATGTGACGAGTGGAGACAAATGAGAGGAGGTGGGAGAGGGAGGCAGGGAGGGGAAACAGTCTTTGGGCTGGAGGGTTCAAAAACACAGTTCATAGGAGCAGTTGGTTCGGCGGCGGCTGGAGCGGCTGGCTCGGCGGCTGGAGCGGCTGGCTCGGCGGCGGCGGCTGGAGCTGAGGGCTCGTAGACTGGAGAACTTTGCTCGGCGGCGGAGACTGGAGAACTTTGCTCGGCGGCGGAGACTGGAGAACTTTGCTCGGCGGCGGAGACTGGAGAACTTTGCTCGGCGGCGGAGACTGGAGAACTTTGCTCGGCGGCGGAGACTGGAGAACTTTGCTCGGCGGCGGAGACTGGAGAACTTTGCTCGGCGGCGGAGACTGGAGAACTTTGCTCGGCGGCGGAGACTGGAGAACTTTGCTCGGCGGCGGAGACTGGAGAACTTTGCTCGGCGGCGGAGACTGGAGAACTTTGCTCGGCGGCGGAGACTGGAGAACTTTGCTCGGCGGCGGAGACTGGAGAACTTTGCTCGGCGGCGGAGACTGGAGAACTTTGCTCGGCGGCGGAGACTGGAGAACTTTGCTCGGCGGCGGAGACTGGAGAACTTTGCTCGGCGGCGGAGACTGGAGAACTTTGCTCGGCGGCGGAGACTGGAGAACTTTGCTCGGCGGCGGAGACTGGAGAACTTTGCTCGGCGGCGGAGACTGGAGAACTTTGCTCGGCGGCGGAGACTGGAGAACTTTGCTCGGCGGCGGAGACTGGAGAACTTTGCTCGGCGGCGGAGACTGGAGAACTTTGCTCGGCGGCGGAGACTGGAGAACTTTGCTCGGCGGCGGAGACTGGAGAACTTTGCTCGGCGGCGGAGACTGGAGAACTTTGCTCGGCGGCGGAGACTGGAGAACTTGGCTCGGAGGAGACTGGGGTTGAGGGCCATTTCATCCCCTCAAATACAATTAAAATCCCCACAGGCACTGGAGCTGGCTCTGTGGGGACTGGAGCTGGCTCTGGAGATACTGGAGTGGGCTCTGGAGATACTGGAGCGGGCTCTGGAGATACTGGAGCGGGCTCTGGAGACACTGGAGCGGGCTCTGGAGACACTGGAGCGGGCTCTGGAGACACTGGAGCGGGCTCTGGAGATACTGGAGCGGGCTCTGGAGATACTGGAGCGGGCTCTGGAGACACTGGGGCCGCTTTCTTCCTCCTCCTCCGCTTACTGGGCCCAGTAGCGGAATATGGGTCCAGCCTGGGGCAGGCAGGGAGTTCGCTGGAGGGGTATGCGGAGGAAGACGGAGGTTGACTGACTGGCCCGGCCAGCCGTGTTTCTGGATGGACTGGAGACATACACTTATCCTGAACCTCATCCACGAAGAATTTGGAGCCATTTAACCACAAAATAAAATTGATTGTTTCGCTTAAGGAGAAACGATAATCAGGTTCATCAAAACGGATAGTGTTGTCGTCCAGTCCATCCAGAAACAGGGAGATTAAACATGCTTCAGGCCAGTCAGACAAGAAAGCAAGCTCAACGAACTCCTCCACATACCTTTCCAGCGAACGACCCACCTGAAGAAGCCCGATGAGCCGATCGCCAGTTGCCAGATGGGAGAGAGGCCTTGGAGGAGCAGGAGCCAGGGAGCTGGTGAAAGTCTCCATTCTGTGGAAATCCAAAGTTTTTGGTCCGTTCTTCTGTTACGTGTACTGGTAGAGAGATGAGGCAGATGCGGATTTCCACAATAATATAATGCTTTTAATGTAACAAAGGTAAGGAACGCCAACATACACGGTAAACAACATTCAGAACGGACAAGGAGTGAAGGGAGTGAGTGTCATATAAAGGGAGTGCTAACAATAGAGTCCAGGTGCAGGTGATCCGTGATGATGGGGAGATGACGAGGGAAGTGAGTGCAGGTGTGGAGAACAGGAGGATCTTGGGAAATGGAGTCTAGGAGAACAAGGGATCTGTAACAATAACAGGATTATACTATATCTTTGATATTCATTTAATATTGTCCTATTTATTTGTTTCTCTATTTAACTCTTGAGATTATTTCATTTAAAGTATGCTATTTAACCTATATCTAAGCCAAGACTCAAATCAAAATCTCATAAGTCTAATCAGCCAAAATATCTAAAAACAGTTGCACATATCTGCGCTATCCCCCATTGTCAAATATCTAATCAACAGAATTTTGATATTTGACTCCTAATTCACCATGAATTTCACATACAGCTGCTTTTAAGATCAGCAGCCCCTCAGTCTATCACAGGAGGGACAGAACATGATCTGCTTCATAACTTCACTGAATCAAAGAACTTGAATTCTTATTTGTAGCTCTAATATTCTGTCTCCTGTCCAGATCAAATTTTTTAATGCAAATTTTAAAGATTTAATTTAGAAGTTCAAGTTAATGCATTGCAAGGACTTCACAACACCATTTTCTTTAAAATCATTCAAAATTCATTCAATCGTGAAAAAGGACTGAGAGATATCCTAAGGAATAGGAAAACCAGGAAAAGAAATAAAATCTCTTCACACATATAATCATCTATTCCTTCTTCCCACGCTCAAAAACGTGAGGATAACACTAATGACAAAAAGGGTGATCAATCCTCTTTTTTTGTCCTTCCCATATTTATTCAAATACGAGGATAACCAACTTTTACCAAATATGGCAAAAATTGCGGCACGGAAATCTAAGGCTAAATTTCTCAACAGACAGTAAGATGCACTTAAGCATTTTATTTCTTACCTGTTTGGAGAAATCCCGGACGAGCCCCCAAATTGCAAGGTTATTTAATCTTACATTTATGGTCCCGATTCGTGCCTCATTCTCAGTTTGTCTTTTTCACTCATTGAATGCATAGGCCTATGGGAAAGAGTCATGAACATGAAGCCAATCCGTTCACAAAACCTCCTCCCAGACTTACTTCAGTACAGGGCTTTTAAACATGTTCAGGGGGTGGTGTAACAATTGTCCAATGAGAATATACTTTCATGATATAGGAATGTGGTACATATAGAAAAAACAAGTCTAAATATGGTCAACATCTGGTCCAGTGCCCCTGCCTGCCTGGGGATCCAAGAAGACCCCTTCTATACTTGCAATACAAAAGACAGGGACCCTTTCTTGGCTGCTTTCCAAGAAACACACACACATATATACATTGTGTACATTAAAACCAGATGTGTGACGAAACCATGACATCTAGTCTCCGTTCTACCCTTGCATCCATGAAGACCAGGTGAGGGAAAACAGGGAGAAACAAGGAAAGAAAAGGCTTATAAGAATATCTATCAATAAGACATTATAAAAAGTCGTTATTTTGATTTTTTTGGTGCACCAAAATATTCTTGTCACTTTATAATATTAATATTGAGCCACTGTACTCACATTAACTGATTTAAATATGTTTTTGGTACCTTTATGGATCTTGAGAGAGGAAATGTCATTGCTCCCTATGAAGGCCTCACTGAGCCATCAGATTTCAACTAAAATATTTTAATTTGTGTTCCGAAGATGAACGAAGGTCTTACGGGTATGGAACGGCATAAGGGTAAGTAATAAAGTCCAGAATTTTCCTTTTTGGGTGAACTAACCCTTTAAAGTGTGACAAACATGCAAAAAAATAAAAAAATGAGCACCACTGTATATGTTTATTTGTGTATTTAAATGTTCAAAGAAAAGTTATTTACATCTAAATAACTAACTAGAGCTTGTATTTTTTATCTTATCAAGCATGTTTGTAATGCAACAAACATGTAGTTGAGAACAGAATTAACTCTTCTGCAGGTTTTTGAGTGCTGCTGCAGATGAAGCCTGTCAGTATGTGGAGAGAGTTGTGGGTAAAAACCTGTTTCTCCTGAGAGAGCTGAATCTGAGTAAACATGAACTAGGAGACACAGGAGTGAATCAGATCGCTGCTCTACTGCAGGATAAACACTGTCAACTCAACACACTGACGTGAGTATTGTTCATTTATTTAAAATATTACATTACTTTTAATTGTAATGTTACTGATAATATTTCCTCACATATTTTAGGCAGAGCAGTTTTTTCTCAGTCACAACAATGTAAAGAAATACAATTGAACAGGAAATTAAAGACACAATTTAAATGTGACACCAAGCTTTAAATATTTAATTAATAATTGAATTATTTCAGTTACTGTAAATGGAGAACAGTGGTTTTCTTCCAGAGCTTAGAAAACTCTTCAAATAAGTGATAGATTGAAAAAAACAGCTTCACTATAAACATAGTGTGGTGTAGTTATACACATTTATGGTGTAATTGCATATTGACGCCACTAGAGGGCCACCTTGGTTTTACTGCTGGGGAGTTACCATGAGTGAGTAAGTGAGTGATCTTGGAGTCATCCACACAGGCTGGTGAGCAGCACAAGTTGTTAGTTTGTGTTCAGTAATAAATACATTAGTCCTGAGATATACACCTCCGTGTGTGTAGTTTATTAAATACACTACACCAGAAGAAACACTACATGGTGTCAGAAGAGAGTTGTTTCATGAACTTGAACCCGCATTTGACAGCACTGAGACACGACGGGAAAAAAGTCGGCGCATTGTGACTGTAGTGAGTCTGCCATACACAACATACACATGGATCAGTTCAGACTACACCTCCATTAGTCCTGACAGGAAATACAGGCGAAAACTGGAGGAGATGGATTCAGCGGTTCAACATTTATATGACTGCATCAGGATCAGACTCAAAAAGTGAGAAGGTAAAAATAGCCATTCTACTTCATGCATTAGGAGAGGAGGCCCTAGAAGTATACAATTCTCTGTCTATAGAGCCAGAAGGGGAGAATGAAACAATGCAAGATATAGTGGCTGCACTGGAGAAGTATTGCTTACCAAGAAAGAATGTTGTTTTCGAGAGGCATCAGTTCTGGGCTTACCCTATGTCTGATTCGATCACCATCGATAAGTACATCACAGAACTAAAACAAAAGAGTAAAGACTGTGAGTTCGGCTCTACAGAATCTGACATGATAAGAGACAAGATTGTGTTCAGTATCGGTGATCAGCGGTTAAAAGAAAGGCTCCTAAGAGAAATAAACCTGACCCTCGAAAAAACAGTGGACATTTGTAGAGCAGCAGAGGCAGCAAAAACACAGATTCAAGCAATGGGAGAGCAGAATAAAACTGTTCACGCCATTAAAAAGAAGACAAAAGATTCGAAACAGAACAAGAGATATGAAAAGACATCATCTCAACAACCAAAAGCAAATTCGGACTCATTCACCTGCAAAAAGTGTGGAAAGTCTCACCCTCCACGACAGTGTCCAGCCTATGGAGCTACATGTCATGCTTGTGGAAAACGTAATCACTTTGCCTCAGTGTGCATGTCTGGAAAACAGGACACACAGCATAAACTCAAAAGAAATGTCGCTGTTGATTCCCTATTCATCGGGACAGTAGAACTAAAAGAGGCCCCTAGCTCTGGACAGAATGCGTGGTACACAGATATAGACATTGGAAATGTGACAGTGAAGTTCAAACTGGACTCAGGGGCTGAAGCCAATATTTTACCTCTCGACATTTATCAGTCTCTGCACGAAACTGCGCTGTTGCAACCGACTTCGACTATGCTGGTGGCGTATGGAGGAACAAAACTAAAGCCAGAAGGTGTGGCCAAGCTGCAGTGTGTCACACCCAAAGCGCAAGTTTGCTTACCCTTTTACATAACCAGACATTCATCCATTCCAATACTTGGTAAGGAAGCATGTGAACGGATGCAGCTGCTGAAAAGAGTCGAGACTGTTGTAATGATGCATCCTACCTCCAAAGAGGAGTTGATAGCAAAACATCCAACAGTTTTTGAAGGACTTGGTCAGTTTCCAGGTGAACATCATATTCATGTCGATCCGAAAGCAATCCCAGTCATACATGGCTGTAGAAAAATTCCCTTAGCAGTGCTTGGCAAACTGAAGGGCACACTGGATCAGACGTTGCAAGCAGATGTTATAGCACCAGTCACCCAGCCCACTCCATGGGTTAACAGTCTTGTCGTCACTGAAAAAAAGAATGGGTCATTACGAGTTTGCCTGGATCCTCGTGACCTGAATAAAGCCATTCTTCGTCAACACTTCTCTATCCCAACAACGGAAGATGTACTGTGTAAGCTTGCAGGAAAGAAAATTTTCTCCATCTTTGATGAAAAAGATGGTTATTGGCAAATCAAACTTGACACAGACTCCTCCCTGCTATGCACATTCAATACGCCATGGGGTAGATACAGATTCAAACGTCTGCCATTTGGTGTCAAGTCTGCTAGTGAAGTCTTCCAGCAGTACAATAATGAAGTGTTCGGTGACATAGAAGGTGTACATATCGTTGCTGATGACATGATTGTCGCAGCTGCCACAGAACAAGAACATGACATCATTGTGGCTAAAATTATGGAGAGAGCAAAACAACACAATGTGAAATTCAACCCTGACAAGATTCAGTACAAGGTGAACAATGTGCATTTCATGGGACATGTGATAACTCCACAGGGGGTGAAAGCAGATGATGGCAAGATACAGGCAGTAGTAAGCTTGCCAACACCTACAGATAGACAATCACTACAGCGTCTTTTGGGCATGATCAGATATCTCGCCCCGTTTATCCCAGGTGAGGCATCACTCACAGCACCTCTCAGACAGCTGCTGAGAAAAGACATTGCATTCCAGTGGCAACCTGAACATGACACTGCATTGTCTGCACTCAAAACAGCACTGACCAACACACCAGCTCTCAGGTACTATGACCCCAACATAGCACTCACCATACAAACAGATGCATCTAAAGATGGATTGGGATCATGTCTACTGCAAGAGGGACAACCAATAGCATATGCATCCAGGGCTTTAACAGATACGGAACAGAACTATGCCCAGATCGAAAAAGAATTGTTGGCAATAGTTTTCTCCACCAAATATGTATGGACGCAGTGTGAATGTCCAGTCGGACCATAAGCCATTGGAGGCTATCTTCAAGAAACCACTGAGCAAAGCGCCAGCGAGACTCCAACATATGCTCTTACAGCTACAAAAATATGACCTCATCGTCCACTACACACCAGGGAAGGACATGTTAATTGCTGATGCATTGTCACGCGCTGTTGCTGATGGTCAGCACACAAGTACAGAAGATCTCAGTGATGAAAGAGTTGTATATGCGCTTGAAGCAACAGCAGCTCTCAGTGAAGACATGCTAAATCAACTTGCAGAAGCTACTGCAAGAGACAGTACTCACCAGTTGCTTGTGAAGATGCAAAAGACAGGATGGCCGAAATTTAGAAAGCAACTTGATCCCTCGATTCATCAGTACTGGCCTGTTAGGCATACTCTGGCTGTGCGAGATGGTATATTACTTGTATCTGACAGGATCCTGATTCCAGAGTCAATGAGATCAGAGATGCTTAGAGAACTACACATCTCACATCAGGGGATGCAACGTACGAAAGCGCATGCCAGAAAGTTTATGTATTGGCCTAGTATGACCAAACATATTGAACATATGGTCGAGACATGTCCAACGTGCCAACAATTCCAGCCCAGGAACCAGAAGGAGCCGCTCATCTCTCATGACATCCCAGAGCTACCCTGGTTAAAAGTTGTAGCTGACATCTTCGAAATCAGAGGTCAGTCGTTTCTTCTGATTGTTGACTATATGTCAAAGTTCCCAGAGGTAATGAATATCAAAGACAAGACAGCAACCACTGTTATTGAAAAGATGAAAGCAGTATATGCCAGGCATGGCATTCCTAAAGAGCTAGTGTTTGACCATGTACCATTCGCAAGCTATGAAATGAAGAAATTTGCTGCAGAGTGGGGTATCAAGCTGACACACTCAAGCCCGACATACCCTCAGTCAAATGGATTGGCAGAGAGAACTGTCAAAACCATCAAATGTGCCCTGAAAAAAGCAGCACAGTCCGGCATGGACCATCACCTTGCTTTGCTTTCAATAAGAAATACTCCCATCACTGGCATGTCTTACTCACCTGCATAGGTTCTGATGGGAAGAGTTCTGAGGAGCACCTTACCAGCATCCAGTGCAGTCCTGCGACCTACAACCCCCAAGGGTGTTCATCAGGCGCTTCAAACCCTGCAAAAGAAGCAAGCTTGTCACTACAATGTGGGAGCAAAACCCCTGCCAGAACTGCATGCAGGAAATACTGTCCACATTGAAACAGACAGAGGGTGGCAGCCGGGTCTCATTGTCTCCAAGCGAGATGAGCCAAGGTCATACAATGTGGTCAATGCAGCCGGACGACAGTTTCGTCGCAACAGGCGCCATCTGAGAAAAACAACTCACAATCACACAGAAACACTCAACCCTGCAGATGAGCCACAGGATGGTACACACTCTCACATCCCAGGAGTACATGAAGTGACAGATCAGTCTGTTCAGTGTGTGCCAGATCAATCCTCGCATAAAAGCAGTACCACAACCACCAGGAGTGGTTGGGTGGTGAAAGTCCCTGTGAGGTTTCAGGAGTACTGTATGAACTGACTATATATTTGCCTAATAATTAAGGTTAAAAGTGTTTAAGCCTTGAACTGCTTATTTGACAAGATGTTAAGATAAATGAAAAATAAGAAAAATTAAAATGTTCCTGTTATGTGGGCTTTAAGGTCTATATTCATTGTTTATATGTCCTGTTTATAGCTAATATTGTTTTCTAAGAAAAAGGGGGATGTGGTGTAGTTATACACATTTATGGTGTAATTGCATATTGACGCCACCTTGGTTTTACTGCTCTGGAGTTACCATGAGTGAGTAAGTGAGTGATCCTGGAGTCATCCGCACAGGCTGGTGAGCAGCGCAAGTTGTTAGTTCGTGTTCAGTAATAAATACATTAGTCCTGAGATATACACCTCCGTGTGTGTAGTTTATTAAATACACTACACCAGAAGAAACACTACACATAGATATGTCTTTCCTACCTTTCACAGGTTAATTCTGTGTAAATTAAATATAATTGTGTATATATTGATTGCTGTTTTTGAACATGACTGCTGAATGTGATCATGTTTACTGATTGCTGGCGTGTAACAAATTTTTTTTTTGTGACATCAGAACTGCTCATAATTACTTTCAATTTAATGTTTGTATTTCACAAAATGTAAAATGTCTTATTTTGGTGCAGAATATACTGTAACTTTTAAACAAGTGCATTTTGAAAATCTGTAATCAGTATCTGCCTGTAATAAGATCCACTGAAGGCAAGTTGACTGAACACAAGTGCAGCTTTATTCTAGTGATGTTATTCCTGATCCAGAGGCTTTAAAGCTTGTGTCGAGAACATCAGCCGGAGCTGCATATCGAGGCTTGAATTGTTTTATTGAAATGACGTCACTGGTGACGTTCGAAGCCTCGTTTGAGTGCAGTGTTTCGAGAAGGTGTTCACTTTTGGTGGAACAATGTGTTTTTTTTCCCTCTCATGTTACACAAGCACTTCCACTTCTCTCTGTCCAGTCCACCTTAATCACTTTTACTTTTTTATCCAGTTTAAAGAACTTTGTTCCCTTTCATGGGAACATCGACGCTACGTCCAATGACATGATGGGAACCCTCTGCATTTTGTGTTCGTGAAGCACCTCTGTATCCAACCAATGAAGAAACGTGACGTCAGAGTGTCTTCAGCAAGCGCTATCTGTATCTTGTCTGTCTTATTTATTGTCGTTTGTCCCTGCTATTGCACACAGTGATCTCTTTGCCCGACAAGAGTTTCAAAGCACAAAAATAATAAAATATATATATAAATGGCGGAAAAGCAGCAATTTATGAAGTGTGTTCCTCCCTGCCCGTGTTTCATTTCGGGTGGGGATACACTCGAGATGTGTGTGAGATGCCTGGGAGTTGAGCACGCACAGGCAGCTCTCGAGGGAGCAGCCTCGGCCGACAGCCAGCTCCTCGGCGCACAGAGCGCAGCAGTAAGCCAGTGTGGCCACTCGTGCTCCCCCGCAGAAAGCTTGGGGACCGGGGCGGTCGGCACAGGCGAAGCCTTCCGGGTGTAGGGTGGATCTGAGGACTGTCATTATCTCCCGGAAGGCTTCCAAGAAAAAGTTCTGACGCCAGTCGTCCAGGGCTTTTGAGGGCAGTCCCCTCCGGGGAGGTTCGGCTATTAAAACATCAGATACCCGTTCCTCTCCGGTGCCCTCAGGGGGCCGTTGTGCCAACCCTGCCACCCAGTGTGCGTCAGGGCGCAGCGGTCTCCACTGATCCTCCGAGGAGGGTCAGCGATTGATTCGTATGTCTGCTGGTGCGCTGTGTCAGATGAACAAGCCAAGTGCTCAAAAAACACCAGAGACCAGTCTTGAGAGACTGGTACCCTTAGTAGAATATGTGGAAGAATGGAAACGTCTCCTGAACATTTCGAAATGGTTGCTGCTCATGGTAGAACAGGGTTACAGAATTCAGTTCGGTTCTCGACCGCCCAAGTTCAACTGGGTTCTTCCCACTGTGGTAGCCCCAGAGCAGTCTCTGGTGATGGAACAAGAGGTTACAACGCTTTTGCAAAAAGGAGCTATAGAAAGGGTTTTACAGCCATTACTTCATTGTTCCAAAAAAGGATGGAGGGTTGCGTCCGATCATAGATTTACATGTGTTAAATCGATCTGTAAAGAAGTTGAAGTTCAAAATGCTTACACTCAAACAGATTATTCCACAGATCAGGTCCGAGGACTGGCGCGATTGACTCCTACTCGTGTGAATTCCATTCGCTGGGCTGTGAATGGGGTGAAGTTAGGCCAGTCACTCACTGTCAAACAGTTCCAGAGGCTGCTGGGTCTGTTGGCAGCTGCGTCCAGCTTAATTACTATTGGCCTCCTGCACATGAGACCCTTACAGTGGTGGCTCAGGACCAAGGGGTTCTCCCTGAGGGGAAATCCTTTTTGCATGATCAAAGTCAACACTACGGTGGTCTCATATATAAAACATCAGGGGGGTTTGCGGTCTCGCCTGCTGTGCAAACTGGTCAGCCGCATTCTCCTGTGGGCCCAGGGAAAACTCCTTTCATTGAAAGCAGCATATATTACGGGGTGGTTAAATGTGGGAGCGGACGCTCTGTTGAGGCAAAGTGCGAGACCACGGGAATGGAAACTCCACAACGAGGTGGTGAAGTTGATATGGAAAACTTACGGTTGAGCTCAAGTCGATCTATTCACCACAGAGGAGTCAACTCAGTGCCCTCTGTGGTACTCTCTGGAGCACCCAGCACCTCTAGGGCTGGATGCTATGCTACAGACATGGCTGAGGCTGCGTCTGTACGCATTTCCCCCAGTCTCATTGCTCCCGGGAGTTCTGGAGAAGGTTCCCCAGGAGAGGGTTGACCTAATATTGGTGGCCCCTTACTGGCCGACCAGAATATGGTTTGCGGATCTAATATCTCTCCTTCACTGCTCTCTTATGGAGCTTCCTCTCAGGCAGGATCTCCTGTCACAAGCGGGCGGCACGATTCTCCATCCCTGCCCAGAAATGTGGAAACTGTGGGCCTGGCCTCTGAGGGGGCAAGGCTCATAGAATCCGGTCTCTCAACTGAGGTTGTGGAGACCATCTTTCAATCCAGAGCTCCCTCCATGAGGAAGTTGTATATGTATAAGTGGAAACCATTCGCTACATGGTGTGGCCAACGTAATATGGACCCTGTCCAGTCTCCTATTAGCTTCGTGCTACAGTTATACACTTCCTCCGCGGTGCACTGAGGTTGAGACCTGCAGTGCGCACAAAAACTCCGACCTGGGACCTAGCTATTGTGCTGCAAGGGTTAGCTAAGGCTCCCTTTGAGCCAATAGAAGAAGTGTCAGATAAGTTTCTAACACTAAAAACTTTATTTCTGTTAGCGAATTCATCCTTGAAAAGGATTGGTGATTTACAAGCGCTGTCAGTCGCTCCATCATGTCTAGCATTTGCGTAAGTAAGGCTTTTCTATATGCTAGACCGGGCTATGTGCCAAAGGTCCCCACCAAGGTCCCGGGTCCCATAACACTTGAGGCTTTCTGCCCGCCTCCATTCATAAATCAGGATCAGGAAAGATGAAATCTGCTTTGCCCTGTGAGGGCACTAGATGCTTATGTTCACAGAGCTGCCCTGTGGAGAAAAACATATCAATTATTTGTATGTTACGGGTCCTCTAGGAGGGGGGGCCCAGCATCTTCACAGAACTATTTATATATTTATTTGTGTATGTTAATGTATCTTGAACCATGTAACACACATTTTGGCACTGTCATACTCAAAAAAAAGAAAAGAAATTTTTCCTGCCCCATATTTCCATTGACCAGCATGTGTCTCTGTGTGCATTAGAAGTCTTCGAGAAATGAACCACTTTTCAACACATCTGTCTGGAAAGCTTCAAAGCTTCATCTCGCCATCACTACTTTATTCAACTAAACATGAACAAAATTAAAATTAGGGATGGGTAGTTCGATTCCCAGTGTCGACACACATCTGAAGTTTTCGACACACTAGTGCTTTGAAACAATGTTCTGGAGCATTGTTTGAAATGAGGCTGTCACGTGACATGTGGAAATGAAGCTTCGTTACCTCACTAACACGTCACGTCGGGCTCAAACAAATGAATATTTCCTAAAGCTGGTGAAGTGATTAGTAAGAAGCCGCTTAAGCTCCAGCACAGTAAAAAAAAAAAAAAATTCTTGAATAAAAATATGAAATTGCATTTGCATTTGTGCCTTTGTGTGTGTGTGTGTGTTTTAAATATGCATGTTTTGTAAGGAACACACAAAAAAAAGGTGCGATGAAATCACAGAAAAAAATCACAGACCTAATTTATTGGCATATTAAACAATCTATTTAGAAGGTGAAAAGATACAAGTTTGATGTGAGTAAAAACAAAGTCTTTATTGTCATTGTATTTTGTAAAATGCAATGAAATTTCGCTGCACACACGCACCACCATCTTTCTAATGACATATATGGTTAATAAATATAGCTACAAATAAACCTTAATGACATCCCAACAAACAAAACTGAATAACACAGGTAGTGTAGGGATTTTTATGGACACCAGATGGCAAAGTAGAGCACCGTTTCAAAAGCTTCGAAGCACCGATCCATTTTGTTGTAAAAGCCTCACTGCTTCAAAAGCTTCGTTCGGCACATACCTAATTAAAATAACAAACAAACACTTGACTAAGAAACATGAACATAAACCTCACCAACAGCAGCTGAACAAATCCAGACAAAAGATAATGATAAAATGAGGGATATATATACACACAGACACTAATGAACAAACACCTGAACACAACGAACCAATGAAAACGTGTCACATGAAACAAGGAACCAATCAGAACATGACACATGAACAGGGGCGCACATGATCACATGAGGAGCAAGACTGTGAGAATTATACAAAATAAAAGACATGACAACATAAACTAAACTAAACCCAGAACAGATGTGACACTGCCTCACGGTGCAGCACTAAAACAGATTAACCTTTTCCAAAACTTGTTTGATTGTCTTCTGCTTCAGGAAATACTTTATTCCTTAATCTGTTAATGTTCGTTTATACAATTATTCATTGTTCATGTTCGTTCAAAGTGGATTAACTAATGTTAACAGAAAACTTTTGTATTTAAAAATGTATTAGTTGTGGAATTACAAATTTAAGAATCTGTTTAAAATCTGCAGATCCTACATCCTGACCATTTGGCAGGACAAGCTCAAGATACAGCAGTGCTTTTGTCTCTATGATAATGTAAAGGTATAGGTGATACTGCCAGACTGATTGGATTAGCACCTATGCATTTGAATGACACAGTTATGCTGATTAGACCATGGCTAGGAAATGTAAGCAATGATCTGATTCCTGTACTGCATTTGCATCCTTTGTTTAGATTGTCCACACCTCTACTCTATGTATCCCTCCCCCTTGAATGTATATGAACTACCAAGTCACTGCTTTAGTTAGATTTTGGATGACCACAGCGACGCACAGCGTGTTTCTCAATAAAGAGTAAATTCTGCTTCAAGAGATCCCAAAGTCTCCTGGTCTATGCTTCTGAGATTTCCAACATAGTAAATGATGAAACTGACATTAAAGTTATTAAATGCTGTACTAGTATTATCCGTCATTGGTTTATGTTAACTAACGTAGTTAATGTTCACAAATGAAAGATTATTGTAAAGTGTTAGTGAGTCGAAAATGTGTCTGAAAACAACCGACATAAACACATTTGTCCCAGTGATCAAACCAAGGGTGACATTGACACAAAAGTACCTTAAAGATGATATGAAATGAATGTGTCAACTAACATAAATAGATTGATGATTTCAGCCTTTGTATTGTTTCAATGTCGGTAGTATATTTAAATGAACAATGTGTCGTCTTTCTCCATGTTACCTGCACCTCGATATCCCTGTTTATTTGTCTGCAAATGTCTGCTGGATGAAGATAAACATGTTAGTTGATCATCACAGATCTGAGTCATTGTCTTTTCTCTTTCTCTCTTCAGTCGAAAGGGCTTTAAACGATACCAGACAATGAATAAGGGTCTTATCTAGCGAAACGATCGGTCATTTAAAAAAATAAATAAAAAAGTTAATAAAATTTAATAATAAAAAAATAAATTAATAAAAAATAAAAGTTAATAAAAAATAAAAAAAGTTGTCACGTAATACGCAATTACGTTGAAAAGGTCATGCTTGACGTAGGCGGAAATACGAGTCGGTGTTGACAAGTTCAACGTGCAAATACTAAGTCAAACGTTGTTTACAAAAAAAGGTAAAACAACAATGTCGGACGATTTTGAACTTCGAGGAGAAGATGAGTTTTTCGCCCTGCCCTACCTTTTTGAACCACAATACACAGAGGAAGAAATTAGCCGGATGGAAGACACTGCTGCAGCGACACACACCTCTCAAACATCGGGCAGACGAAGATCTAACGAGACGTGGTGGTGCACATGTGGCAAATGCCAACCATTGCCAACAGAGGAAGAATCTCAATGCTGCCACGACTGGAACATTTCAATCAGTCGGTGAGTCCCTGTTTCCATCTCGCTGCATTACCGGACAAAATGGATTTCCACCGTTACTGAGCAACAGCGTTTTAAGGGGGTCGCACACCGGACATGAAGCTCAGTGCCGCGCCACGTCTTTAAAATTCGAACGCATTGTTTTCAATGAGTGTACACACACCGGCGGCGACATTCGGCGCCTGTCTGCGGCGCCCAGCTATGACTCAGGAAGTTGTTCAAAATCATGCCATGCCACAGAGCGCCATGTACATTGTTTTACATTAAATGTATATTATATTTCTCTCAAATTGCTGACTTCACCCTGTGCTATAAGATACATCAGTTTTACATTCTTAGTTTAACAGCTTGAATAAAGTCTAAAAATGTATAATAAACATAGCCTTTTCTTTCATTTTGCTTTGTTGTGACATCTTTCCATGTACACTAACCTCAGTGCGAAATATTAAGGCATAGGCATATGTAACGTTTGGTGCCCATTGAAGTCCATTATATGGAGAAAAATCCTGGAATGTTTTCATCAAAAACCTTAATTTATTTTCGGCTGAAGAAAGAAAGACATGAACATCTTGGATGACATGGGTGTGAGTAAATTATCAGCAAAAGTTTATTTAAAAGTGAACTAATCCTTTAATGCTGAAAGAAAGCCATTTAATCACGCGGAAATCCTTTCCATGATTTAATTACAATAATTCAAAGAATAGCTTTTGAGTGTTAATAAATTAAAACCTTTCTATCAGCGCTGCATCTCCATCTGAAGAAAGATTCAGAAATTGTATTAGTTAACAGGTTTGTATGTGTATCAGTAAAAAGAGCATTAAACTTTGAAGCATTTTAAACTTTGTGGTTTTAAAATTGTTTCATATGCTGGAATCTGACAAATCTTTGCTGTGAAACAAGACAGAAGTAAGAACAGACTAAAACACAATGTAACAAATTGTCATAAATGGCTGGTTGTAATGAAGCTCAAGGGCGATGGAGAATACAATAACACTGTCTTTAATCACAAATCTAACACATATGAGAGATAAAACACAACCACTTTATCATAAATGACAGAACAATGAACAGACAGAACTAAGAGTTTAAATACACAGACAGAGTAATCAAGGTAAAACAGAACAGCTGCAGGAACTAATTAACAACAAGAACACTAACTAGGGAACACACACAGACAGCAACACCATGATAATAAAACACAACAAAACTGTTTCACAAACAGATTATTCTGAAATGTTACATTTATACTGGACTAATGATACTTTTCACTAAATCTTTTATTAAACAAAATGTGTATTTAGAGATTGTAAATTACACTCCAAAATGACTTAATAATCGATTCAAGTATAATATATTAATGTATTAAACATTTGAAAATAGTTAATTTAAATGTTAATTTTTCTATTGTTACTATATTGATCCCATATATTAATGAACTGAACATGGATTTGAGTCATTTTCTCTTTCTGTCTTCAGTATGAGTGGATGCAGTATTACAGAGAAACAGTGTGTCATCCTGACTTCAGCTCTGAAATCAAACCCGTCACACCTGAGAGAGCTGAACCTGAGCGGGAATAAACTAGGAGACTCTGGAGTGAAAAACCTCAGTGATCTACTGATGAACCCACAATTCAAGCTGGAGAAACTACAGTTAGTATCATTATACTGTATTTACTGTTTAGTTTATTTTAAGTCAACAGGGCACAATCACATCATTTGTAGCGCTGCATCTCCATCTGAAGAAAGATTCAGAAATGGTTTTAGTTAAAGGATTAGTTCACTTTCAAATTAAAATTAGCCCAAGCTTTACTCACCCTCAAGCCATCCCAGGTGTAATGACTTTCTTCTTTCTGATGAACATAATCAAAGAAATATTAATAAATGTCCTTATGCATCCAAGCTTTATAATGGCAGTGAACGGGATCAATGAGTATGTAGTGATTTTGGACTAGCCTCACTCGAGGGTACCACGAATTTAGTGGTTTATGGTCTTAGATATTAATATTATCTACTATTTCTCTCTGCTGTTTTCTCGCCTCTTTGCCAGATTATTATACGTGTTTTCTTACGTGTTACTCGGCTCTTTATGCTAACCAGCCTTCATTTAGTGTTCTTTGTATTGTTAGTCTTAGTCTCAGTCTTGTCTGTTTGGTCCCACCGTGTATGTCATACCTGTTCTCTGCCTAGTCTCCCTTCAGCCTGAGATCGCTTGTTCACCTGCCATCTGTGGTGCTGGGTATTCTGGTTGGGGACTGAGTTTTCACATTGCTGCGAGCCCTCTGTCAAGCTCAGGACTCCTCTTCAGTTTATTTGAACTTTTAGTTCTCCAGCTGCGAGCATCCAAGAAGCTGGTGCTCGGCAGACTGCCTGTGTTTCTCTGAAACAAGACAGAAGTGAGAACAGACTAAAAAACAGTGTAACAAATTGTCATGAATGGCTGGTTGTAATGAAGATCACGATGATGGAGGATACAATAACACTGTCTTTAATCACAAATTTAACATGTAGAAAAGATAAAACACAATTTTATATATATATTAATCTACAGTGATAAACTTTTTTTTTTTATTTTTGGGAGTGAGGACGGATCCAGACTTGGATTGTAACTAGTTTCCTTAAATGCTCCTGTCTAGGTTTGTTCGTTTATCATTAAGTTTCCATGATTTTGCTGGTTTATTAGTGACTGTATGACATTTATTCATGATTCATTTAACTCACACATGAACTGAACATGGATTTGAGTCATTTTCTCTTTCTGTCTTCAGTCTGTATGGATGCTGGATTACAGAGAAACAGTGTGTCATCCTGACTTCAGCTCTGAAATCAAACCCGTCACACCTGAGAGAGCTGGACCTGAGCTGGAATAAACTAGGAGACTCTGGAGTGAAAAACCTCAGTGATCTACTGATGAACCCACAATTCAAGCTGGAGAAACTACAGTTAGTATCATTATACTGTACAGCAGTTACAGTGTGATTGAAGTTTATTTATTTTAAGACAGCAGGACTTATGTTTCATTCTTTATAGCAGTGCACTTTCTGGGGATTCCCTATTGGTCACATTTTCGGTTTTTGTTATTTTTATCTAGTTAGTAATAGTTGAATTACCAGCATTTGATATGATGATTGTGTACTTGCAGAAATCTGCATTTTCAACAGAGAATAAAGAATAGAGACATCAAATAAATAGTTAAAATGAAAGTGAAGAAACGGTATCTTCAGCACACAGAACTAGTGTAACTGGGCTTCAAAACAGACTATTGGAAACTAAATGCTACTGAAGCTCTTCAATAAGATGAACATCATAGATGTCCTATTGTTATTTCTCTGTCTTTAGACTGTGTGGATGCAGTATTACAGAGAAACAGTGTGTCATCCTGACTTCAGCTCTGAAATCAAACCTGTCACACCTGAGAGAGCTGGACCTCAGTATAAATAAAATAGGAAACACAGGAGTGAAGCACTTATGTGACGTACTGAAGGGTTCACACTGTAAACTGGAGAGATTGAGGTCAGTAACATTCTTCACAAAATGATTAAAATCACTTTAACAGTTTAAACTAAAACACTTTATACTCAATATCTCACAATGAGTCTGAGTTCAAATTATATTGTGAAAAATTCTTCACCTTAATGATTTGTTTGTAAGATGATCTCTCTTCCTCTGTGTCTTTCTAGTCTACTGGACTGTGGCATTACAGATGTTTCTTCTTTAACTCAGTCTTTGACTAACTCAAAAGCACTGCAGTTTTTAAAACATCTTGATCTGAGACACAATACAATCAGAGACTCAAAGCAGCGGCTCAGTGACGTGTTACGAGACTCAAACTGTGACCTGAGGTGAGGAAACATCACTGATATTAAAGATATCTTCATTTACCTCTGATATGTGAACAAACCTTTCCAATTTTCGTGAAAGGAAATGATCACTAAGCTTTATTGAAACAAAGGGTTTGTGTGAAAACAAAATGTGAAGTTATTAAAAGGAGGAAAGAGACAAAGGAGGAAAGAGAACAAAAGCACACTGTCACAGCTTTATTCAACAACTGCTTTATTAACTGTGTCAGTAGTGAATCACTTCAGTCTGAAAATAGACTTGTTCAGATTGTAGGAAAACGCTGCACTCCTGCTAAAATCAGTGCGTTCAGCTTCAGCTCACAGCCGTCCAGCCTCACATGAGAAATGTCTCTGTCTCTGGTGTGTTTTTACTCTGACAAGCAACACGTCACACTACTTTACACTCACTTTACTTTCAGTTATTTACTAAGAGCCCTACAAACATAGTTTAAACTATAGGACAAACGGCTTTAACTAAAGGTTCGTGTTTTAATTCAGAATATCATTTGTATTTGCACCCTGTGGTTTATTCCATATGCCGTACACTCATTAGTTTCTTCTTTAAAGTCACTCAATAGGAGTCACACCAACACAAACATATCAACGTGATTTGTGGTTTAAATGTATTATATTTAAAACACAAATATCTCTGTCATGTAAAGTCAATGATTAATCTGATTACAGGAATTTAATGTAACTTCTTTTTACTTAAAAAAACAGTAATTGAAATATAGTAACTAATTTGCACTTTGAACACTGATTGTTTTCTCTTCTTTTTCACCTTATAGAGTTTAATCGCCAATAGAATTCAGATAGCGATCAGCTGCCAAACACGTCTGATGGATGCTTATATCATAGTGTGAAATCATCATGAGAGGAGCAGAAACCATCAGGTGATCCACAGAAGAGTCTCACTACTGTGTCTATGAGGAGAAATAAATGTGTGATTAATGTGTAAATGTGTTTCATACAGATGGAAGAGACTCAGATTTTACAATGAAATAAAGCAGCATGTGTGTTAGAAACATGATTAATGAATGATTATTGTTGCTTTAGTATTCAGCCAAATGAAGGTGTAGTTTTATTTAAAGGTGAACAGGAGGAAGAAGCTCAGATGAGTCTGTCAGCAGAAATCTTCAGGCTCTTCAGTATCAGACCTACAAATATAATAATGTTTGGACTGAACTCATCCATAACTTTTAAAATGTTTCTAATCATAAACGTGATCATCAAGTATAGCACATAAATGTATCAAAATATATTAAATGAGCTAAGTTGTTCGTAGAGACCATTGGTGGCAGTAGTTCTACGAAGGCGGTAAGGATCTCAAACTGAAGTCTTCTGTATGAAGCAGTTGTTGAAGGTGGGAGTTTTGAGGCTTCAGAAGCTGATCTTTATGAGGATTCATCAGTGAGAAAACAGAAACAATAACTTAATGTACTGTGAAAAGAAAGAAACTTCAGTTTACTATTGTAAAACTGTTAAGGCTAAGCACTTTGAACTTTATATTCCTACTGATCATGCTCACTGGAGAAGCACTGTGGCTGTGGAATACCCATAATCCCTTGATCTTTAATAATTTTGTGTTTGGTCAAAGCAAAGATCTGTAAATAACAGTATGTTGAATTAACATCTTTGAGCTTTGTTGTAAAGTTGTGATTTGTGATAAGTGTTTTGTTGTTTTTTGTAAAATTGTTTATAGTGCTGAACTATAATCTCTAAATTTTCATCAAACAGATGATGATGGACTGTTGATCAAATGAGCTCAACAGACTTCATGATCAAAGAGAACATCGTAAGTTCACAAAAAAAAAAGTAAAACTAAATGTAAAGTTAAATGAAGCTGAACTCAACTGGAGTGTTATTTGTGAATTTATTTGTGAATTTATTTGTGAATTTGTATATTCCTATTTTTTTATTTGTCTTTTTTTTTTTGGATTCTTTTAATTGTGGTAAATTTCTTTGTCCATACTGAAGATAAAAGAACATAATGAATAAAAAAATGTTAAAACGACTCACCGACATATAGATGGATAGGCTATGAGTGAAAACATCTACTTTATGATTTATTTGTTGATTTTGGCAGATTTTCTCCTCTTACCACACAGTAATTCAACTCCAGTGAAGCTCCACTTACAGCAATTCACCAATAAATGCTGTAATATTTCCATCAGTCTGCAAGTACTGACCGGAGAAGTTTTTCGAAACTCTGAATCAATTAAACCAATTGACTCACAATATGATTCACTGTTTCGAAGCGCTTGAAATGCCTCATGTTAGCGACACCTGCTGGTCTAAATGGTGTAAATAAAACAAAAATGTCCAAATGTAACCTCAGTTCCCTGAACGAGACACTGCATCAGAGCTGATGCTATGGGGTTTGAACTACTGAAGCTTTATGAAAACTCATGGCTCAGAATTCACCCGCCAATGGCGTTCAAGCACACAAAATGAAGGCAGGTCCCCCTGCTGGACACCATTGCCTCAGAATCTTTGGACTGAAGCAGAGCACAGCTGACATGACTCTGAGCTACAAAACACAGCAGCTTTATGCAATGTCTCGTTCCCTCCTTTCAGGGAAACAAGGTTATGTTGGGTAACCAGAGACGTTCCCTTTTGAGTTCGGTTCACTCGACATTGCATCAGAGTTGACACTATGGGGATCTCATAAATCCTGCCGTGTTCATAGCGAGGGTCAAGCTCAGCTGCAAAAGAGCCATTGACCTTCAGCTAAAACACTTCATGCAGTGGAAGACCTCATAAACTCAGTGGCATAGCAGCTAAAAGAGCAAGTTACACAAGCATTATACTACCCCTTGTGAAAAAAAAGTGCACTTTAGTATACTTTTATAAAGTGTACTTATTGCACAAATAATATACTTAAAAAGAACACACTTAAGTGTGAATTAAATGTAATGTTTTCAGCCGCTTAAGTGCATTCTATTTGTAATTAATTTTAAATATATCACAGATTCATATTAAGTTCATATTAAATGCAATAAGTTGAATTTCTGAGTGATTTACTTAAGTGCGACTTTAATACAATTTTTTATGTACTTTGAAATATGGTAAAAGTGTACTTCCGAATGTACTGACAAGCAACTAATGTGAACTAAAATATACTTCAATGTAATTTACATTCTGTCACGGTAGAACACAAAGCAAACAGGTAGATCCAAGTGCAGCGATAGGGGTTTATTTAGGGCAAATCCAAAAGCGTAATCCAGTTAACAAGCAGGGGTCAAAATCCAAAAACAGCAGTCCAACAAAAAACTAGAAACAAAACCAGCGACATTACCCCCCTCAAAGGAGCGGCTACCAGACGCTCTACCAGAAAAAAAAAAAAAAAAAAAAAAAACCAGCAACTCAGTAGGGAGGTGGACAGGAGGAGGATCAGGGGGAGGGTTGGTGGGTCAGATCCTGGGTGTCCTACTGGACACCAGGGCGGTGCTGGAGGATCTAACCAGGTGACCACTGGAGTGGACTCACCGGCCGGAGCGGGCTCTGGAGTGGACTCACTGGCTGGAGCGGACCCACTGGCTGGAGCGGACCCACTGGCTGGAGCGGGCTCTAAAGTGGACTCACTGACTGGAGCGGACTCACTGGCTGGAGCGGCCTCCAGGCCTCGAAAGATGAAGGAAGCCTTTGGGCTGGAACATTTACACTGGTGACGGCCTCCGTGCCCGTATGAGGATGACTCTGCGAAGCCCGTTCTCTCCGACTGCTGAGATAAGCAGCAAATCTCCAGAAGTCAACACTCCGTAGCCCCTCCATCTCGCATTGGGGCAACGGCTCATCAAGGCAGCGATTAAAAAGATCTTTCAAAGCCGCATCATTGTAACTCAGCCCCACCGCCATCGCCCAAAAGACCTTGGCAAAGCAGCCTACCTCCCATCCGTCTTGCCGTAGGGCCCTCAATGCCCGAAGTTGAGCCATCCGCTCCTTACTGTGGACCGAGAAAGGGATCCGGAACTCCATGCCGCTGGATCTATTATCTGGTGGTTCGTTCTGTCACGGTAGAACACAAAGCAAACAGGTAGATCCAAGTGCAGCGGTAGGGGTTTATTTAGGGCAAATCCAAAAGCGTAATCCAGTTAACAAGCAGGGGTCAAAATCCAAAAACAGCAGTCCAACAAAAAACTAGAAACAAAACCAGCGAACAAGAAAACCTGGGAACAGACATCTGGGGTGACAT
The DNA here is from genome assembly GCF_024489055.1 of Chanodichthys erythropterus. Classification (NCBI taxonomy): domain Eukaryota; kingdom Metazoa; phylum Chordata; class Actinopteri; order Cypriniformes; family Xenocyprididae; genus Chanodichthys; species Chanodichthys erythropterus. The sequence goes on from NC_090236.1 coordinate 39,363,685, forward strand.
TAACAACGAACCACAAACACAGACAGAAACACCTCAGTATAAATACACAAACACTAATGAAATGATGCCAAACAGGTGAGTGCAATGATAATGAGATAATGAGTCCGGGGAGTGCGTGATGGGATATGTAGTCCTTGGGGTGAAAACAGTCCAGGATGGAGTGCCCTCAAGTGGCTAATTCGGGCACTCTCACTGACGGTCGTGACACATGTACACTGTTATATCATTTAATACATTTGTAATTACATTATTTACATTTGTTATTACATTATTTGTAGTTACATATAATAATGAAGTTACAATTTAGTATATTTCAAAATAAAATCAAAACCCTCTACATTTATTGACAAAACAATCTCTAAAACAAATACACAAAAACCTTTTTGTTGATGCACAAGAAAAAGCCAAGAAACACTATACAAACACAAACAATTACTACACTTTAACTCTCATATAGAAAGAGTCTGGAGGACAGAGAGGCTTATATGCACTATCATTTTCTCCCTCACATACAAAGGTACCTAAAACCTACCCATCACTTTCTGCATTTTTATAAAATCATTCGGTATGATCTATAAGATGATAAATGAGATACAAACAAAAATGTATACAAACAAAATGTAAAGAAAAGAAAAGATTCAAAATTTTGGGTAACACTTTACAATAAATTTTTATTAGTTAACTATTTTAGTTAACTATGAATGAAAAATACTTCAAAGCATTTATTAATCCTGGTTAATAATCATTTTAACATTTACTTATGTAACTTTTGATTTTAATCACGCATATGTTAATAGATAATGCACTGTAAACTAACATGAACAATGACTATACATTTGTAACGAAGTTCGTAAATATGGGAAGAAGGAGGCGGGAACCGGCAAACATTCAACAAACTTTAATATAAAATAAACAAAGAACAAAACGAAAGTAATGCCGGCAGACCCTCGCGGACGTCTGCCGGCCACACAAACATAATGAAACATAACATAAAGTCCAGGCCTGGTCCTCTCTCGTCCTTCATTGTAGTCGCTCCTCCTTTTATGCTCCCGGAGCTCCTCCATGAGGGACTCAAGACTAGCGCTGTTCCCTCACGGCTCTCGCCCGCCCTGGTCGCCACATACCCCAATCGCCCCTCGCAGGCCGGGGGGTACTCCCGAGACTGCGCTCTACTCCCCCCCCGGGGCCTGTCTCGGCGGCCGCAGCGCCTGGGGGTAAGGACAGACGAGACGAGAGAAAGGAGACGGAAGCAAGGGGAGCGACAGGACGAGAGAGGGGAGAGAGGAAAAAGAAAGAGGAAAAACAAATTCTGGGTCCGGTTCCCAGACACACTGCCGCTCGGTCCTCAGCCTGCCGAGAAGCTTTTCCTCGCAGTGCCACATGCGATGGCACTGGACGCTTGGTGGACGGCCCGATCCTCGACCGCCTCCTGGCGGCCGGCGATGGCTCCTCCGGCTGAGGGCAGCCGGCAGCGAGTCCCCCGTCCCCTGCTCCTCCCCTTCATGGCGGACGGCAGCAGGCTCCGGCCCACGGCGGACGGCGGCGACTCCTCCGCTCCCTCCTGACCTGGACGGCAGCCACCCCACCTTGTCCCAGGAGCACGGCATCCGGGTCTCCGTCCCACCTTTCACTATGCTCCAGCACCACCGCCTCGGGCAGCCTCTTGCGGTTTTCACTCCCACACTGCCCGAACTCCGCAGCACCGCGATCCCCCTCAGCAGCGAGGGCTCTCCGGCAGCATGTCCCTCCTTCCTCCCGGGTTTCGGCACCAATGTAACAAGGTCAGTAGATGTGGGAAGAAGGAGGCGGGAACCGGCGAACGTTGAACCAAACTTTAATACCAAAATAAACAAAGAACGAAACTAAAGTAATGCCGGCAGACCCTCGCGGACGTCTGCCGGCCACACAAACATAATAAAACATAACATAAAGTCCAGGCCTGGTCCTCTCTCGTCCTTCACGGTAGTCGCTCCTCCTTTTATGCTCCCGGAGCTCCTCCGTGAGGGACTCAAGGCCGGTGCGCCTCCCAGGTGAAGCTCATTAATACTCGCGCCACCGGCCTCGCACCGTTCCCTCACGGCTCTCGCCCGCCCTGGTCGCCACAACATTTTATTAACTAACTTGAAAAAACTATATTTTTTATTACCTAATGTTAACAAAAGATGAATAAATACAGTAAAAAGTTAATGCACATAGTTAGATCATGTTGTCTAATATATTAATTGATGTTAACAAATGAGACCTTATTGTAAAGTGTTATCGAACCTAGTTACTTATAAGCTCTGAAACCTTTACTAGCAGGAATATTAAACAGGACCAAAAGGTTTCTTCTAAAATCTTTCTCCAGCATTACAGTGAATGTAATTTTGAAAAGAAAAACAAAACAAAAAACTTGACAAATTCCAAAGGCACAAAAACAAGAAACCAAAATTGTCTATCACCAACTTTTTTGAAGTTGTAGGAAAAAGTGCTCAGTGTGTCCCAGAAGCTCTCCATCGGCAGGAAACCTCAAATGTCCATGAAGCTGCGCACCATCTCTACACAGTATGCGTAAATGGACATGTTCCAAAGAGGCAGGCAAGTAAAAAAAAAATACCTTGAGGAAAAAGATAAACAGAAGGAAAACAATTGTTTGTAAACAGAGTCTGTCCATTATTATAATTGGCTCAATTGAATGAAAGCAATATAGAGATATAGTTGCACTCCAAAGTTTATATACACCTTTGTAGTTCTGAAAATAATCAAAAATTAACAAAGACATTTGATGTCCTTTTCCACCACCCTCCTAGACCCATTTGGTATTCCTAAAGGCAAAGAGTTGCTGATAGTGATTGAAGCCAAGATGTGTACTGTGTACTGATAATTTCCTCCACTTTAATACTAGTTACAGTGTGAAATAAATATGAATGAACATCTGAAGGTATGTTACAAGATACAGTACAACTGATCCATAACATGTCACATTTAATCGCTCAGATCAGTGTTTCAACCGCGGAAAGACGTCAATAAAACAGCGTGTAAACAATGTCACGTAACGTCACATTTACTTCAGAAAAATCACATTCAGCATAAACTCATTAGTCAGCTATAAAGAGGAGCATTCTGCTAATTATATGCACCACGTTACATATTCATTATAATTTTATTTTAAATTTTTATTTTATTTATAATTGATTTATGTATTTAATGCATGTTTGAATAAATTATTTATGACAGCCATGATTTAAATGTTTATATTTCAAAAAACGAATTGGAGTAGAAATATGATTATGTAATTCTAAAGTTAGTATTATAACTTTATTATAAAAAAAAACTATTTATTGTAATTTAAGTGTTTGTATGTAAATAAGTTAATTTTAACCTTCAATATTATAGTTATATAGTACCAAGTGACTCCCTCATCTAGTTTATAGCATTATTTGAGAGAATTTTTTTCCTCAAGAAAATTTGTCATTAACTGTATCTGATATACATCCAAAATAAACGATATTGAATCGAAATCGAATCGCAAGCTTGTGAATAGAAATCTAATCGAATCGTGAACATTGTCAATACCCAGCCCTACTGAATACTGTTAGACTTAGCTGAAAAATATAAAGCACTATTTATTTCATTTGTATCTTTGTTCTATATTTATCTATGCTTATAATTTGTTCATTATTTTCTATGTGCATTCACTCACCTACAAAATCAACCCAATCCTCCTAGAATGATTACTTCTTTCCAAATAGAGCTATTTGAGTCATCTGGTGAATTTTTTTCATATCGCAATATATATATTGCAGAATTTTTTTTTTTTGCCAATATCGTGCAGTCCTTAACCAAATATTATTAAACTATTTAAATTATAAATGATGTGCTAACTAGTTTTGATTAGGTATTAACTTTGATGTGCAATGATCTCCCACATATTTTGCTATTATAACTGCACTTATTTCCGTTGTTGGTATAAGTGGCAGTGAGTGGTAATAGCAAGATGGTAGAAAACTATAAGTTTCTTGTCTGATAACGTTTCTTTAGTCATTTGGCCATCCTGCAGCCTAAACCACTGTAGGCAAATCACATTAACACCTTGCAGTATTCGCAAAATAATTTTAACAATAAAAGGGATCATAAAAATGTGCATGTTGTTTTTTTTTATTTAGTACTTCCCTGATGAAGCAGTTCATTCTGCAAGGTGTAAGCAAACTTTTGAACGCAACTGCATCACCTAAGATGAATTACCTCAGTCATCAGGACAACACTGTAGTAGAATCCTAGAAGAAAATCCTTCACATTTCCCACAAACACCAGGATTCCAGTGACCACACCATCTTCACTGACACTGGCCTTTAAACATAGAGAACATTTTTATAAATGTTATTATTCCTACTTTACAGGGAATTAAACATAACTTTATCAATTACACAAATATAGATAAATAACCCAAGACCCAAGCAAATTGAGCGGGCTTTCACACAGAATGCGTTTTGCTTTGAAAATAATGATATAATATCATTATAAATATATAATGATGAGATGGGGATTTGTAAGTGCACAGGTGAGAATGTATTACTTGCAAATAGAAAAGATTTAAAGCATTTAAAAGCTATAAGGATAGTTGATGGCAGTGTTTAGCTTGTAATGTGTGATCAGGATGTGCTGGCTGAATTAATGGTAAAACTTGTAACATCACCTCATCAATACGGGTCTTTGATTCCACACAGCTTGCACTGTATCTCCATTGACAGATCTGTACTGATCCTACAAAATGAATATATAACTAGATAAGCACAAAAAAATTACATATTACAAACACAAACAGTAATTGAACACCTCACTTTTCAAATGCAAAAAGAAAAACAGATTATAAGCAGTATTTCTAGAGGGGGTGATATATTGAACATTGCTGGTGGTTATAATAGCGTTTAGATGGATTAAATGTAAATGTCTTTGAATGTTACAAGATCAGATCTTTGAATTTAGTTCTGCAAATTTAACCTTGTCATTTAAAATGATTTAAAAAGTCAGAATTCAATTAAAATATTTTCAGCAACCAAATTCTTTAAACACGCCCACACACGCGATCACATTCATATATAAGAAATTATTATAATGCAATCATTAAAAAAATATAGTAAACATGATTAATTCCCCTCCATATTGCGATTAAACTAAACAAGTTACACTCTTAATGGCAATAAGAACTGCTATGTTACGGTGAAAAAAATAAAAATGAAGAGAGCATATATCAAGATACTTACTTGCTTCTTTATTTGTAGTACATAACGTCTCATCTGTAGTCATCCAAACGTGCAATCCTTTATTTTCTTCTTCTTTGATCAGCAAAGTTGCCTCGCGCATCGCGATCACAGAAAGATGGGTGAAAGTGCATTTTTCAAACTCTGGTGAAGTAGTACGCCGTCATGACGTAGTATTTTGGCGCATGCGCATTAAACAAAAAGTTTATAGGCTATGTGCATGATTTAATTTCTGTTCAAATTGAAGTTTTTCTAGTTCATTGTAGTGTTGTCACGATACCAAAATTTTGACTTTGATACGATACCCAACTTAAACGATACTATGGCAAAAACCTAAAACAGTAGGAAAAGTAAATAAATAACATATGACAGAACTTCTTTCTTCACCAGTGTGCAGCTGAAAATTCTGGATTTGAGCTTCATTGCCATGAAGTTACAGAGTTAGATTTAATATAATTTTTAAAGTTTATTATTTTCATGCTCATGAAAATTGCAAATTATGTGCTATTATGCTTTTTTCCTGTTTTTTTTTTTTTGTTTTTTTTATACATGTAAGCAGGGCTTGGCATTAACTTTTTTCGTTCACCAGCCACTGTGGCTAGTGGTTTTCCAAAGTAACTAGCCACTCAGCATTTTCACTGGCCACAATTTTGATTTTGGTAAATTACATTTTATATGATATGATTTATATGATTATATTAAATTTCTTTGAGTCATTTTACTTGATTTAGAAGATTTAAAACACTTTCAAACTTTTAAATGCAGACTGACCACTCAAATCAAGATTACATTGTATATCAGCTGGTATGTACAGGTGGGAAAGAGGTGGACAATATCAGCATGAGCTAGTATGAGAACAAGTTATTTGTGTTAGGCTATATAAAAGAACAAAGAAGCAAATTACAAAAACAACAGTAAATTAAAAATAATCTTTTTTTTTTTTTTCAGATACACTAGGATTATTCAACATATAGCCTACATTTATTTAACATCTTTTGTTGTTTGATTAACATTAATGACAGACAGGTAGGCCTATTTAATTGGGCTGCTGAATGCATGGACATAACTGACAAATATCCAGTTATTACCCACCTGTTAACGTCCACTTAAGCCATAACCGACTGTACTCTCGCGAGATACTCCACACGATGGACATTTAGAGTCTAGACATCTGTGTGCACGTTTATTTGACTATTCAGGCGCGAGGAGAACTGATCGCGCGCGCGACAGAGAGAGAGAGAGAGCGCACGCGACAGAGCGCTTCTGTTGTGTGTCATTCAGCGCAATTCCGCCTATCCCTCCTTCACTAACTGCACGTAAATAACGAATTGTGCGATTGGAATTAGAGCTATAATATAATTAGAGCAATGTTATTAAAGCATAAATTGGTTTAATATAACTGTATATTCCCTTCACATATTTATGTTTTTTTTCAATTAATTTTATTTTAGCAACCAGATATCACTTATTAGACTCAATAATACACCTCTTTGCGGATGTCTGCTTGCATGAGTAATATAAATAACACTCATTTAATTTTTGAGAGCATAAACATAACGCTGGCATCACATTCACTAACCTGTTGCTCTTTAAATTCTTTGTACAAATCGGGATGTTTGTCGGCAAGATGCTTTTGACTCCCCTGACTAACATATTTTGCAGACGGGCTTTGTGGTGTCCGTGGGCTTGGCCTGACTGTCGGCAATGTAAGCAAAATAATGCCATATTTTGCTTTGTGCATCTGCTTTCTCAAGAATTTGTGGATGGTCTGCAAGAGCACATGTATATGCAACCATACCTCTCGTTTTGTCACCATAAAAGCCGTTGCGCAGTTGAGAGGAATTAACACACCTTAGAAGCAGCGCGCTGCACGCACACTGCCCCCTGCTGTCGCACATTAGGAAATACAGCTGGTACTCAAAGTACCGGTACTAATAAAATGAAGAACCGTACCGTTTCTAAAAGCAGGGTATCGCGATACCTTTCTAGTACCAGTATATCGTGCAACACTAGTTCATTGTTGTAGTTCGACTGTACGTTTAGGGAACTTGACTCATTCACCTAACTAAAAGTCAATCATTTTTACAGTTTAGTCTGATTAAAATTATTAATGTATTTTAACTGAATATGAATTCAAATTAATTTTGTTTAGATTTGTTAAACCTTTGCTTGCAACTAATGCAATTAAATATGTTTATTCGACTTAGAACAACATAATGATATTAAAATTATTAGACACATGTAAAGTACAGCACTATTGCATTAAGTATCACAAATTCAGCACTCCACAAATGACATTTTATGTCAAATATTATGTAGAAAACTGACACTAATTGAGTTTAGAGCAGGAGCTAGTGATAAAAATTTCAACAATAAGTTGTAGTGGATTATACTGTATAAGCAAGTGTATTGAAATTCAAAAGAAAAATACATTTCAGGTGTATTAATGCACACAATATACTATATATTAAAGACTAAGCACATTTAAAATACATTAACAAATGTCATTTTGGACAACACACTTAAATTGAAATTAAAATAAATTATTTTTTCATGTGCTTTAGCATATTAGTCAATACATCAAAATAAGTATACTTATTTAAAACACTATAAAGTCATAATTAAGTAAAAATTAAGTGCATTTTTAAAAAAGTTTAGAAATATTGTCATTAAAGTGTACTTTCTTTAAGTACAACTTAATTAGACATTAATACAAAGTGCATTTTTTAAAAGTGCACTTAAGCATGTTAATAAATATTGTCATTAAAGTGTACTTTCTTTAAGTAAAACTTAGAGATCATTAAAAAGTGCATTTTTAAAAAGTGCACTTAAGCATGTTTATAAATTTTGTCATTAAAGTGTACTTTCTGTAAGTAAAACTTAATTAGACATTATTACAAAGTGCATTTTTAAAAAGTGCACTTAAGCGTGTTAATAAATATTGTAATTAAAATGTACTTTCTTTAAGTACAAATTAATTAGACATTATTACAAAGTGCATTTTTAAAAAGTGCACTTAAGCATGTTAATAATCTTAATAAACTCACTTAATTTTGACTTATTTTTCCTAAAAACAAGAAAATAATTTTTACTTGTCAAGAAAATGCTTCTTGATCTAAGAATTTTTAGATATACAGATCAAGATGGCGCCGCGCATGGCAGCCACAGTGCTTAGCTCTTCAGTGTTTGTTCTGTTTTTGTTAGTTTTTCCTGTTTTCTGTTTTTCAAACACCATCAGCTTTACCAGGGATGAACTGCTGAACATTCAGCAGTATACACCACAAAATCTTTTACCGGATTTCGATTATTCAGACGTTTTGTTGAATGTTGTAGTCGGCGGAGCGGCAGCGCTGTTTAGACGCTTCAGGACGCGCAGACGGGGAAAGCGCGCCGGCGCCCTCGTGAAGCTCAGACAGCGCGGATTAAGAACGCCGCTGCCTAGCATCCATCTGGCGAATCTCCGCTCTCTGCCCAACAAAACGGACGAACTCCTTCTGCTATCCCGGACCAATAAGGATTTCTCGAACTCGGCTGCTCTGTGCTTCACGGAAACCTGGCTGAACGACGCCATTCCGGACAGCGTGTTAAGTCTGCCGGGCTTTCAGCTGTTTAGATCAGATCACGACGCAGAATCAACGGGGAAATCGCGCGGCGGCGGGACGTGCTTTTACATCAACGAAAGGTGGTGTTCAGATGTAACGGTGTTAAAGAAGATGTGCTGTCCAGATCTTGAAACACTCTTCATTAACTGCAAACCGTTCTATTCGCCGCGGGAGTTTTGCTCGTTCATTCTGGTGAGCGTCTACATTCCTCCGCAAGCACACGTGAGTTCGGCTTTACAGATACTCGCTGATATGATCACAGAGAGCGAGCAACAACACCCGGACTCTGTTCTAATCATTCTCGGGGACTTTAATAAAGCGATTCTCTCAAGTGAACTGCCCAAATACAGACAGCATGTTACCTGTCCCACCAGAGACAGCAATATACTCGACCATTGTTACACAGCAATAAAGGATGCATATCACTCTGTCCCACGGGCAGCTTTGGGGCTCTCTGATCACTGTTTAGTTCATCTCATACCAACCTACAGGCAGAAACTGAAATCAGCTAAACCTGTAGCAAAGACTGTAAAGAGATGGACCACCGAAACAGAGCGAGCTTTACAAGCCTGTTTTGAATGGACTGATTGGAGTGTTTTTGAAGCTGCTGCCACCGATCTGGACGAGCTCACAGAGACTGTTACATCATATATCAGTTTCTGTGAGGATCTGTGCATTCCTACAAAGACTCATTTAACTTACAACAACGACAAACCCTGGTTCACTGCAAAACTCAGCCAGCTCCGTCAGGCCAAAGAAGATGCTCGCAGAAAAGGGGACAGAGTCTTGTATAAACAGGCCAAATACACACTGGAAAAGGAGATCAAAGTGGCAAAGAGGAATTATTCTGATAAACTTCGGAATCAGTTCTCTTCTAATGACACAGCTTCAGTGTGGAAAGGTCTGAAAGACATTACCAACTACAAGACACCATCCCCCAGCTCTGTGGAGAATCAACGACTGGCAGACGATCTGAATGGGTTTTATTGCAGGTTTGAAAAATCACCATTCACACCTCCAACAACCCCCCTCTCCCCCACACCTGCAATTCAGTTCAGTGAAGATGACGTGCGCCAGGTCTTCAGAAAGAACAAGAGAAGAAAGGCACCAGGCCCAGACAGCGTTTCACCAGCCTGTCTGAAAACCTGCGCTGACCAGCTGGCCCCCATCTTCACACAGATCTTCAACAGATCACTGGAGCTGTGCGAAGTCCCCTCATGCTTCAAACGCTCCACCATCATCCCCATCCCAAAGAAACCCAAAATCACTGGACTAAATGACTACAGACCTGTGGCTCTAACGTCTGTGGCCATGAAGTCATTTGAAAGACTGGTTCTGGCTTTTCTGAAGGACATCACTGGACCCTTACTGGACCCCCTGCAGTTTGCTTACCGAGCAAACAGGTCTGTGGATGATGCAGTCAATATGGGACTGCATTATGTTCTCCAGCATCTGGACAGACCAGGGACTTATGTGAGGATCCTGTTTGTGGACTTCAGCTCTGCTTTTAACACCATTGTCCCATCACTCCTCCAGCCTAAACTAACTCAGCTCTCCGTGCCCACCTCTGTCTGTCAGTGGATCACCAGCTTCCTGACAGACAGGCAGCAGCTAGTGAGGCTAGGAAAATTCTCATCCAGCACCCTCACCATCAGCACCGGCGCCCCTCAGGGCTGTGTTCTCTCCCCACTGCTCTTCTCCCTCTACACAAACGACTGCACCTCTAAAGACCCCTCTGTCAAGCTCCTGAAGTTTGCGGATGACACCACACTGATCGGCCTCATCCAGGACGGTGACGAGTCTGCTTACAGACTGGAGGTTGAACAGCTGGCTGTCTGGTGCAGTCTTAACAACCTGGAGCACAACACGCTCAAGACAGTGGAGATGATCGTGGAATTCAGGAGAAACCCCCCTGCTCTTTCCCCACTCACCATCATGAACAGCACTGTGGCAGCAGTGGAGTCATTCAGGTTCCTGGGCACCACCATCTCCCAGGACCTGAAGTGGGACAACCACATCGAGTCCATTGTGAAAAAGGCCCAGCAGAGGTTGTACTTCCTTCGCCAGCTGAGGAGCTGCTGAAACAGTTCTACTCTGCCATCATTGAATCCATCCTCTGCACTTCAATTACCATCTGGTTCAGCTCAGCTACCAAATCTGACCTCAGAAGACTACAGAGGGTAGTCCGGTCTGCTGAGCGAATCATTGGCACAACCCTCCCCACTCTCCAAGAACTGTACTTATCCAGAGTGAGAAAAAGGGCAAAGAAGATCACTCTGGACCCCTCACATCCAGCACACTCCCTCTTTGAACTGTTGCCATCCGGTCGACGCTACAGAGCCCTGAACACCAGAACGACCAGACACAGGAACAGTTTCTTCCCTCAAGCAATCCATCTCATGAACACTTAACAAACACGGAACACATAACACTATTACACATTATTTACTTAAAACACTTATTTATATCTCAATTTGCACACATAATTGTACATACAATTGTCTATAATACATATTGTCTTTTGCTTTTTTTTTTTTGCACTTTGTCTATCTTGTAAATTTGTATATTATTTTATTCTTTTTATTATGTGTCTTGTCTTGTCGCTGTCACTCTGTTGCACTGTGGAGCTTCTGTCACTAAAACAAATTCCTAGTATGTGTAAACAACATACCTGGCAATAAAGCTCTTTCTGATTCTGATTCTGATTCTTCTGATATTTGGGCTGGAAACAAGACAAAAATTCTAAGTAAGAACAGCATTTTTTTTGCAGTGCAGAAGCTCATTAACAGCAGCCATTCAGCGCCGCAGATACTTGGTGAATGAACAGTGTGGGCGACGACACTGTCACCTAGCAATTTTTATCTCAGAGGATCATGTGACATCCACAGTGTGAGCGCCGGCACCATCACAGTGTGTTGAATAATGCAAGCGGCAGCAACACAGGTGTTACACTAAATACTGTGACCATCGTATTCTGTGACCATAGAGGGCTGTTGTCCTTGTGCTGCTTGATCTCCATTACTGTACACAAACAGTGTAAATCCATAAGCAGATAAATATGAAATCTGCTTGGCACTTTTGCTTAGAAGTGCTATTCACATCCTAAATGCTTATTTTCTTGTCATATTATAGATTATACACAATGTGGTTCTTTACAGAGTATTCTTTAGTGTGTTTCAAATGCTACAATCCCTTTAAACCCTTTAATGTTTAAATCACTGAAGATGTTTAAATTAGTGACTATAGGTCACAGTGCATTAAAACGTTATCGTGAGGACAGTCAGTGTGTTTTTGTCCATTTGTTATTAAAATAATTAATTACATTAAGGCACAGGATATAATTTAGTAATGACAATAATTTCACACAGAATGGCTGTAACAAGGCTGTTTTAGAGGTCAGCTTGCATCGCCTCCCCGTTGTAGAGGAAGTAAGTAGGAATGCTCTCCACCTACAGCTGGTTTGAGGTGAGCGTACTGGAGCCATTGTTCTTTGGCTGCAGTCGCATTATCCAAGTGGATGCTGCACACTGGTGGTGGATGAGGAGAGTCCCTTGATGTGATTGTAAAGCTGTACAGTAGTACATATGAAAGCGCTATATAAATGCCTCATTCATTCATTCATTCATTCATGGTATGGTCAGTAAAGGTTGTCTGCAACTTCGAACATCATCGGCCTCAGAAATCTGAAAAAATACATTTATATGCAGCTTAAACAAAATATTGATGAAACGTAAATGGTCTCCAATGTCATTATCGTCAGCTGAATATATAATGGACAGGACATGACATGCAGTACAGGTACAAACACTGCTCTTATCTATACTCATTGAATAAAATTACAAAAGACTGCTTGAATTTATCCAAAGACGATACATTTTCATAATTGTCTATTTATATATAACATCTCTCATTAGTCAAAACATTGTTATGCTTTCTATAAAGTTTATCAATCTGGTGCAACGATAGTTATTAGCTCATAAGGGGAAATAATCATAACTCGTTATACTTAATTATAAATATTTGAATCAGTTAATCAAATCAACTTAAAAGCCAAAAATCAAAATCATCCACTTGCAAACTCGACCCGCTCCTTTCAACTCTGGTTAAACTCTGTCTCCCTTCTCTGGCCCCACTTATCACTAAAATTATACACTCCTCCCTTACCTTTGGTTCTGTTTCATCACTCCTCAAAACTGCAGTAATTACTCCTATTCTCAAAAAGCCTGGTGCTGATCTAAATAATCTCAACAACTTCAGACCAATTTCATACCTCCCATATCTCTCAAAAATACTTGAAAAAATAGTTGCCTCACAGATTCATAATCATCTCACTAATAATAACCTCTATGAGCAATTTCAGTCTGGTTTCCATCCACAGCACTGAAACAGCCCTAGTTAAAATCTCAAATGACCTTCTAATTGGAGCAGACTCCGGACTACTCACAATACTTATTCTCCTTGACCTAACCGCAGCCTTTCACACAATCTCTCATCACATCCTCCTCAACCGTCTACTCTCCATTGGCATCAATAACAGCCCTGTCCTGGTTTTCATCCTACTTGTCAGACCGCATACAGTTTGTTCAGTTAAAGAATTTTCACTCCGAAATTTCCCCAGTCAAAAGTGGTGTGGCCTGGGGCCCCTCCTCTTTATCGTTTACCTTCTCCCCCTGGGCAATATTTTCAAGAAATTTGGTATCAATTTCCACTGCTTTAAATGCGAATGACACCCAGCTCTACCTCTCCTCCAAACCGACTGCATCACTCCCTCCCTAATCTCTCCTTGATTGTCTCCAAGAAATTAAAATATGGTTTTCCCACAACTTTCTCCAAACTTAACGACAATAAAATGGAATTATCATTATTGGTACAAAGTCCACTCTTTCTAAGACCGACAGCTTCCCTTTAATGATTGACAACTCTTCCATCTACCCCTCCCCTCAGGTCAAGAGTCTGGGTGTCATCCTTGACAGCACTCTCTCCTTCACAGCTCACATAAACAATATCACCTGGTTCCCGGTCCCGGCCCATCCCTTTCTCTCCCCCAACAGTACTGCAATACTGGTTAATGCACTTGTCTCATCCCAATTAGACTATTGCAATTCACTCCTCCACGGTTTACCACAAAAATCCCCCCATAAACTCCAACTAGTTCAGAACTCAGCTGCCCGCATCATCTCCAGAACCCCATCCACACAACACATCACCCCTGTTCTCAAGCAACTCCACTGGCTCCCCGTCCGCTACCGAATTAATTTTAAAATTCTGTTATTTACATTCAAAGCCCTTTACAACCTGGCCCCCTGCTACATCACAAATCTCATTCACATACACACACCTTCCCGTACCCTTCGTTCTTCTTCAGCCACCCTCCTGTCCACTCCACCTGCTCGTCTGTCCACCATGGGACTTAGAGCCTTCAGCTGTTCTGCTCCCTGACTCTGGAATGCTCTCCCACAACACATTTGTACTATAACATATCTGGTTACCTTCAAATCACATCTAAAAACCCACTTGTTTACAATCAATTAATCTGTTCAGCCAGCGAACACTCAGTATTGATCGTCTATCAGACAGGATATTTTCCGTGGCCACAGAAAAATACTGCTTTCTTAGCATATAGCTGTGATTGAATCGTTATCAGGGATATTTATAAGCAGATCAGAATCAACTCTCAAGAGTGTGCACACAACCAATGATGATGAAATTAACAACACAGCTGAGTTATATTCATGGATAATGGTAATTAAATTGTTTAGCTCATAAAGAGTATTGGTGATGTCAGCATTAATTACTGTATGTTCGTTGTTTTCAGGAGATGCTGCAGTTGGTGATGAAGTGATCAGACACTTTTATTCTACAGTTCTTGAAAAACTAAAGTACGGTTTCAGTTTGGACTACAGTATGCAGTTTAATAGTTGAACTGTGACATTTACATTTTGAATAATTGTTTTGATGGGATTTAATGCTGATCTGGAATTAAATTAACAGAAAACACAGGAGGGAGAGACAGACAACTCTGTGCCCTCATCGTCACAATTCCTTATGGAAAGCGATCTCTTCCTACAGCGGGAGAATCTAGGCCGTTGTAGAAAAGTGTCCCCCTTTGATAAATGGACTTTCCCAGTCACCCTGTCATTCAGCGCAAAATGGACTATTCCAAAACTTTCCACCAGAGTTCGCGAAGTGACAGAGAAGAGATCAGGTGGTTGATAATGGGAAAGGGAGATCGGCTGAATATTGTATATAGTGGTAGTTTAAAGTAAATAGTTATAATCGAGGCGTGTAGGCGGACAGCTGGATTGTGACTGGAGCGCTGATGGTAGGAAGTAGTGTAGATTCCGGAAGTGATCCGGAAATGGAGGATGAAATGGCGGATGCGGATAGCGGAGGCAATGTAAGTAATGAATGGAAAGTGGTAGAAACTTGGAAAAGAAAGAAAAGTTGGGGACAAATCTCAGTAACGGACAGTGAAAAGGGAAATTGCCAGGCAAGAAGGAGGAAAGAGGAATATAAGGTATTGCTGAAGTTTGCTACTGAGTCTGTTAATGTCATTAACCCTTTGAAATTAACAAAAACACTCAAAGAAACATTAGGCACGATTGAAAGTATCAAGACATTGAGGGATGGCAAATTGATGTTGTTTTGTAAAGATTGTAGACAACAAAAAACGGCCCTGGGAATAAAATCATTGATCGGGCACAAAGTAGTATGCTCAATCCCAGAAGAGAAGAATTGGGTTAGAGGTGTGATTACAGGGATTCCAACTGATGTTTCAGTTGAGAAAATCAAAAGAAATATAACTGGGGCAGCAGTAAAGGATGTCAGACGGCTGTAGTGCATTAGAAATAATGAAAAGACTGACAGCCTCTCAGTAGTGTTAAACTTTGATGAAAACAAATTACCTGAGAGACCTCAAGGAAGTGTTAGCAGTCCTATTCTGTTTAATCTAATGATTAATGATATTTTTAATCAGATAGACATGGGGATAGGAAGGTCTTTGTATGCAGATGACGGGGCGCTGTGGAAAAGGGGCCGAAATGTGGGACATGTGGAGAAGTGTATGCAGAAAGCTGTTGAAAAAGTAGAAAGTTGGGCTAATGAATGGGGCTTCCGTTTCTCTATAGCAAAAACTCAGGTGATCTGTTTTACAAAAAGAAAAATCAGTCCAATAATGAATATTAAAATGTATGGTCAGCAATTGGAGCAGGTGTCAGTAATCAGATTTTTGGGAATGTGGATGGATTCAAAATTGAATTTTAGAGTTCATATTCAGAAGTTGGTAGACAAAGGTAAAAAAGCAATAAATGTAATGAGATGTTTGTCAGGAGTTGAATGGGGAGCTTGTCGTCAATCTCTTACAGTTTTTTCCAATTGCTAACACACTAAAATGACATGCACAGCACAATTATTTAAACTGACACACAGAGAGCAAAACTTCTTCTCAAGTCTCCAAAAGTCTAAACACCTTTTCTGTTTTACACACATTTTGCATTTCAAAATAGCACTTTTTAAATTCACTAAATACAGTTCTCTGCATAAGACACAACAATCTGACATAAAGTCACATGTTTGCCATTTCAAAACACTGCCATTCAAAATGACACTACATGAGCTAATTGGCCAATTACATGTGCCACCTGGCCAAACACCTCAGTGGTTAATTGTTAACACTTCAATCAGGATGTAAGCACTATGAAAAGACCACAGGTGAGAACCTTTTTTTTTACAACAACAATGGAAGACATTGCAGAGAGAGGAAGAGGAAGAGGAAGAGGGAGGTTGAGAATAAGAGGGGGAGGAAGAGTGAGAAGTAGGGGTAGAGCAGGTAGAGGAGTTCATGGCCAAAGAAGACAAACACTTTCAAATGAAATCAGAGCAACCTTAGTAGATCATGTCATCAACCATGGGTTGACAATGCGTGAGGCTGGACAGAGAGTGCAGCCAAACTTGAGCCGTTTTACTGTCGCCAGTTAGATGGTATCCTGGTCAGTTGGGTGACACCTGTTTACTTAGTGTATGACATCAGCCATTCATGAACTGTACAAGTTTCCTGTACAATGTACTCTACTGTGGGGGAAAATATTTAGGCTGCATTGTCCAAGCCCTATATATATTTTTATTTTATTTTTTCTAAAGGACTGAGAGACGACACCATGGTGGAGGAAGGGGCCAAATGTTCACCGGGGTACAGGAAGCTGCCATTGTAAACTTGGTTTTGGAAAATAATGAAATCAGATTACGAGAAATTCAAAGCCACATCATCCAAGACAACACCTTATTCAACAACATTCAACGAGTTAGTCTGTCCACATTGGCTCGCATTCTCAAGCGAAACCAAATCAGAATGAAACAACTTTATAAGTTGCCGTTTGAGAGAAACTCTCAAAGAAACAAAGAGTTCAGACGAGCATATGTGGATGTAAGTACTATATTGACTGCAGTACACTACACACAACATTGTTTCCCAGTGTACTGGATAACACCATATTGAGTGATTTTTGTTCTTTGGGAGAAACCTCATTGGCCACAGAGCCATTATAGATGTTCCTGGCCAATGTGGTGGGAACATCACAATGTGCGCTGCCATCTCCAATATGCATGGTGTCCTCCACCGTCATGCCAAACTTGGACCATACAACACAGCCAATATTCTCACATTTCGGGACAGACTTCACAACGTTCTCATACCACCAGAGCGTATGAATGATGCAGACCATCAAAGAAACCGGTACGTTGTAGTATGGGACAACGTGAGCTTTCATCGTGCAGCCCCAGTCCAAAACTGGTTTGCTGACCACCCAACATTTCTCGTGCAATACCTCCCACCATACTCACCATTTCTGAACCCCATAGAAGAATTCTTTTCGGCATGGCGGTGGAAGGTATACGACCGGCAGCCCTTTGTGCGCATGCCTCTTGTGCAGGCCATGGAAGAGGCATGTGATGAGATTGATGTGGGTGCAATTCAGGGATGGATAAGGCACTCAAGGCGCTTCTTCCCTCGATGTCTGGCAAGGGAATATATTGCCTGTGATGTTGACGAGGCGTTGTGGCCAGACCCGGCTGTGCGGCAAGATGCTGCCTAATTATTTTTCTTGCCTTTTTTTCTTTTTTGTTTTTTTTTACTGTAATATATTTTTTTTCAGAAATTTTCTTTTTCAGTTTACTTTTTTTGTAAGAATATTTTTGTTCAGTCCCATGTAAATATATCTGCTGTGCTTATGTTGTACTGACTTTACTGTAGTGAAGGAAAAAAAATAAAAATGTTGCAACAGCATGTGTGTGTATCTGCAAATATTTCTGTGCATGTGAACAATCTGATACATATTTTAGTATTATGGCAAAGCATACTAAAGATGGGGGTGCTTTTCATTATGCCCAACAGTGTGTAGATGGTTAGGCAAAAATCTGGTAATATGAATGAAGTGTGTGCCATTTCATGCAAAAGTTTGATTTTGATAATGCTCTGTGTAGTTTCGGTTGCAGTGCTTCATTTTGAAGGATATATGAGGTATTTTGCAGTTTGGGTGTGTGGTTTTGTGAATTGTGTTAAGTGTTTTGATAAAACCAGACTAGTTTGAAAAATTGTGTGTTAGCAATTGGAAAAAACTGTAAAAGGATTTATTGTGCTCTAATAAGAGCAAATATTGATTATGGCAGTATGGTGTATAGTTCTGCATCTAAATCACAACTGTTAAAGATCGAGGCTATTCAATCACAAGCTATGCGAATATGTTGTGGAGCAATAAGATCTTCTCCAATAACAGCAGTACAAGTAGAGATGGGTGAAATGCCTCAAGAAATTCGAAGGCTCAAATTAAAGATGAGATACTGGATTAATGTAAAGGGACACTTGGATAGTCATCCAGTTAAGAAAGTTCTGAAGGATTGCTGGGAGTATGAGTGTAAAAAACTGTTAAGTTTTGGATGGACTGCTAATGAGGAGGCACAGAATATGGGAATTAGTGACATCAATATTGCTCCTTCTGTGGCAACTTCAGCAATTCCTCCTTGGTTTTTCCCTATGCCAGTAGTTGACATTCAGTTGTATAAAGAAAAGGATGAAGAAAGAGTTATGTTAACAAATATAGCAGTGCAGAAATACATTGAACAATCATATTATAACATATTACAAATATATACGGATGGCTCTAAAGATCCTGAATTTGGAACAAAAGCATCTGCTGTCTATATTCCCCTATTCAATGTTAAAATATCTAAAAGAATATCAGATCATGTATCTGTTTTTACTACAGAGATAATTGCAATATTTTTAGCACTCCAGTGGATAGAAGAAGTACAGCCAACTAGAATAGTAATTTGTACAGACTCCCTTTCAGTTTTAAATAGCCTTTTAAGTGGAATATCAATAGCGAGGCAAGATATGATATTGGAAGTGATGCAGAGTCTATTCAGAATAAGACAATCTGGAATTATGGTAAATTTCTTGTGGGTTCCATCACATGTGGGTGTGGAAGGAAATGAGGAAGCAGACCATCTGGCTAAACAGGCTTTGAAACATGCACAAATTGACATTAAAGTATCAATGAGTAAAGCAGAAGTAAAAGGGTTAATTGCAAATGAAATAAGAAAGAAATGGCAGAAGGAGTGGGATAGTGGAATAAAAGGTAGACACTTTTATCATATTCAAGAGAAAGTAGGGCTAGAAAGAAGAAAATTTGGCAACAGGAAAGAAGATGTTTTAATGTCAAGAATGCGTCTTGGACATTGTTCATTAAATCAGGGTCTGTATAAAATGGGAAAACATGAAAATGGAAATTGTGATAAATGTGGTAAAGCAGAATCAGTAGAGCATGTTCTTATAGAGTGTGATGCATATGAAGGAGCAAGATGTAAATTAATTCAAGTTTTAAGATCTTTTGGTATAAATAATTTGTCTCTTCAAGTTCTGTTAGGAAATTATTCAAAACAGTCTAGGATATTTCATGAGTTAATTATTTTCTTAAAACAAACAAGATTGATCGATAGAATTTAGGATACAGTTGTAACAATTTTTTATTTTATTTTTTTTTAATTATTGTTTCAAACTTCCCAACCATTATGCGCTCCACACTCCTATCCAGTAGGTGGCGGGAATGCACCATTTAAGTTGGTCTGCCAACCGCCATTAACTCCAGAAGAAGAAGAAGAAGAAGAATAGTTATAATCCAAATCGGAGGAGGTTTTTATTGATTGTGCGTGTGCGTGCATCACACTGTAAGTAATCATTACGGAGCATTCTCAGCGCATGTTAAGATGAACGCTGTTTAGCCTGTATAGTTTAAATTGTCTGATTACTTGATTATGTTCTGCTGCTATGACGTTACTGACATTCCATATTTATGTATGCCATTCGCTGTCAGTATTAGTTATATTTGTAACTTATAAACGCATATGCACGGTCGCATTTCAGGTAGCGCGCATGCGCTCCTAATTTGTTTACATCTTAGTTTGCACGGGCAGCAGCAGCCATGTTCACGTGCACAGCTCATGCCCAGTGTTAGCGCACACACATAGTTTGCATTGTATTGAACACAAACTCCATTTATTCAAGTATTTCATAATAGATATTGTAATAGTGTTATATGTTTTCCATTATTGATCAGTATTTTATTAAGTAAGCTTTATTAATATTGTGTTTGTTTTATATATGTTTATATCCATATTTATATTTGTATTTTGTATTCACAGAACCACACATCTATGCACATGTAATAAACCAAGATTTGGATTATAATCTGAGTGAGACATCCTTGTTCTGACCGGACAAACTGTAGCCTTCAACCAAACCTGGACTAGCAATTAGATAAAGAATCACAAGATTTTTCATGGTCCTTCGAGCCGGATGCAGTGAATTTCTACAGAGATGTCTCAACCCGAGAGAGAAGCGCCTGTTGTGCGTCCACGAAGACGGATCAACCCACCAACTCATTTAGTGGATTACGAGCTTGGTGAGCCATTGCCACATCGACAGCCACTCCCAGACCGCAGCCAAAGCAGAGTCCAGTCACCAAGTATGGTTGCACACACCAGATCGACTTCTCCTGTCAGTCAAGAGTTTGATCATGATAAGTGGATATTGAGAGATGAGTGGCAAAGTGCATCTGATGGGCGAGGAGAAGAGGAAGTAGAGCTTACAGCCATGCTGCAGTTGATGAAACAAGAGAATGCAGACTTGCGGCAACAAACCAGTCAGCTTCCAGAGGTTATTTCGGCGTTGCAGGAGATGCGACAACAGAATGTTATGTTACATCAGGAGCTTCAAAGTCTTAAGTCAGAAAGAGAAGCCCACTACAGGCCAGTGACTTCACAAGTGCCATCTCTAAGTCACTTTACTCCATTGGTGAGCCCTGAGACTCCACAACGGTTCCGTCCAATTCCAGCCCCCCGGACAAAGCCACCATCGCCACCTACTTCAATGAGAGAACTGCACCCAGCTACGATTGATGAGGCCCACGGATTAACTGAGGATTTCAGAAATATGGACATTTCTGGTTCAATGCGTGAGAGAGTGTCACCACAAGTGCATTACAGCGACCCACCTCAGCCCAGGTACTCTCGTTCCTCCCAGTACATTCCATATCCTCAGTCCGAGACCCCAGCATATGAGTGGATGGCACCTCCTCATCTAGACTACAGACGAGCTTATTACCAACCTCCATCAACTCAAGAGAAAATGTACAGAGGCCCTGCTCCAACCATTCCCTTCCTAACATCCTCTGATCCTAGAGAGTTCTCTAGACTGAGAATAGCATTGGAGAACATTCTGCCTGAGGATGCAACCGAGCGATTCAAGTACCAGATCCTCACTGACCATCTTAAGTTGGAGGTAGCATTACTTGTGGCAGACTCGTACAGCAACTCAAGTTTCCCTTTCACAAACACCATGAGAGCCCTCAATAAGATGTATGGCCAGCCCCATCAGTTAGCCTTACAACGCATTGCAGAACTGATGGATGGACCAAACATCCGCAGTGGAGATGTGAAAGCCTTTCGCATGTTTGGACTCCAAGTGCGTTCCCTGGTTAGTATGTTGGAACAACTGGGCCAGAAAGGCAATGTCGAGCTGGAATGCGGGTCACATGTATCCAGACTGATGAGCAAACTGCCACATGACCTCAGGTCCAGTTTCAAGAGGTACACTCATCCACTTCATGTCACCATCCCCACATTGCTAGACTTTGCAGACTGGCTTGAGTACGAGCTTCAAGTTCAGGAGGACCATACAGATTATACCAGTCAGTCAAAGGTGTCATTACTACAGAGAAGGGAGATGAGGAGAGACTCCAGGCAACCCCGCAAACCCACTACCATCCTCCTTGGTACAGAGAAACCAAAGGCCAGCCCAGCATCACCAGTTCATCCACCCAAACCAGCTGCTGCTAAGAGAGAAGGGGTGAACGCTTACTGTCCATACTGCAACAACAACAGACATTTCCTGAATGGCTGTGAAAATTTCAAGTTACTCAGCAAGGAGCAGAAGGTGACTTGGATTAAAGGCCAAAACAGATGCTGGCGCTGTGGGCGTGGTCATCATGCAGCCAACTGCACACTGAAAGCCCTTTGTCCATCCTGTAACAGGAAGCATCTCCAGGCACTACATGAGGTAAACGACCAAAGTAGATCCACAGAAGAAGCAGTTCCAGCCAGTGCAGTCTTGTATGTGGATCGTCCAACTAGTGACAACAAAATCCTACTGAAGGTGACTAAAGTTCTGCTCCAAAATGGTAACAAATCCATGGAAGCATATGCAATTCTAGATGATGGGTCAGAGCGGACCATTATCCTACACGAGGCAGTGCAGAAGTTGAATCTAAAGGGACATCCAGAGGACTTGGTTCTTCGTACAGTCAGGCAAGACACACAGACCATTCACGGGGCGGCTGTGACCTTCACTGTGTCTTCAGTGACTAACCCTTGTAAGGCTTTTAGGATACGGAGTGCCTTCACAGCCAACAGCCTGAGTTTAGCAGAGCACACGCATCCTGTCCGGGTACTCCAGAAGAAGTACAAGCACCTTGCAAGCCTGCCACTGCAGCATCTTCACAAAGTGAAACCAGTAGTCCTCATTGGCTCTGACTGCCCTCACCTCATCACACCCATAGAACCAGTCAGACTGGGTCCACCTGGTGGCCCTGCTGCTGTGAGAACACGCCTGGGATGGACACTACAGGGCCCAGCACAAGAACTAACCAGCAGGCTTTCCCCACGGCAATGTCTCTTCACCAGCTTACGGTCCAGTAACGACCTCTATGCAGATGTGGAGAAACTGTGGAAAATGGACATTCTTCCATATCGGAACGAGAAAGTACTGACAAGTTCAAGGCAAGACCAAGAGTCCATCCAAATTCTCCAGAACAAAACCGTGAGAGTGGATGTTAAAGGAATCCAGCGCTATGCTACCCCTCTTCTACGTGCCAAAGGTATGCCATGTCTACATGCACCAAAAGAAGCTGTCCTGCCACAATTAAGGGGAATAGAGAATCGGTTGAACAAGAATCCTGATCAAGCGGCAGCCTACCAAGAGGAGATAGTCAGGTTACAGCAAGCTGGCTACATCACAAAACTCTCTCCTGAACAAGTGGACCATTCCAGAGAAAGCTGGTACATTCCACATCATCTGGTAGAGCACAATGGAAAGAAAAGGGTCGTCTTCAACTGCTCATTCACTTACCAAGGCCACAACCTGAATGAGTACTTACTCCCAGGTCCACCACTCAGTCCTTCTCTACTGGCAGTACTTCTGCGTTTCCGAGAACATTCCATTGCCATTAGTAGTGACATTCGTGGAATGTTTCACCAGGTACACCTTTTGCCTGAAGACAAATCGCTACTGAGATTCATTTGGAGAGATCTTCAGAGAGACCAGGCACCAGATGTCTATGAATGGCAAGTTCTACCCTTCGGAACAACGTGTAGTCCTTGCTGTGCAACATTCGCTTTACAGAAGCACGTCTTGGATCACAGCGAGTCTGAAGACACACGGTTTTCAGTAGAGAGATCTTTTTATGTTGACAACTGCCTTCAGAGCTTCACCTCAAATGAAATAGCAAAAGATCTTGTTGACAGACTCCGCAGCCTCTTAAGTTCAGGAGGCTTTGACTTAAGACAGTGGGCGAGCAATGATCCATTAGTCATCAGCCACCTGCCAGCTGATGCTCGATCTCAAAGTAGTGTTCAGTGGCTAAGCGAAGGTCATCAAGATGCACAGGAGTCAACTCTTGGGTTACATTGGCATTGCTCATCAGACACCCTCTCCTATAAGCAACGTCAGACAGACCACCCACTTCCAACTATGCGGAGCATATACCATATCCTCGCTAGTCAATATGACCCCATTGGCTATATTGTGCCATTCACAACACGAGCCAAAGTAATTGTACAGAGGTTATGGGACAAGAAAAGAGAGTGGGATGATCCCAGACTGCCTGAGGAACTGTTGAACTCGTGGAAAGCTTGGGAGAGTGAGCTGGATGATCTACAGCACATTGCTTGGCCAAGGTGTTAGTGCAGTAAATAACTGGATTACCCTACCAGCATAAGGCAGATACACATTTTCTGCGATGCTTCAGAACGAGCCTATGGTTCTGTGGCTTATTTACGAACTGAAAACTCTGAAGGTAAAGTGGAAGTAGCCTTTGTTGCTGCTAGATCTCGGGTAGCCCCGAAAAAACAGCAAACCATTCCACGGTTGGAGCTATGTGCAGCACTCACAGGTGCACAACTCGCAAAAGTCCTAAAGACCGAGCTGACTTTGCCCATCCACAGTGTCACTCTGTGGTCTTACTCCACAACTGTTCTTACCTGGCTACTATCACAATCCTGTCATTTTAAAGTGTTCGTAGGCACCAGAGTGGCAGAAATCCAGGAACTCACAGAGTCTGATAACTGGAGGTATGTGCCATCAAAGGAGAATCCCGCAGATGACATCACCAAGGGAAAATCTCTCTGTGACATAGGCCAGAAAAGCAGATGGAACAAAGGGCCAACATTTCTTAGACAAACAACTGACCACTGGCCAGAGACGCCGCCGTTAAAGACCCTTGACCAAGATGGTGAACTGAGAAAACTAACCTTTTGTGGTCTATCAATCTCCTCCCCACCTACTCCCGATCCACAGAAGTACCAGACACTTCCAGAGTTACTTAAGGCTTACATCCACCATGTCAACGGGACGGCCACTCATATCCCAACAGCAGATGACTACAGAAAGGCAGAACTCGCAGTCCTTCGTCAAAGCCAGACTGACTCATTTCCAGAGGAACTATCCTACCTCAGAGCAGGTAAACCTTTGCCAAAAAATAGTCGTTTGCTGTGCTTAGCCCCTGAATTTGATGAGGACATCGAACTCATACGAGTTGGCGGTCGCCTCCGTCAGACCAGTCAGCTAGAGGAAGATACTATACATCCTATTGTCCTTGACTCGAGTCATCCAATCACCAAATTGATAATCAAGGACTATGACAATCAACTGCATCACCCAGGACCAGATAGGGTGTTTGCTGAACTTCTGAGGAAATACTGGATGATACGGGGACGTGCTGCAGTACGAAACCACCAACGACAGTGTCCAGAGTGTCAGAGATGGCGGGGACAACCACATCCCCCCAGAATGGCAGACCTTCCACCTGCCAGACTGAGGATCCATAAACCTGTTTTCTACTCAACAGGTGTAGACTGTTTTGGACCCTACACCATAAAGGTGGGACGCAGGAATGAAAAAAGATGGGGGATCATCTTCAAATGCATGACTTCCCGTGCCATCCACATTGATATACTCACTAGTATGGACACAGATTCCTTCTTGATGGCTTTACGACGATTCATCTCCAGACGTGGTAAACCCTTTGAGCTGCTTGCAGACCAAGGTACAAACTTTAAAGGAGGAGAGAGGGAACTAAAAGAGTCATTTAGCGCCCTTCACCCTGAGCTCCAATCCCAACTCGCCAGCCAACAGATCAGATTCATCTTCAATCCACCCAGTTCCCCTCATTTCGGTGGATGTTGGGAAAGAGAAATTCGTTCTTTAAAGGCTGCACTGCATGTCACCATTGGTGCCCAGACTGTTACAGAAGAAGTGCTGAGAACGGTCTTCATAGAGATAGAAGGAATCCTCAACTTCAAACCCATCGGCTACACCTCTTCGGACATTGCAGATCCAGATCCAGTGACTCCTAACATCTTGTTGATGGGGCGGCGAGATGCCTCATTACCACAGGTGATATACCAAGACTCTGAACTCCTGAGCCGTAAGAGATGGAGACATAGCCAAGTCTTGGCTGACCATTTTTGGAGGCACTTTATTCGGCACTACCTACCCAACCTACAGATTAGACAGAAATGGAAGACGGAAGAAGCTGACCTGCAGGTCGGTGACACAGTCATGATCGTGGACCAGCAACTGCCCCATGCTCTTTGGCCTGTAGGGAGAATTGTTCAGGTTTTTCCTGGGTTAGACAAGAGAGTCAGATCTGTGGAAGTAGAAGTTAAAGACAGAACTTACACCCGGCCTGTAACCAAGATTATTTGTCTGCCCCCTCTCCCTGACTAACAAAGACACTTTAGGTTGGCAAATTCACACTGTGAATTTGGGGGCGGCTGTAGAAAAGTGTCCCCCTTTGATAAATGGACTCTCCCAGTCACCCTGTCATTCAGCGCAAAATGGACTATTCCAAAACTTTCCACCAGAGTTCGCGAAGTGACAGAGAAGAGATCAGGTGGTTGATAATGGGAAAGGGAGATCGGCTGAATATTGTATATAGTTGTAGTTTAAAGTAAATAGTTATAATCCAAATCGGAGGAGGTTTTTATTGATTGTGCGTGTGCGTGCATCACACTGTAAGTAATCATTACGGAGCATTCTCAGCGCATGTTAAGATGAACGCTGTTTAGCCTGTATAGTTTAAATTGTCTGATTACTTGATTATGTTCTGCTGCTATGACGTTACTGACATTCCATATTTATGTATGCCATTCGCTGTCAGTATTAGTTATATTTGTAACTTATAAACACATATGCACGGTCGCATTTCAGGTAGCGCGCATGCGCTCCTAATTTGTTTACATCTTAGTTTGCACGGGCAGCAGCAGCCATGTTCACGTGCACAGCTCATGCCCAGTGTTAGCGCACACACATAGTTTGCATTGTATTGAACACAAACTCCATTTATTCAAGTATTTCATAATAGATATTGTAATAGTGTTATATGTTTTCCATTATTGATCAGTATTTTATTAAGTAAGCTTTATTAATATTGTGTTTGTTTTATATATGTTTATATCCATATTTATATTTGTATTTTGTATTCACAGAACCACACATCTATGCACATGTAATAAACCAAGATTTGGATTATAATCTGAGTGAGACATCCTTGTTCTGACCGGACAAACTGTAGCCTTCAACCAAACTTGGACTAGCAATTAGATAAAGAATCACAAAATTTTTCAGCCGTTCCTTTCTGCACGTGTTCATGTCTTGAGCTCAGCAGAGCTTGTGTTCATGATCTCAAGGTACAGCCACTCTGTGATTGGACGACTGCCCAGATGTTGACATACGAGAGACCATCTCCACTGAATGAGGACCAGCAGAGTAAAGTCCTGGATCTTTGTTTGTTTTGGGATCTTCCTGGTCCAATAGAAGAAAACAGAAGGTGGCTTTATGAACGTCTGCTGTCACATGCGGTTATTAAAATTTGTAGTTAGTGTTTGTGACAATGAAAAGTGCCCTTATTTCTATACATTTCAATTATATTTTGCAACTAATTTTACTTGAATAATTGTTAATTTTTCATCATTCTAATGACACTTTATATAGGTATAAGAATAGTTTTTACTCGTTTACTGTGTAACGATCGGCCCTATCGGTCAATTTTACATTGATTGAAATTGGGGTCAGATTATACTGTGTGAGCTTTTGGAGTGTTTAAAAAGATGAGACAGACAACAAATGAATAAATAAAGTGTATTTACAATATTCACAAGGAACTTAAAACAACACAATAAAACTAGAATAACTTAGGCTGTTAAAAGCAGGGAGTCCATGTTCACCATACCATAAAACAGTCCTTAAGAATCCTAGTGTGCTGATAAGTCCCAATGTGCAAGTGAGAAATGTCCACCGGTGTATATACAAAGTCCACGGAAAGTGATGTGATTGGCTGGAAAGGCAAGTCCATAAAAGTAACTCCACAGTCCAGCAGCCTTTATGCTGGTCTACTTCCTGGTTCCTGTCACATGACAGGCAGACCCATACACATTTAAAGACATACACACATTAAAATAGGTAAGAGGAATAAAATGGACTAAAACACATGTAAACCAATTAAAACTCTATTATACATAAAATCATTGTAATAAATAGAGCGGTAAAACATGTATTTTATGGGACAGTGTCACAACTGTTTAGATTGTGTTTATTCAGAGTTCATGATCTTTCACACAGAGATATATAATGTGTGTTATGGGGTATATCTTTTTATTTATGACTCACTGTTTTTATTTTATTTTTTATGACTTTCACTGATTTTACTGTAAACTTCTTTGAGGCAGCAGGTCATAACTGATGTTGTGCTAAACTTTGTCCTTCTGTGATTTTGTTTATTAGATTTCTTCCTTCATTTTGTGAATTTTCAGTCTGCAAATGTTCTATTGTTTTGTTCTTTGTATAAGAATATAAAATTCTCATACGAATGATAACAGCAGGAACATGCTCTGGTGTGGATTTTTATTTTTTGGAACCAAAACTTTATGGACTTTATGGTTCTTTCTGCATGCTGAACATCACATAAATAATCATCAACACATAAGAAATCAAATATTGTATGATTAGTTCTATTGATTCAGGATATAATGCAATGCAGTTGAGTTCATCACACCATGTGAAGTGTGTTTATGACCATCAGCTGGGTAAAGTCACGACAGGATCAAAAACCAGTTAGACGAGGAACTTTAGATGCTGCTTTTAGACTAAAACTTAAAAGTGTATTAGTGGACTTTGAACAGGAAAAGAATAAACCTGTTATGTTTAAGATAGATGAGACGATTCTGGATATATTTAATAAATTATGTAAAGGGCATAGAGGCAATGCAATTAAAAAAACAAAACAAAAAAAAACAGGAAAAGATTCTTCATAATGCAGGTTTAATGCAATGAGTGTCAGGGAGCAGAAAGAATTCAATGTGTAACAAATACAAACCTCAGAATGTCGGCCTTTTATATTATATATATATATATATATATATATATATATATATATATATATATATATATATATATATATATATTAGATAATATTACAGGAACAGGGAAATAACAAATGCACTATTGAAATGTCCATTTAAGTGATTGTAAACATGGGATTTAGATGCGTGGAAGAATATCCTCGCTCCAGTACAGTAGGGGGCGGTGTGCAGCTGTTCAGCTGGTTCAAAACCCTCCTGTAAAACAAGCGAAGAAGAAGAAAACGAAAGTAACGTCACATGACTGTGAACAACACAACAGAGATAGCAAATAAACCTGTTGCTCACTAGATTTGATCCATGCGGATGCTTTGTTGTGCAGTGCGCAACTCATCCATTTGATTTACTGATCATGGCTTGTCAGCATTGTGATTCTCTTGTAGACTACACTATTTCATAGATGTCACGTTTAAGCGCACTATATTTAAATAAAGTTTTATTCAGTTCATTACTTTATATTTATAAATACTTTAGATTTAAAGCTACATTACGTTGCTCATGCAAGTGGTAAATAATTTAATAGGCTATGTTAAAATCGCACTTTAAATTAAAAAACAACCGTCTCTCATCTTTTATTACTCTTTTAAATCTTCATTCATGAAATCCTGTGGGTCAGAAATAACTTTATTTTTCCACCTCTAAGAAGAGAGTGCTGTCCATTAGGCTATGTGTAGCCTAATATCGCCTTGTTTATCTAAAAGCTGTGTGTTGACTGTGAATCATAGTAGACATTAAATAATATGCATTTATGGGGGAATTGCTACATTTTCATGTCATTCTATGTTTATTTTAAATCTCTAATTCAGCGCGTGCAGAACTCGCCGCACTGCTGCAGATGCACCACAACTGTAACCACATCCGTGTGCAGTTTAAAGCTCTGTTATCGTTCGCACGGAAACAATCCGCGCTGCAGATGGAGAATGTGTGAAAAGGACGTTAGTGGACAAGATTTCAAGTAAGTAAGGGGAGGATTGGGGAAGATTACACTCTTTTGATTGTTATGTTAAAACAAAGTTTTTTGAGAAAGGGTTATTGAAAACGAATAAAAGATTTTCATTTCCGTTTTAGGCTTTTGTTTTTTTTCAATGCAAACGAGACAGAGTAGACAGGTAGATGACACACACACACACACACACACACACACACACACACACACACACACACACACACACACACACACACACACACACACACACACACACACACAAGCATCATATTTTGGCTACAGACAAGCCAATAACCTTCATGAATTTGTTTACTGGATTAGTAAAAGAAGACTTAACATTGATTATTTCAGAAGCATAAAAAAAAAAAAAAAAAGTTTTATTTTTGTTTTGTTTTTTTACCAAACTGGGACTATGGCCATTACATTAAAGGTGCCCTAGATTCAAAAATTGAATTTACCTTGGCATAGTTGAATAACAAGAGTTCAGTACATGGAAATGACATACAGTGAGTCTCAAACTCCATTGTTTCCTCCTTCTTATATAAATCTCATTTGTTTAAAAGACCTCTGAAGAACAGGCGAATCTCAACATAACACAGACTGTTATGTAACAGTCGGGATCATTAATATGTACGCCCCCAATATTTGCATATGCCAGCCCATGTTCAAGGCATTAGACAAGGGCAGCCAGTATTAACGTCTGGATCTGTGCACAGCTGAATCATCAGACTAGGTAAGCAAGCAAGAACAACAGCGAAAAATGGCAGATGGAGCAATAATAACTGACATGATCCATGATAACATGATATTTTTAGTGATGTTTGTAAATTGTCTTTCTAAATGTTTTGTTAACATGTTGCTAATGTACTGTTAAATGTGGTTAAAGTTACCATCGTTTCTTACTGTATTCACGGAGACAAGAGCCGTCGCTATTTTCATTTTTTAAACACTTGCAGTCTGTATAATTCATAAACACAACTTCATTCTTTATAAGTCTCTCCAACAGTGTGTAATGATAGATTTATATGGAGATAGGATTGTAGCAATATTCCAAATAAATAGATTATGATCCACAAATAAATGTAAAGATATTCACAAAAAATAATTGTATCCACATATGAATAGAATGAGGTCCACAAATATTATGTTAGGAGTTTCACAAAAATTAATTCAATTCACAAATATATAAAATGAGATTTGCTAATAAAAAATATATTCAAAATGTTCTACACAATCCCAGACGAGAAATAAGGGTCTTATCTAGAGAAACGATCACTCATTTTCTAAAAAAAAAAACAAAACAAAAAAACATCTATATGTTTTAACAATAAATGCTCATCTTGAGCTCTTTTCTTCTTCTTCTCTATTTTGGATTCTGGCAGTGTAGACACTGCTAAGTGTATTACTGCCCTCCACAGGTCAAAGTTTGAACTAATTGTTATATACTTGCACTAGCATATTGTTTGACATTTTAGTTCAAAATTTGACCTGTGGAGGGCAGTAATACACTTATCAGTGTCGACACTGCTGGAATTCAAATAGAGAAGAAGAGAGCTTGTTCAAGATGAGCATTTATGGTTAAAACTTATTAAAAAACATTTTTTTTTTTTTAGAAAATTAGTGATGGTTTCTCTAGATAAGACCCTTATTTCTCATCTGGGATCGATGTAAACTTTAATTTTGACCTTCAACCGTTTGGAGGCCATTGAAGTCCACTATATGGAGAAAAATCCTGGAATGTTTTCCTCAAAAACCTTAATTTATTTTCGACTGAAGAAAGAAAGACATGGACATCTTGAATAACATGAGGATGAGTAAATTATCAGGAAATTTTGAAATTTGAAAGTGAACTAATCCTTTAAGAAAGCAATGAAAGAACACCGAAGCGGTTCATGACTTCAGTCTAATGTGAGTTATGCACTTTTGCAAAACCCCCCGATATAACCACAGAAATTTTCTGTAGCTACTGCAAAATGAATCTCTTATATGTATATTTTCTGCATTTTGTTGTTTATAATGTTAAAAGAGAATTTGCTTGATTTCAAATTCAGAATTCAGTCAGTGCAGCACGTGCACCCTCATCACACCGCATTTGTGCGTTGACCAATCACAACGACTCTGATTAGACATTCCATTTCTAAACTCAACGAAAATATGTGTGATTGGTTATAATGCTAAGCACTGCAAACTATACGCGTAAAAGAATATGACTGATGTAACATGAACAAATCTACTGTAAATGTAATGCCGCAATTTTCATATTTATAGGTAGCCTACGGTTCATATTACGGGTAGACTACTTTCTTTGACCCCGCAGTCTAAATTCGCACCCTGAGTATGACCATTATAATGCAGGATACTTTTACTCTATCAATTATTTTAGGATCATCTGAAACTGAAAGTGATGAAATAAACCATCGTTGTGAACTTGAAGGCAAGGCAAGGCAATTTTATTTGTATAGCACATTTCATACTCAATGGTAATTCAAAGTGCTTTACATAAAAAAGAATAATAAAAATAGAACATAAGGAATAGAAATAACAGTAAAAACAGAGAATTTTGCTATCTGGATGGAAGAGCTAGGAAGTCTCAGGGAGTTTGTTGTTGTTGTTGTTGTTGTCGTCCATTAGAGTTGGATTTAAACGGATCTATCCATCAGAGCGGATCAGAATGGATCTTCCTCACACAACAGGACTGCTACCTGTTAAGGCACTTCAAACTGATAAACATAGTTTCAATCTCCCTTTTTGCCAAGACACCTCAAACTGCACCACACAGCCTTAATCCCCCTTCCGGAGATATCTTACCTATGCAACGCAGTTCAAATTTCCCCTTTGGAAATTTCCCCCTTTGGAAAGTGTCCTGACTGTAATCCAGAGATATCTTAACCATGCACTACAGCTTAAATTTCCCCATGGTTTGTCCCCTTATCCAAATTTACCAAATTTTAACCTAATCACTTTCTTCCTAATTCTCCCAGCTCCTTTAACCAGACAGCAATATATAAAATGCATTAGAAGTCAGAATAATAAGATGATACATAAAAGATATAAAATACATTAAAATGAAATAAAAACAGGAAAAGGAATTTAAAAGAATAAAAAGATAATATGTATAAAATAAAGTGCAAACAGTTCGGACATAGCACAGTGCTCAATCAGCAAATGCATAGGTAAAAAGATGTGTTTTGAGTCTGGATTTGAATGTGGCTACTGTTGGAGCACACCTGATCTCTTCTGGAAGCTGGTTCCAGCTGCGGCTGGCATAACAGCTAAAAGCAGACTCTCCTTGCTTTGAGTGAACCCTTGGTATTTCTAAATGACTTGATCCTGATGATCTTAGTGATCTGTTTGGTTTATATTCTATGAGCATATCTGCAATGTATTGAGGTCCTAGACCATTGAGTGATTTATAAACAAGTAACAGTACTTTAAAATCAATTCTAAATGCAACTGGAAGCCAGTGTAAGGACCCGAGGACTGGTGTGATGTGTTCATGTTTTCGGGTTCTGCTCAGAATCCTGGCAGCAGCGTTCTGTACGAGCTGCAGCTGTCTTATGGTCTTTTTGGGAAGACCAGTGAGGAGCCCATTACAATAATCCACCCGGCTGGTGATGAAAGCATGAACAAGTTTCTCTAAGTCTTGACTGGAGACAAAGCATCTAATTCTTGCAATATTTTTGAGATGATAATATGCTTATTTAGTTATTGTCTTTACATGGCTACTGAAACTCAGGTCTGACTCCAAAATCACACCAAGATTCCTGACTTGATTTTTAGTTGTTTGACCTCTAGAGTGAAGGTACATGTTCACTTTGAGAACTTCATCTTTGTTTCCAAACGCAATGATTTCAGTTTTGTCTTTGTTTAACTGAAGGAAGTTTAGACACATCCAATTTTTAATTTCATCAATGCAATGGCACAGGGAGTCAATGGGGCTGTAGTCGTTGGGTGATAGGGCTAGGTAAATCTGGGTGTCATCTGCATAGCTGTGATATGCAAATTGGTTCTTTCTCATTATTTGGCTCAGTGGCAGCATATATAGGTTGAACAGGAGGGGTGCAAGAATTGAACCTTGAGGGACTCCGCATATCATGGATGTCCACTCAGACTTATGGTCACCGATACTCACATAATAACCTCTCCCTTCTAAGTATGACCTGAACTATTTAAGGACCATCCCAGAAAGCCCAACCCAGTTTTCCAGCCTGTCAAGAAGAATGTTGTGATCGACAGTGTCAAACGCAGCACTGAGGTCGAGTAGAACCAGCACTGTTAATTTACCTGAATCTGTGTTAAGGCGAATATCATTTATTATCTTTATGAGTGCTGTCTCTGTGCTGTGATGCGTTGAAAGTTGTCAAAGTATCCATTCAAGCTTAAGAACTTGTTCAGCTGATTGAAAACAACTTTTTCAATGATCTTGCCTATGAAAGGAAGATTTGAAATTGGCCTGTAGTTGCTCAATATGGTGTTATCTAGATTGCTCTTTTTCAGGAGGGGCTTGACAACTGCAGTTTTCAGGGATTTTGGAAAAGTCACAGCATTTGCTGTCTGAGAGCATTTCACTGGGAATCTGACTTGGGGGGTTTGTTAGTCTCTCTACAGTAGCAAAAAGAGTGCGGGTGTTGTTTAAGTTTTTGTTTATAATATTTGAGAAGAAGGTCTGTCTAGCTTTGCCTAATTCCACATTGAAAGCATGAAGAATATCTTTATAGATGTTATAATGGATGTCAAGTTTTGTCTTTCGCCACATGCGCTCAGCTTTTCTGCATTGTCTTTTCATATTTTGCACTGCTGTTGAGTTTCTCCATGGTGATTTTTGTCTGCCACTTTTCTTCCTGACTTTCACAGGAGCAATGTTATCAATGACATTCTGTACTTTTGAGTTAAAAGAATCAAGGAGAAAATCAACAGAGTCTGCAGATATGCTTGGTGTTAAAGATATAGCCTTCATAAACAGTGCACTAGTATTCTCATTTAAGCATCGCTTTTTGACTGAGATAGATATAGCTTCAACAGTTGGAGAGATCAATAAATCAAAGAAAATACAGAAATGATCAGATAGCGCTACATCCTTAATGTTAATGGATGAAATGTTTAGACCCTTACTAATAATTAAATCTAGAGTGTGTCCACGATTGTGTGTAGGTCCATGTACGTGTTGAGTCAGATCAAAAGTATTCAAAACAGTTATGATTTCTTTTGCCATATTGGATTCTGCATTTTCTATGTGGATATTAAAGTCCCCAGTAATAGCAAAACAGTCAGACTCAGAGGAAATTGCTGATAACAGTTCTGTAAAGTCCTCCACAAAGGCTGGAGAGTATTTTGGAGGCCTGTAGATAACTATAAGTAGAATGCGAGGAGCACCTTTTAACACAATACCCAAGTATTCGAAAGACAAGTAATCACCAAATGACACTTGCTTGCATTGATAGACATCATTAAATAGAGCAGCAACACCTCCATCTCTCCTAACAGCTCTGCAGACACTCATAAAAGTAAAGTTAGGAGGGGCTGTTTCATTCAGGATTGTTGCACTGCAGCTGTCTTCAAGCCATGTTTCATTTAGAAGAATAAAATCTAGGTTGTTTGTGGTTATTAAGTCATTGACTAGAAGTGATTTATTTTTAAGTGAGCGGATGTTTAAAAGTGCTAACTTAACAGTCTTACTTTCTGTCTCTACAGTAATCTTAGTTTGACGTGTAATAGGTAGCAGATTAAATGGGTTTGCCAAACGGTTTGAGAAGGCCTTAGGCTTTCTATAACATAATAAAACAGAAATAGAGAAAGCTACAGGCACACTGGGTTCCCACTTGTTTTGTAAACATTTGATAAAGTCACTGTTATCATAGCGGGGACCTGACACACATCACTGCGTGCTGTTATCGGTTGTTTTTGGTTCACCTAGAACAGACGGAGGAGGTTGAGGGACCTGGCGTTGTGGCAGGGGCCGAAGAGCTCTCGCAGGAGGAGGGCGAGCTGGGCCCACAGGCTTTGGTGGTTTCGGGGCTTGATGCTTTTTTGTTGATATCTGGGGTCTCGCAGCAAAAGAGTGGGAGAGTTTGTTTCCAGCATACACCAGTTCCTCCATTTTCTCTGAGAAGCACAAAAGAGGGGATGCTGGAGAAAGGTATAACATGTCCGGTGAGAGGGGCTGTTGCTCTGGTGTTACCGGAGGCTGTAATACGTTGTCCTTGCTTCCCTGGCTGTTTTCCCGAAAGTCGTCCTTGGGTGCTGAATCTTGGAGCAGTTCTAACACATCACTGTCTCTCTGTGGGCAGGACTCAGTCAGGATTGTGTGCGTGAGCAGTGGTTGTTGTGGCTGCGTGATGTTATCATTGACCCTGTGAGATGTGTAAACCGCTTGTCCATTCAGGTGCTGAAATGAAGTCCTGTGGTCAGTTGTACTCTGTCCAGGTGTGTTTGTGCCATTCAGGTTGAGTGGATTTGCACACACTGCTGAAGGATGATGGAGGCAGAAGTAGATATTGTCCTTTAGCACTCTTGAGCCCAGTTTGTTTGGGTGCAGGCCATCATGAGTGAACAGTTGTCTCTGACTCCAGAACAGATTGAAGTTGTCGATGAAATTCAGTCCTTTTAAGTTGCAGGTTTTTTGCAGCCATGTGTTAAGACCAAGCAACCGTGTAAATCTATTTGTTCCTCTTGCTGGGAGTGGTCCACTGATGAACGACTGAACTTTTAGTCTTTTAAGCATTTCAAAAAGTTAATTGAAATCCCTCTTAAGGAGTTCTGACTGCTCCTTCCGAATATCATTCTTCCCCACATGAATGATTAGTCGATTTGCAGTTTTATATTTCATCAGAATGCTCTTAAGTTCCCTGTTTACATCAGAAACTGTTGCTTGTGGAAGGCAGCATGTAGTTGTATCCCTGCTGCTAATGTTTCTGATAATAGAGTCACCCACTATCAGAGTCCTGGGCTCGGCTGCTCTCTGAGCTGAGTGCCGCTGACTGTTCAACCTTGAGCGGCAGTTAGCATCGGTGTTAGCTGCTGGCTGATTTGATCTGTGTCTGATCATGTTTGGGGATTCCTCACCCACATTCATTAACACTTCAAATCTGTTCTCCAGATGTATTGGCGGTGGTAGGGAGCTATTGTTTGGGGTAGAGGATGCAACTGCATTAATATGTGATACTCGTGACAATCTGATGCCTCGAGTGCCTTTGGGTCTCGCTCCCTGTGTGTGCCATCGATTAATATGTTGATCAATTTCGGCACTCAGTACGGTCTGTTTAGGGGCATTAGATTCATGGGACTCACCGACTGTGGGCTGAGGACGTCCATGACGAAGCTCTGTTGTGTGTTCCTTCTGGTTTGGTAGTCCCGCAAGTAACTTTGTTTCAAGAACTGCAATTCTTTGTAGAAGTCTGTGGCAGTTTGTGCAGCAGGTAGATTCTTCAACCAGAGGAGGCATATTATTTCTAATCCTTTTGGATGTAGGCAGCTGTGTTTTCCCTTCTCCGGAATGTAAGCTGATGGCTGCTGTCAGT
The DNA here is from genome assembly GCF_024489055.1 of Chanodichthys erythropterus. Lineage (NCBI taxonomy): Eukaryota > Metazoa > Chordata > Actinopteri > Cypriniformes > Xenocyprididae > Chanodichthys > Chanodichthys erythropterus. The sequence continues at coordinate 39,401,234 of NC_090236.1, forward strand.
GGGAGGCTGGTTGGATAAAAATTCCCCTTTTTTGTAGCAATTCTTCCAGTTAAAAAGATTGTTGGGGCCAAGATTTGTTGTTTGAGCACTGTGCCTATTTGCTGTAGTTAAAATTAGGAGATAAAATATAAAAGCAATAGAGCAAAGCGCGGAGCTGTAAGCAAGAGCGTCCGAACAGTAGCGAAGCAGGAAGTAGGAAGCAATAATAAAATGACAAACGATTAAACAATTAATAAAGACTGGGTAAATATGATTGTGAAATGATTTTAAACTGCAACAGAGAATATAACAAATTGGGTACATTTCTGTTCTCCAGTGAATTCATATTTAGAGTCATGAGTCAGTTAAACTCATTAAACAATCTGAAATTATTAAGACCATTCAGTTATTTTACATGACATTATATTTGTAACTCACTTTATTTTATTCATTGTTTTTGCTGTTGTGTCTAACTCATCATTCTTCAATATTTTTATGTTCTTCATCTCTGTAAAATCTTGTCATTTCCAGGTCCTGCTGAACGATTTATTGTTTTCTCAAACCAGTGCTGATCAGAGAAGCGAGGAAAGGACTCTCTCTCTAAGATGAGTCTCTCAGAGAAACACAGGTAACACTGTGTATTTTACACACGATCATTTTGTTAACTATAAAACTGTAAATTGTGTGAGTGTATCCATTTCTGTGGAGGATTAGATAAATACACGGATGTGTTTCAGACACAGTTGAACCTCCTTTACTAAAGTGTTTTTCTCTCTGTTGTTTGTGTCATTAGTGTAAGATCAGGATCACATGTGTCCAGCTCTGTGTCTCTAAAGAGTGATCGGTCAAAAGGTATAGGACCAGTCTTCAGTGGAGAAAAACCATCATCTAATAAAAGGTATTTATTTTGTGTCTTTACATTATAGTGTTGCATTATTTGTCCATAGTGATGTTTGTGATTGAACTTGACTGAAGAAAACAATAATATAATTCAGTTCAATTCACATTTATTTGTATAGCACGTTTCACGATACATATTGTTTCAAAGCAGCTTCACAGGGAGTGCATGTCAGCATTACAATTTAGAGTGATCCGTTATCAGAGTCGACTGTGTCCAAATTCTGTAATTTCAGAAATGTACATATATAATCACACAGTTAGCTAACAATGTAATAATGTAGGCTATTTAATCTACAGTCACTTTTAGCAAATTAATTTAAGGTAGAAACAATGAACTCATGTAGTATGAACTCAATGAAGTATTGAATACATGTTAACAATAATTAGGATATATAGAAATCTTTTGAAATGTGCATGTTGATCTAGAGTTTGCTTCATCTGAAGTCCTCGCAAGAGTTGGCGCCGTCTCTTCACAGGTGTTGGCCATCTGAAGTCTTCATAAGACACAATAAAACTCAATTCCTGGGAACCTTATGGAACTCATTCCAGTTACACAATTACACAGTATTTTTTCAATTACTTTGTGTCATTAGTGTAAGATCAGGATCACATGTTTCCAGCTCTGTGTCTCTGAAGAGAGACCGATCAAAACAAGAAGGACCAAACTTCAGTGGGGAAAAACCATCATCTAATAAAAGGTATTTTGTGTGTCTAATGTTTGGTCACACATTGACTGTGATAAAAAAATTTGTATCAGTGAATACCAATCATGAAACATTTTTAGATCAAATATTTATCATGTTTTCAAGTTATCAAGTTGTCATGGCTAATGTTTTTTATTATAGCTTTCTGTAATATTTTGCCTAGAAAATCAGTATTTTATTTTATTTATTTGATTACAGGCTTCGATATGAAACATTAGACTCAGACGTTCAGACTCACGGGAACCACAAGAACTTCAAAGACAATCTCATGAGGATCTTCCAGGTAGGAAAACACTCGATCACTTAATTTCCTTTCCTTTTTTTTCTTTATTTGTGGTATTATAATTATTTAATAGATAGTGTTGACCAAATGTAGATGTAAAATGTGGTTTAAATTGTGTTATTCTATCTTTTTTCTTATTTTTGTTTGTAGGATCTTGAGAGCAAAATAATCACATTTCTGAAGAAAGAGCTGGAAAATTTTAAGAAAATATTACAAAATGAGAACACACAAAACTTTGTGAAGGACTTTAATGAGAATAGATGCAGTAACAAAGCAGCAGCTCTTGATCTCACACTACATTACCTGAGAGAGATGAAACAAGATGAAGCTGCTGATGCTCTAGAAGGTCAGAGACTCATGACCATCTGTCAAATTGACACTTATTAATGTAGACTATCTATAAAACTATAAATTAAGACTAAAACTAGCTATTTTTTGTTCCTGTGTTTAGATGAGCTGTTTTTCATTCATCATCTAAAATGTGGTCTAAAGAAGAAGTATCAATGTGTGTTTGAAGGAATTGCGAAGCATGGTGAATCCACACTTCTGAATAACATCTACACAGATCTCTATATCACTCAGGGTGGCAGTGAACAGGTCAATACTGAACATGAGGTCAGACAGATTGAAGTTGCTTCCAGGCGTCATGAATCTCAAGAGATTCAGGTTAAATGCACAAATTTGTTTGAAGCTCCTGAACAAGATGAGGAGATCCGAACTGTACTGACAAAAGGAGTCGCTGGCATCGGAAAATCAGTCTCTGTGCAAAAGTTTGTTCTGGACTGGGCTGAAGGAAAAGAAAATCAAGATATCAGTTTCATATTTCCTCTTCCATTCAGAGAGATGAACTTAAAGGAGAAAGAAAAACTAAGTTTGATGGACCTTATAACTCATTTTTTCCCAGAGACAAAAGGACTGAACCTTACAAGAAGAAATCAGTTCAAAGTCCTGTTCATCCTTGATGGATTGGACGAATGTCGCCTTCCTCTGAAGTTTGATTGTAATGAGACGTGGAGTGATGTATCGTCACCAGCCTCTCTGGATGTTCTCCTAACGAACCTCATGAAGGGAAATCTGCTTCCTTCTGCTCTCATCTGGATCACCACCAGACCAGCAGCTGCCAGTAAGATTCCTCCTGACTGTATCGACCGGCTGACAGAGATACGAGGATTCAGTGACGCACAAAAGGAAGAGTACTTCAAAAAAAGATTCACAGATCAGAATCAGGCCAACACAATCATTGATCATGTTAAAAAATCAAAGAGTCTCTTTATCATGTGCCACATCCCAGTCTTCTGCTGGATTTCAGCCACTGTTCTCCAGAACATTCTGGAGGAGAAAAGAAATAATGATCTGAAAAACAATCAGGCTGATGAGATCTCTAAAACACTACAGGAATCAAATACTGAAGACACTCCCAAGACTCTGACACAAATGTACACACACTTTCTCCGCTTTCAGATCCAGCAGAGCCGGCGAAAATATGATGGAAAATACGCAGCAGATGTTTCCTGGGATAAAGACGCCATCCTTTCACTGGGGAAACTGGCATTTCATCAGCTGGAGAGTAACAATGTGATCTTCTATGACACAGACCTGGAAGCCTGTGGTATTGACGTCTATAAGGCATCAGTGTACTCAGGCATGTGTACCCAGATCTTTAAGAAGGAAACAGGGATCATTCTTGGTACCATGTACTGCTTTGTTCACTTGAGCATTCAAGAGTTTATTGCAGCCCTTTATGCACATCTGTTTCTAGACATCAACAAGAAAAGTGTGTTTGTTCATGAGTCTACAGAACAGGAAAACAAAAATGAATCCATGGTTGATTTTCTCAAGACTGCAGTGGACGAGGCGCTCAAGAGTGACAATGGACACCTGGACCTTTTCCTTCGCTTCCTCCTTGGTCTGTCACTCCAGTCCAATCGACGACTCTTACGGGGTCTGTTGACACAGCAAGATGCCAATGACCAGAGCAACAAGGAAATAGTTCAGTACATCAAGCAGAAATTAGAAGGTAATCTGTCTGCAGAGAGATCCATCAATCTGTTCTACTGTCTGAATGAACTGAACGACCAAACTCTGGTGAAGGAGATTCAGACCCACCTTAGCAAAGGAAGTCTCTCATCTGGTGACCTTTCACCTGCCCAGTGGTCTGCTTTGGTCTTTGTGTTGTTGACATCAGAGGAAGAGCTGGAGGAGTTTGAGCTTCAGAAATTCAAGAAATCAGACGAGTGTCTCATTAGATTATCGGCAGTCATCAAAAACTCCAGAAGAGCTCTGTAAGTCATTTAATATGTTTTGTCATGTTTAGCTCTCATCTGAAAAATGCATTTATCTACATTACTCTATAGTGATTCCCCATCATGAACATGATCTTATCCCTGTAAAGCCTGACATGAAATAATGAAAAATCGAATTATTTATTTTTTAATGTAGACAATTTATCAATTCTTTAGACAAAATATAAAATAACATTTAAAAATGTTTACATACTTGTTTTGTATCATGTGATACACCAGACTTTTATGACTCGTATAGAATTATATATTGGCTTATACTCCTATTTGAGGAAGGGAAAATAGATAAATTTTATTCAGATTCCTAAACTGTGTTTTTTTTTTTTTTTTTAGTTATTGTTATTTACACTGCCAAAAAGTAAGATAAAATTCTGAAAGGTTATAATATAAACAATGAGATTTTTATATAACAGGTTAAATAAAGTACATATATGTTATCAGTTGGTACTCTGTATGTCCAATACTTTGATATTTTAAATGCTTAGTTTTATGAGTAGTTCTGTAGTTTTAATTGTGTTTGTACTGCAATACGTAGATGATTGAGATATTTACAAATAAACATTTATCAAAAGTCTGTTGTATCATATTTGATGTATACATTTTAAGATGGTTTTTCTACTAATTAGTTTCAATTTAAAATTCAAGTTCATATTCATTTTTTCATATAATTTTTAAATGATTTCTAATTTTGTAAATATTAAGTAAAAGAAATATAAATCTCATTTCAGCAATTGTAATGGATGCAATTATGCTATCTTTAAATTAATGATAACCCTGATAACCCCACCCTGCTCTCTAAGATATTGGCATCGGCCATTGGTTGACCACTATGAATAATCAAGAAAACCTGAATTGCTTTAATCCAGTAAATGCTAATCGTCTCGGTTACATATGTAACCCTTGTTCCCTGAAGGAGGGAACGGAGACGTACGTCAGTAGTGACCGACGAATTGGGATATCGCTTAGAGAGCCCTATCAGCTTCGTGTAAACTAAAACAAGCCAATGGAATTGGCGTGCGATATTTGCATAATGTGCACCGCCCCCGACAGGTGTATATAAATAGGAAGCAGATGCAATCGCACTCTGTTTTTCGCTGAGGAGACAACTGGTGTCCGCGCTACAGCGAGGGTACAGAAACTGTGGCGACGGGACGTACGTCTCCGTTCCCTCCTTCAGGGAACGAGGGTTACATATGTAACCGAGACGTTCCCTTTCAGTCGGTCGAGTTCAACGTACGTCAGTAGTGACCGACGAATTGGGATCCCAACTAAAGTGCCACAGTTACGAAACCCCTTCCAGTGCCCAGCGCAAGCTCAGCCGCCCATAGCACCGGCTGGCGGTGAAGGGGGCGAGCTTACACCGAGAGAGTCTACTGCTGTCTAACCAATACCCACTAAGTAAACTAGACACACTGGGGAAGCGAACCCGTAAGGGACGCTGCGGAGACCACTACCTACCCAATGGGGGAGGAGTTTACGTGGGAAATACACACATGGACTGGCCCGGGGGGCAGTACGCATATGGAGTCCCTGGGATGACTCCACCTGGTAGGGGGAGACTCATCTGACAGGTGACAGCAGAGCTGGCTCTGCTAAGGGAAAGACACGGACTCGGCCCGTAGGGAGTTTTAAACCGTGGAAAATACACATATGGGACCGCTCACGTAGAGGGGTCACGACATATGGGCCCCAGCCAACAGACAGCGTCAGCGACGGATGTAGGCCTGGCATCAGACACTCCGCAATGTCCGAGCCGAAGGGGGAGGCGGAGGAACTCGACAGGGTTCGCCAAGCGGGGAACACGACTGGAGTGAAAGTATGCACGTATCCGACCAGTGGCGGGAATGGCATTGCAAGCCGACACGTAGAGTGGGTACAACACGTCTACCGACTAGTGGATGCGAGTACACGTGAGGATACCAGCTCTACACGTAGGCTATAAAACCTAGCGAACGTGTTTGGTGTCGCCCAGCCCGCAGCTCTACAGATATCTGTCAGCGAGGCGCCATGAGCCAGCGCCCAGGAAGAGGCCACCCCTCTGGTGGAGTGGGCTCTCAACCCGAGCGGGCAAGGCACGCCCTGGGATTCGTACGCCAAGGCGATGGCATCCACTATCCAGTGGGCCATCCTCTGCTTGGAGACAGCCTTTCCCTTCTGCTGGCCTCTGTAACAGATGAAGAGCTGATCTGAGGTCCTGAAGCTTCGCCATCTATCCACGTAAACGCGCAGAGCGCGGACGGGACAGAGCAAAGCTAGGGCTGGGTCTGCCTCCTCCGAGGGCAGCACTTGCAGGTTCACTACCTGATCTCTGAAGGGAGTGGTAGGAACCTTGGGCACGTATCCAGGCCGGGGTCTCAGGATAACGTGAGAATCACCGGGCCCGAGTTCTAGGCACGTTTCGTTGACCGAAAATGCATGCAGATCCCCTACCCTCTTCAGGGAAGCCAATGCAACCAGAAGAACCGTCTTAAGAGACATTAGTTTCAGGTCGACTGATTGCAAAGGTTCAAAGGGATGACCCCGGAGAGCTGTGAGAACCAGGGTCAGATCCCAAGAGGGTACGGAGGAAGGGCGAGGAGGATTCAGTCTCCTGGCCCCCCTCAAGAATCTGACGATCAGATCGTGTTTCCCCAGGGACTTACCCTCAACTGCGTGGTGATGTGCGGCAATAGTGGCAACATACACCTTGAGGGTGGAGGGAGACAGCCTTCACTCCAACCCATCTTGCAGAAAGGAAAGCACGGATCCGACCGAACATGATCGGGGGTCCTCTCGGCGAGAGGCGCACCATTCGACGAACAGGTTCCACTTCAATGCATAGAGACTCCTAGTGGAAGGAGCTCTAGCGGAAGTGATGGTGTCTACGACCGCTTGCGGGAGATCACTCAGAACCTCCGCATCCCGTCCAGGGACCACAAGTGGAGGTTCCATAGATCGGGACGCGGGTGCCACAGGGTGCCCCGTCTCTGAGTCAGGGGGTCCTTCCTCAGCGGAATCGGCCAGGGAGGGGCTGTCGCGAGGAGAATGAGGTCTGAGAACCAGGTCCGAGTGGGCCAGTACGGAGCCATTAACAGAACCTGCTCCCCGTCCTCCCTGACCTTGCACAGGAGTTGTGCGAGAAGGCTCACTGGGGAAAACGCATATTTGCGCAGACCCGGGGGCCAGCTGTGTGCGAGGGCATCCGTGCCGAGCGTGCCGCCGGTCAGGGAATAAAACCACTGGCAGTGGGCAGTTTCCGGGGAGGCAAACAGGTCTACCTGGGCCTCGCCGAAATGCTGCCAAATCAGCTGGACCGCCTGGGGGTGGAGCCGCCACTCGCCCGCAAGTGGAGGCTGCCGTGACAGCTCGTCGGCTGCACGGTTGAGCACACCTGAGACACGAGTGGCCCGAAGGGACCTCAGATCCTTCTGACTCCACAACAAGAGATGGCGGGCGAGTTGCGACATGCGACGGAAGCGTAGACCACCTTGGCGGTTGATGTACGCAACGGCCGCAGTGCTGTGTGAGCGGACTAGAACGTGCTTGCCTGACAACAGTTTCTTGAAGCGGGCCAGCGTAAGACGAACCGCTAGCAACTCGAGGCAATTGATATGCCAATGCAGCTGAGGCCCCGTCCAAAGACCTGTCACTGCATGCCCATTGTACGTGGCCCCCTATCCCGTGGCAGAGGCATCTGTGGAGACCACAGCGTGCCTGGACACTCGTTCGAGGGGTACTCCGGCCCGCAGGAACGAAGGGTCCGACCACCGGACAAGGGTGCGACGGCAGCTCGGTGTCACGGGGACACGGAGCGTGCCGCACTGCCACGCCCATCTCGGGACCCGGCCGCGGAGCCAGTGTTGAAGCGGTCTCATATGAAGCAATCCGAGCGGCGTTACCGCGGCTGCAGATGCCATATGCCCCAGGAGCCTCTGAAAATCTTTCAGTGGAGCCGCTGTCTTGCACTTGAGCGAGCTCAGGCAGTTCAACACTGACTGGACGCGCGCCTCGGTGAGACGCGCAGTCTGTGCGACCGAGTCTAGCTCGAGACCGAGACAAGAGATCCTCTGCCCGGGGGCGAGTTTGCTCTTGTCCCAGTTGACCTGAAGACCCAACCGGCTGGGAGCTAAAACCATGTCGGGTAGGACTTTGTACTGACATGCCCGACCCTCGAACGCAGACCGGAGGAAGGGTCTGTGTCGAGGCAGAATCGAGACATGAAAGTACGCGTCCTTCAGGTCTATTGCTGCAAACCAATCCTGGGGACGGTCCAGGATTGGCCGTAGCCCACCGCCCTTTTTTGGTACAATGAAGTAGGGGCTGTAGAACCCCGACTTCATATCGGCTGGAGGGACCGGCTCGATTGTATCCTTCGCCAGGAGGACAGCAATCTCCGCCCGGAGAACAGGTGCACTGTCCAACGACACCTGAGTGAAGTGGACAGCCCTGAAGACCGGGGGACGCCGGGCGAACTGAATCGCATAGCTGAGTCTGATAGTACGAATGAGCCAACTGGACAGGCTGGGGAGCGCTATCCACGCTTCCAGACATTGAGCCAGCGGGACCAAAGGCACCACAGACGCACCGGGGGTGGGTCAGCAAGGCAGAGAGGGACCCGACTCGGACGGATTGGGAGCGGCCTGGAGTGGGGTCAGACTCTGCGAGGCCGCAGTGTGCATGGGAGACGGCGCACAGGACGCGGTCTGCGCCATCACACTGCCGCCTGCTGGCGAATGGGGAGGGAGCTGCCAGAGGCGAGGCGGGGCCTGGCACACTGGCAGACACACGTAGTTGTGACCTGGAGTTTGAGGAAACTGCTCTTTTCTTTCAGCTGAGGCTGAGCCACGGGCGGCTGGGTGGAGGCAGCAGCGGACCGCCGTGGCATGACATGTCTGATAGCCTCAGCCTGCTTCTGTGCAGCGGAGAACTGTTGGGCACAGCTCTCCACCGCGTCGCCGAAAAGGCCGACCGGAGACACGGGGGAATCCAGGAACCGATGTTTGTCGGTCTCCCTCATGTCTGCCAAGGTCAGCCAGAGGTGGCGTTGCTGGACTACCAGAGTAGACATTGCCTGGCCAACAGAACGCGCTGTCACCTTCGTTGCCCGGAGGGCAAGGTCAGTGGCAGCGCGCAGCTCCCCAAGCAGCTGTTGGTCAGGACCTTCCTAGGGCATCTGCGACAGCGCTTTTGCCTGATAGACCTGCAAAAGGGCCATCGCGGGCAGGGCAGAGGCAGCCTGCCCACAGGCACTGTAAGCTTTCTCAGTCAGACCGGCTGAGAATTCACAGGCCTGGGACGGGAGACGCGGCTCACCGCGCCAGCCAGCGGCCGTTGGACACAACTGCATCGCAACAGACCGCTCGACTGGCGGGATCCTTGCGTATCCCCTGGCTTCCCCGCCGTCCAGGGAGGTGAAGGCGGACGAGGGACCAGGCCCTGTACGAGCCCCATACGGAGCTTGTCAAGACCTGGTCACCTCATCGTGTACTTCCGGGAAGAAAGGCATTGGGGCGGGACGCTGGATTTGACCAGCGCGACCCCCCCCCAAGTACCAATCGTCCAACCGAGATGGGCCGGGACAGGGTGGAGGGTTCCACTCAAGCCCGACGCACAAGGCAGCCCTGGAGAGCACAGCCGTGAGCTCGGGATCCGACTCGGGCAACGCTACCGTCCCGGGCGGCAGCGCGTCCGAATCTTCCTCCCCCGAGGACTCAGGCTCACCTTCCGATGCAGCGATCGACATCCGATCCGCCGCCGGCCCACCAAAGGTAACGGCTGGACAGTCCGTAGAGGGCCCAGCGGAGACCAACGGTGGCATGATGGGTTGCGGTGCTGATGAGGCGGCAGGGGCCCGAGGAGCGTTTCCGCTCGGTGGGGAAGCCCTGACCGTAATCCTCAGGTCACCCTTCCTATACAGCGCCGTACCGTCATTCCGGTTCCCGGGGCCGGAAAAAACGGTCGTACGCGGCATAGAAGAGAGGACCCCCGCTTCCTGAGACTTCAGGAAGGAGAGTCTCGACCTCAGCACCGCGATAGTCATGTTCCCGCAATGGGAACATGAACAATCCACAAAAGCTGCTTCAGCGTGCAGAATGCCCAAACACGAGATGCAACGATTGTGCCCATCAGCAGGGACCAGGGAACAACCGCACCCATTAACGCACAGATGAAATGACATACTGTCAGGGTTCGTCTGTAAAGCTCTTTTAGAAGGGGAAAACAGTAAACTCGCTCGTGCCGAAGCACACAGGGAGTGATGCGATGTGCCAGGTACACCACTCCCTGGACACACAGAGGAACCGGCCCAAATCGCAACACACACACTTTCACTCTAGGCGTGTGCTGTGAAAACAGCAGTTGAGAGCTATAGCTCGGATCCTCGGGAGCTCGCGACCTCGCTGTAGCACCGTTACACCGGCACACACGGCTTGCTGTGAATCCTCTTCGAGGCAGTTTAGTTCACACAAACAGTCTTCTTAAACAGGACACCACTGAATGGCTCCGAAGCGAAAGACAGAGTGCGATTGCATCTGCTTCCTATTTATATACACTTGTCGGGGGCGGTGCGCATTATGCAAATATCGCACACCAATTCCATTGGCTTGTTTTAGTTTACACGAAGCTGATAGGGCTCTCTAAGCGATATCCCAATTCGTCGGTCACTACTGACGTACGTCGAACGTGACCAACTGAAAGGGAACTTGAAATATTAGTAACTAATACAATTTCTTAGGTTCTTCATTTTAAGTAACTTATCTTTACTTAAAACTTTAAAGATTTCATAGCAAAAAGACGTGTACATGTGAATGGAGGCATTTTTAGAATTATAGTGAAATGCCTTTAACTTGCTATAAAAGTGTGAACTGGTTCATCTAATAGTTTCAGTGCAGTCAATAATATTTTTTCTATTAAGTATCCCCAACTAAGCAAGCCAAAGGCAAAAGTAGCAAGAACCCAAAATCCATCAGTTGACAGAATGGAGAAAAAAAAAAACCTTAGGAGAAACCAGGCTCAGCTATAATGTTATAAAAAGCTAAAAATCTTAACACAATGAATTAATTGTGGCTATATAAAATACTAATTTACAGGAAATACTAGTTTTTGAAGAGTAATGTTAATTTAGCTCACCCTCTTTACTGTATTTATGCTGTTTATGTAATATATATAGAGAGATAGAGATAAATGTATTGAATGTGTTCCATTTAATTTTGGGATGTGATTTATTTCTTTTGTAGGTTAAATGATTGTAATTTAACAGACAAAAGCTGTTCAGTTCTGGCTGCAGTTCTTGGATCAGATACCAGTCTGAAAGAGCTGAACATGAACAATAATAATCTGCAGGATTCAGGATTGAAGCTGCTCTGCACTGGACTGAAGAATTTAAAGTGTAAATTGGAGATAGTGAGGTAAGTTGAACCACAGGAGTCACATGACAAGAGTGAGATGCAGTGACTGACAGGACGATGCCAGAGGCAAAAGTACAAGAGAAAATTTGCTAATAAAAGTTGCAGTTCTTTTTTTAGTAAAAGTGATTTTGTCTTTGTGTGAACTGGTTCATCTAATAGTTTCAGTGCAGTCAATAATATTTTTGTATATTAAGTGTCCCCAACTAAGCAAGCCAAAGGCAAAAGTAGCAAGAACCCAAACTCCATCAGGTGACAGAATGGAGAAAAAAACCTTAGGAGAAACCAGGCTCAGCTATAATGTTATAAAAAGCTAAAAATCTTAACACAATGAATTAATTGTGGCTATATAAAATACTAATTTACAGGAAATACTAGTTTTTGAAGAGTAATGTTAGTTTAATTCACCCTCTTTACTGTATTTATGCTGTTTATGTAATATATATATATATATATATATATATATATATATATATATATATATATATATATAAACATAATCCATCTAATTTTGGGATGTGATTTATTTATTTTGTAGGTTAAATGATTGTAACTTAACAGACAAAAGCTGTTCAGCTCTGGCTGCAGTTCTTGGATCAGATACCAGTCTGAAAGAGCTGAACATGAACAATAATAATCTGCAGGATTCAGGATTGAAGCTGCTCTGCACTGGACTGAAGAATTTAAAGTGTAAATTGGAGATACTGAGGTAAGTTGAACCACAGGAGTCACATGACAAGAGTGAGATGTGATGACTGACAGGACGATGCCAGAGGCAAAAGTACAAGAGAAAATTTGCAAATAAAAGTTGCAGTTCTTTTTTTAGTACAAGTGATTTTGTCTTTGTTTTAATGTTGTTGAGTTTTTCATTACAATATAAAAATGAACCACAAACTAAACATTCATTTTAAAATCTAAATATATTTATTTTATGTGTTACAATGTGGGTTTACCATATCATCAGTCTTTGTTTAGTTTTATTAATATAAGCCAATTTTCAATATAAGCAAATTTATCATTGTACTATTTTATTGTTGATGTTTTCATTAATAACAATGAAGCACAAACTAAGCATTCATTTTAAATAAAGTTAAATTAAATTAAATTAAATGATTAATTAAAAATAAAAATACCTTTCTTTTATTTGTATTCAAAGACGGTATACCATGTCATCAGTCCTATTTGTTTTGTTAATAAAGGTTTGATGTTGTTTGATTCTTATTTTTCTACCATTTTCAGGTTGATTGTTATGATTCATTCAGATCAAAGACTTTCACAGCTGTACAGTTTTAGATAATTAAATTCTTGAAAGTGATGTTGATGTCTAACATATTAAAGTTCTTTGTGTCTTTTGTTTGCCTCCATATTCAGTTGTCAGTTTTTGCAATTAACTTTCGATGTATTTGTGCAAAGAAAAAAATAAAATTCACTTTGAAAATTTCTATTGTTCAGGTTAAACTGATTAATCATCTGAATGTTTTCATTCCTGTTCTAGACTCTCTAACTGCAGTGTAACAGAAGAAGGTTATAAAGCTCTGGCTTCAGCTCTGAGATCAAACCCTTCACACCTGATAGAGCTGGATCTCACAGGAAATGATCCTGGACAATCAGGAGTGAAGGAGCTCAGTGATTTACTACAGGATCCAAACTGTCAACTGAAGACACTGAGGTGAGATGGGATGAAATAATTATCAAAATTAGCCCTTCTTTTGCCCTTCTGCTCTGTGGGACGTTTCTGTTCTTATGAGTTTGCTTTAGGACTGAGTGTCGCTCTAGTTTCTTTTAAATAACTCTATTGGACTTTGTTAAGTAAATATTTTGTTAAATAATACTCAAGTAATTATATATTTATTTGTATATTTAAATGTTCAAAGAAAACTGTTGCATCTAAATAGCTAACTAGAACTTGTCTTCAGAACAATAATCAAGTTTTTTTTATCTTATCATTCATGTTTGTAATGCAACAAACATTTAGTTGAGAACTGAATTTACTCTTCTGCAGGTTTTTGAGTGCTGCTGCAGATAAAGCCTGTCAGTATGTAAAGAGAGTTGTGGGTAAAAACCTGTTACTCCAGAGAGAGCTGAATCTGAGTGAACATGAACTAAGAGACACACGAGTGAATCAGATCGCTGCTCTACTGCAGGATAAACACTGTCGACTCAACACACTGACGTGAGTATTGTGCATTTATCTAAAATATTACAGTACTTTTAATTGTAATATGTCTGTAATATTTCCTCACGTATTTCAGTCAGAGCAGTTTTTTCTCAGTGTCACAAAGAGCCACAACGATGTAAAGTAATATAATTAAACAGGAAATTAAAAACACACAATTTAAATGTGACATCAAGCTTTAAATATTTAATTAATAGTTTAATTATTTCAGTTACTGTAGAGAGAGAACAATGATTTTCCAGAGTTTATAAAACTCTTCAAATAAGTGATAGATTGAAAAACACTATACAGCTGCACTATAAACACAGAAATGTCTTTAACTTTCACAGGTTAATTCTGTAAATTAAATATAAGTGTGTATATGTTGATGGCTCTTTTTGAACATGACTGCAGAATAATTTTTACTGATTGCTGGTGTTTTTGTTGTTGCTGTTGTTGTTGTTTTTGTGACATCAGAACTGTTCATAAGTGCTTTCAATTTCATGTTTGTATTTCACAAAATGTAAAATTTCTCATTTTGGTGCAGCATTTACTGTAACTTTTGAACAAGTGCATTTTAAAATCTTTGATCAGAATCTGTCTGTAATAAGATCCAACGAAGGCAAGTTGACTGAACACAAGAGCAGCTTTATTCTAGTGATGTTACTGATACTGAGGCTTTGAAGCTTGTCGAGAAAGTCAGGTTCTTCCCGCCGGAGCTCTGTATCGAGGCTTGTATTGTTTTAGTGAAATGATGTCACAGGTGACGTTCGAAGCCTCGTTTGAGTGAAGTGCTTTGAGAAAGGGTTGTGTTTTTCCCGCTCGTGTTACACAAGCACTTCCACTTCTCTCTGTCCAGTCCACCTTAATCACTTTCACTTTTTCCTCCAGTTTAAAGAACTTTGTTTTTTCTCGTATGTTCAACAAAAGCATTGCCCAGTTACAAAGTTATGAAACAACACTGAACATAAATACTTCACAGAACTATTCATTTATTTATTTGTGTATGTTAATGTATCATGAAACATGTAACACACATTTTGGCACTATCACACTCAAAAAAAAAAAAAAAAAAGTTTGTCCTGCACCATATTTCCATTGACCAGCATGTGTCTCTGTGTGCATTAGAAGCCTCGATAAATGATCCACTTTTCAACACAATCTGCCTGGAAAGCTTCATATCTTCATGAAGCTTTATCTCTCCACCACTACTTTATTCAAATAAACATGAACAAAATTAAAAGAACAAAGACACAATTGAATAAGGAACATGAACATAAACCTCACCAACAGCAGTTGAACAAATCCAAACAAAAGACAAGAGGCTTGTTTGAGATGAGCAAATTCTGCGCAGAACCGATCACCGGTGATCACCCCAAGATGCGTGCCGGTTAGAAATGTGTCCTAGGGTGGGCCGCCTTGCTCTGATGTCATGCTGACGTGTCAAAAAGTATTGCGAGGGCGAGGCGGCCTCATCGGATTCTGCAGTCAAGTGCAGTTGCTCTCCACCGACTGCGCAGACCAAAAGCACGATGGGAAACGACTTGCTGACAACACAGCTTAAAGCTTATTGGTTTAAACAACTGTGATGTATTGATCTCTTTTAAAATGTTTAATTTTAAAACTCTAATACCATGTTTTTATGTGTAAAAATAATGTGCAAATATTCCCAAACTCTCTCAAACTGCGATCTCTCTATGGGTTATGTGATTGTTGTCTAAAAAAAATATAAAAAAAATATACAGTACAGTCCAAAAGTTTGGAACCACCAAGATTTTTAATGTTTTTAAAAGAAGTTTCGTCTGCTCACCAAGGCTACATTTATTTAATTAAAAATACAGTAAAAAACAGTAATATTGTGAAATATTATTAAAATTTAAAATAACTGTGTACTATTTAAATATATTTGACAAAGTAATTTATTCCTGTGATGCAAAGCTGAATTTTCAGCATCATTACTCCAGTCTTCAGTGTCACATGATCCTTCAGAAATCATTCTAATATGCTGATTTGCTGCACAATAAACATTTATGATTATTTTCAATGTTGAAAACAGTTGTGTACTTTTTTTCAGGATTCCTTGATGAATAGAAAGTTCAAAAGAACAGCATTTATCTGAAATACAAAGCTTCTGTAGCATTATACACTACTGTTCAAAAGTTTGGGGTCAGTAAGAATTTTAATTTTAATTTTTTTGAAAAGAAATTAAAGAAATGAATACTTTTATTCAGCATGGATGCATTAAATCAATTAAAAGTGGCAGTAAAGACATTTATAATGTTACAAAAGATTAGATTTCAGATAAACACTGTTCTTTTGAACTTTCTATTCATCAAATAATCCTGAAAAAAATATTGTACACAAATATTTTGTACAATTGTACACATTAAATGTTTCTTGAGCAGCAGATCAGCATATTAGAATGATTTCTGAAGGATCATGTGACACTGAAGACTGGAGTAATGATGCTGAAAATTCAGCTTTGCCATCACAGGAATAAATTACTTTGTGAAATATATTCAAATAGAAAACAGTTATTTTAAATTGTAATAATATTTCACAATATTACTGTTTTTTTACTCTATTTTTAATTAAATAAATGTAGCCTTGGTGAGCAGACAAAACTTCTTTTAAAAACATTAAAAATCTTAGTGGTTCCAAACTTTTGGACTGTACTGTATATATATAAACATGTCTATAATTAAAGTTAAAATGATTGATACACACATCTTTTGAATGGAAATAAATAACACGTACTTTGGGTGTCTTGTGCATTATGTTTATTTTCATATAAAAGCAACAGAACTTAAATTACATCCAGTTTATCAGCGACACAGCGCACAAGTGAATCCCGAGAGAACTGTCCATCTTGCCTGCACTTTTTTCACTCCTCCCCTCACTGCAGCCGACTACTCTCGGCTGAACTCAAACAAGCCTCATGAAATATGAAACAAAGAACCAATCAGAACATGACACATGAACAGGGGGAGCACATGACAAGTTCACATGAAAGACATGAAAACATAAACTAAACTAAACCTAGAACAGACGTGACACTGCCTCACGGTGCAGCACTAAAGCAGATGAACCTTCTCCAAAACTTGTTTGATTGTCTTCTGCTTCAGGAAATACTTTATTCCTTAATCTGTTAATGTTCGTTTATACAATTATTCATTGTTCATGTTCGTTCACAGTGGATTAACTAATGTTAACAGAAAACTGTATTAGTAAATGTTGAAACTTACATTAAGGTTATTAAATGCTGTACTATATTGTCCATCATTGGTTCATGTTAACTATTGAAGTTAATGTTACAAATGAAAGATTATTGTAAAGTGTTAGTGAGTCGACAATGTGTCTGAAAACAACCGACATAAACACATTTGTCCCAGTGATCAAACCAAGAGTGACATTGACACGAAACAACCTTAAAGATGAAATGAACTGAATGTGTAAACTATAAATAGACTGATGATTTCAAAGATTGTATTGTTACAATGTCGTAGTATATTTAAATGAACAATGTGTGTTCTTTCTCTCCATGTTACCTGCACCTGGATATACCTGTTTATTTGTCAGCAAAAGTCTGCTGGATGAAGCTAAACATGTTAGTTGATCATCATAGATCTGAATCATTGTCTTTTCTCTTTCTGTCTTCAGTCTGAGTGAACACAGTATTACAGAGAAACAGTGTGTCATCCTGACTTCAGCTCTGAAATCAAACCCATCACACCTGAGAGAGCTGATCCTGAGTGATAATAAACTAGGAGACTCTGGAGTGAAAAACCTCAGTGATCTACTGATGAACCCACAATTCAAGTTGGAGAAACTAGAGTTAGTATCATTATACTGTATTTACTGTTTCGTTTATTTTAAGACAACAGAGCACAATTCACTTCATTTGTAGCACATCAAGATTCAGAAATGGTTTTAGTTAAAGGATTATTTCACTTTCAAATGAAAATTAGCTCAGGCTTTACTCACCCTCAAGCCATCCTAGGTGTATATGACTTTCTTCTTTCTGATGAACATAATCAAAGAAATATTAATAAATATCCTGATGCATCCGAGCTTTATAATGGCAGTGAACGGGATCAATGAATATAAGCTGAAGAAAGTGTCTCCATCCACATCCATCCATATGTGCTCCACACGGCTCCAACAATGCGTTTGTGTAAAAAAACAAAAAAAACAAACAAATGTATTATATATATATATATATATATATATATATATATATATATATATATATATATATATATATATATATATATTAGTGGTGTGCATAGATTCATTTTTTTAATCTAGATTAATCTACATTAAAATGGCTCATTTGAATTCTGCCGAAGACATTCAGAATATGTGAGCTAGCCAAATAATGACTAAAAGTAATCCGCCATTTTGTCCGACAAAGCAGACAGGAGTTAGAAGATTAACCTCGGTGGAGTTAAACTTGAAAAATTTTGTATATTGACATCTTTCCGCGTTTGAAACAACATTGATTCTCATGTTCATTCATGTTTATTTGATGCTATAAATGGATGATCGGTTTACGAGCCTCTTGAGCTGAGGCGCTTCAGCAATCTGTCACGACCATGGTCACGGCACATTATAGAGCAACAAAACGGGTTTTATTGTTTGAATTTCTTAAAAAAAAAAACTACACAGTTTTAAAGCTGGGACTTTGTTTAATATCATAAGTAACCTATTCTGTCTTGTCTGTCGACGTATTGTCAGTGTCCTCTTTGCTCCGTGATGCATTTATCACTGTGTGTGGCATCACAGCGTCACGGCCACGGCTTGTCAGACAAAGCAACAGTAACTAAGGGGGGCGGGTCTTTGCGAAGGGTCAGTTTGGCTAGGTATACATCTGCGCTAAAATATCAAGGTGAAAGTCATCTTAGCTTGTTTAGTGTAGACCCAGCTCCCAACCCAACTTTGAGAATAGATTAACAGCGATATTTTTTTTTATCGCCCGATAAGAGTCTCACGTTAATGCAGCACGTTAACGCCGATAACGGCCCACCACTAATATATATATATATATATATATATATATATATATATATTGTAATACCTCCCCTCTTTAAAAGATATTACTCTGAGGGGGTTCAACAGAAATTCAATCGGTACTGAAATTTAAAACCACTTCACCAAACAAATATACATTTTACTCTTCTTTATTCACACCAGTGCATATAATTGCCACAAAAATAAACCATAAGAAAAAAACTCTTTGTCTCTGCAGTCAATGAATGAAACTTATCGTCAATGATCAACTGTAGATGAGCTGGAATGATGAGCGATGAGATGAGTGTAAATCCACGATGTATTTTGAGAGCGACGCAATGATAAATCCAATGAGTGAGGAATGAAGACAGAAGACAGTCAGCGGCTTTTGGCGACTCTCCGGGAAACGCGGAGTTGATTAGGCCACGCACCGTAGCCTCGCTACCGCGTGGTCTTTTCCTTTTCAACTGCTCATGCTACCTTGGAGACGTGCACGAGTATTATTGCGACAGCAATGCAATTAAATATGAGGTAGGAGAAACAAAAGGAGTCCTTTATTGAGCGTAAACTCTCAACGAGTTCTCAACACAGGACATTAATACGAGTAGAATTAGGTAGCGTCAGTTCAACCACCCATGCGGTTTCCCTCTACCAAACAACTTGACCTGCTCGGAGGTAACTAGGGCTTATATATGGTAGCTATAGTGCGCTAGCGCCCTCAGGCAGCTCCAAGTGACATTACCTTTGACCCCGATATAACCCTTAATTCAATAAAAAGAAAAAATACACAAAAAAAAAACATGGTAACGTCTAGACTGTTACAATATATATATATATATATATATATATATATATATATATATATATATATATATATATATATAATATTTTATTATTATTATTATTATTATTACATTAATCATTTTGATTCTGTTTATTAGGATTTGTGGTCTGGTTTTAAGATGAGATATATAAAAGAGCATTTAACAAATATTTGTCATTTTCACAAACTGTTTATACTTTGGCCCTATACAACTTTTTTACACTTTTAAATATATTTAAAGGTGACCTATTATGCCCTATTTAACAAGATGTAAAATTAGTCTCTGATGTTCCCAGAGTGTGTATGCGAAGTTTTAGCTTAAAATACCCCACAGTTAATTTTTTATAGCATGTTAAAATTGCTACTTTCAGTGGTTGAGCAAAAACGAGCCATTTCAATGCGGTCCCTTTAATGCAAATGAGCTGCTACACTCAGCCTAAGAGGGCGGAGCTTCACGAGCTGATTCTCTGGTGTCAGGTTTCAGTCAGGACACACAATAATGTAAGAAACTGTGAATATATGCTGCATGGAGATAGAACAGGTATAGTTTAGTTAAATTACGGTTATAACTTATATTGCCTTCTTGTTTTTAATCTACTATATTAGTACAAGCCTGTTGAACCATCTGAATGAAGGCCAAAACTATACAGATGAGTTTTATGACGTTTATTGTACTTCACAGAAAAGATCCGTCCGTTTTCACTCCAGAAAATCTCTGTAAGAGCTTAATAAAACACTGCAAGTGTGCATTAAAATATTATCTATAAACTGTCTCTCTTATATTTGAATTATCACCAACATACATTGCGAATTACACAGAAACACTCGTTACAACTAACAGTAAACAAATATATAAAGACCTTATGCCTTTCGGATGGTGCTTAATAAACTTTATATCCGTAAATAAGCTCAGATGAACTGTAATAAAGTGACCTTACCTTCATTACTGTATCCAGTATCACTCTGGAGACTGTAAGCTAGATCACGAACAGTTTTTACTTGTATATCCTTGAGTAGCACATTTTAGCACAGTCTCTGTTTTGTATTGTCCCTTTGTATTGACATTCGTTCACTAAGCAGTCCGGTGTGAAATGATTCGCGCAGACACACTGTTACGGCTGGTGGTGTAGAGATGAGGCAGATCACGGATTTCCACAAACATATAACACTTTAATGAAAGCAAAGGCAGAGTACACCAAACTAGCAGTTAACATAAACAGAGAACGGACCAGGAGTGCAGGGAGTGAGTGCAATATATGGGGAGTGCTGACACTAGAGTCCAGGTGCAGGTGATGAGTGCTGATGAGGAGCTGACGAGGGAAGTGAGTGCAGGTGTGGAAACAGGAGGATACTGGGAAATGGAGTCCAGGGGAACAAGGGATCTGTAACAGTACCTCCCCCTCCCGGTAGGCGCGTCCTTGCGCCGTAGATGTAACAACCGGGAGGTGGGCGGGTGCCTGGAGACCTCAAACCGGAGCAGGGGGAGGAGTAGACTGGAGTGGAGGTCTCCAGGGCAGGTCCAAAAACCATGGCGGGTCAGGAGCCGAAGGCAGCCATGGCGGGTCAGGAGCCGAAGGCGACCATGGTGGGTCAGGAGCCGAGGGAGGCCATGGCGGGTCAGGTGCGGCGGGCAGCCATGGCGGGTCAGGTGCAGCGGGCAGACATGCAGCGGGCAGACATGGCGGGTCAGGTACAGCGGGCCGCCATGGCGGGTCAGGAGCCGAAGGCGGCCATGGTGGGTCAGGAGCTGAAGTCCTCACGCCGTCAAACCCAGTCGGCGCAGAAGGACCGGCGGGAGATGGCGGAACCAAAGGCTCTGCCGACCGAAGCGCAGCCGGGACTCCAGAAGGCCGCAGTGGAAGCAGTAGGACAGCCAACAAAAAGAACACCGGGGGGAGTGAGGAAGCCAACTGAAACTGAGGGACGGAGTGACGGAGCGGAGACGGAGGAGTGTAGTCCAGAGGGAAGGGCAGGCTGACGAGTGCACAAGGTGTGAGTGGAGGCAGGATGGATACTGGTGACGCTGGTGGACTGATGGGTAACGGTGGAGCAGAGGGAGGTTGGAGCCGGGGTGTAGGTAATCGCCCAGAGGTCCGAGGTGGAGATCTGGGCAAGGGGGCTTGAGGTGGAGGTTCCGTGTAAACAAAAATGGATGGAGGTGGGAGAGGGAGGCAGGGAGGGAAAACAGTGTTAGAGCTGGCGGGTTCAGAAACACAGTTCATAGGGGCAGTAAGCTCGGCGGCGGCTGGAGCGGCTGACTCGGCGGCGGCTGAGACTGGCGCTGCTTGCTCGGCGGCGGAGACTGGAGCGGCTTGTTCGGCGGCGGAGACTGGTGCTGCTTGCTCGGCGGCGGAGACTGGCGCTGCTTGCTCGGCGGCGGAGACTGGAGAACTTTGCTCAGCGGAGACTGGAGAACTTGGCTCGGCGGAGACTGGAGAACTTGGCTCGGCGGAGACTGGAGAACTTGGCTCGGAGGCGGCGGCTGGAGCTGAGGGCTCGTAGGCGGCGGCTGGAGCTGAGGGCCAGTTCATTCCCTCAAATACAATTAAGATCCCCACAGGCACTGGAGCTGGCTCTGGAGATACTGGAGCGGGCTCTGGAGATACTGGAACGGGCTCTGGAGATACAGGAGCGGGCTCTGGAGATACTGGAGCGGGCTCTGGAGATACTGGAGCGGGCTCTGGAGACACTGGAGTGGGCTCTGGAGATACTGGAGCGGGCCCTGGAGATACTGGAGCGGGCTCTGGAGAGACTGGAGCCGCTTTCTTCCTCCTCCTCCGCTTACTGGGCCCAGTAGAGGAATGTGGGTCCAGCATGGGGCAGGCAGGGAGTTTGCTGGAGGGGTATGCGGAGGAAGACGGAGGTTGACCGACTGGCCCGGCCAACCGTGTTTCTGGATGGACTGGACGACAACACTTAATTTTAAGCACCAACTGTATTATTATTAACTCTATTATTACCATTTTATATGTTCATATCTGATTCTACCTTCATCATGTGATATAGTTCAGATGTGTGTGTGTGGAAATGATGCGTTGTGACCAGAGGCGTATCCTTCGTTTCAGAAGTGAGCGGGACAGAAATGTTGGGTGTAATATGGGTTTTTGTCTGACCTTTGTCTAATTAAAAAGATTTTTTTTTCTTTTATCTCTTGCTTTTAATAAGAAATCAAATACACTGCTGAACAATAACCAGCATCTAACATTTTCCCCCTATATTTTTGATAATTTTATGATTAGTTTATGTTTTCCTAAAAATTACTATTAAAACTCTGAAAAATCCCATTGACTTTCATTGATGAATGTTCAGATGAGCCAAAATTGTTCAAACTCCAACTGACAGAATTGAAATTTAAACACACTGAAGCCTGTTAGACTCAATTAAACTGACATTCTGTGTACTATTACTAATTCATTGAAACTCATTTCATCTATCTATCTATCTGACCATTTCTATCTATCTACCTCATAGTAACCACCCAGAATACCCTAGAAACCGCATAGCAACACCTTAGCAACCACTCAGAGTACCTTAGCAACTACATAAAACTCTTGCAACCACTCACAGTACGCTTACTTATTTTATCTAGTTTTCATTTGAAAGTGAACTAATCCTTTAACGGGTTTGCATGTGTATCAGTAAAAGAGCATTAAACTTAGAAGCATTTTAAATTTTGTGGCTGTAAAATAGTTTCATATACTGGAATCTGACAAATCTTTGCTGTAAAACAAGACAGAAGTGAGAACAGACTGAAAAACAGTGTAACAAATTGTCATGAATGGCTGGTTGTAATGAAGATCACGATGATGGAGAATACAGTAACACTGTCTTTAATCACAAATCTAACATGTAGGAGAGATAAAACACAATTTTATATTAATCCACAGTGATAAATTCATTTATTTTTGGGAGTGAGGATGGATCCAGACTTGGATTGTAACTAGTATCCTCAAATGCTCCTGTCTTGGTTTGTTTGTTTATATAATTAATTTTCCATGTTTTTTCTGGTTTATTAGTGACTGTATTACATTTATTCATGATTAATTTAACTCACACATGAACTGAACATGGATTTCAGTCATTTTCTCTTTCTGTCTTCAGTCTGTATGAATGCAGTATTACAAAGAAACAGTGTGTGATCCTGACTTCAGCTCTGAAATCAAACCTGTCACACCTGAGAGAGCTGATCCTGAGCTGGAATAAACTAGGAGACTCTGGAGTGAAAAACCTCAGTGATCTACTTATGAACCCACAATTCAAGCTGGAGAAACTACGGTTAGTATCATTATACTATATTTACGGTTTAATTTATTTTAAGTCAACAGGGCACAATCACATCATGTGTAGCGCTGCATCTCCATCTGAAGAAAGATTCAGAAATGGTTTTAGTTAAAGGATTAGTTCACTTTCAAATAAAAATTAGCTCAGGCTTTACTCACCCAGCAGATTATTATATAAATATTTGTTGTCATTTTCACAAGCTGTTTATATTTAGGCCCTATACAACTTTTTTACACTTTTAAATATTTTTGACTATTATTTTGCATTTTAAACATATTTTAAGCACCAGGTGTATTATTATTTACTTTATTATTACTATTTTATATGTTCATATCTGATTCTACCTTCATCATGTGATATAGTTCAGATGTGTGTGTGTGGAAATGATGCGTTGTGACCAGAGGTGTATCCATCATTTCGGAAGTGAGCAGGACAGAAATGTTGGGTGTAATATGGGTTTTTATCTGACCTTTGTCCAATTAAAAGATTTTTTTTTTCTTTCCTTATCTCTTGCTTTTAATAAGAAATCAAATACACTACTGAACAATAACCAGTATCTAATATTTTCCCCCTATATTTTTGTTAATTTTATGATTAGTTTGTTTTCCTAAAAATTACTATTAAAACTCTGAAAAATCCCATTGACTTTCATTGATGAATGTTCAGATGAGCCAAAGTTGTTCAAACTCCAACTGACAGAATTGAAATTTAAAAACACTGAAGCCCGTTAGACTCAATTAAACTGACATTCTGTGTACTATTACTAATTCATTGAAACTCAAACTCATTTAATCTATCTATCTGACCATTTCTATCTATCTACCTCATAGTAACCACCCAGAATACCCTAGCAACCGCATAGAAACTAACCAGAACACCAGAGCAAACCGCCAGAATATCCTAACAACCACATAGCAACACCATAGCAACCACTCAGAGTACCTTAGCAACTACATAAAACCCTTGCAACCACTTAGAATACGCTATCTTATTTTATCTAGTTTTCATTTGAAAGTGAACTAATCCTTTAACGGGTTTGCATGTGTATCAGTAAAAGAGCATTAAACTTTGAAGCATTTTAAACTTTGTGGCTGTAAAATAGTTTAATATGCTGAAATCTGACAAATCTTTGCTGTGAAACAAGACAGAAATGAGAACAGACTGAAAAACAGTGTAACAAATTGTTATGAATGGCTGGTTGTAATGAAGCTCACGATGATGGAGAATACAGTAACACTGTCTTTAATCACAAATCTGACATGTAGGAGAGATAAAACACAATTTTATATTAATCTACAGTGATAAATTCAGTTATTTTTGGAAGTGAGGATGGATCCAGACTTGGATTGTAACTAGTATCCTCAAATGCTCCTGTCTTGGTTTGTTCGTTTATATGATTAATTTTCCATGTTTTTTCTGGTTTATTAGTGACTGTATGACATTCATGATTCATTTACACATGAACTGAACATGGATTTGAGTCATTTTCTCTTTCTGTCTTCAGTCTGAGTGACTGCAGTATTACAGAGGAACAGTGTGTCATCCTGACTTCAGCTCTGAAATCAAACCTGTCACACCTGAGAGAGCTGATCCTGAGCTGGAATAAACTAGGAGACTCCGGAGTGAAAAACCTCAGTGATCTACTGATGAACCCACAATTCAAGCTGGAGAAACTACGGTTAGTATCATTATACTATATTTACGGTTTAATTTATTTTAAATCGACAGGGCACAAGTCACATCATTAGTAGCGCTGCATCTCCCTCTGAAGAAAGATTCAGAAATGGTTTTAGTTAAAGGCTCAGGCTTTACTCACCCTCAAGCCATCCTAGGAGTGTATGACTTTCTGATGAACATAATCAAAGAAATATGAATAAATATCCTGACGCATCCGAGCTTTATAATGGCAGTGAACGGGATCAATGAGTATAAGCTGAAGAAAGTGTCTCCATCCACATCCATCCATCATAAATATGTGCTCCACACGGCTCCAACAATTAATTTGTGTAAAAAAAAAAAAAAAAAGTATTATAAATATATATATATAATTGTTACAATACAGGGGAGGTCGGAGACACAGGTACAGTTTACGATGTTTATTGAGACAACCAGAGCAGTATGCAGGTGAGTGAAAGCAGACAGCAGTTTCCAGACAGATTATATATCAAGACAGTGATACTTGACTTGATCTTCACACCAGATTCAATGAGGACAGAGAGACGTGGAGCAGGAGCAACACAGAGACTCTCACGGAGGTCTGGAGAGCACAGAGAATCTAGGAGACACACTGGAGACAGGTAAGTAGTCCATAAGGTAAGCATTCAGGTTAGTATGCGTTAATGAGACTGGACAATGACTGACTGTGTCTTTTATAGTGCTGCTGATTGGGCTGGTGATGAGTGTCAGGTGCATGTGATAGGTACTCTGGTGAGGGAGTGCGAAGTGATTGGCTGGGTGCAGAGCCTGGTGTGTCTGTGACAATATTATTATTATTATTATTATTACATTAATAATTTTGATTTAGTTTGATTATTAGGATTTGTGGTCTGGTTTTAATACTATTCATCAAGAAACTATGACACTATTAATAGTAACCATTGTAAAAAGCAATTCAAAAGATTATGCCTGTTATATCAAAAGTATGACTTTACAAAAGTACTTTACAAAAAATAAAACAGCATAAATATAAGAAGATGAGATAAATAAAACGGCATTTAACAAATATAAAAATTCAAATTTAAACACACTGAAGGCTGTTAGACTCAATTAAACTGACATTCTGTGTACTATTACTTATTCATTGAAACTCATTGAAACTCATTTCATCTATCTATCTATCTGACCATTTCTATCTATCTACCTCAGTAACCACCCAGAATACCCTAGAAACCGCATAGCAACACCTTAGCAACCACTCAGAGTACCTTAGCAACTACATAAAACCCTTGCAACCACCTAGAGTAACCCAACTTTTTTTTTTATCTAGTTTTCATTTGAAAGTGAACTGATCCTTTAACGGGTTTGCATGTGTATCCGTAAAATGAGCATTAAACTTTGAAGCATTTTAAACTTTGTGGCTGTAAAATAGTTTCATATACTGGAATCTGACAAATCTTTGCTGTGAAACAAGACAGAAGTGAGAACAGACTGAAAAACAGTGTAACAAATTGTCATGAATAGCTGGTTGTAATGAAGCTCACGATGATGGAGAATACAATAACACTGTCTTTAATCACAAATCTAACATGTAGGAGAGATAAAACACAATTTTATATTAATCCACAGTGATAAATTCACTTATTTTTGGGAGTGAGGACGGATCCAGACTTGGATTGTAACTAGTATCCTCAAATGCTCCTGTCTTAAGTTTCCATGTTTTTGCTGGTTTATTAGAGACTGTATGACATTTATTAATGATTCATTTAACTCACACATGAACTGAACATGGATTTGAGTCATTTTCTCTTTCTGTCTTCAGTCTGAGTGGATGTAGTATTACAAAGAAACAGTGTGTCATCCTGACTTCAGCTCTGAAATCAAACCCATCACACCTTAGAGAGCTGAACCTGAGCTGGAATAATCTAGGAGACTCAGGAGTGAAGCACTTATGTGACATACTGAAGGATTCACACTGTAAACTGGAGAGATTGAGGTCAGTAACATCTTCACATACAGGAATCAAAATGCTTAAAATCACTTTAACAGTTTAAACTAAAACACTTTATACTTAATATCTCACAATGAGTCTGAGTTCACATTATATTGGTGTAAAATTCTTCACCTTAATGATTTGTTTATGATATAATCTCTTTTCCTCTGTTTGTGTCTTTCTAGTCTACATCACTGTGGCATTACAGATGTTTCTTCTTTAACTCCGTCTTTGATTAACTCAAAAGCACTGCAGTTTTTAAAAGATCTTGATCTGAGTTTCAATATGATAGGAGACTCAAAGCAGAGGCTCAGTGACGTGTTACGTGACTCAAACTGTGTCCTGAGGTGAGGAAACATCACTGTGATATTAAAGAGATCTTCATTTACCTCTGATATGTGAACAAACATTTCAAATATTCGTGAAAGGAAATTATCATTAATCTTTACTGTAACAAAGGGTTTGTGAAAGAGCAAAATGTGAAGTTATTAAAATGTTCAACACAAAGGAGGAAAGAGAACAAGCACACTGTCACAGCTTTATTCAACAACTCCTGCTTTATTAACTGTCAGTAGTGAATCATTTCAGTTTTACTTTGACAAGCAACATGTCACACTACTTTACACTCACAGTTATTTACTAAGAGCCCTACAAACATGTTTAAAGTAGAAGACAAAAGGCTTTAACTAAAGGTTTGTGTTTTAATTTTGAATCCCAAGTAATGATTCTGGACTTTAAAAAACCATTACTTTGTGTTAATGTGTATCGTCCACCTAAATATCACAAAGATTTTATTGAGGATTTTTCTAATTTCCTCTCTCATATTATTTCTATGTCTGATTCGATTTTAATTGTCGGAGATTTTAATATTCACGTTTGTTGCCCAGGAAAACCTTTAGTAGAAGAGTTTCTTGGAATGTTGGACTCATTTAATTTGACAAATTGTGACTGGTAGTACTCATGAAAGGGGTCATTCTCTTGATCTTGTTCTATCATTAGGAGTTTCTGTATGTGATCTTGATGTCATGGTAAACAGTTTTTCAGATCACTGTCCAGTAGTATTTAATGTAAAGCTTCCAAGTATATGTCAATCCTCTTCTCTGCCTGCTAAACTTTATTGCATTATTTCTCCCTCAATGACATCGGTATTCTTAAATGGTTATATTGCTGCTCCATTAATCCCTTGGATTGAGTCTGCACCACCTTCTACTGATCCAGTAGAATTAATTACAACATTTAACTCTGTCTGTTCTAACATTTTAGATCTTGCTGCACCATATAAAAAGGAAAAAAGAGTCAATACGCAACCTTGGCTGAATGAACAGACTAGAGCTCTAAGGCAGGAATGTAGAAGAGCTGAAAGAAAGTGGAACAAAGATAAACTGCATATTTCACTTCAAATTTTGAGGAATAGTTTGATTAAATATCAAAAAGCTGTAAAGCACTTTAAAGAAAGCTATTTTGCTAATATCATTGCTAATAGCTCTGAGTCCCCTCGAGAGTTATTTACTGTGGTCAACAGACTTCTTTGTCCTAGAATGAAATGAACTTTGACTCCTACTAGCAACATGTAACCTATTTGCTAAATTTTTTGTTGAGAAGATTAAACTTCCTATTTTATCTAAGAATTTAGAGAAAGTAGTTTTTAGACAATTAACTACTTATTTAACTAAGCATAATATTTTAGATAAATTCCAATCAGGCTTTAGATGTAGACATAGCACTGAGTCAGCACTCTTAAGGGTAGTGAATGATCTGTTGCTCATAAGTGATACAGGGAACCATGCTGCTTTAATACTGTTGGATCTCTCTGCAGCGTTTGATACGATTGATCATTTGATTCTTTTGAACCGGTTAAAGCAGTTTGTTGGGATACAAGGCACGATTCATTCATGGTTTGCTTCTTACTTAGAGCAAAGAACTTTTATAGTGAAGGTTTGTAATTTCTCATCACATTCAGAACATCTTACTAGTGGGGTTCCCCAGGGGTCCATTCTGGGCACTATTTTGTTTTTAATATATATGCTCCCATTGGGATTAATCTTCAAAAATGTGGTATCTCGTATCACGTATACGCGGATGACACACAGATCTACTTGCCTCTAAAACCTAATTGTACTGATTCTTGTGCTACACTCCGTAGATGTTTGGATGAAGTTAAAGATTGGATGGCAGATAATCTGGTACAGTTAAATGAACGTAAAACGGAAATTATGATTTTTGGCCGGTCAGCGTTGAACAAGGCGGAAATTGACATATTAGGTCCATGGGCTTGTCATTTGCAGGACAGAGTGAAAAATCTGGGAGTCATCTTTGATTCATCTCTAAAATTTGACAGTAAAATAAAAACTGTAGTTCGGAATTGTTTCTTCTATCTGCGGGAAATAGCTAAGTTAAAATCAATTCTGTCAACTAGCGACTTAGAAAACGTCATCCATGTTTTTATTTTCTCCTGGATAGATTACTGTAATGCTATTTGTTCTGAAACCTGTCAAACTTATGTTGCACGTCTCCAACTTGTACAAAATGTGGCAGATAGAATGCTTATGAAGGCTAAGAGGACTGATCATGTTACTCCGCTGTTGTCTTCATTAGGCTGGCTTCCAGTGTATTACAGGATCCAATTCAAAGTCTTTACGTATGTTTTTAAGGCATTACATGGAATGGCCCCAGAATATTTGGTGGAGCTCATTAAGCCATACAAATCACATTTAATGTTGAGATCTTCAAATAAATTTTTATTAGTGATCCCAAGAGTACGTTTTAAATCAAAAGGAGATCGTGCGTTTGCTGTCACTGGTCCAAGACAATGTAATATGCTTCCCTTAGAGGTTAGATCGTCCTCTACACTGGGTATCTTTAAGAGTCACTTAAAATTACATTTGTATTCTCTGGCGTTTTAACTTTTCATAGAAGTATTTATTATCAATGATGAGGATTATTATCGATGATGTGTTTTGTTGTGTTGTTTGTCTATTTGTATTTTAATTATTGATTTTGTTTACTATGTACAGCACTTTGGAGCTACATAGTAGCCTGGAAAGTGCTTTATAAATAAATAAATACAATACAATACAATAATTCAGAATAACTTTTGTATTTGCTCCCTGTGGTTTATTCCATACTCCGTACACTCATTAGTTTCTTCTTTACAGTCACTCAATAGGAGTCACACCAACACAAACACACAAACATATCAACATGATTTAAATTATATTTACACAAATACACAAATACTCTGCAAAATCACGTAAAGTCAGTAATTAATCTGATTACAGGATTTTAATGTAACTTTTTACTCAAAAAACAGTAATTGAAATATAGTAATTCATTTTCACTTTGTTCCACTGAACACTGATTGTTTTCTCTTCTGTTTCACCTTACAGTGTAAATAATCAATCACCAAAGGTCTCTGGATTGTTTAAATCATGGTTTAAATCTGTGAAATCATCATGAGAGGAGCAGAAATCATCAGGTGATCCACAGAAGAGTCTCACTACTGTGTCTATGAGGAGAAATAAATGTGTGATTAATGTGTAAATGTGTTTCATACAGATGGAAAAGACTCAGACTTTACAATGAAATAAAGCACCATGTGTATTAGAAACATGTGATCCTGAATTATTAATGTTGTTTTATTATTCAGACAAATTAAGGTTTTGGTAGATATTAAACAAAACCATATGAGTGATCTTTAGGATTGTTGAGAAAGAAATCATGCTGGGCTGCGAAAGCATTGTGAGCTCAGCTGATCCGGCTTCCAGTATGAATGAAATTACATTAGTGTTTAGCTCTCCAAATTGCTAATATCACCTCAGTTTGGGTAAAAATAAAATAAATAAATAATAATACTAAAATACTTTGTAACATAGTAACTTGAATAGTTTTATTTAGTTTTTATTAAGTTTTTCTAACTACTTATAAGTCTCTTCTAACTCTCATCTACTTATTTACTCTTACTTGAGTCATATTATGTTTTAGTACTTCTACATGTACTCAAGTAAATTATTTCTTAAGTAGCATTACTTAAGTAAATTTTTTTCTGTACTCTTCCCACCACTGGATGCAGCATGTGTAAGCACTGTGAGATGCTGTTGTGACATCACAATCATGTTACATTGTGGCCTCTGTCAAAATCGAGGGGTCTATCCAAATAAATTGTCCTTGTCCACTTGACGAAGTTGAATCACTTAAGAATGCAGCAGGGATTCCCCCGATGGGAAGTTAAACACAGACAGTTTTAGGGCTGTACATTAATTGAAATCCTAATAAAACCACGATGCAAGCATACAGAAAGCATGATTTTTTTTTTTTTTTCACACCAGCGCCCGCAGTGTGTAATCTGAATGCAGCACGCCTAAATCCAGCATGAGAACAGAACAGACCAGGTTTATCATTACGACATGGAAGAAAGCAAAGAAACAGGGAAGGCGAATTCAGGCCATGATAAGGACTGGACCCAAAAAAAATCCACATCTGTAGATGGGAATATTTTGGATACTGGAGAGATGAGAGCCAGGCAATTTGCAAGACACAGCTAGATTTGATTGAGTTTGACAAGGGCCAAATTGTTATAGCTAGACGACTGAGTCAGAGCATCTCCAAAACTGCAGCTCTTGTGGGGTGTTCCCGGTCTGCAGTGGTCAGTGTCTATCAAAAGTGCTCCAAGGAAGGAACAGTGGTGATAAGGTGGCATAACAAGAGATTTATAAGCATTTTTTTGCAGGCTGGTCATTTTTTGACTGGGAACACTATGAGTGTGATAGGGTTTTCAACACAGCACAAGTGTTAAAGAAGTTTCATCTTTTCTCAATAGTGTGTGTATCTGCTGGTGAAATCAAAGATCTGATGGAGTGTTTTGGGGGAAAAAGGTTTATTAGCACAGAACTGAGATTGAGTTTGTTGGAACAATACTGAACATCTGCTGAACTCAAGTACATCTGTCCTCTGTGATCATTAGATGAGTAGCTCTGTACAATATTTTGCTCTCATTTATGGACATTTCAATTCATAACATACAATCCATGCACAACGTACTACACCATCATGTACTCTATTCAGCCATAAATTAACACCATAAATGAACTTGCCCAAGCTTGACTGATTTAATTCACAATTTGTGTATTGTTGACTGGTTAGGCTTCCGTTCTGATCTCCTCATATTCTCACTGCAGGTCTTTTCCATTCACCTTCTCTCACAAGCTATCATTTATACTTGATTTGTTACGGCTATGCATGGAGAAATAATAGACTCACATTAAACATTAGCTATTTAACTTATGTGCAAAATTGGAATATGGCATAAAACAATTATGGAAAAAGCAGAATTTCCATGTGTTCAAGAGAACAGAATTGTCACTTCCTGGGAAGTTGGTGCAAAATATCAGTAATAAAAATGTAAGTTGCTGCAACTGGCTCTTTTTTTCCTTCATCATAAAGGAGTTGCGTCTCAGAGCAGCAGATGAAACACAATAAACGCTGTCATGTTCTCTTGCATTCGGATGCTCACGTGAGACACTTCTGGAGGGAATTAAACCAAATCATTCTGATGACAGACTTTGGCTCAGGCATTTCAGAACCAACAAACCAACATTTGAGATGCTGAGATTCGATTGGTCCGCTGGTTAGTCCAGTTATCCAATCACAGCCTCTGTTGGCCAGGTAAGTGAGCTTCTGTTACGCATCGAGGGATTTATTTGGTAAATGTTTTTCCATCGTAGCTTCCATCATAGTCTTCTTATCGGATAACACAATTATCTGCCTCAGTTGAGTTCATGTTTTTTATGCACATTTTTAGAATTTATGTGCATCTTGGCATTTCCATACAACACTTTTTATTGCAATATCCCAAAGTTCGCATATAAAAATGTGGATGTAAACGAATGCCACTGCACACAGTTAACATGTTTAATGTAGCTGTGCACAAAGATGTAGAAGCAAATGATCTTGGACAATGACACTTCAGTTCATCTGAATTTCACACTATTGACTCTTGCTCTCTACGACAACTTTTGGCGACATTTCCTTCGATGAGACAGCAGAGCGCTGGATGTGACGAAACTCCTTCCACATGGCGGGCAGCGGTGCGGCTTCTCTCCGGTGTGAACTCTCTCGTGTATTTTCAGGTTCCCTGACTGACTCAAGCTCTTGTCACAATGTGAGCACTTGTAGGGTTTCTCTCCCGTATGGACCTTCTGATGCTCTTTCAGATATTTGGCTCTAGAGAAGCTGTTCCCGCACACCGAGCACATGTGAGCTTTCTCGCCGCTGTGTATTTTCTGGTGCTCTTTCAGGTAGCCCAGCTGCGAGAACATCTTTCCACAGAAAGAGCACAAGAAAAGCTTCTGGTGAATTTTCTGGTGGATCTTCAGGTGCTTCGCTGAGATGAAGCTTTTCCCGCACTGGCCGCAGCTGAACGGTCTCTCTCCCGAGTGCGAGTGCTGGTGGTTTTTGAGGATGGTGGCCTGCGTGAAGCTCTTCCCACACTCGTGACACGTGAACGGACGCTCTCCGGAGTGAATGCGCATGTGGTTCTTAAAGTGTCCTTTGCGTATGAAGCTCTTGGCGCACAGCAGGCAGGTGAAAGGCTTCTCTCCGGTGTGGATCCGGATGTGGTTCTCCAGGCTCTCTTTGCGTGTGAAGCTCTTCCCGCAGTGAGGACAGCTGAACGGCTTCTCTCCGGTGTGTGTTTGCAGGTGTCTCTTCAGATCTGCGTTTTTGAAGAAGCTGCTGCCGCACTGCAGACAGGTGAAATCACGCTCTCCGGTGTGAATTTTGATGTGGCTTTTGAGGTTCACTTTGAGTGTGAAACACTTCCCACACTGAGGGCAGATGAATGGTGGTTTTTTGGCTCCTGTTCTTTTCTGGGAGAAATCGCTTTCGGACTGTGACAGCTTTTCTCCTGTTATGACCTTCTGAGGTCTCTGATACTGATGATCCTCCTCCACTACATTCAGTTCTTCACACTCCACTTTCACTTCCATCATGTCTAAAATCAATTCAGACAAATAAGAAACACAAGTGACCCACAGTTTCATGGCAGAAAGAAAGAGGGCTCCAGATGAACACATGAACTGATCCTGGCACCAGTTAAAATTACAATAGTCATATTAAAGCTGCAAGCAGCATTTATCGGGGTTCAAGCTTTTAAGATCTTTATGCCATTTATGGTGTTAGGTTCTAGGCTGACACGAAAGCATTTAAGATTTATAGGCTTTTGGATGGAGATACATTTCTGAATGATCCTGTTATGGCTATCCAAATGATAAAGTTCAACCGTTTTTGATAATTATTGACCTAAAAAATCTAGAGAATTGTACTACAGTGGTTTTGAGGTTGAGTGAAATACCTAGGATCTTAAGGCAAACCTATTGAGAATGAGGAGATTCAACATATGCTATGAATATAGTTTATGTGTGATACGTAGCGCCACCTGGTGGCTGATTTCTTTCATACTTCACACAGGCTGCTAGAGTCAAGAGTCAAAGAGGTGCACCAAGTTTCGTTTTGATCAGCCTCCATTATCCTGGTCAAACTAGTTTTCAAACTTCTTAGGCCAATGGCAGCCAATGGCTCCTAACAGGATTAAGAAACCAAAATAATCGATATGGGAAAATTACATCGGTTAGAGGTTCTGAATTTCGGTTTCGATTACTTTTTGATTAATCGTCCAGCCCTAATCGAAATTCTTTTAATAACATTTTGCCAGGAAGGTCTCTAGATGATGTATATCAAGTTTCGAGTGAATCGGACAAACAGCCTATGAGGAGTTGGAAAATGTAGATTTTTCAAAAAATTCAAAACGCAGAAAAGTTTTAATAGCGGAAATGAAGATATATGTTTTGTTTGTCTTGAGCCAAGGATTCCAATGATATAAGATGGAGTAAAACGGCACTTTTTTTTACATTGATAATGGAAAAGCTCCACCATGGATTTGAACTTGACATTGGTAAGTTATATTTTCCAGAGTTTGAGGAAAAATGTAAATAAATTCAAAACATTTTGAACTGCTGAAAGGATCTTGGACATACCATTTTCTTGGCCTCCACTTTAGTTAGTTTGAAAAAGACATACAGGATGTAATACATTTTAAGATGTTTTTTAGTAGATTTAATAATTATGAGCATAGTTAATAGGACAAGGGATGATTAAGAATGGTCATCTGAGTGTATTACTTTTAAAAAATGTTTCAGATAACTGTGGCAAAACGCTCCTCTTCAATGGAGAAGATGATCACAAGGTTCCTTCTACATCTAGAGCACTCTTGGATGGTGACATGTTCAGAGTTGTGGAAAGAATGATTGGACATACATTTATTAATGGAGGTCCACTCTACTCTGGACTTAGTCCAGCTTTCTTCCTCCTTTTAACTGGCAGAAAGGATGATACTCCTGTTTTGGAATTGAAGGACTGTCCTGATATGGATGTGATTGAAGTGGTTTCCCTTGTATGTATATCTTTTTTCATATATAAAAAAATGTATACATTTCAAGTTTTACCTTTTCACACTTTGTATAAATCATAGCTGGAAAGCCAGAATGAACTGAATCAGAGTGAAACAGAAAATATCAACAACCTGGCCATCAACTGGGATTTGCCAGCAGTCAGCAACAGAAGATGGTTGGCAGAAACCAATCTCCACCATGGGGTATGTTCTATCTTGGCATATAAAGGTGGAAGCATGTGTTAATGGCATTTGGGAATTTGTATCTCAACCTCTACATAAGACTACTAACAAGTAATTAGGACAAAAGCTTCAATCTTTGATTATGGCTTGCATAGCATTTGTACAGTTTATGGCTCATTTCTAGGTTATTGGTCGACGTGAAAAACAGATTGCTCAGCTGCGGAGGGGACTCAAAGATACAGGTGTTTTGAGAATGATAAAAGAACGACCCAGTTTAGCTGCAGTGCTGTTTCCCAGATCTTCTGCACTAGTGCTGGAACCAGAGGTAGTTAGTCTGTTCAACTTTTTAAAAATGCTTTTATACACTGTTACACAAAAAGAGATATTGGTAGACTTTTAACTAATGGTGTGTTCAAGTCATGTCGGAAAGATCGTATTTACGAGCTGAACGCACATGAACGCCACCACAATGTCGTAAATACGAGTGGGAAGCTCAGGATTTTCTGTAAGCTCCGATCTGTACGAGTTAGGGGCTTGTCAGTGAGAAACATGGCGAAATACCACAACACTTAGGTACAGTGGTATGCGAAAGTTTGGGAACCCCTTGCAGAATCTGAAAATGTGAATAATTTTAACAAAATAAGAGATCATACAATATGCATATTTTTTATTTAGTTCTGTCCTGAGTAAGATATTTTACATAAAAGATGTTTATATGTAATCCACAAGACAAAAAAGTAGCTGGATTTATTAAATTAACCCCATTCATAAGTATATGAAGCATTGATTCTCAATACTGTGTGTGGTTACCTGATGATCCACGACTGTTTTTATGTTTTGTGATGGTTGTTCATGAGTCTCTTGTTTGTCCTGAGCAGTTAAACTGAGCTCTGTTCTTCAGAAAAATCCTCCAGCTCCTGCAGATTCATCAGTTTTCAAGCACTTTTGCATATTTGAACCCTTTCCAGCAGTGGCTGCATGATTTTGAGATCCATCTTTTCACACTGAGAACAACTGAGGGACTCAAACTCAACTATTAAAAAAGGTTCAAACATTCAGTGATGCTCCAGAAGGAAACACGGTGCATTAAGAGCCGAGGGGTGAAAACTTTTGAACAGGATGAAGAAGTCCAAATTTTTCTTATTTCACTTGAATATCAGTTTTTAATTTAGTACTGCCCTTCAGAAGCAACAGAAGATACTTGCATGTTTCCCGGGAGACAAATTAAGTACAATTTACCTTGATATTTGAATTCAAAAAGTTTTCACCCCCTGACTCTTAATGCATCGTGTTTCCTTCTGGAACATCAGTGAATGTTTGAACCTTTTTTAATAGTTGAGTTTGAGTCCCTCAGTTGTTCTCAGTGTGAAAAGATGGATCTCAAAATCATGCAGCCACTGCTGGAAAGGGTTCAAATATGCAAAAGTGCTTGAAAACTGATGAATCTGCAGGAGCTGGAGGATTTTTCTGAAGAACAGCTCAGTTTAACTGCTCAGAACAAACAAGAGACTCATGAACAACCATCACAAAACAAACAGTCGTAGATACCACACACAGTATTTACCTGGATGAAGTATTTTAATAAATTCAGCTACTTTTTTGTCTTGTGGACTATATATAAACATTTTTTGTAAAATATCTTACTTAGGACAGTACTAAATAAAAAAATAACATGCAATTTGTATGATCTCTCTTATTTTGTTAATAATTTTAACATTTTCACAGATTCTGCAAGGGGTTCCCAAACTTTCGCATACCACTGTATTTAGCAATGACATCGTCAGGCTTTTAGTTAGTTTGTGTAATTCACAGAAGGCACACCGCTATCATACTCCGATGAAAGTGACTTGAACGCACCTACCGTCATACACTCGACTTCCCAGGAGAACTTGAACGCACCATAAAATTGATCTTTGCCAAGCACAGTGATTTGAGTTGGCTGTGACAAAGCAATTTAGATTTAATTGATGCTTGATATGTGCCTAATTGAGATCACTTTTGCTTGTAAAAACTTATGCATTGCTTTGGCAACTGTATGGAAGCTATTGCACTAAATCAATTATGTAATTTTCTGTAATACATTAAACATATAGCCCAATTGGGGGGCTGTTTGTAATAAAAACACTAGGTCATTGGATGAATTACATTTTTGCTACCTTTTGTTAAGGCTTGTATTCAGTGCTGCCATCTTTGTATTAGATGATACTTAGGAGAGTCATCTGGCCAGAACCTGATAGCGATGATGAAGCCCCTCTGAACCTGGAGCAATCCTGTGACACGACCGCTTTCTTGCGTGAATATATTCAAACAGGTGAAAATTTGCTATTGCAAGTGTTTTATTTTAAAAACAAAGGTTTAATGTACTTTTGTTTAGTTGCAGATGATTTAAGATGCAATGAAAAATACTGTTTTACCCAAACTGATGCAGGACCACCTGCTGAACTGCGTGAGTTGCTGAAGTTTTGGACGGGCTGGGCTGTTCTTCCTCAACACCTGTACGTCGAAGTATCACCTGACCTATCACTGCCAGTGGCTTCAACCTGCCTCACAACACTAAAGCTCCTTTTAAGATCCAGAACATTTCTTGCATTCACACAAGCCATGAGAGCTGCAGTTTCATCCACAAGGTTTGGCTTTGGCCTTGTCTGAGTTGCAACATTTAAAGGTGTTCATGTTCATAATTGCATGTTTAGGAAAAAATTAATATGACATGTCTATTTTCAATTCTTGCTTTTATGACAATGCATGTTCTTGACAGGAAGTTTTCCAAATCTCTTAGAATTGCTGGAAACTCTTATGAGTTAAGTGAAGTATACATAAGAACAAATTATAAATGTCAAAGAAAACTTGTTTCTCACTTTTATTGTCATTTGTTTAAAAAAAATAAAATAATGCACGTTTTTTTAGGAAAGTTGTAGTTCAGGCTGGTTGAAAAACTCAAAGGGAAATCTGTTTTTGTGTCCATGGATGTTCAAAATGTTCAGTATCTAAAAATCTGTGTCAGTTGGGCTACTGTGCTAAGATAGGCGTCCACTGCCTCATTTAGTGGCACTTCCCGGTTTGGAAGACTTGCCGTCTCCTCTGCAGTGAGATGTCTTGGTAACTCAGCATCTGGGATAGAAATGTTGTCTTCATCTTCCATGGCATGTGGTCCATCCCAGTCAACACCATATTCATCATCAACCTTGCAAAATACCAGGATAGATGCTTTAATATTTTATATTTACCAAAATAATCAAATGTTAATCATTTCATAAAGGTATGAAGGTAATTCTGGATTTTTTAATTAAATGTTTTAAACATTAGTTTAAAACATTCTTTAAAATATTCTAAACAGTTCTGGGGCACCACTGACTTTGATAATGTTTGGTTCCTTACAATGGACATCATGGTGCCACTGAACTGTTTAGTTACAAACATTCAACATACAGACCTGCAAACTCACAAGAGGTAAACAAGTTGACAAACCAAAATGTAGGGTGGTTTGGGGGCATCCTCCCCCATGAGAACATTGTTTTTAACATGTAAACGAAGCATTCTGGTGCATGTTAAGAAAATGAATGGGAAACATTTGCTTCAAGTAAAAAAGTAAAACATTTGACACTAGGGCTGGATTTTGGGCTGGAAATGGATTTTGATTCAGGAAATTGCGATTTGATTACTTGCGCCTATAAAGGTAAAGTATGTGACATTTTGTAAACTATTCAGGGAAAAAGTTGGTATATTATTAACAGTTAAAATTGATTTGTAAGCTAATTGCATATAAATTACCCATAAAAAGTTAGGCAATATAAACATTTAAATAGTGGCTGTCGTAAAATAAATTTATTCACCCAAGTGAAAAAAGTACATTTCTATAAAGCTATTTAATAATATAATACAAGTGCTATTTTTGTGCACTAATTTTGTACTTAAGATAATCTTAAGAACATCTAAGTGTAGGCCAACTCAGCTGTGCTATTTTGAGACACCATGAAATATGAACTAAAATGTGCTTTTAACATACCATCTCTGTATTTAAAAAAATGTAGATATCACTTATAGTACATTTGAACCCATAGTGTACTACTAGTGGTAACTAAATACATTTTTCTCATAGTTTTTAATGATTCAGTGACATTACAAAATGAAAATAATGCAGGTGTTCTTTATTGCACATTTTTCAATTTTAAAAAAATCTTTCAATTTTTATAATTTTTAATGAAATGATATTACTACATATTTTATAAATAAATATGAGTATAATTATAAAATATCACAGGATTTTTTTTTTTTAAAGGGGGGTGCCACAAAAAAGTTTGAGAACCACTGCTTTAAGTACATTATAGAAGTGTACTTTTTTTTCACATCTGGACAAACATACATTCAATATTGAAGCACATGTTAAGTACGAATACAAGGTATATGCAATAGCCTAGTGCATATATTTAGCAAAATGCTTTTCTCCAAGTTCATTTTTGTAGCTGAATAACAAGTTTTTGGACTCTGAATGGCTTTTCTGAGGTAAATGTGACATTTTTACTATCTGTTATATTGACGTCTATCCATGTTTGAAACACTCATTGAGCAATTACATGAGATATGATATGGATTTTGTTAAGTTGTACTGTATCTTTCAACATACCTGCAGAGGTCCATTCATTATTATTGCTAGTTTATTTCATGTTGTAACTAGTAAAGCGGAGAAGATGATCGGTTTGCATGTGCTCTGCTTGAACTGAACTGTCACGTGCCACAGAGCGTCAGGAAAGATCGTAACAACTCGAGAGACACAGCGTCTATTTTCTCACTCCAGTGTATAGGAAAGTAGCCCATTTTCAATTCTTGTGAGGTTATTGTGCTTGCACCCTGATACCCCCAACCGAAAAAAAACAAAACACTTCAGATCTACACAATCCACATAAATTGACATTTTGATTCACAATGGCAAATTTAGCCGAAAAGCGACTAGTTTGCAGGTATGAACATATCTGCTTTTATGTTCAGAAGAACAAAGAAATAACTTGAGTAAAAGAAATAATTGAGAAATAACTTGAGGGAGAATAAATGACATTTTTTTTTGGATGAACCATCCCTTTTAAGTGTTTATAAGTGTAAATGTGCAAACGTACAGTTTCCGGATCATCTGCAGCCTCTCCGTTTTGAAGCCAAAGTTGATAGGGAGATCGACCATTCTCTGTTCTCAGCCTGTGCAGGTTCCATGCTTCTTTGAAACTGTTTAGCTGATGTTTTAACTGGGGCAAAAAAGTCCAATGCAGTGCGAAGAGGTGAATTTCATCATCAGGATTCAACAGTCCAGTCACTTCCAAATGGTAAAACAACTCGTGGAACAAATCGAGGACTTGTGTGTAGACATCTCGCCAAAGACGCTCAATCCTAAAAAGAAGAAAAAAAATACAACAGAACAAGTGTCATTAATAGTAAATTTCATAACATATAAAGGCCATGTTTGTGTGTTAGGGTGTCTTCACCATCATTCACAAATCCTTTCCTGTGAGCTCATGGAATAGTAAAGTGTCTATTGTATGCACACTTCAGAATCTCACCCGAAATAGTGGGTCAAGTAGGTACTTTCTGAGTACTGTGTATTCAGACATACTTTTGTCACATACACTTTTTCACCGACTATTTAGTAGGAAAGTATGCGATTATGGATACAGCCACTGAGCTGCATTGACATGTGGGATAGAAATTATAGTGTTAGCAAACAAAACCAATCATGGCTTCTTATTAAAATAGAAAATTGTACAAAAATGAGGACGTGTGGAGCAACTGGTGGTTTTTTGTTGATTCACTAATATTATTAGCTTCTGCGCTCCTATTGGTTTTTGGTTTGACTGTTGTAGAAGTCACACTGTCGGACTAAGCCTGAAATCTTCTGCCAGAATTCCGCCACAAATAAAGATTTATTCTTCATGGCCATTCATCATATCTTGGCAAACATGTCAAGTCACCATAAATACAGTCAAACCAAAATTTAATCAGACACCTTGAACATTTAATTCATTAATACAGTTTATTCACTACAGTTAAAAAAAAAATGTTGGTAAAATGTGACAAGATCTCAGAGTTGAACTGTGTCAGAAAAAAAATGTTTTTTGGTTTGACTGTATATACAGTGGGTACGGAAAGTATTCAGACCCCCTTAAATTTTTCACTCTTTGTTATATTGCAGCCATTTGCTAATATCATTTAATTTTTTTTCCTCATTAATGTACACACAGCACCCCATATTGACAGAAAAACACAGAATTGTTGACATTTTTGCAGATTTATTAAAAAAGAAAAACTGAAATATCACATGGTCCTAAGTATTCAGACCCTTTGCTCAGTATTTAGTAGAAGCACCCTTTTGATCTAACACAGCCATGAGTCTTTTTGGGAAAGATGCAACAAGTTTTTCACACCTGGATTTGGGGATCCTCTGCCATTCCTCCTTGCAGATCATCTCCAGTTCTGTCAGGTTGGATGGTAAATGTTGGTGGACAGCCATTTTTAGGTCTCTCCAGAGATGCTCAATTGGGTTTAAGTCAGGGCTCTGGCTGGGCCATTCGAGAACAGTCACAGAGTTGTTGTGAAGCCAGTCCTTCGTTATTTTAGCTGTGTGCTTAGGGTCATTGTAAACTAAAATTAACATTAAAGAGGTGTGTGAACTCGCAAATTCAATGTCAGCAGAAGTAATTTGTTCTGGCCCTCTTCCTGTTCGTCGGAGTGATGAGATAGTTAGTAGGTTATCATCACTCAATGGCTGGCTGTCTAAGTGGTGTCCGCAGAATAATATAGGTTTCATAGACAATTGGAAAAGCTTTTGGGGCAGACCTGATCTGTTGAAAAGAGATGGTATTCATCCCTCCCGGGATGGTGCTGCTCTTCTATCTAGAAATTTGGCAAATCGTCTTAGAGCTGAAACATGACAAACCAGGGCCCAGATCAGGACCCAGACAAACTGGCTAAACCGACCGTCTGCTAGCCGCCTCACGTCACAGAACTCAAATAATTCACAGCACATAGAAACTCTTTCACCTAGATATTATCACATAGAGACTGTGTCTGTACCTCAAACTAGTAAATACAAAAAACTTCCGAAACCTTTTAAGGGTAAAAATTTAATTGATGTTCAAAAAATGAAAATCACAGATAAATCAGATAAACAAATGATAAAGCTTGGGTTACTGAATATTAGATCTATTTCTTCAAAAGCACTTATTGTAAATGAAATTATCACAGACAATAAACTAGACTTGCTGTGTGTGACAGAAACCTGGCTAAAACCAGACGATTACATTACTTTAAATGAATCTAGTCCTCAAGGTTATGATTATCGACACAATCCTCGACAGAAAGGCAAAGGGGGAGGTGTTGCTGTAATTTATAGTAATATATTCAGAACAATTCAAAAGAATTTCAAATATAATTCCTTTGAAGTGATGGTGCTTTATGTAACATTATGTAAGTTGACATTTGTGCTGGCTACTGTGTACAGGCCACCAGGGCACCATACTGACTTTATCAAAGAATTTGCGGATTTTCTATTAGAGTTAGTACTGGCTGCGGATAAAGTCCTTGTTGTTGGTGATTTTAATATCCATGTAGATAATAATAAAGACGCATTTGGATTGGCATTTGCAGACATTTTAAACTCTATTGGAGTTAGACAACACGTGTCAGGACCCACTCATTGTCGTAATCATACCTTAGATCTAATACTTTCGCATGGAATTGATATTTATGCTGTTGAAATTCTACAGCAGAGCGATGATATATCAGATCATTATTTAGTCTCGTGTATAATACAATTAGCCAAGGCTACAAAACCACCACCCAGCCATAAATATTGTAGAACCATCACGTCTACCACTAAAGATTGCTTTATAAATAATCTCCCCGAGCAGTTTCATCGCCTTAGTATACCTGACAACTTAGAAGAACTCGATGCTGCAACAGAAACTATTGGCTCTCTCTTTTCCAGCACATTAGATGCAGTCGCTCCTTTACGTCTAAAGA
Source organism: Chanodichthys erythropterus (assembly GCF_024489055.1). Lineage (NCBI taxonomy): Eukaryota > Metazoa > Chordata > Actinopteri > Cypriniformes > Xenocyprididae > Chanodichthys > Chanodichthys erythropterus. The sequence continues at coordinate 39,445,330 of NC_090236.1, forward strand.
AGATTAAGGAAACTAATCCAACGCCGTGGTATGATGAGCACACTCGGGCTCTAAAACGAGCTGTTAGAAAAGCTGAACGTAGTTGGAAGAAAACAAAACTAGGAGTTTTTCGCCTTTCGTGGAAAGAAAAAATGATTGAGTACAGAACGGCTATAAGAAATGCTAGATCTACTTATTTTTCAAATCTCTTAATAGAAAACAAACATAATCCTAGGTATTTATTTGACACAGTGGCTAAATTAACTAGAAACAGAGATTCAACTGCTGACGTTTCCATAGAGCACAGCAGTAATGACTTTATGAACTTCTTTACCTGCAAGATTGATAATATTAGAGAGAAAATTAAAAACATGCAACCGTCTACAGTTTCGCTTCAGACAGTGCACTGTAGTGTCCCTGAGGTAAAACTAGAATCATTCGCCGCAATAGGAGAGGAAGAATTATCTAAACTTATCAAATCATCAAAATCAACGACATGTATGCTAGACCCAATGCCGACTAAACTACTGAAAGAAATGCTTCCAGAGGTCGTAGGTCCAATTCTGATATAATTAATTCATCCTTAACACTAGGATACGTGCCAAAAACCTTTAAGCAGGCTATTATTAAACCTCTTATTAAAAAACCTCAACTAGATCCGAGAGATTTAGTAAATTACAGGCCAATATCGAATCTACCTTTTCTGTCAAAGATACTAGAAAAGGCAGTTTCAACACAACTGTGCTCCTTTTTAGAAAGAAATGGAATCTGTGAGGATTTCCAGTCAGGATTTAGACCATACCATAGTACTGAGACTGCTCTCGTTAGAGTTACAAACGATCTACTCCTATCATCCGATCGTGGCTGTATTTCTCTATTAGTGTTATTAGATCTCAGTACTGCTTTTGACACTATCGATCATACCATTCTTTTAAAAAGACTTGAAAACTATATTGGCATTAGTGGAATTGCTTTGGCATGGTTCAAATCGTACCTATCTGACCGTTATCAGTCTGTAGTAGTTAATGATACTTCCTGCTTCGCTACTGTAACTCTATTGCTTTTATATTTTATCTCCTAATTTTAACTTCAGCAAATCAACACAGTGCTCAAGCGACAAATCTTGGCAACAACAATCTTTTTAACTGGAAGAATTGCTACAAAAAAGGGGAATTTTTATCCAACCAGCCTCCCACTGACAGCAGCCATCAGCTTACATTCCGGAGAAGAGAAAACACAGCTGCCTACATCCAAAAGGATTAGAAATAATATGCCTCCTCTGGTTGAAGAATCTACCTGCTGCACAAACTGCCACAGACTTCTACAAAGGATTGCAGTTCTTGAAACAAAGTTACTTGCGGGACTACCAAACCAGAAGGAACACACAACAGAGCTTCGTCATGGACGTCCTCAGCACACAGTCGGTGAGTCCCATGAATCTAATGCCCCTAAACAGACCGTACTCAGTGCCGGAACTGATCAGCATATTAATCGATGGCACACACAGGGAGCGAGACCCAAAGGCACTCGAGACATCAGATTGTCACGAGTATCACATATTAATGCAGTAGCATCCTCTACCCCAAACACTAGCTCCCTACCACCGCCAATACATCTGGAGAACAGATTTGAAGTGTTAATGAATGTGGGTGAGGAATCTAATGTGGGTGAGGAATCCCCAAACATGATCGGACACAGATCAAATCAGCCAGCAGCTAACACCGATGCTAACTGCCGCTCAAGGTTGAACAGTCAGCGGCACTCAGCTCAGAGAGCAGCCGAGCCCAGGACTCTGATAGTGGGACTCTGATACAACTACATGCTGCCTTCCACAAGCAACGACTGTCGTAAGGGAGAAGTTGTGTAACACTGATATTGAACTTTTGGCTATTTCTCTACGCCCTTTTTATTTGCCCAGAGAATTTCCACAGCTCTTTTTTATATTGGTTTATATTCATCCGAGAGCGAATGTGACTATAGCTATAGAGCATATTAAGAACACATTGGACAGTTTGGAATTAATATCACCTGATTCCCCGAAATTTATACTGGGCGATTTTAACCACTGCCTGGCAGAAAAATCCTTTAAAGGTTATCATCAATATGTTACATGTACTACTCGTCTGGGGAAAATACTAGACAAATGTTATGGCTCAATTCCCGGTGCATATAAATCCATCGCTCTTCCACCACTCGGCTCTGCTGATCATCATACTGTATTGCTTGCACCAAAATACTTGCCGATTATACAGAGGGCAGAGAAGGTTGTAAAGTATGTTAAACAATGGACAAACAACAGCGTCGACAGGCTACAGGGTTGCTTTGAAACAACGGATTGGAACACGCTCATAGTCCCATCTACTGATATTAATGAGCAAGTGGACATAGTGACATCGTACATTTCATTTTGTGTGGACAGTATCATTCCTACTAAGAAGGTTACCATTTTTCCAAACAATAAGCCTTGGGTGACTAAGGAACTTAAAGCAATTTTAAATAAGAAAAAGATACTTTTTTACACCGGCTCTGAGTTTGAAAAAAAGGAGGTTAATAGAGAGGTCAAAAGTGCTATTAAAGCTGCCAAACGGAAATATAGGAGTAAGATTGAGCAAACACTCACTCAGGGGAACCTCCATGCAGCCTGGCAAGGTCTTAAGAACATGACAGCAGTTAATAGTGCTCCTAATGCCTGCAGGTACATTCAGGTTGCTGGTAGTAGCCCAACATCTCTTCCTAATGACCTCAACTCTTTTTATACCAGGTTTGAGACAGATAATAGTACTCAATTGGAAACTATCATCTCGACTTTAAAATCTGGGGACTCTGCCCTCACTATAAGTACAGAGGAGGTGGTGCGAGCTCTTAAGAAAACTAAAGTTAAATCTGCACCCGGCCCGGATAATATTTGTGGCCGAACTTTAAAATTCTGTGCGGAGCAACTAGGGGGTGTGTTACAGACTTTGTTTCAGATCTCCTTGGTTAGTGGCGTAGTTCCACAGAAATGGAAACACTCCACAGTTATTCCGATACCGAAAAAGAGCTCTGTCAAAGTATTTAACGATTTGAGGCCAGTGGCTCTTACCTCTCTAGTGATGAAGGCAATGGAGAGAATTATTAAGAACTTTATTAGTAAAGCCACCGACACACAGTTGGACCCACTCCAGTTTGCCTATCGCACAGGTAGAGGAGTTGATGATGCAAAAGTCTTTATTACAAATGTTGTTCATGAGCACCTTGAGTCTCCTAACACCACAGCAAGACTTTTGTTTGTTGATTTTTCCTCTGCATTCAATACTCTGCAGCCTCACATTCTTGCTGAGAAACTCGCCAGTCGCTTTCATTTGGAGGACCAGCTGATTCGTTGGATAATTGACTTTATGACCAATAGGTCTCAGAGAGTGCTAATTAATAATACTCTCTCTGATCTTCTATATACATCTACGGGATCCCCACAGGGATGTGTCCTTTCACCTCTGCTTTTTATTCTTTATACTGATGATTGTAGGTCTACTCATCCCAACTGTCATCTTATTAAGTTTGCTGACTGTTGCGGCAAAAATTAATTAGCTGACATCACTAGTAAGAGACAAACCTTATGAGAATTCACTTTATAAAGATTTTATTTCTTGCAAGAAAGAGTCCACAGTCGACACAACCATACAATGTCTGCCCCGAGTGTGAACTAAGGGCACAAGAGAACCCACAAACATTTATACCCCCAATGTTTGAGCAACTCTTCTCAGTACTTTTCCATACAGGGTAAAAGTGACAATACACATACACAAATGGCTAGTGACAATACACATACACAAATGGCTTCCCCTTCTGTCTTTGAACTTATTTAAATTATCCGATACCCTAGGTTCGGGAAAGCTCTCAGTTTGGGTGTCTCACCGTTACCCCCCTGGATTTCAGCAGACACTGTGTCTGTTGAGCTCAGAGAGGTGTTTTGCATAGCTTGAAGCAGATATTGGCATATTAAATTTTTCCCCAACAATTCCCCCTTTTATCATTCTTTGATAACTCACAAGAAAAATTTAAAATGTGTAGGTATGAATAGAATAAGAATAATAAACAATAATAATAAAACAAGCTAATTTAAGTTACTCATCACACTTACACTCTTCATCTCTAATTTTTTGTATAAATGATCCCTCTTAAATTTGTAAATAAAGAAACATTTAGATATCTGGGTTCCCTTCAAATGTTAAATTAAATAAAATAATAAAAACAAATAAATAAAAATCCTCTAATTTATTTTAGTTGTCTCCTCGCTAAACATCTCATCAAATTCGTTCATCCACTCATTGTAATCGTCATAAACAGTTAGTTTACCCATTTGCTGAGACATTAGTCTTCAACATTCTCTGTACTATGCTGGAAACGCACTGCTAAGTGGATCGCACAGTTGTACGTCCAGGACGTATGAGGAAGATTAGTTTTGATGTGTTTTCTTTGAAAACTGGTTGGCTCAGCACCATGTTGTGCCAGTGTCTCTGCTCCTCTCCTCTCGGCTCCTCCTCCCCGATCACTGGTGGGACCTTTCTGCAATGGCTCGCATTCACCCACGTCGCTCTCTCAGCTACCTTGACGGCGGTGTGTCGTCAGAAGCACGATAAAAGGCTCAAGCTTTTTCACCTTCCAGCTCTTCCTCCTCAGGTCCCTTATCACCATGTAATCTCCCGGCTTGATGTTGTGCAAGGGAGTCTCAGCCGGTTTCCCCTGAGAATCTTTCTCCCGCACACAGACATTAGACAACAGAGAAGACTTTTCTTTGCGGTAATTCAACATATTGTGCTCACACAAATCTATGGATGGCAACTGTTGTTTACCCCCTTCCATTCCCATGGGCGAGACCATGGAGGCATTTAGCATAATGAGAGAAAAAAAAAAATAAAATGTCGGGGTAAACAAGGCTTGCCATCCACGTTCATCCACACATCATTCTCAAGTTTGCAGCCACAACGTCTCCACAGGTTCTTCTCCGCTACTGTAGCAAACGCCTGCATACTCTGTAAGGAAGTCAAAGCATTTGTGTTAGTTTCAGATAATAAAATACATTCTGGTTCCTTTGACTGCTGTGCTGCCGCGGCCTTCGCAGCCATATCTGCTCTTGTGTTTCCTGTTGAAATGAAATCTTTGTTTTTAGTATGCGCTGCGCATTTACAGATAGCAAGTTGTTTTGGCAAGAGAATTGTGTCTAGAAGAGTAGACACAAGAGAAGCGTTTAGAATTGGCCGGCCATCAGATTTCAATTTTTTTTTTTTTTCCATGTTTCCATAAAGCCCCAAAATCATTCTCAACCCCGAACGCGTATCGTGAATCTGTGTAAATCGTTACACTTTTACCCTCCATAAGCTAGCATGCTTCTGCTAGGGCTACGAGCTCCGCCGCTTGAGCTAAAAAAATTTGATGGCAATGTGCCAGATGTCAATGTTTCGAATTCAGTGGTCACTGCGTAACCAACTTTGTTCAGGCCTGTCTGTGGATCTCTGAACGCAGAGCCATCCACAAACAGGATATGCTCACTGTTTTCGAGCAGTGTGTCCGAAATGTCAGGGCGCGGGGTACATATCTGTTTGAGTGCAGTCAAACAGCAATGATGTTCCTCCCCATCCTCCTCTTTTAGAAAGAGAGTGGCAGGATTCAGCACTGTGCAACGCTTGACCGTGATGTTTGGCGTATCCAGCAAAATTGTGTGATACCTCAGCCATCGTGCTGTTGACAAATGTGATGTCTTCTGTTTCTGCAAAATCATGGAAACGGCATGCGAAACCATTAATGTCATGTCAGAATACCCCACAAATTCTCTAGAGGCCATCACAGCCTGTTCAGCAGCTGCCACGACCCTCAGACAGTGCGGCAGGCCTGCTGCTACTGGATCTAATTTGCCAGAGAAATAACCCACTGGTCGCATTCTGTCTCCATGTAGCTGCAAAAGAACAGAAGACATGAACCCATTTTTTTTTTTTTTTTTTTCTCCATAGTATCTCGTTCTGTTGCGACGTGACGTGCAATGCAAATTGTCAGGCATCATGAAATCTGTACCAAATGACAGCGTTCTATTTTTCCCCAATTCACAGATTGTTTTTGGCCACTCAGTTTTGGTTATGTGCCATTTGTAAACCCATTTTTGGTTCTGTTTTCAAATACCTTTGCTCACCCTCTCTCACTACAATGCCCGAGGGATCTGCAACCATTACCAAATTTAATTTGCACATTAAATCTTGGTCCAGAACGGGTACTGGGCATGTTTTTGAAGTTAAAAAATGCATGCTTCAGCATGTGGCCCCCTTCCGTCTCACACTTTAGTGGCACAGTGAACAGTTCTGTCATATAATGTCCTGATACAGACAAAGAACCATGCGTTTTGTTTGTTAGCGCTGGTTCACATGGCAAGTCACATGATCGCAAAACAGATCGGGTCGCCCCTGAGTCTACCAAAAATGAAATCATTGTCCCTTCAACTAGCAGGGGATATTCAGGCATGTTTAAAAATCCCTTACTGCTATACATAATCAAACATTTGTCAAAATCTTCTCTGTTTGTTTCAGAAACACACAAAGAGGTGCAAGCTTTTCTTTCTTTTTTTTTTTTTTTTCATTGCATTATCAGTGCATGTGTTCAGGTGTGGGTGCGTTTGTGTGTGTGTTTGATATTAGTAAATGTGTACTTCCCTTTGCGGCGGTTTTTGCATCCTTGGCCGTGGTCCACCCGATCTCCTCCTGCTCTCCGCATCCTTTTTCCTCAGTCAGCCTTTCGCAGTTCAGGGCAGTTTATTGCCCAATGTCCATTCATTTTGCACTTCTTGCATCTCGTGCACTCACGAACAATGTGGTCATCAGCTTCGCACAGATAACAGCCATTTTTATCTGAATTGTGTCCCCATATGTTCCCGCTGAATCTTTGCGGTCTTTGCACGGCTGCCAACTGCAATTCTTTTATTCTTGACCTTTCCTTCTTTGCCCTCAGCTCATCTTCCGCGTGCAAGGCATGTTTCATGATGGTGCTTACTCGTCCTTCAGTCCATTCAATATAGCTGTGTTTCACGGCTTGGGAAATCTCAGGTCTCAGTCCATTCAAAAGACTATTCGCCAAACAACTTTCCCACGTGGTTGGTCTGTCGCCACGATCTGCTGGTTCCTTTAACCCGCTGTGCTTGCAAAACACACTGTAGAGTCGCTCATAATAAACTTGAACGCTCTCACCTGGTTCTTGACGGCAGTGGCTCACTCTGGACATGTCGATGCGCGCTGGAAATGCTCTCCTCACAGTCTCAGTCAGTCCCGTCACAGCTGCTTGATATCCGTCGTTTGAAGCATGATGCCAGTTAACGTGACTTCGTCTGTGATCTGCTGCTGGTAATTCTGCGCTGATCTTGTGCCAGTTCATTCCTCCCAGCTTTGCCAGCATGATTCTTTTCAGTTCATTTAGTGTTGGGCTGAACTCTTGGCAGAATGTCATCAGTTCGGTGGCGAAACGGTCCCCTGCGTCGTCGGGATTCGGCAGGTGGGCCATCGCCTCTTTCATGTCGGTTAAATTCCAAGGGCGGTATACTAATTCTATTGAATTTGTTCCCATAACTTCCACCATGGGTGCTGTCACCCGCTCTTCCTTCGCAGTTCTGTCCCAGTTCTTTGTTTTCTTCGGACTCTGGATCTCAAAATCTTCCTCTTCCTCTTCCTCGTCGCTCTCTGTGAGGGTATCAGGATTCAGATCGAAGTCCCCGTCTGACTCCAGCATTCTGGCTCGTGCATGTGTGTTGGAACGTAAAACATATGATTGCGCACCTTTCTTTCTTTGCTTTGTCTTCCAGATCACTAGTCTCTTTCTCCTTCCGGACGGCAGTGTTTCTTTGCCCCGGAAGCTTTCAGCTGCGTGCGCCCCCTCTGCTGTTGGCTTGGCTGCGCATGCTCCTCCTTCTGTTGACCGTTCAGCTGTGCGTGCTCTCTCTTCTCTCATCTCAGCGGCGCGTGCTCCCCCGTCTCTCTGCTGGGGAGCTGGAGTTGGTTTGGCTGGTAGAATTGCTTGGTTCGGTGGAAACAGAGAGCAGTCGAGGTCGGGGTCCACTTTCAGGCCTTGGAGCTCCGCATTTGGATAAACTGTGTAGCTCGGCGGTGTTTCATGTGGAAAAGCACAAGCATAAGATGTGTTAGTAATAGTAATCTCATTCTGTGGAGGCGCAGTCGCCTTTTCTTCATTTTTCTTTTCTTTTTTTCAACATTCTTCTTTCCCTATTATCTGCCTCTTCCACCCAGCAATTAATTGTTTTCTCACATTTCCCACATACATGTTTTTTAGCACAACCCTTCGTTATGTCACTCCCTTCTTCGATCGACAATTTTACCATTTTCAACCTTGTACTACTAAGTGTTCCTTCTTTTGGGAAATCATGATATTTGATCAACTTTTCTATATCTTGCATGCATCTTTGGCCATATAATTTTCTCATTTGACAAAATACCGGTGTCTCGTATTCAGCTAGCTTGCTTTGGGATTTCCCCATGTTGGCAGTCTGATTCTGTGGCTTTTCGCGCGCGCGCTATTAATCTGTTGGATGTCTCCGTACAGATCTGATCTCTTCACCCAAGATCAGCCGGGCGGACGCTCTCAATAGCGCCCTATTTGGGACCGCACACAACTCAGTCCCCGGACCGCACACAACTCAGTCCCCCTAGTCCCCGGACCGCACACAACTCAGTCCCTCTAGTCCCCGGACCGCACACAACTCAGTCCCTCTTATTCGCCCACGTGATTTCAGTTTTTTTTTTTTTTTTTTTTTTAACTCGTAAAAAACATCAGTTCACGCTGCATTTGCCACAGATTCAGACTCCCCTTATGGTTTATCCCTATCAATTCAATTTTCAATTTAACCAAATTCTATTTAAAAAAAAAAAATCTCCCCCTGAATTTTCCAAGTTTGTCTCTTACCAGCAGCTCCCGTTGCCGTCTCGGGTTCTTTTCTCTTGATTCCAGTGGTCGTCCTCCCGGACATACACAGCACCGGCCCCTCGTCCCTGAATCTAAACGGGGTTAGGGCTGACTTGGGTCAGGATTGCAGGTCACCGGTGCTGCCCAGGTCCAGAAGGTCCGTCCAAGGAATCCCACTTCTGACACCAAAATTGTTGCGGCAAAAATTAATTAGCTGACATCACTAGTAAGAGACAAACCTTATGAGAATTCACTTTATAAAGATTTTATTTCTTGCAAGAAAGAGTCCACAGTCGACACAACCATACAATGTCTGCCCCGAGTGTGAACTAAGGGCACAAGAGAACCCACAAACATTTATACCCCCAATGTTTGAGCAACTCTTCTCAGTACTTTTCCATACAGGGTAAAAGTGACAATACACATACACAAATGGCTAGTGACAATACACATACACAAATGGCTTCCCCTTCTGTCTTTGAACTTATTTAAATTATCCGATACCCTAGGTTCGGGAAAGCTCTCAGTTTGGGTGTCTCACCGTTACCCCCCTGGATTTCAGCAGACACTGTGTCTGTTGAGCTCAGAGAGGTGTTTTGCATAGCTTGAAGCAGATATTGGCATATTAAATTTTTCCCCAACACTGACGATACCGTCTTACTGTCTCTACTTTCAGGCTCCTCACAGAAGCATGGTCCAGCTCTCCATGAATTTGTTGAATGGTGTGATAACTCTTGTCTGGAACTAAATGTGAATAAGACTAAAGAGATGGTAGTGACTTTTTCCAATAAGCAGAGGCAGATGGCTATAGCAGTTACTACTACTATTCACAAAAACCCTATTGAGATTGTCGAGGAGTACAAGTATTTGGGTACAACATTTGATAACCTGTTGAAATTTACTTCCAATACAGAGGAGATACTTCGGAAATGTCAGCAGCGGCAGTATCTCTTAAGGAAGCTTAATTCTTTTGGGGTCAATAAGAATATTCTCTCTTTGTTCTATTACTCTTATATTGAAAATGTCATTACTTTCTCTATTGTCTGCTGGTTTCATTCTATCAGTTTTCAGAACAGAAATCGCTTGGAGCGCACAGTTAGAGTTTGTTCGAAAATTATTGGACTTCCTATTAGGACTCTTTCCATTATAAATGAACAGCAAATGCTCAAGTTGGCTGGCAGGATTTTAAATGATCCATCACACGCCTTGTTTTCTGAATTCGCGTGGCTCCCTTCAGGGCGACGACTTCGTTGTCCAGGTTGTAGGACACAAAGGAGGAAGGCAACCTTCATTCCTAAAGTGGTTCAGCTTTTAAATTCTCAATCATCTTGATCGCTAGGTTTACCTTTTTTTTTAATTTTTTTTTTATGTCATGTTGTGTATACTGTGTTACTTATTTATTGCGTTGTGTTTGATGTACATGGTTTGTTACTCTGCGTGACCTTGTGAATTGCCCTTCGGGGATAAATAAAGTATTTGAAATTGAAATTGAAATTGAACACTGTCTATGACATGCAGAAATCACATACTCTCGGTGGCCTTATAAATGTGTTAAGATAAAAAAATATATATATTAAATAAAAAATTCTACATAGATATTCCATATTATTAGATACAGAGAGCCTGTATTTAGAGGCAGATGGACTCACCCAGTGCTGTGAGAGAGAGTTTCATATGGGCTGCACAAGATGGTGTCTGTGATGTTTATTTCTCCTGTGTGTTTCTATAAATTACTGCATTTATTTTTGTGTATGTGAGATGATAAAGAGCATCTGTTGCATAAATCATTGTCTGTCTGGTGTCTATAAGCAGTCTGGTCCTAATACAAAACAAAAGGATTGAATGTACAAAACAAATCCAAACCTCAGGATGTCAGTCATATACAATATCTTAGATTATAGTCCAGAAACAGGAAATATAACAAATGCACTGTTGATATGTTAATTTAATTTGGTCTTAAACGTAGGATTTGGACATATGTGGTTAGGTAGAAGATCCTCGCTCCAGTACAGCAGGTGGCGTTCAGCTGGTTCGAAACCCTCCTTTAAAACCCGCGAAGAAGATGAAAACGAAAGTAACAAAAAACAAAAAAACAAAAAACGTGCTGCTCTCTGGATTTGATCAATGCGATATTTCAGAAAACATTTACAATGATAACCAAATCTAACACTCGCGGTCATTTATGTATATTTAATCCACAATCCATCGATCAGCAAGAGATTTTGAGAACGACGCGCGCTGACAGAAAACAAGGAGGTAAAATGGGACGTTTATATAAAATACTTATAAATTCTCAGTGGACAAGACTTCAAGAAAGTAAGTGAGGGGGTGGATGTGTATTTTTCAATAACCCTCAATAATCATCTTATTGAGAAACGGTTATTAAAAAAGAAAATGTTTCTGTTTTCTCTTCCGTTTTAGGCTGTTGATTTTGTGATGCGAAATCGAAAGTATTTTTGTACATTTACAGTAAACATGTAGATGAAGCCTAAGTTTTTCTTTTTTATTATTATTAAATGGAATGTTTCAGTTCATAAAATATTAGTAGTTATGCAGTACGACCATTATCGTGCTGCAGTTTATCCAATAGTATTTCGGCATCACAGGTTGCCAGTTGGCGGAAAACACCGCGTACTGTAGCCATGGAAACCAGCAAACAAACTGGGTCAGAGAATCAGGCATAAACCTCAGCTGCGCGTTCTCGCTCTCTTCTCTGTCACGGTGAAGTGACACACACCCGCGCGGGCGCTTCCTCTCTCTCTCGTCTCATTCGCTCCGGTTAAGTAGTTTTTTTTTTTTTTTTTTTTGCTCCGGTTAAGTAGTGTTTGTATAGAGTGCCCCAGGGAGGACGCGTTTTTGTAGGCATAACCCGGAAGCGAGTTAGCATTTTAGGAGTTCCGGTTTCAGCGCTGTAAAGTCTATGGGTTTTTTGAATGGGTTTTTGCTAAATCGCCTGAAATAAGGTTGTGGTTAACAAAGCCTCTAAATACTTTCACGTTTTGATCTATGACATAAAACACACCATTTATAACCCACTTGTGATTTTTTTAAACTTTTACTGTGTCTTAAGTCGGCGGTTGCTAGCAAATTGCTAAAAGGGACTACTTCCTTTGGCGGGGACTTTAGTCATCATTAAAAACGGGACATTTGGACAGCATTTCTCATGAAAAAGTGGATAAGTATTCATACACAGCACAGATCCTAATCAGCGAGCATGTTTATAAATAAAGTTGTTTTCTAAATAAAGTTTGAGGAAGCTTGGTGGTGACGACGTTGATCCGTGACCATGGTGTGCTGTAGTCCGTTTATAGCTTACTGTTAGCCTTTTATATCTGACGACTTTATTTAGGTTTCAAAATCTATAAAGGTTGTGTTAACTTGTAAAGATTATCTTGATAGACAAAACGTGTAAGTGTCATAACCCTTTGTTAAACACAGAGCTTATTTTCTGCGATTTTCCAAAAGTCTATGGGAAAAATGCATAGGCTTTCAACCGAGGGAACCCGTGCGCCGCTAACTTCCGGGTTGGCCTACAAAAACGCGTCATCCCTGGGGCACTCTATTGCGCATAAATTTAGTAATTCCTGCAGGTCTCACGCTCACACCCAAAGCGCGTGCACTACTGATCTATATAAGTAAAGCGAACAAGCCACGCTCAGTCTCAAACAGAGACAGAAGCCAAACAGAGTCACAAGTACCAAAATAAGCGCCTTCCTGCGCTTAAACTGTCAAATACATACAAAAGTATGTCAAAACCAGCGGCACATGCAATCTTGGCAAGTATACAGATAAACACCGTCAGTTTTGAATCGTTAAATAGCTAAGAAAGTGAACCCATGTCGTGTGTAACATTATTGGGACCGTTGAACACCGTCAGCAGTCCAATTACGGAGCCCCTAAAGCAGGGGTATTCAACTAAAATTTAAAGGTTCCCAAGAACGTTCTTTCACAAGATGTAATATAAGTCTAAGGTGTCTCCTGAATGTGTCTGTGAAGTTTCAGCTCAAAATACCCCATAGATTTTTTTAAATTAATTTTTTTAACTGCCTATTTTGGGGCACCATTAACAATGCACTGATTTACACTTGCGCCGCCCATTTAAGACGCGAGCTTCCTGCCACACGAGCTGTCGACTATATTACAGCGCATTTACAAAGTTCACACAGCTAATACAACCCTCAAATGGATCTTTACAAGATGTTCGTCATGCATACTGCATGCATACGTCGGATCATGTGAGTAAAGTATTTATTTGGATGTTAAAAGTTTTATTCTGAGTGAATTTGAGGCTGTCCTCCATGGCTAACGGCTAATGCTACACTGTTGGAGAGATTTATAAAGAATGAAGTTGTGTTTATGCATTATACAGACTGCAAGTGTTTAAAAAATGAAAATAGCGATGGCTCTTGTCTCCATGAATACAGTAAGAAACTATGGTAACTTTAACCACATTTAACAGTACATTAGCAACATGTTAACGAAACTTTTAGAAAGACAATTTACAAATATCAGTAAAAATATCAGGCTATCATGGATTATGTCAGTTATTATTGCTCCATCTGCCATTTTTCGCTGTTGTTCTTGCTTACCTAGTCTGATGATTCGGCTGTGTGCAGCTCCAGACATTAACTGGCTGCCCTTGTCTAATGCCTTTCATAATTTTGGGAACATCATGGGCTGGCATTATTCAAATATTGGGGCGTTCACCCCGACTGTTACGTAACAGTCGGTGTTATGTTGAGATTCGCCTGTTCTTCGGAGGTCGTTTAAACAAATGAGATTTATATAAGAAGGAGGAAACAATGTTGTTTGAGACTCACTGTATGTCATTTCCATGTACTGAACTCTTGTTATTCAACTATGCCAAGGTAAATTCAATTTTTGAATCTAGGGCACCTTTAAAGAGGTCCAGTTAGAGAAAATTTCTTGAAGCAAAGGTCCGGAAGATCATAATGTCTAACTAGTTAGTGTGATATATTATATATACATTATAAGTAGCCTAGTAGTTGTATCAATATCTGCATGTAATTAATTCCCGACTGTCAAATCAAATGAATTCTGTTCAATTCAAAAACGTTTTGACTATATTTATTGTCACATAAAATGGAACTGAACAAATATGTATGATTGTAGATATAATGTTCTCTCATTAGCTAAACAAAATGGAGCTACATTTCAAAATAAGAGAAAATAAATAAACAAAAAATTGTGCATGTTCTAACTTAAGCATGTTCTAACTTAAGTAAAGTTGGCCACATATTCACAGATTCGAATTTCCCGGATCAATAATCGGTGAGCCAAATTACACAAATAACACCTCTTTTCAATAGGAGTAATGTAGACAAGCAGCTACAACCTAATTTCCCTCAAAACACTCTGCATTGTAGGGCTGGGCGATATGGCAAAAAAATAAAATCTCGATTTTTCAGAACGATTGACCGATTCAGGTGTTTTTTTTTTTTGTTTTTTTTAACTGTTTAACTAGTCACCTTAAAAACATAACTACAATATTATTTAAGTAACATTCTCTTTATTAACAATCTGGTTAAAAAAAGTTCCAAGTGCACCACACATCAACATGTGTAAATGTAAAACAATTTGTTTAAAAATCTTTGCATAAATATGTCTGAAATATGAAGACAAATGTTGTACGAACTTATCTTAAACACATCCTACTCAGAAATAATATAAAATAAGAAAATGATAAATATTTCTTAGCCAAAATTAGCAATAAATAACACCAGTAATAGGTTATTATTTACAGCAAATGCTTTGTAAAAACAGAAAACAACGGAGCAGCTTTCAGCCTGTCACCATCATGCAAACATGAAATATCAAACAGGTATACTGAGTTTTGCATTTCATTGCACTATTTGTCCTATTGTTTGTTTGTATGTTTGGCGGACATGTTTAGGTGTTGCACTTGTCTCGCGTCTTTTGCAGTGTCTCAAGTTAAAAATAAAAAAAGCTCAACTCGCGTTTCCATCATTCCACTGCCTGCGTCTCATTTTTATAACGCAATAACGGATTTCTGAATGAACAGCCGCTTAAGAATAGTGATGTGTTTTACGTTCAGAGCGTCACATGATGTGGTTGATCAGGCGCGCCGGCGCCATCCTGAGGTCGGATCATTTTCTTCTTCTAATGCGGTTATCAATGCTGTATTGGCTGAGTGGTATCACGTGGGACAGCTTAACTCGCATGCAATTGGTCTGTGCGTTTCATTGTCCGCTAAACCACTACCGTAAAGACTACAAAAGCTGTGCCGGTAAAATAGAACCGAGAATAGAAATAAAATAAAAATAGTTTTGCCTGAAGGTTCGGGTCCGTAGGGGACAGCTTCTGGGTCCGGAACTGGACCGCGGCCCGCCTGTTAGTGACCTATGCCCTAAAGGGACATGGTGGTAGAAAAAAAATGGGAAGGAAGGAAATTTTACGTGGTGGTGGAAAAAAATTTGGGATGGGAGGAATTTTTTATTTTTTTTAATCTTTTGCGTTCCCTCGCAAACATTGCGTTCCTTCGCAAAGATGTTTTGCGTTCCCTCGCAAAGTTATAATCGTTCCCTTGCTGTAAGCTCGGACAAACACTTCCTATTTCATGTCCCGCTGGGTGGCAGTAATGTTTCAGTTAGTAACATACGTTAATAATGCACACAAATAATGCAGGGCTCATAGAGTTTGAACTTGTTGGACTCAAAAATGAAGAAATGCAGTCAGTGCTTATGTCAAGCAGTTCAGTTGGCAATATTTTCACAGATTCAAGCTTCCCGGATTAATAACTTGTGAACTAAATGTAGTTAAACCACAAATGCAGCTGCTTCCAATCATAGTAACCTAGACAACAAGCTACAACAACCCAGTTTTCCTCAAATGTGCTTTATAATAAATGGGTCTCTATGAGCAGGCGGCGGAGATACACGCCTGAAGGGACCGTCTGAAAAGTGCAATGTGTGGTTTAAAAGTGAGGGAGTCATCAATCAAGACACCAAGGTATTTATATTCATGAAACACCTCTATGACATCCCCATCAAGAGTGGACACTACTGGAACAGTCTGAGGCACCATCGTAAAATTTGAAAACAACATTAACTTAGTTTTGTGAGCATTAAGGACTAGTTTTAACTGAAGTGAATGCTGGACAACAAAAGCTGTCTGCAGGGTTTCAATGGCCTGAGCAAGGGATTATCCATAGCAGTAAATAACTGTATCATCAGCATAAAAATGCATGTTAGCATCAGAAACATTTTGACCCAAGTCATTGATGTACAAGATAAATAGGAGGGGCCCAAAAACTGAGCCCTGTGACACCCCCTTTCAGGCAAAAATAAAATCAGAACAGAGACCCTCATATTTAATGCATTGAGTCTTGTTATTCAGATAATTTGAGAACCATGCAACTGCATGCTCTGACAATCGTCAAATTAATCTGTTCTTTAAAACAGCATGGTTGACAGTGTCAAAAGCTTTTGACAGATCTAAAAAAAGTGAAGCACAGAACTGTTTCTTATCGAGTGCCACAATAATAAATAAATGAATGAATGAATGAATGAATGAATGAAAAAATCTTTATTTCAGTTGCATAACATATGAATGTATAATTTACTTGCATAAGCATAAAAATATAAACAGAATCAACCGAAAAGGTGTAGGCTAAAGCCATAGTTTAGTACACCTACCCTTATTACAGCGTCACATACCCTCCAACTGATAGGTGTGCAATTCCATCATCACAATTGACAACATTTTACACATTACAATACACAGCATAAACTTCCATCTTATAATTCATATATATTTTGGATTTGAAATTTTAAAAAAAATGAAAAATAGTGTTACTTCTCTTGAGTTCGTCAGTTAGACCGTTCCACAAGTCGACCCCTTGAACCGAAATACAATTCTTTTTTACATTAGTTCTAACCACTAGTTTTTTAAACATATCCTTTCCTCTTAAATCATATTTACCTTCCTTAATTTCAAACAAACACAATATATTTGCTGGCACAATTTGTTTTTTTAACTTTGTACATAAACAAAGTTGTGTTAAGACTAAGTAAGTCGTAAAATTTTAGTGCTTTAAATTTAAGAAATATTAGTTTAGTTGATTCATTAAATGAGGAATAATTAACAATCCTAATTGCTTTTTTTGCAAAGTAAATATAGATTTTGTATTTGACTTATAGCTATGCCCCCAAATTTCAATGCAATAGGTCATATATGGTACTAAGAGAGAACAATACAAAATATACAATGTAAATTTGTTTAGGAAATACTTGATTTTATATAATATAGTAATGGTTCTTGACATTTTTGACAATACATGTGTTATGTGTGGTTTCCAAGATAATTTGTGATCTATTATTACTCCTAGAAATTTAATTTCCATTACTCTTTCCAAAACCACTTCATCAATCTTTAAGTTTTTAATATTATGTATGTCGATTACCAAATATAATATATTTGGTTTTAGTAATGTTTAAAGATAATTTATTTGCATCAAACCACAGTTTAATTTGAAATAGTTCTCTCAAAACATTTGTGAGAACCTGGTGCAAATTCTCACCAGAACAGAATAAAGTTGTGTCGTCCGCATATAAGACACACTTTAACAAATCAGACACTTTACATCTTTACACTTTACTTTAATATCATTTATCACCTTCATAGTAGCGGTGATAGTACTGTGCTTTTTTCTGAAGCCTGATTGAAATTTAGAGAGGATGTCAGTTGAATACAGGAACTCTTTCAGCTGATCACAAACAAGAGATTCCAGAATTTTCGATAAAACACATAAATTTGATATTGACAATAGACAGAACTGCTGGCTCACCTCCTTTTAATAAAGGTTGAACAAAAACTGATTTCCAAACTGATGGAATTTCTCTGGTTTTGATTGTAAGATTGAAAAGAATTGAAGGTGGCTCTGCTATAAAATCTGCTGCCAACTTCAAAAAGTAAGGCTTCATCAAATCTGGTCCAGGGGGTTTTCTGTGATTCAATGTTTTTAGAGCCTTATGCACTTCATGGACAGTAAAAGGTGCAAATTTAAAAGGGTCTCCAGAAAATGTTGGGGATTCTGTGCAGGGATTCATTGAGGAAGTTCCTGCAGTGTCAAACAAGGAACCAGATGATAAAAAAAATGTTCATTAAAACAATTCAAGACTTCAGTTCTATCATAAACTGGGACTGAATCAAATGTAGGAAGAACCTGAGAAAATTTATTCACAGAAAGAGACAATCACTTTCTAGAATTTCTGTGGATCATTGAGGTTCTCAGTGGTAACAGACAAAAAGTATTCAGATTTGGCCTTTTTGATAAAAGAAGTGCATTTATTTCTAAGCCATTTGAAAACAGACCAATCAGTGGAAGAATCTGTTTTTCTTGCCTTGACCCATGCTCTGTTACATTCATGAATGGTATCTGCCAGCTTTGGTGAAAACCAGGGATTTTTTTCGCCCCTTCACTCTACATTTCCTTAAAGGGGCATGTTTGTTTACAATTTGCATAAAACCTTCCTTAAAAATGTCAAAGCTATTTCTACATCTGGTAGTAGCCCTATGTTTTCCCATTTCACCATTGACAAATCATGATGAAAAGCTTGTTCATTAAAATGTTTGAGATTCCTCTTACAAACAACGCCTTTACCTTTAGGAATTTTAGTATTTCTACAGGCAGCAATACTAACCTAAAAGAACCCTGTTGTAACAATGAGACTTAAAGAAAGAAAAATTTAATTTGTTACAATCTCTGTAAAATCTTGTCATTTCCAGGTCCTGCTGAACGATTGATTGTTTTCTCAAACCAGTGCTGATCAGAGGAGCGAGGAAAGGACTCTCTCTCTAAGATGAGTCTCTCAGAGAAACACAGGTAAGACTGCATCTGTTTTCACTATCATTTTAAACTCTACTGGAGTTTGTTTTTTCATGTGAAATAACAAAACTTTAGGCATTGATTTAATATTTCTTCATTTTTTAACTTCTTAAATGAACTCTGACATTGTCTATAAAAACCTTGTTTGCCACAGGGCTCTATAGACAATATCACAGTTAATAATTTGTTAATTTCCTTCTAGACACGACCACACTGAATTTATCCAAATACATGACTTTGATTTTTAGATAATATTATTAACGACAGACATTAGGAAACAACTATACACTTAATGTAACTGAAGTATGTTAACAAAACTGTGTCACACCCACATTTCTGCTCTCCATTTCTGTTCATTAAAAAAACTTGACATTTATTTTTTTATTTTTGACAAATATTTTTAACATGTTTAATCTAACTCATGTACATTAAAGAAATCATTAAACTAATGTGAGCCAGTAAAATAAAATGATAGATAACTGTAAGTTGTGAGTGTGTGCATTTCTGTGGAGGATTAGATAAAGACACGGATGTGTTTCAGACACAGTTGAACCTCCTTTACTAAAGTCAAGTCAAGTCACCTTTATTTATATAGCGCTTTTTACAATTTATATTGTGTCAAAGCAGCTTTACATTGATAACTGGTACATTATTTTGGCTACACAGCAGCTCTTAAAGAATAGTGTCAATGCAGGCAGATCAAAGCACTGTTGATTATCAAATGTCAAGTCAAATGTCAAGTGTCCCCAACTAAGCAAGCCAAAGGCGACAGCGGCAAGGAACCCAAACTCCATCAGGTGACATCAGGTGGCAAACAAGTGGCAAATAGGTGTTGAAATGGAGAAAAAACCTTGGGAGAAACCAGGCTTAGTTGGGGGGCCAGTTCTTCTCTGGTGAACAGTGCTTTGTTACAATTCAGATTGCTATCATAAGTCTGATAGGATCGCAACATTCAAAGTATTTATTTCAGTTTCATCCAGTTGAGGATCATATTCATCACGCCGGTATGGACGGTGTGTTGAGGAACTGTGCTACTGGCTGTCGTGTTGATGATGTCTTTACAATGGATGATCCAGTTGACTCGATCTCTGCTGATACTTCAGGGCTGTGTTGTGGTCGTGTCCAGTTGAGGATCGCTTACTCAAAGATGCCTTATAATTTCAAAACATTTAAAGTATCCCTCCTCTGTATGGATAGAAAATTGTTATATTACAAAATACTATCTATAACCAGAGACACAAATTCAGATAGGATTCTTAGAGGTTACTCAACATGTTTTATTATGACAAGTTTCAAAAATAACGAATGAAATAATGATAGAAATAATGTCTCTTCTGTATTAGAAAACTAAATAAATAATAAATAACTAAAAAAATACTTGTGATATATTAGCAATCCAAATTTAACAAAAATAGCTCTCACAAACTTACAAAAACTAACAAAAAATATTGATATCTATAGTTTTTTTCTTCATCCTCGTTTTCCTCTTCATCCTGTTTTTCTTCCTCGTCCTCCTTGTTTGCCCATCTATATTTTAATGTAGAGCTGATCTTTCCCAGCAGTTATTTGTTGCTTAACAAATAAGCATGAAAGTTATAAAGAAATAATATTTATATAGGCCTATCAGCTGTTACATCTAAGGTACAAAGGAAGAGCACAACGAGCTGAACTCATTGTAGACGATAGCTGAAGGTTGCTCTGCTGTTACACAAAGTATCTGTTATTCAGTTACAGACAACTGCACAAATTGTGCATACTAATGAAAACATTATATACTGTTACCTAGAAACAACTGTAAACAACTGTAGTTTAGGCATAAGTCAGCCGTGACGCTGAGAATATTTACCTTTATGGAATAATCCTGTCCTGAGATACACTGTGAACTAATATTCTCAGTTGCATGTGCAATCGTGCATGTCTGCAAAACTCATTAATATTAATGTATGCTCCGCCTTCGTAAAACCGGAAATCTCATAACACCGGTCAATTTAATGGCCCAACGAAAAACAATGAAAACCAGGACATTTTAATCACTTTATAAAAAACAACTAGGACGGCCAGGACATGACATGAAAACAGGACATGTCCTGGGAAAAAAGGAAGTTTGGTCACCCTATTGTTGAGGAACTGTGGCACTGGCTGTCGTGTCGATGAGGCCTTCACAGTGGATGATCTAGTTGACTCAATCTCTGCTGATACTTCAGGGCTGCGTTGTGGTCATGTCAAGGCGCAGGTCCTTGATCTCACCTGGATACGGACCGGATCCGGTTGACTACGGTAAACCTCGGGATAAACAGAAAGACTAATATTAGCGTAGATGCCATTCTTCTTCTGAGTACATCTGGTGTTATAGGAAGTGTTCCCGGTTTCGGCTGACCTAATTTATGCAGCCTAATAATCCTTTAACGGATTTGAAAATATAAATTTATAATGTGTTATGTGTATGCCAGGTTAAAGAGATGCGTTTTTAGTCTAGATTTAAACTGACAGAGTGTGTCTGCTTCCCGAACAACGCTAGGAAGATTGTTCCAGAGTTTAGGAGAAGGATGTCACGGGAAAAATAAGGCAGATGCAGTTGCAAGTAAATATCTCATTTATTGAGCTTCACACCAGGGAAAATCAGAGAATAAGTGGCGGCCAGCAGGAGAGCTATGATGCAGGGACTTCTCCGGGCTGTGGAACAGGTGAGTGATGATCGTGGTCGAAGTTCAGGTGAGTGAAGATCGTGAGGAAGGGCTGTGCTGGTGAAGATCGTGATGAAGTCCGCGCTGGTGCTGAACGATGAGAACATCCAACGAGGAACGAGAGACAGGAACACCACGACACGAAGAACTCTAAATCCAACAGGAACACACACGAGGAACACAGGAACAACACAGGGAACTTCATACAACAATCTGACAAACAAGAGACGAAAGACAGGGCATTAAATAGGCAGAGGTGATGAGAACCAGCTGCCGCTGATCATGATAATCAGCGGCGATGCCCACATGAACCGATTACGTGACGAAACGCACACACACACAGACAACAGAATGAGACAGCGGATCAGCAACCGTGACAGTACCCCCCCTCCTCATGGCGTTCCCAGGAGCACCTACCTGTCGATTGTAATCATTGATAAGGGAGTGATCCAGTATGTCCCTAGCAGGAACCCAACTTCTCTCCTCCGGACCGTAACCTTCCCAATCCACCAAGTACTGGAATCCACGTCTCCTCCTTCTCGAGTCCAGAATATGATTAACCGAATATGTGGGTTCCCCGTCTACGAGTCGGCGGATTAATGTGTGAATGAAACACAGGCTTGATTTTGGACACATGAAAGGCGAGATGAATTCTCCTGTACGCTGGAGGAAGTTTGAGACAGACTGCCATCGGACTAATGATCTTGGTGACAGGGAACGGGCCGATGAATTTGGGAGCAAGCTTATTAGAGATGGAGCAGAGCGGAATGTTCTTGGTAGAAAGCCACACTTTTTGACCCACGACGTATACGGGAGGCTTCGACCGGTGGCAATCGGTCTTAGCCTTGGTGCGCGCACCCACTTGG
Source organism: Chanodichthys erythropterus (assembly GCF_024489055.1). Classification (NCBI taxonomy): domain Eukaryota; kingdom Metazoa; phylum Chordata; class Actinopteri; order Cypriniformes; family Xenocyprididae; genus Chanodichthys; species Chanodichthys erythropterus. The sequence continues at coordinate 39,467,658 of NC_090236.1, forward strand.
AGAAGAGTCTTGCGGGCTCTATTCCAAGTGCGGTGGCACCTCTGGACGAAGGCGTGAGCGGAGGGGACCGCGACTTCGGATTCCAGACTGGAAAAGATAGGTGGCTGGTAACCTAAACTACATTTGAACGGCGAGAGGCCCGTGGAAGACACTGGTAATGAATTATGTGCGTACTCTACCATAGAGAGTTGTTGGTTCCAGGAGGAAGGATTCTTGGAGACCAAACATCGCAACGTTCTTTCCAAATCTTGGTTGGCTCTCTCGGTTTGGCCATTGCTCTGAGGTTGGAACCCCGATGAAAGACTGACCGTCGCCCCCAGTAATTTACAAAACTCCTGCCAAAATTTGGACACAAATTGGGGCCCCCTGTCGGAAACCACGTCCATCGGGAGGCCATGTAACCGAAAGACGTGATCAACGACAGCTACCGCTGTCTCCTTGGCAGAGGGTAATTTGGGCAAAGGGATGAAATGGGCCGCCTTCGAGAACCGGTCCACTACGGTCAAAACAACCATTTTCCTTTGGGAGGGTGGGAGGGCGGTGACAAAATCTAGTGCAATGTGGGACCAGGGTCTCGAAGGGACAGACAGCGGTTGGAGTAACCCATCTGGGGGTCGATTGGAAGTCTTACCAGTGTCACAAACCGAGCAAGCCAAAACAAAACTGCGAACGTCACGAGCCATAGCAGGCCACCAGAATCGTTGCTTGACCAAAAAATTGGTACGATTAACCCCTGGATGACAGGCCACGTTGGAACAATGCCCCCACTTGATAACATTGGACCTTAACCTCTCCGGCACAAACAAACGATTTGGTGGGCACCCGGGCGGAGGCGTTACCCCTTCTAAGGCCGTTTTGACCTTCGATTCGATCTCCCATGTCAGAGTGGAGACTACTAATGTCTCGGGAAGAATACACTCGGGAGTAGACGGGCGTTCGGAGGGATCAAAAATACGAGATAAAGAATCGGGTTTGATGTTTTTAGAACCCGGGCGGTACAAGAGCGAAAAGTCAAAACGTCCGAAAAAAAAGTGCCCACCGAGCCTGCCTGGAGTTAAGTGTTTTAGCAGTTCTGATGTATTCTAAGTTCTTATGATCGGTCCAAACGATAAAAGGTACCCCTGAACCTTCCAACCAATGACGCCATTCTTCGAACGCTAACTTGACTGCCAGCAACTCTCTGTTACCAATGTCATAATTGCGCTCGGCTGGAGATAAACGATGGGAATAAAACGCGCAGGGATGCATCTTATCGTCTGTGGGAGAACGCTGGGATTGAACTGCACCTACCCCCACCTCTGACACATCGACCTCCACCACGAACTGACGTGTAGAATCAGGGCCTATCAGAATGGGAGCCGAAACGAAGTGACTCTTCAGTTTGATAAATGAAGCGTTAGCTGCATCAGACCACCTGAACGTCGTTCTGGGGGAGGTCAAGGCGGTCAGAGGTGCGGCTAGTTGGCTGAAATTGCGAATAAACCGCCAGTAAAAATTGGCAAACCCCAGAAACCTCTCTAGGGCCTTACGGGAATCTGGACTTGGCCAATCCACCACAGCCTTAACCTTGTCAGGGTCCATGTGAATTCCCTCAGACGAGACGATGTACCCTAGGAAAGAAACAGACTGTGCATGAAAATCACATTTTCCGCCTTGACAAAAAGCCCATTCTCTAGCAGTCGTTGGAGCACTCGTCTGACATGTTGAACGTGTTCCTGGAGAGACGAGGAAAAAAATCATTATGTCGTCCAGGTAGACATATATGAACTGGTCAACCATATCTCTCAACACATCATTGACGAGTGCCTGGAAGACCGCTGGGGAGTTGGACAGCCCAAAGGGCATGACCAATTATTCAAAGTGCCCCCTAGGGGTATTAAAAGCGGTCTTCCATTCATCCCCCTTCCTGATGCAAACCAAATGATAAGCATTACGTAAATCCAATTTTGTGAAAATAGATGCTCCCTGCAACCTCTCGAAGGCTGAAGACATCAATGGCAAAGGATAAGTATTCTTCACCGTGATGATATTCAGTCCCCGGTAATCAATACAAGGTCGCAAGGAACCATCCTTCTTCCCGACAAAAAAGAACCCTGCCCCCGCTGGAGAAGAGGAGTGACAGATGAACCCCGCTGCTAGAGAATCAGATATATATTTCTCCATGGCCTCTCTCTCGGAATAGAAAGAGAGTACAGCTTGCCCTTAGGCAGAGACTTACCGGGCAGTAAATCTATAGCACAGTCATAGGGACGATGCGTAGGGAGAGAAGCAGCACGGGACTTACTGAACACTTCCTTCAGATCCAGGTACTCCGCAGGCACGTTTGTCAGATCCGCCGCCTTCTCCTGTAACACAGAAACAGATGGACAAGCAGACACAAGACAAGACTCGTTTCACTGAGGGCTCCATTCGAGGATTGAGTGTTGCTGCCAGTCCACCTTGGGATTGTGTTTGGTTGCCAAGGGTGTCCGAGAACAATGGGTGCTAGGGGGGAGTCCATAAGGAGAAACTGGATGGGTTCAGTGTGGTTACCAGAGGTGATCATGGTTATGTAGTCGGTGATGAGCGAGATGTCTGGAAGGCTCTGGCCATTGAGGGCATCAACAGAAATCAGTTTGGTGAGTGTATTGATGGGTAAGTGAAACTTTCGTGCAAACTGAGTGTCCATGAAGTTACCTTCTGCTCCAGAGTCCAGTAAGGCTTGACAGGTGAGGGTGTGAGTTGCCCATCGAAGTCTTACCGGAAGGAGAGTGGATGGTGAGGACTTATCCGCGGAGATCCCACCCGATAGTAGCCTCGTGTTTACTATCGGGCTCGATCTTTTACCGGGCATGAACTCAGGAAGTGCCCCGCTCCTCCACAATAAATACATAGTCCCTGGGATCTCCGCCTTTCTCTCTCCTCCCGGGAAAGCCGAGCTCTCCCTACCTGCATGGGTTCAGAGTCATAGGTGGGGCCGACGTGTCCCCAACGCTGGTCGCTCGAGCCTCCGCACCACTAGCTCCGTGGTCCGGCCGAGAAAAACGATCCATGCGATTAAGGCGGGCGTCCACACGCAATGTGAGGTCAATGAGCCCATTGAAATCCTGAGGTAAATCCAAAATGTAAATCTCCTTGTGGACATGGTCAGCCAGCCCATGCAGGAAGACGTCCCACTGCGCCTCCTTGTTCCATCTGCACTCCGCCGGGAGAGTCCGGAACTCAATGGAATACTCCGCTACCGTGCAACTTCCTTGCTTTAATTCCGTGAGTCGTCGAGCTGCTTCCTTGCCAGCGACCGCATGGTTGAAGACCCTCTTCATCTCTGCGGCGAGTGCCTGGAACGAGGAACAGCATGGGTCTTGGTTCTCCCACACCGCCGTCCCCCACAAAGCCGCCTGCCCCGTGAGCAGCGTTAGCACGAATGCCACCTTGGTTTCCTCCCTTTTGAAGGTTCGAGGCTGAAGTGAGAAATGCATAGAACATCGGTTAATAAAGGCTCTGCAAAAGTTCGGCTCACCGGCATAAGGTTGAGGGACAGGCAGACGTGGCTCAGGTCGGTTTCCACGATCCACTGGTGCGGGGGGACCGGTGGGATTACGCAGTTCTTGAAGTTGCTGGGAGAGCTCGGACACCTGCGTAAACCAGTGCCTGCACAGCACGGCCAGTCGTCGAAATGCTCTCCTGCTGCTGATCCATCCGCGATAAACTGTGGTTGATGAATTCAGTCAGCGCCGCTGAACTTGCTGCATCCATGTTGGTCAGATCGTTCTGTCACGGGAAAAATAAGGCAGATGCAGTTGCAAGTAAATATCTCATTTATTGAGCTTCACACCAGGAAAAATAAGAGAATAAGTGGCGGAGAGTGGCAGCAGGAGAGCGATGACGCAGGGACTTCTCCGGGCTGTGGAACAGGTGAGTGATGATCGTGGTCGAAGTCCAGTTGAGTGAAGATCGTGAGGAAGGGCTGTGCTGGTGAAAATCGTGATGAAGTCCGTGCTGGTGCTGAACGATGAGAACATCCAACGAGGAACGAGAGACAGGAACACCACGACACAAAGAACTCTAAATCCAACAGGAACACACACGAGGAACACACACGAGGAACACAGGAACAACACAGGGAACTTCATATAATGATCTGGCAAACAAGAGACGAAAGACAGGGCATTAAATAGGCAGAGGTGATGAGAACCAGCTGCCGCTGATCATGATAATCAGCGGCGACGCCCACATGAACCGATTACTTGACAAAACACACACACACAGACAACAGAATGAGACAGCGGATCAGCAACCGTGACAAAGGATCTACTGCCTGCAGTTGATTTTGATATTTTAGGTATTATCAGCTGGCCTGAATTCTGAGATCACAATAGACGTGAAGGACTAAAATGCTTTAAGAGCTCGCTCAGGTACTGGGGAGCTAAACCATTTAGTGCTTTGTAAGTAATTAGCAAGATTTTAAAATCTATACAATGTTTAACAGGAAGCCAATGCAGTGATGACAGAACTGGGCTAATATGGTCACAGTTCCTAGTTCTAGTAAGAACTCTAGCTGCTGCATTTTGTATGAGCTGTAGTTTTTTTTATCGGGCGATAAAGTGTTTTTTCTCTCTGTTCTTTGTGTCATTAGTGTAAGATCAGGATCACATGTGTCCTGCTCTGTGTTTCTGAAGAGTGACCGGTCAAAAGGTATAGGACCAAACTTCGGTGGGGAAAAACCATCATCTAATAAAAGGTATTTTGTGTGATTACATTTATAGTGTTGCATTATTTGACTGAACTTGACTGAATAAAACAATAATTAAATTCAATTCAGTTCACATTTATTTATATAGTGCTTTTCACGATACATATCGTTTGAAAGCAGCTTCACAGGGAGTGCCTGTCAGCATTACAATTTAGAGTGATCCATTATCAGAGTCGACTGTGTCCAAATTATGTAATTTCAGAAATGTACATATATAATCACACAGTTAGCTAACAATGTAATAATGTAGGCTATTTAATTTACAGTCACTGTTAGCAAAATAATTTAAGGTAGAAACAATGAGCTCATGGAAGTACTGAATACTTGTTAACAATAATTAGGATATATAGAAATTTTAGGAATGTGCATGTTGATCCAGAGTTTGTTTCATCTGAAGTCTTCGCAAAGGTTGGCGCCGTCTCTTCACAGGTGTTGGTCATCTGAAGTCTTCATAAGTCACAATAAAACTCAATTCCTGGGAACCTTATAGAACTCACTCCAGTAACACAATTACACAGTGTTTTTTCAATTACTTTGTGTCATTAGTGTAAGATCAGGATCACACGTGTCCAGCTCTGTGTCTCTGAAGAGTGACCGGTCAAAAGATGATGGACCATTCTTCAGTGGGGAAAAACCATCATCTAATAAAAGGTATTTTATGTGTTTACATTATAGTGTTGCATTATTTGTCCACAGTGGTGTATGACTGAACTTGACTGAAAAAAACAATAATTCAGTTCAGTTCACATTTATTTGTATAGCGTGTTTCACGATACATATCGTTTCAAAGCAGCTTCACAAGGAGTGCATGTCAGCATTACAATTTAGAGTGATCTGTTATCAGAGTCGACTGAGTCCACATTATGTAATTTCAGAAATGTACATAATTAGGATATATAGAAATTTTAGGAATGTGCATGTTGATCCAGAGTTTGCTTCATCTGAAGTCCTCGCAAAAGTTGGCGCTGTCTCTTCACAGGTGTTGGTCATCTGAAGTCTTCATAAGTCACAATAAAACTCAATTCCTGGGAACCTTATAGAACTCACTCCAGTAACACAATTACACAGTGTTTTTTCAATTACTTTGTTTCATTAGTGTAAGATCAGGATCACACGTGTCCAGCTGTGTGTCTCTGAAGAGTGATCGGTCAAAAGATGATGGACCATTCTTCAGTGGGGAAAAACCATCATCTAATAACAGGTATTTTATGTGTTTACATTATAGTGTTGCATTATTTGTCTACAGTGGTGTATGTGATTGAACTGAACTGAATAAAACAGTAATTCAGTTCAGTTCACATTTATTTGTATAGCGCTTTTTACAATACATATCGTTTCAAAGCAGCTTCACAGGGAGTGCCTGTCGGCATCACAATTTAGAGTGATCTGTTATCAGAGTTGACTGTGTCCAAATTATGTAATTTCAGAAATGTGCATATATAATCATGCAGTTAGCTAACAATGTAATAATGTAGGCTATTTAATTTACAGTCACTGTGGCTGCATTTACACTGCAAGTCTTAATGCACAGATCTGATCTTTTGACCATATCCGATTTTTTGGCCAGTGTGTTTACATTCACTTTAGACCCAACTGGTATCCGATATCTGTGTTTACATTACTTCCTGCTCTAAAATGATTGTCATTAATAGTTTTACATGCACATAGTAAATCCTCGGGTTTTGAATGGCCTTGCTATTAAAATTATTTATATATTTCACGTCGGGTGGCCATGATTACCTGTCAGAATGGATAAGTTAACAGCTGTCAGTGTCATGGATGTATTGCAGCGCGAATTCTGACCGAACGGATATAGACCAGAAAATAAAGTTAATTTGGGTTTGATATTTTATCTACAGTTATTAGTTTTAGAATTCCATTTTTTTGAATGAGGTCGAGCAAGCTAGGGAGAGAGAGTGAGTAGCTACAGTGAAGCTTTTGGCTTATAAGAAAAACAACAACATGGCGGTCTCTTTTAAATTAACCCTGCAAAGGTTGAAATTCAGCTGCTAAATGTAGGCTATGTGTGTGTGCGCCATTTGTTTCTAGAAAAATAGATAACGTTATAGACTATATAAAGTTCCCACCTCAATAATAAAGCTGCAAATTTTTAGTGTGAGTGCATACAAGCACGTCTGCTTCTTAATACAACATAAAAGCTACCTTTTAGTGAGCAAACCTGCCGCCCTCTCCTTGTGATGGCTTGGAATTCCAATGGGAATCGTATATGCGTGTTTATACATAGGTTGCATGTCCAGAGATCAGATATGTATCGGATTTAAAACCACATTTGGAAGTGGCTCAGATTGAATGCGAAAAAAACGGATCTTGTGTGGATTTTTGTGTTTACACATGTGCAACTAATTCCGGTCGGTGTCAGATGTGAGCAAAAGATTGGATTTTTTGTGCCAGTGTAAACGCAGCCTGTTAGCCAGTGTTGGACACGTTACTTTAAAAAAGTAATTAGTTATAGTTACTAGTTACTTCTCTCAAATAGTAACTGTATTACATTATAAAAGTAATTAATTACCAGGGAAAGTAACTATTGTGTTATCTAAAAAAAAAAAATAAAAAAAAATAAATAAATGTCAAATAACTTGGATGCCCCTAATATTAAATATAAGTCTAAAAATAAATTATTCTTGATCCGACTCGTGAGTCATGATCCGCTCTTGCTCACGATATGAAATTTCTCTGTACTGTACTACGTGTTGGTAGCCATTAAAGAAAACGTAGTTTCATATTTGTTTAAATAGTCCTATGTTATGTTTTAAATTAATCTATTTGATTATGAATAGTGAACAGCATGAGTAAGACGCATCACAAGATGCGCAATATATCAGGAGACATGAAGTGGATCAGACATGATTTTGACCACTTCATTAAAGGGGTGGTTCAGTGTTTTTTTTTTTTCCAAGCTTGATCGTGTTTTTGGGGCACAGTTTAACATGTCCTAATGCTTCGTTTTTTTGAAAACGCTGTATTTTTAATATATTTTACCTTTATTCTACACCTCTGTTTGAACGGCTCGTTTGATTTCCTGGTTCTATGAAGCCACTCCGACCGAAATACACAACAGTCTCAGATTGGTTAGCAGGTTGGTAACTGGCCCAGTGTATCGTGATTTGCTGAAGCGTCCAGAAATGCCACGCCCCTACCATTTGTAATTAGCACTTCAGAGGAAATGTAAATAATATTAAATTGAGCAGAATCAGACCCAGATGAAGAGGGTAAAGCAGAACCTCTGCAATCACGGCTTTTAAAGGACGTTAATGAATGGTATTTAATTTAGTATTTGTGTCAAAGTATTTAGATATGCTGTCACTGCTGTTTGTTAGCTTTCAATATACAGTTTTATCCTGATTAAATCTTTACTATAGCCGAATACATGACTGAGTAATCACATTTTTGTAAAGGTAGCGTTTAATTTATAGCATGAACAGCTGTTTGTCTATGAACATAGAAGTTTGTTGTAGTTTGTTGCACTAGAACTTAGCTAACTGGCTAGCAAAAACGAGTTGCTCTTTGTATATGTCCATGATGCATTACATTATATACTATAACATTACATTTAAAAGACATATACAAATAATAAAATGTATAAAAGGAACTCATTCCAGTAACACAATTATACAGTGTTTTTACTTTGTGTCATTAGTGTAAGATCAGGATCACATGTGTCCAGCTCTGTGTCTCTGAAGAGTGACCGGTCAAAAGATGATGGACCATTCTTCAGTGGGGAGAAACCATCATCTAATAAAAGGTATTTCATGTATTTACATTATAGTGTTGCATTATTTGTCCACATTGATGTATGTGACTGAACATGACTGAATAAAACAATAATTAAAATCAGTTCACATTTATTTGTATAGCGCTTTTCACGATACATATCATTTCAAAGCAGCTTCACAGGGAGTGCCTGTCAGCATTACAATTCAGAGTGATCTGTTATCAGAGCTGACTGTGTCCAAATTATGTAATTTCAGAAATGTACATATATAATCACGCAGTTAGCTAACAATGTAATAATGTAGGCTATTTAATTTACAGTCATTGTTAGCAAATTAATTTAAGGTAGAAACAATGAGCTAACGGAAGTAATGAATACATGTTAACATTTATTATGCCGTTCCACACCCATAAGACCTTCGTTAATCTCCAGAGTTTGCTTCATCTGAAGTCCTTGCAAGGGTTGGCGCCTTCTCTTCACAGGTGTTGATCATCTGAAGTCTTCATAAGTCACGATAAAACTCAATTCCTGGAAACCTTATGGAACTTATTCCAGTATCACAATTACATGTTTTTTTTTTCAATTACTTTGTGTCATTAGTGTAAGATCAGGATCACATGTGTCCAGCTCTGTGTCTCTGAAGAGTGACCGGTCAAAAGATGATGGACCATTCTTCAGTGGGGAAAAACCATCATCTAATAAAAGGTATTTTGTGTTTCTAATTTTTGATCACATGTTGACAGTATTAAAAAAAGTTGTATCAGTGAATACCAATCATTTATAGATCAAATACTTATGTTTTCAAGTTATGAATTTTTCATGGCTAATGTTTTTTTTTCTAACTTTCTGTAATATTTTGCCTAGAAAATAAGTATTTTATTCATTTGATTTCAGGCTTCAATATGAGACATTAGACTCAGACGTTCAGACTCGCAGGAATCACAAGAATTTCCTGTGGATCTTCCAGGTAGGAAAACACATTTTCATAAATGTTTAATATTTATACCAAACAAACATGTATTGAACAAAGAAATTGAATTTAATTACCCTTGATCACTTAATTTTCTTTTTAAGCACACGTTTTTTTTATTTGTGAAAAATAACAGCTGGTTAGCATGTTAGGTTTTTTTTTTTTTTTTTTTTTTTTTTTTTTACAAATATTATAATTATTGAATAAAAAGTGTTGACCAAATGTAGATGTACAATTTGGTTTAAATTGTGTTATTCTGTCTTTTTTCTTACTATTGTTTGTAGGATCTTGAGAGCAAAATAATCACATTTTTGAAGAACGAGCTGGAAAAGTTTAAGAAAATATTACAAAATGAGAACTCACAAAACTTAGTGAAGGACTTTAATGAGAATAGATGCAGTATCAAAGCAGCAGCTCTTGATCTCACACTACATTACCTGAGAGAGATGAAGCAAGATGAAGCTGCTGATGCTCTAGAAGGTCAGAGACTCATGACCATCTGTCAGTCTACATTAATAAGTGACAATCTATCTGTAAAACTATAAATTAAGACTAAAACCATGTACTTTTTGTCCTTATGTTTAGTTGAGCTGATCTTCATTCATCAGCTAAAATGTGGCCTAAAGAAGAAGTATCAATGTGTGTTTGAAGGAATGGCGAAGCATGGTGACTCCACACTTCTGAATAACATCTACACAGATCTCTATATCACTCAGGGTGGCAGTGAACAGGTCAATACTGAACATGAGGTCAGACAGATTGAAGTTGCTTCCAGGCGCCATGAATCTCAAGAGATTCAGGTTAAATGCACAAATTTGTTTGAAGCTCCTGAACAAGACGAGGAGATCCGAACTGTACTGACAAAAGGAGTTGCTGGCATCGGAAAATCAGTCTCTGTGCAAAAGTTTGTTCTGGACTGGGCTGAAGGAAAAGAAAATCAAGATATCAGTTTCATATTTCCTCTTCCATTCAGAGAGATGAACTTAAAGGAGAAAGAAAAACTAAGTTTGATGGACCTTATAACTTATTTTTTCCCAGAGACAAAAGGACTGAACCTTACAAGAAGGAATCGATTAAAAGTCCTGTTCATCCTTGATGGATTGGATGAATGTCGCCTTCCTCTGAAGTTTCATTGTAATGAGATGTGGTGTGATGTATCGTCACCAGCCTCTCTGGATGTTCTCCTAACGAACCTCATGAAGGGAAATCTGCTTCCTTCTGCTCTCATCTGGATCACCACCAGACCAGCAGCTGCCAGTAAGATTCCTCCTGACTGTATCGACCGGCTGACAGAGATACGAGGATTCAGTGATGCACAAAAGGAAGAGTACTTCAAAAAAAGATTCACGGATCAGAATCAGGCCATTACAATCATTGATCATGTTAAAAAATCAAAGAGTCTCTTTATCATGTGCCACATCCCAGTCTTCTGCTGGATTTCAGCCACTGTTCTCCATAACATTCTGGAGGAGAAAAGAAATAATGATGTGAAAAACAATCAGGCTGATGAGATCTCTAAAACATCACAGAAATCAAATACTGCAGACACTCCCAAGACTCTGACACAAATGTACACACACTTTCTCCGCTTTCAGATCCAGCAGAGCCGCCGAAAGTATGATGAAGAATACGCAGCAGGTGTTTCCTGGGATAAAGACACCATCCTTTCACTGGGGAAACTGGCATTTCATCAGCTGGAAAGAAACAATGTGATCTTCTATGACACAGACCTGGAAGCCTGTGGTATTGACGTCTATAAGGCATCAGTGTACTCAGGCATGTGTACCCAGATCTTTAAGGAGGAAACGGGGATCATTCTTGGTACTATGTACTGCTTTGTTCACTTGAGCATTCAAGAGTTTATTGCAGCCCTTTATGCACATCTGTTTCTAGACATCAACAAGAAAAGTGTGTTTGATCATGAGTCTACAAAACAGGAAAACAAAAATAAATCCATGATTGATTTTCTCAAGACTGCAGTGGACAAGGCGCTCAAGAGTGACAATGGACACCTGGACCTTTTCCTTCGCTTCCTCCTCGGTCTGTCACTCCAGTCCAATCGACGACTCTTACGGGGTCTGTTGACACAGCAAGACGGCAATGACCAGAGCAACAAGGAAATAGTTCAGTACATCAAGCAGAAATTAGAAGGTAATCTGTCTGCAGAGAGATCCATCAATCTGTTCTACTGTCTGAATGAACTGAATGACCAAACTCTGGTGAAGGAGATTCAGACCCACCTTAGCAAAGGAAGTCTCTCATCTGGTGACCTTTCACCTGCCCAGTGGTCTGCTTTGGTCTTTGTGTTGTTGACATCAGAGGAAGAGCTGGAGGAGTTTGATCTTCAGAAATTCAAGAAATCAGACGAGTGTCTCACTAGATTATCGGCAGTCATCAAAAACTCCAGAAGAGCTCTGTAAGTCATTTAATATGTTTTGTCATGTTTTACTCTCATCTGAAAAATGCATTTATCTACATTATTCTATAGTGATTCCCCATCATGAACATGAACTGAAAGGCGCCGATATACTTCAAGCGAAGTTTTTTTTCATTCTTTGTTTAAGGGTAAAACGAAGTTTGAAATACGTGAGCAGCGATATACTGTAATCAAACATCTGATGCCACCCAGACTGCTGAGAGTGACGGTTTAATGAATATGTAAAAATGTTGCATGCTTTCCTCTCAGTAACAAAAAAAATACCACAAAATTGAGAAACTAGCAAGGATTTTTTAATAAAGTATAAGAAAAGCATTTGATAATGGCAATGTGGATATGTCCGTTTGCACAAGCTCTGTAATTCAGCACTCCATTTAAGTCAGGTTGCGTTTATATTATAACACTTTATAAAATAGATTTAAAAATAGCTTTAAACTGTATTAAACATAAAATTGTCAGTCTCTCATTTTATTAGAAGTACAACTTTGTTTTCCATTATAAAGCAGCTCTCCAATGTTCATGTGTTCACTCACAGATGTCTGATTTCTGCGGACTCGTGAGGAGAAATGAACTGGAAAAGATTTTCCGGCTGTTGTTGAGCAACCAGAGTGTGAGCTGTTAACGCTCCACCTTCTTTTTGAAAGCAGGCCGCAAGCAGCAGCTCATTTGCATTTAAAGTGACGCACAAAAAACTGCATGTTTTTGGTCACACCCAAGTAGGGACAAATTTGACAAGCTATAATAAATGATCTGTGGGGTATTTAGAGCTGAAACTTCAAAGACACATTCTGGGGACACCAGAGACTTATATTACATTTTGTAGAAGGGATGTTATAGGTCCCCTTTGAAGGATTAGTTCACTTTCAAATAAAAAATATAAGCCCAAGCTTTACTCACCCTCAAGCAATCCTAGGTGTATATGACTTTCTTCTTTCTGATGAACATAATCGAAGGAATACTAATAAACATCCGGACACATCCAAGATTTATAATTGCAGTCAACAGGTCACATGTATGAGCTGATGAAAGTGTCTCCATCCACATTCAAAAACTTTTACTCCATACAGCTCCAGGGGTTAATCCCTTAAATCCTGAGGGTATTTTCAGTTTTTTTTTTTTTTTTTTCTGAGTGACAAAAAAAAGTAAAGACTTGTAACTCTAAAACTATAGCAAGGAAAGTCAAAAGGTTGGTATCGTTTGAAAGGAAACTTTTTAAATTTGGACATTCTCATGCTGAGAAACTACAAATAAACAGCAAAAAAAACAAAAAAAAACAATAACGCATAAAGAAATCAAAAGTTACAGCATTTGGAACCAAGGTAGCCTTTTTTGTTTAGCCCTTGTCGCCCCCTGATGAGCATTTTTAGAATCTTTTTTTTTTTTTTTTTTTTTTTTGACGTGGAGTAACTCGTGACTGACACATGGGATTATGTTGATCTTGGACTCATTTCAGTCGGGAGCATCCACTGTAAGTAATGTTGTGCCATTTTCTACAATCTATGCATGTTTCATGAAGTTATAACCAAAAATGCCACATGATAGCTACATTTTAGTTTTAGTTAGCATCTGTGTACCTGTGGGGTTTTATGTGTCGTAAATGTGTCACATAAAACCCAACAGGGTTGGCTTATTGGATTATGCTGATGTTGGACTTATTTTATTCATGAGAATCTGCTGTAAATAATGATGTCCAATGTTCCACAATCAGACAAAACATGATATAAATGCTGCATTGGTTTATTATTTACATATGGGTCTTGCGGGGTTTCACATACAAAAACTTGCTCAAGTTTAGTCAAAGCACAAAACAATTATGCTTGTTGTATTCTACTCCATGAGACCTTTCAAATGACATATAACGAATGATTATCTGAGCTGTATGATTCTTTTGACACATTGGAGTACATAGTACAAAAAAATATTAATAAATTATGATTTTTTCATTATTTTTCAGCATATAACTCAGCAGTACTTAAGAGTAAGTCAGTGGCTACATTCATTGTAAAGTTCAGACTTGAATCTTTCAATTGACACCTATGATTATGAAAAATATGATTATTAATTTTTTTTGTAGCTAGGTGGCGCCCGCGGGTGGTACACTCCATTTTAGAGTGATGACTCAGCTTTTGTTAAGAGTCATCATGTTTTAGAGTGATGACTCAGCACTCGTAAAATGGTTGCATGCATTAAAAAGATGAGTTTCTAAATTTAAAAATGATACCTATTTTGTGTTATTCCTGTCAGCCGGTGGGACACTTCGGGCTTAAGGGGTTAATAAAGGCCTTCTGAAGCGAAGCAATGCATTTGTGTAAAAAAAATCCATATTTAAACAAGTTATGAAGTCAAATGTCGAGCTTCTGCCAGAACACCTTCCGTATTCAACGTACGAAGAAAGTGTAAATCTCTTGCAGTTCACAGAGCTTACGCTACGTCCTACGCCTTCCATATTCAACTTTAAAAAAGTGTAATTGACACGACACAAGTTTACACTTTCTTCGTAACTTGAATACAGAAGGCGGTCTGGTGGAAGCTAGATATTTTACATCATAACTTGTTTAAATATGGATGTTTTTCTCACACAAATGCATTGCTTCACTTCAGAAGGCCTTTGTAACCCCCCTGGAGCCGTGTGGAGTACGTTTATGATGGATTGATGTGATGGAGACACTTTCTTCAGCTCATACTCGTGACCCCTGTTCACTGTCATTATAAAGCTTGGATGCGTTAGGATATTTATTAATATTTCTTCGATAATGTTCATCAAAAAGAACAAAGTCATATACACCTAGGATGGCTTGAGGGTGAGTAAAGCTTGGGGTAATTTTAATTTGAAAGTGAACTAATAAGTGGATTCAGCTGTAAAAAGCTAGAAATTTTACATGAACTAGGCTACCATAATATGTGAGCAACATGTATGTACCTGTTTGAATTTTTGAGAAAATAACCTTTGTGCGTGGTCATTGAAAAAAAAAAAAACTTAAGTCACTGAAATAAGGCCAAAAATAAATATTAAATATGTGTTCACAAGACTTCTGGGTATTGGAGGTTGTAGACTAGACTTTTTGCTTTAAAATGATGTAAAATTATCCTGCAGACTCGTTCGTATAAAACAATATAGATATTTAAATTTTGTAAGACACTTTTTGTCAAGAAACACAATATGCATGGAAGCGTGAATCTTCATGAATAATGCTGTGATTCACACCTGAGAAGACAAAGACGCGCATAATGAGTCCTTTCAGTCAGGTAGGCTATGTGAAAAAACCCTTTGTGATCATCTGTGATTAACGTT
The DNA here is from genome assembly GCF_024489055.1 of Chanodichthys erythropterus. Classification (NCBI taxonomy): domain Eukaryota; kingdom Metazoa; phylum Chordata; class Actinopteri; order Cypriniformes; family Xenocyprididae; genus Chanodichthys; species Chanodichthys erythropterus. The sequence continues at coordinate 39,482,822 of NC_090236.1, forward strand.
AATATAATGTTCACTCTTGACAAAAACATGATTTTTGTGATCTCATGCATGCACGTATTATTGCACATCATGTGAAGAAAATTTTGTATAGGCCTATTATAATTTAAATTACAGCACCAGTCAAAAGATTGGGTGCATTACTATATTAATGTTTTTAAAAGAAGTCTCAAGCTCATCATGCTGTATATCAAACATACAGAAAAAACAGAAATACTGTGAAATATTGTTACAATTTAAAATAATGGTTTTCTATTATAATATATTTTAAAATATAATGTATTTCTGTGATGCAAAGTGTCTGAACATTCATGTTACCTCTATGATATTTCATATAGGCTTTTAGTTTAAAAGCATGCACATTTGGAGAAATATTGATGGATTTTCATATGTTTGTCAATTTTCTATACAGAGGAGTAATATTTATTCAATATTTATTGTCATAACTATGAGCGCTGGATACTGTATTTTCAATTCATACAGCTGGAGAGTGCTCTGTGCACGTTTAGTCCACAAATGACTCCTAATGAAGAACAGGCATACCATGTGACATTCCAGGAACTAACAGAGGCTTCAAGAGATCGCTATAATCATGGCTATAACATGCAGATAAACACACTTGAAGATAATAAATACACGATTGTGACGATGTATACATGTATTGCCTCAGAATTTGCATCTGAATAGGGCTCGCTCCATGGGTGTGGCCGAATTAGTGGATAATGAGCTGACTCACGGATGTCTGACATGTCTCTCTTTTCATACAGATTACATAAACAGAGAATTTTTGTTTTCGATTTGACTTACATGATTTAAAACCTGACATTTCAAAATTTCTTTAGACATAAATCTCAGTTTTGTGTCATTAGCATTCACTAAGTTACAGTTCATTTTCTGAGAATTATCAGACTGGACTTCAGATTTTAGATCACGTTCAGATCACGCATCCTGTTAGTTTTCTATATTTTGCAAAAAAAACAACATTTTGTTTTCACTCTGAGTATACACAAATAAAAGAAGACATTCTATAGTTTCAATTGATATATTACTTATGTCTCTATGACAAGAAATGACAGAGTATTTTAAGTCTGTTTTGCTGCAATGTGAAAAAAATCCTGCAAAACACGCCAGCGCGTTTCCCGAATCCAGAGTGTTAATATTTGTATGTAGAAAATGTATTGCATGTGTTTCATCTAATTCTGTGATGTGATTTATTTCTCTTGTAGGTTAAATGACTGTAACTTAACAGACAAAAGCTGTTCAACTCTGGCTGCAGTTCTTAGATCAGAGACCAATCTGAAAGAGCTGAACATGAACAATAATAATCTGCATGATTCAGGAGTGAAGCTTCTCTGCACTGGACTGAAGAATTTAAACTGTAAATTGGAGATGCTGAGGTAAGTTTAGTCAAATGACGAGAGTGAGGTATAATGACTGACAAGATGTTGTCCGAGGCAAAAGCGCAAGAGAACTTTTGTTAGTAAACGTTGCATTTCTTTGTTTAATATAAGTGAGTTTGTCTTTGTTTTATTGTTGTGTTTTTCATTTAAAAAAAATAATGAATTATGAACTAAGCATCGTTTTAAAATCCAAAGATTTTTTTATTTATTTTTTACAATGTAGGTATACCATATCATCCGTCTTATTCATTTTGGTAACAAACGTCCAATGTTTAAAAAGCAAATTTGTCATTGTACTATTTTATTTTTGATGGGTTTTCATTAACCCTTTAACACGTACGATCACACCGGTGTGATCAGTCTTGGCTGGCCCCAGGAGCGTACGATCACACCGGTGTGATTAGAACGTTCAGTGCATCGCGTGATCAACTGCCAAATTCAAATGTGCGTGCGCCCTTTGGCTGGCGCTAAACCAGAGATGGATGCGCGCAGCGCTTTTCATATATTGCATATATGCAGTGTTTTCAACCAAATAATGTTTATTGTAGATTTCAGACATTTAAATACACACGAGTACTAACAAAACAATATATTTAGAGTTTGTAAAATACACAATGATGTCTATAGAAGCGGAAATAACAACCCTTTCCATTATAATTAGACGACACGTTTTATTCATATCAGATACACATTGTGAAAGTAACTTTAAAGCTTACTCTATTCTTCCCAAGTTCACCGACCCACTTACTTTCATGTATTTCGGGAGAAGTGGATAAATTCACGGGTTGTAAATCCAACAGATCCTATTCTCTGTGCGGCGCAATCTAACATGGCGGCACCCATCGCGTATATGGCTCAACTAACATGATCGTTATAAAATTGTTTAAACTGCAAAACACATCCACTTGCATATATTTGTCGATCTGAATATTGGATATTTCATGCTATAGTTAACAAATTTGTAAATATTTTGAATAAAAAAGGAAAAATGAAATGAAAGCAGATCATCATTCATACAGCGCTGCGGTGTGTCACATAACAAGCAATGACGCATCACCATGGAAACCATAAAGTGATACGTTCTAAGTAACGGTCGCTTCAAAAAACTCACGCTGGGGGGGTCAGCCAGAATATTTAAAACTTACGTGCGAAAGGGTTAATAATAAAGATCCACAAACTAGGCATTCATTTTAAATTAAAGGAAAATACAAATACCTTTTATTTATTTGTAACAATGCAAGTATACCATGTCATCAGTCCTATTTGCTTTGTTGATAAAGGTTTGATATTTAATATAAGTGAGTTTATCATTGAACTATTTTATTAGGGGCAAGCACCAAAGGTGCGAAGGCACCTATTGTAATCGTTAGTTTTCTTCTTATTATTATCCTTCCGCTCTGGGAGTCTATGGCAGCCCATAGAACCGTATGGTAAAAAGTTGTGAAATTTGGCACACAGTTAGAGGACAGTCTGGACTATGTCCATAGCCAATTTGGAGTCTCTAACTCAATCCCTCTAGCACCACCAGCTGCCCAAAGTTGCACTTCTGTTTACGCTAATAACTTTTGAACCGTATGGGCTAGAAACAAAATTCACCGTCATTCAACGTCATTTTCTGTCATGAAAATTTTCTCGCCATTTTGAATTTTTCTTTTTCAAACTCCTCCTAGGGAGTTACTCCAATTTTGACAAAAATTTAACCAGATCATCTTCAGACCATACTTACAAAAAGTTACCAAAAGCTTTTCGATAGATCCATCCGTTCTCGAATAGGACACAAATGAATTCGACCAAAAGCTCGCAAAATCACACTTGAGGTTATATCTCCAAAACGATTTGGTCCGGAGATACGAAAAATGGCTATTTTGTCTAATAACTTATGAATGGTTTGTTCAGAAATCATAAATGTGGTCACATCAGATTCAGGGTGTCATGCCGAGTCGAATGATAACCATTATTACCATATCAGCCATTTGGGCCGTCGGCCATTTTGAATTTTGTGCTAAAATGCTGTATTTTATGAACGCATTAGCGTATCGTTACAAAACTCGGTATGGGTCATCAGCATGATGCCATGAACAAGCCTGAGAAGTTTTGCACCAGCGCCACCTAGTGGTAAAATAATATATTCAAATGCTTATAACTTTGGGCATATCCTTACACTCATATCCTTACACTCCTGAATCTCTAATGAGTCCAACAATACCAAACATGCTAGGTTTCGACTTATGGTTTGTCCGCAATGTTGAATTTTGCGGAAAACCTGCTTTTTCGAACTCGTCCTAAACGCTTCATTTGATTGTCATGAAAAAAGCCAAAATAGCCATTATTTTTGCTTATAGCTTCAGATAGGTTTGTCCAAAAATCATAAAGTTGGTCTTTTTCGATTTGGGTCATCAATGTTGTATTTTATGAATGCATTAGCATATTGTTACGAAACTCTGTATGGGTCATCAGCACAAGGCCCTGGAGGAGTCTGAGTACTTCCAAACCAGGGCCACCTAGTGTTTTTTTTTTCTTTTTTTCATATGCTTATAACTTTTGATCTAGTTGACCTATTTTCATGGGAGTCATATCCTTAGTGAGTGTCATTGTTACCTCCATATTCAGTTGTAAGTTTCTGCAACTTACTTTCAATTAGTGGTGGGTATAGATTATTTTTTTAAATCTAGATTAATCTAGATTAATCTTGGAATTAATCTAGATTAATCTAGATTAAAATGGCTCATTTGAATTCTGCCGAAGACATTCAGAATATGTGAGATACCCAAATTGTCCCTGCGTCCCAATGTCCATACTATCCATCCTAAATAGCATGTGAGATTAAACTAAGTATGTCCCAAAGCATAGTATGTTGAAAAGAGTATGCCAAAAGTCCCCGGATGGTCTACTATTTCCGGTAGATTTTTGAAGTGTGGATCTGTGCACACTATAGAGGCTAATATTGCCCACAACCCATTCCGCGTTGGATGAGGATTCAGTTCAGAACTACAAACACAAGTAAAAAGTGTTAAAAACTACAAAACATGGCAAATATGCACGATCAACGCTGAGAGGTTGTTTGAGTGACTAATAATCAGTTCAAACTGATAGAAAATATTTATTTAATGTTATATGTGTTATTTTTCATCTGCACATACCAATGTGGACTTTTATAAAGATCTGATTGGCCATTAACTTTTAAATGCATCATTATGCATTAATATGAGAAGAGTTCTCCACATGAAAGACTCGCGACTGCAGATCAACGTGCTGCATTTCTCTCCGATACGGTAGGAAATTAGCTAAATGAAATGTGGAGGATGTAAGATCATTGACAGGGCAGTTTACGGTGACTGGATGCGACAGAGAGCAAAGACGCAATTGGATGACGTGATAGTATGTCCCAAAGCTTCTTTTGCTACACACTCAAAAGTAAGTACTTTTTGTTCACAGAAAGAGTACTTACTTTTAGGGCGTAGTACAGTAGGTGGACAACCAAAATGGGTATTACCGCCGCGCATACCGCCGCCGCAGGGCCGTTGCGTTAACTGAAATTCAGTCGCGTGTAAAAAACTACCGCCAGGTGTGACTGTAATAATAAAATGTCGGTTTGTAAACGGAGATGAAAGGACGAAGTAAAACAACAATAACATTATAATATAACATTTTAACATCCTTAAAAACCATTAGAAAATTTAAAGTGAGAGTTAATTTCAAAACGTGGGGTAGTCTTTGGCTACAGTCTATGCATCAAAAATTAAAAGAAAGACGAAAGACATTTACACAAAGTCTTACTGCATGCTATTGTCATTAAACAGTCATTACTAGGCATATATAGCCTATGTATATATATATATATATATATATATATATATATATATACATTAGGAGCACACACACGGATTAAAAATGTAATACTTTCATTCTGGTTTGCTCTTAGCAAAAAAAAAAAGTTCCATATGCGGAGAGCAATAATTCTTATTAACTGCTATTGTTCTTGATTTTTTTTTTTTTATTGTTGTTATTGTTAGGCTATATATGCTATGTAACATTTAGTGATTTTGATATTGCAGACTAAAATACCGGCAGGAATAAATATTTTGGCTAATTTACTCATTAAAACCAAAGGTGTTCATCAGTGATTGTACATCAAGAGCAAGGACACGTTGTGTGCATTTTGTTTTGTGCTTTTACCAGAACGAAACGCTCGATTGTCTGTGTGAAAACTGCACGTGTGCACAAGCGCCAAGAGAACTAATAACAGCAGCAACGAGCACTGGCCATGATTTCAGAAACAACACATTCCAGCGGATAGATCGCCTCTTATTTAACACAGACCTATATCTTATCTAATTGAGATATTTCTTTCTTTTTAGGTACAATTATTCGCTGAGTTTGAGTTCACTTTTGGGACGTTTCAGATTCTTGCAGAGAGCCAGCTGAAAGCGCACCTTGTTTTTTTATTTTACTTTATTTTTCAAAAGTAGCCTACAAGGTTTTGTTGTTATTGTGAGCGTACACAAATAAAAGTAGACCATTTGTAGTCTTGCTTCAATCTGAGTAGCGTTTCCCAAAAGCATTGTAAGCCTAAGTTGATCGTAGCACCATTGGTTTCAATGGAGCTACGATCAACTTAAGCTTACGATGCTTTTGGGAAACGCTGCCCTGCAGGCTATCACCAAAAATGACGGAAGGCCTGTTTTAAGTTGTTTCAGCTGTCATGAGGAGAAAATCCATCAGAACGCGCCGGCCAGAGGGATAAAAATGTAATCAATTTAGTTTCATATTTATATTTAAATATTGGGCTATAGCCTAATATAATTTATTTTAAGATGTCACCAATGTTGATTATGAAAATTGAATAGCATGACGGATGCGCAATGTCGGGAGACATGCAGCGGGTCAGACATAAGTTTGACCACTTCATTAAGTTTTGTTTTATAGTAAGTCTTTCTTTAAAGTGAATTTCGTTTCGTAGAAATTGTATCTTAATTTCAATAAATTTTTCATCAACCAATTGGCTATATTTAATAATTAGGAAGAAAACCAAGAACGTCGGGTGTGGAATGGATTGCGTAACAAACGAAACCATGTTTCCGCGGCCTTTAAATAAGGCTGAATCAATATAGCCTACGTCTTTCTGTTTTAATTAAATTTAATTGTTACTCTATTACATGTCTTTATTACTTAAATAATTGATAAGATGTTTTTGGTCGAACAATATATTTTAGCTGGTCTAGTTAGACACAAATTTGCGTAGTGGCTTATTGTGCAAACTTTTTTTTTCCTACCACACGCCAAACTCATAACATTTCTTGCAGATTTAAAAAACAAAAAAAACAAACAAAAAACAAACAACAAAACAACAAAACAAAACAAAAAAACACGACGCTCCGACTTTTAAAAATCGCTCCAGTCAAAACTCTGCTCGGCAGCAGCAGACGCTGGCAACGCGCGGGGGAGGGTTGATCCCATTCGAACTTCTGCAAATCCCCATAACACAAACAAATAAAGAAACTTACTGCAAATGCTCATAACAAGAGTCTAACAATTGTGTATTTCGTCAGCTTATTTGATCAGATCAGGATGTTAAAATTAACAAAAAGCAGCAAGATTGCAAAAAGGTCTGTCACGCGCACAGCTTAGGCTAATATTTTGAGTCTCCCGCCCTCTGGATTAATGGCTTTGGTGACAAACATTTTAAACAAAGCGCCCTTCCCCCTGTCTCAAACTTGTCAAGTGTTGCAGAGCAAGCACTGTTTGGTTGAGTGAGTGCTTTTTATACACTCAAGAACATTATACATTGATATATAAATGGAACATAATCGGTTTGTTGTTTTTGTTTGTTTTTCTTTAACATTTTTATTTTATTTCTTTGTCTTTAAGGAACATTGGATGGCAGTAAAGATTCTGTACAGTTATTGTTCTAATAATACAGAGCAATAATGTAATATATCTTGGTCAATTCTTTCGAGCTGCTTTACAGCTTAACCACAGTTTGCAACATCAGCAGTTATTGAAATGAACTGAATCAACACAGATCTGCTGATATAAATAAATAGGCCTAAATAAATAGCAAAAACCAAGATTGGGTTTGTACGGTTCATTTGAACTATAATTTAATAATTTATGTTATGATGTTATAGAGGTACAATGTACAGATGCCTATATGTTTTGCATAAAGTAAGAATATTTAATAAAGAATCTTAAACTTCCAATATTAAACATGTTCTCGTCATTTTGCTCTTAAATGCAGTCAAAATACAAATAGGCCTATAACATATTGTGTAGCCCATTGTGGAGAGTAGCCCCCACGCTATGATGGGCCCCGTTGCAGATTATTTACTAGCCTTTGCTTTTTTTAGAACTAAACTCAATTGACTAAAGATAAAAATAAAGCATCCAACTGAATCAGTTGGATGCTTTATTTTTTATCTTTAGTCAATTGAGTTTAGTCGAAAATGCAAGCAGAATACAATAGAAAATAGTGCTAAATTACCACAAAAGGGGGGGAAATTCACTCTTGTTTCCATCGCCTTTTGTAAGGATTCCAAGACAACAGCAAGCTTTGATGTGCTGTTACTGTGTTACTGTTAGCGGTCGTGTGCCGAGACAAATAAATATGTTCGGTCTTTGCTTAGATATTATTATTATTATTATATTGCCCAAACGTAAATATCCTAGCCAATAAATCTAGAGTTAGGCTATTTCTTTATTCTTTTACTGTAAATACATGAATTTAGTTTAGGCCTATATATCATTTGATGCACCGATCGAAATTACTGAAAATTTGCGGCCGAAACAGCAATTTACGCGCTTGTCTAGAAGGGAACCTTATATAGCCTAGCCTATTATGCAAATTTGTGTCTAACTTAGAATTTAGACCATCTAATATATATTTTTAGACCAAAACATCTTATCAATTAATTAAGTAATAAAGACATGTATTTAAGAAATTTAATAAAAACAGAAAGACATCTATTGATTCAGCCTTATTCAAAGGCCGTGGAAACATGACTTAGTTTGTTACGCAATCCATTCCACATCCGACGTTCTTGGTTTCCTTCCTAATTATTAAATATAGGCAATTGGTTGATGAAACATTGATTGAAATTAAGATACAATTTCTACAAAACGAAATTCACTTTAAAGAAAGACTTACTTTAAAACAAAACTTAATGAAGTGGTCAAACTTATGTCTGATCCGCTGCATGTCTCCCGACATTGCGCATCCGTCATGCTATTCACTTTTCATAATCAACATTGGTAACATCTTAAAAAAATATATATTAGGCTATAGCCCAATATTTAAATATAAATATGAAACTAAATTGGTTACATTTTTATCCCTCTGGCCGACGAAAGCGCCGGCGCCTTCTGATGGATTTTCTCCTCATGACAGCTGAAACAACTTAAAACAGGCCTTCCGACATTTTTTGGCGATAGCCTACAGATTGATGCAAGACTACAAATGGTCTACTTTTATTTGTGTACGCTCACAATAACAACAAAACCTTGTACTTGTGAAAAATAAAATAAAATAAAATAAAATAAATAAAAAACAGGGTGAGCTTTTAGCTGGCTCTCTGCGAGAATCTGAAACGTCTCAAAAATGAACTTAAACTCAGCGAATAATTGTACCTAAAAAGAAAGAAATATCTCAATTCGATAATAAATTCGTAGGTCTGTGTTAAATAAGAGGCGATCTATGCGCTGGAATGTGTTGTTTCTGAATTTGTTTTTGATATTTTAAGTAATAGAAAACACTCCTGCATTTACTCCTGCAATAATATGTGAGAAAATTGACATTTTGCATAAAGATAAATATGCTTAGATGCATTTGTTGGATAACGTGGTTAAAGCTCCACTCAGCGGTCAAAAGCTGCAAATGCACTTTGCGACGCGGCGGCGGTAGAAACACTGTTTTGGATGGCCACCTACTTTATAAGTAGGCGAATTGGGACGCAGCAAATGACTAAAAGTAATCCGCCATTTTGTCCGACAAAGCAGTCAGGGGTTAGAAGATTAACCTCGGTGGAGTTAAACTTGAAAAATTTTGTATATTGACATCTTTCCGCGTTTGAAATAACATTGATTCTCATGTTCATTCATGTTTATATGATGCTATAAATGGACTCGTTATAAAAGATGATCGATTTGAGCTGAGGCACTACAGCAATCTGTCATGACCATGGTAACGGCACATTAAAGAGCAACAAAACAGTTTTTATTGTTTGAATTTCTTAAAAAACTACACAGTTTTAAAGCTGGGACTTTGTTAAATATCATAAGTAACCTGCTCTGTCTTGTCTGTCGACGTGTTGTCAGTGTCCTCTTTGCTCCGTGATGCATTTATCATTGTGTGAGGCGTGATGGGCGTGACAGCGCCATGGCTTGACAGACAAAGCAACAGTAACTAAGGGGGGTGGGTCTTTGCGAAGGGTCAATTCGGCTAGGTAAACATCCACGCTAAAATATCAAGTGGGTGAAAGTCATCATAGCTTGCGTAGAATACACCCAGCTCCCAACCCAACTTTAAGAATAGATTAACAGCGATATTTTTTTTTATCGCCCGATAAGAGTCTGCTGTTAACGCAGCACGTTAACGCCGATAACGGCCCACCACTACTTTAATACATTCATACAAAAAACAAAACAAAATTCTCTCTGAGGATTTATGTTGTTCAGGTTTAACTGATTAATCAGCTGAATGTTTTCATTCCTGTTCTAGACTCTCTAACTGCAGTGTAACAGAAGAAGGTTGTAAAGCTCTGGCTTCAGCTCTGAGATCAAACCCTTCACACCTGATAGAGCTGGATCTCACAGGAAATGATCCTGGACAATCAGGAGTGAAAGAGCTCAGTGATTTACTACATGATCCAAACTGTCAACTGAAGAAACTGAGGTGAGACAAGATGAAATAATGAACATAATAAACAAAATATGCAGGCTAAATATTCATAACAAATATATAATTTTAGTCATACAATACGTTTGTTGACAGTTTGTTGCATCAAAATGATCAAGATCAGATCATATGCTGCTGCTACATGTCAAATAGATGTTATGGGTCAGTATATGTGCTATTCTGGAGTATGGTATACCTTGACAATTAACATGCACAATTTTGTTTTTGTGCACATTTCTGGTTAAAAATTCTAGAAAATCTTTCAGTCAAATTGTTTACTGAACACAAATGTTTTCCATCAAGTCCAGATTCACTGTATCTTTCTACAGCAGGTCTATAGCTACGTTCAGACTGTCAGTCCAAATCCGATTATTTGTGATTATTTCTGATTGGAATCTGATCTAAAATTATTGATATACACATTGTGTATCGCAACTGTTCGGATCTGATTTGTGTGTCCATGCTGCTCTTCCATTTTCTGGAATATCTACATTGGTTTCTATGGCAATGATATTGCTTTGGTAGGCATATGGCAAACAATAACAACAACTGCAGGATGGAGGGATTTGTAATACAGATGTTTTCTTATTTACAACATGACATTGCGTAGCCACCACACACTGGTCTACTGTGTCTTCTGAGGCAGCGGCAGAAACGTTGGAGGCCGGTATATGCGGCTTTATTCCATGCTGTCATCTCTGTCAGTTTCAAAACATGTCTCCGTTATATTGTTATTCTGCTCCTCCAACACTTTGCAACAACACAACCTTGTTTCTGCTGCGACTTTCAGTATGTTTCCTATAACAAATGTCTGACGTTTACATTTTACGTGGCATGAGAAAGTCACATAAACCACATGAATTCTAATCAGAGCGGTCAGACTGAAACAGATTTCCAGAAATGCGATTTGAAAAGATTTTTTTAACCACATATAAATGTTGTTTGAAATGGATTTGTAAAAATTGCATTTCATGTGATTTTTGGCCATTCAGATTTGCTGAATCTGATCGGATTTCAATCGGATGTGCGCAAAATTGGATTTGGACTGACAGTCTGAACAAGACTTAGGAGTCTCAAGCCTAAAAGCCAGAAAGATCTTGAGGCCTTAATTTCACACTTTGTATTCATACTGAAAATCATGATCTAGTGAGCTTTTGACCTTCTGCTCTGTGGGACGTTTCTGTTCTTATGAGTTTGCTTTAGGACTGAGTATCTCTTTAGTTTCTTTTTTAAAAATCTCTGACTATTAGACTTTGTTTTCAAGTATTTGTATGTTTATTTGTATATTTAAATGTTGTAAATTGTTAAATCTAAATAACTGACTAGAGCTTGTCTATAGAACAATAAATACGTTTTTTATCTTATCACTCATTTTTGTAATGCAACAGACATTTAGTTGAGAACTGAATTGACTCTTCTGCAGGTTTTTGAGTGCTGCTGCAGATGAAGCCTGTCAGTATGTGAACAGAGTTGTGGGTTAACTTAAAACTGGTTACACCTGAGAGAGCTGAATCTGAGTGAACATGAACTAGGAGACACAGGAGTGAATTAGATCGCTGCTCTACTGCAGGATAAAAACTGCCATTTATTTAAAATATTACATTACTTTCAATGGTAATGTTGCTGAAGCTGATAATAATTTTTCCACAGTTATTTGAGTCAGAGCAGTTTTGTTTCTCAGTGTAACACAGAGCCACAACAATGTAAAGATTGAAATTAAATCACAGCGAGATGTCTTGAAGAGATGGCCGTGAGATGTTGAGAGACAAAGGAACATACGTGTGGTTGTCTTTTAAGGACAAACAATCCAAAACGCCTCCTTGGATGTGGCAGCATATGGCAAGGGTGCAATTTCTGCGGGCAGTTTTGTCGCCATTTATGGCCTAATTTGCATAGTATAATATGAAGTATCCGATCTGAGTCCATTTTCTTCGAAGTACTATTAAAAATAGAAAAATCCATTTTACAGTAATGTAACATACATTGTTAATTAGAACATTCTGAGAGGCTTAAAATGAACTAAACATGCTAGGTGGCAAAGACATTAAGGGAGAGATACAGTTTTATACTTGAATATAACGTTTAGAGTGAGACTAACACAACTACAGTCAATACTAAGCTTATATAATATGGATACATGCATGCACACTTGAATACAACAACAGGTACACTTTAGCATAGTCATATTTTGAGGCTAAATGTAAATACAGTCTCCATACGTGTGTGTGCATGTCTGTATGTGTGGGTGTGATGTGTATTGGGGTTTTGGCCAGTGTCTGTGTGCCACATGGCCATTAGCCCAACATGGGGCGAACAAGGGTGACTCCTTTAAAATCCCTGGAGCTGGTGAGAATGTCTTCTGCTTAGCTTCAATGAGGCAACAAAGATGCCAATGGGGCAATCTGACCCAGATCTGTCGGAGCCATGATCTGTGAGTTGTACAAAGGAGGGTAAATGTTAAAAGCTTTCTTTAGTTTAAAGTTGTTGATGATCCTGTGCAGATGCTACAATGGTGAGAAAAGCGATATATTTGTCATACAGTGCGGCCACGGTCATGTGACAAGCATGACGCGTCATCATGGAAACAATAAAGGAAACGTTCTAATAGAGGCCTTAACTCTGGGAGGTCAGCCAGAATATTTTAAACTTATTTGTGAAAGGGTTCATTTAATTTTAATTTAATTCATAATTTAATCAAATTTCTTCCCAATGTCCATTTTCAAATAAAGTTGTCGGGTGACAGAGTTGTTGTCAGCTCGTGTAGTGTGTAACCCCCTGTTGCGGATCATTTACTGTACGTAGTGTCATGTAGTGTGAACACCACAACGACTTCAAGACTCCACAGCAAGTCATGTAGTCTGAACTGTACAGCGATCTGCCGACGTTTGAAGTCCTGTAGTGTGAACATGGCATTAGTTGATCATCATAGATCTGAATCATTGTCTTTTATCTTTCTGTATTCAGTCTGAGTAGATGCAGTATTACAGAGAAACAGTGTGTCATCCTGACTTCAGCTCTGAAATCAAACCCGTCACACCTGAGAGAGCTGAACCTGAGCGGGAATAACATAGGAAACACAGGAGTGAACCACTTATGTGACATACTGAAGGATTCACACTGTAAACTGGAGAGATTGAGGTCAGTAACATTCTTCACATACAAGAATCAAAATGCTTAAAGTCACTTTAACAGTTTAAACCAAAACACTTTATACTCAATATCTCAATACTGAGGTCACGTGGCAAATCGCGTTTGGTTTCGTTTGCTCTGAGTCAGTAAGGCGTGGTCTTCTGAACTAACGTTGTAATAAGCTGGTATAAGTGCACAGTGTACCGCGGCAGCCCTCATGTGAAGCCCTCCTCGTGTGAAGACCGAAGAGTGTAAAGACCAGCGACTCTACCTGTGCGACTCCACCGAGCAACGACACAGACAAGACACTTGAGTATTGCTCTTTTCTTTCTTTCCTCTTTATACAGTGTGTTCTTGTCTGTCTTTTGACTTGTTTTAGGTATGTGCTTCCAAATTCCCACTATTACTAACCCTCGTAAATCGCATGCTACACGCTGTAAGCAGCGCAACCATAACAACCTGCGTTCTTTACCCATGTCACCTAGTACATTGTTTTCTATTTCGATTGGGCTCTGGAATTGTCAGTCTGCTGTCAACAAAGCAGAGTTCATCACAGCTATTGCTACTTATTCAGATCTCCATCTCATGGCTCTGACTGAGACATGGATCAAACCAGAGGACACTGCCACACCAGCAGCCCTCTCCTCTAATTTCACTTTCTCTCACACCTCACGCCAGATTGGGAGGGGTGGTGGTACTGGTTTGCTTATGTCCAATGAATGGAAGTTCAATCCTTTACCATCTCTCTCTGAAAATGGCTTATTTGAATCACATGCAATTACCATCACCTACCCTACCAAAATTCATGTTGTAGTTGTTTATCGTCCCCCAGGTCAGCTAGGTAACTTCTTGGAGGAGTTGGATGTGTTACTCTCATCCTTCCCTGAGGATGGCACTCCTCTGCTAGTACTTGGTGACTTCAACATCCATCTAGACAAACCTCAGGCTGCTGACTTCCACACGCTGCTTGCCTCATTTGATCTCAAGCGAGTGGCTACCTCAGCTACCCACAAATCAGGTAACCAATTGGACCTCATCTACACACGCTGTGGCTCCACCGACAATACACTGGTTACTCCACTACACACCTCAGACCACTTTCTCATTACTTTCACACTCAACCTGACCCCCAACTCATCACACACCCCACCACACGTCACTTTTCGGCGAAACCTACGCTCCCTCTCACCATCTCATCTATCCTCTTCGGTCTCATCCACACTTCCTCCCGCTAACCAATTCTCATCAATGGACACTAACACTGCTACTGACACTCTCTGCACCACTCTATCATCCTGCTTAGATGATTTCTGCCCCCTCTTAACCAGACCAGCCCGCGCCACCCCCTCTGCCCCCTGGCTCTCTGATGTTCTCCGTGAGCATCGGTCTAGACTCAGGGCTGCAGAGAGGAAGTGGCGCAAATCTAAAAATCCTACTGACCTTAGCTTATATCAGTCACTCCTTTCTTCTTTCTCTACTAATGTCACCAATGCTAAAAACTCCTACTATCACACTAAAATTAACAACTCAAATGACTCCCGAACACTTTTCAAAACCTTCTCTTCTCTTCTTTGCCCTCCTCCCCTCCCTCCCACATCAGTTCTTACAGCTGATGACTTTGCCACTTTCTTCACACATAAAATAACAACCATCAGCGGCCAATTCTCCACACCACAGACTGACAAGAACATCTTAATTGAAAACACACAAATTCTCCCCTCCTTCTCCATGCTTTCTGAGGCAGATGTTTCCAAACTCATTCTTTCACCCTACTACCTGTCCGCTAGACCCTATCCCCACTCCTCTTCTTCAGGCCATCTCCTCCTTAATTCTACCTGCACTCACTCACATTATCAATTCCTCCCTTCACACTGGAACATTTCCCACAGCTTTTAAGCAGGCTAGGATTACCCCAATGCTTAAGAAACCCACTCTGAATCCAGCTCTTTTAGAAAACTACAGACCAGTATCCCTTCTTCCTTTCATTGCTAAGACACTTGAGAGAGTTGTATTCAACCAACTGTCTACTTATCTCTCACAGAACAACCTCCTTGACAACCACCAGTCTGGTTTCAAGAGTGGCCACTCTACTGAGACTGCCCTGCTCTCAGTCACTGAAGCCCTGAGACTGGCACGAGCATCTTCAAAATCATCAGTACTCATCTTGCTGGACCTGTCTGCTGCCTTTGACACAGTGAACCACCAGATCCTCCTGTCTACACTCATGTCGAAGGGCATCACGGGAACCGCGCTCCAGTGGTTCGAGTCTTACCTCTCAGGTAGGTCCTTCAGGGTATCTTGGAGAGGTGAGGTGTCCAAGTCACATCATCTTGCTACTGGGGTACCTCAGGGCTCTGTGCTTGGTCCACTTCTCTTCTCCATCTACACGTCATCACTAGGATCGGTCATTCAGGATCATGGTTTCTCCCATCACTGTTATGCTGATGACACACAACTCTACCTCTCATTCCAACCAGATGATCCGACGGTTGCTGGTCGCATCACAGCCTGCCTGACAGCCATTTCTGCCTGGATGAAGGACCACCACCTCCAACTCAACCTTGCAAAAACGGAACTGCTTGTGATCGGTGCAAACCCAACACTTCATCACAACCTTTCAGTTCAACTTGGGTCTTCAACCATCACTCCTTCCAGGACAGCCAGAAACCTTGGAGTGGTGATGGATGATGGTCTAACCTTCACAGATCATGTTGCAGCAACGACCCGGTCCTGCAGATTTGCCTTGTACAACATCAGGAAGATTAGACCCTTCCTATCTGAACATTCCACACAAATTCTTGTCCAAGCTCTTGTTCTATCCAGACTGGACTACTGTAATGCTCTCTTGGCTGGCCTTCCAGCATGCACTATCAAGCCTCTACAACTGATCCAAAATGCTGCAGCAAGACTGGTCTTCAACGAACCAAAGAGAGCGCACGTCACTCCTCTCTTCATCAGTCTGCACTGGCTGCCAGTAGCTGCTCGCATCCAATTCAAGGCTCTGATGTTTGCTTACAGAACGACAGCTGGCTCTGCACCGCTATACCTTAACTCACTACTTCAGACTTACGCGCCCTCCAGAAACCTGCGTTCTGCAAGTGAACGGCGCCTTATGGTGCCATCACACAGGGGCACAAAATCACTCTCACGGTCCTTCTCCGGGACTGTTCCTGGCTGGTGGAATGACCTACCACGCTCTATCCGAGCAGCCGAGTCTCTAGCCATTTTCAAAAAAATGCTAAAGACGCATCTTCTTCGTCAGCACTTGACCCAGTAGTAGTAGCACTTACCTTGACTAATATTCTTCTCCTATCTGTGTATTTATTTATTTATTATAAAAAAAAAAAATAATAATTTCGCTATGAGCACTTTACTGACATAACTGTGACTTCACTCAGCACTTACATACTGTTGTTCTCATGTTGATTTAATTGATTCTACTACTCTCATTTGTAAGTCGCTTTGGATAAAAGCGTCTGCTAAATGACTAAATGTAAATGTAAATGTAAATCTCACACTGAGTCTGAGTTCACATTATATTTGTGAAAACAGTTTCATCTTAGTATTTTGTGATCTGGTGAAATAAAGATGAATATCTCTCTTCCTCTGTCTGTTTTGTTTGCTTATGAAGATGACATGACTTTAAGAATAAATAGTTTTCTTCTCTCTCTGCTAATGTAGGTTAAGCTTCTGTTATATGACAGATGAAGGTTGTTCTGCTCTGACTTCAGCTCTGAAATCAAACCCGTCACACCTGAGAGAGCTGAACCTGAGCTGGAATAAACTAGGAGACTCTGGAGTGAAAAACCTCAGTGATCTACTAATAGACCCACAATTCAAGCTGGAGGAACTGGAGTTAGTATCATTATATTGTATTTACCGTTTAATTTATTTTAAGACAACAGGGCACAATTCACATTATTTGTAGCGCTGCATGTCCATCTGAAGAAAGTTTGAGAAATGGAATTAGTTAACGGGTTTGTATACGTCACAAATGGCTGGTTGTAATGAAGCCCATGACAATGTGAATACAATAACACTGTCTTTAATCACAAATCTAACATGTAGGAGAGATAAAAAACAACCACTTCAACATAAACAACAGAACAATGACTAAACAGAATTGAGTTTAAATACACAGACAGAATAATCAAGGTAAAACAGAACAGCTGCAGGAACTAATTAACAACCAAGAACACTAACTAGGGAACACAGACAGCAACACCATGATAATAAAACACAACAAAACTGTTACACAAATAGATTATTCTGAAATGTTGCATTTATCCTGGACTAATGGTACTTTTCACAAAATCTTCTTTTATTAAGCAAAATGTGTATTTAGAGATTGTAAATTACACTCTAAAATGACTTAATAACTGATTCAAGTATAATAAATTATTGCATTAAAAATGTAAAAATAGACCATGTAAATGTTTATTTTTCTATTGTTTCTACATTGATCCTATATATTAATCTACAGTGATGAATTCACTTATTTTTGGGAGTGAGGATGGATCCAGACTTGGATTGTAACTAGTATCCTCAAATGCTCCTGTCTTGGTTTGTTTGTTTATATCATTAAGTTTTTGCTGGTTTATTAGTGACTGTATGACATTAATGATTCATTAATGACATTCATGATTCATTTAACTCACACATGAACTGAACATGGATTTGAGTCATTTTCTCTTTCTGTCTTCAGTCTGTATGGATGCAGTATTACAGAGGAACAGTGTGTCATCCTGACTTCAGCACTGAAATCAAACCCCTCACACCTGAGAGAGCTGAACCTGAGCTGGAATAATCTAGGAGACTCTGGAGTGAAAAACCTCAGTGATCTACTGATGAACCCACAATTCAAGCTGAAGAAACAACAGTTAGTATCATTATACTGTACAGCAGTTACAGTGAGATTAAAGTTTATTTATTTCAAGACAGAAGAGCTTATGTTTCATTCTTTATAGTAATGCACTTTCTGGGTTTTTCCCTATTGGTCGCATTTTTTTTTTAAATGTAGTAAAATAGATTTGCAGAAATCTGGCTTTTCAACAGAGAATAAAGAATAGAGAGATCAAATAAATAGTTAGAAATGAAAGTGAAGAAACAGTATCTTCAGCACACAGAACTAGAGTAACTTGGTTTCAAAACAGACTATTGGAAACTAAATGCTGCTTAAGCTCTTCAATAAGATGATCATCATAGATTTGAACTATTTTTATTTCTCTGTCTTCAGTCTGTATGGATGCAGAATTACAGAGAAACAGTGTGTCATGCTGACTTCAGCTCTGAAATCAAACCCGTCACACCTGAGAGAGCTGAACCTCAGTGGGAATAAAATAGAAAACACAGGAGTGAAGCACTTATGTGACATACTGAAGGACTCACACTGTAAACTGGAGAGATTGAGGTCAGTAACATTCTTCACATACAAGAATCAAAATGCTTAAAATCACTTTAACAGTTTAAACTAAAATACATTATACTCAATATCTCACACTGAGTCTGAGTTGAAGTTTGGACTTGAATTAGCTCATTTTCTAATTTTTCTCATTGTGAATCATTCAGATCAAAGACTTTCACAGCTGTACAGTTTTAGATAATTGAAATCTTGAAAGTGATGTTGATGTCTAACATATTAAAGTTATCTGTGTCTTTTGTTTGACTCCATATTCAGTTGTCAGTTTCTGCAACTAACTTTCAATACATTTGTACAAAGAACAAATTTTCACTTTAATGATTTCTATTGTTTAGGTTTAACTGATTAATCATCTGAATGCTTTCATTCCTGTTCTAGACTCTCTAACTGCAGTGTAACAGAAGAAGGTTATAAAGCTCTGGCTTCAGCTCTGAGATCAAACCCTTCACACCTGATAGAGCTGGATCTCACAGAAAATTATCCTGGACAATCAGGAGTGAAGGAGTTCAGTGGTTTACTACAGGATTCAAACTGTCAGCTGAAGACACTGAGGTGAGATGGGATGAAATAATGAACAAAATTACTTATATGCAGGCTAAATATTCATAATATATTATTTGTGTTATACAATAAGCTGGACAATTTGTTGCATCAAAATGATCAAGATCAGATCAGATGCTGCAGGTTCTGACATGATGATGATAACCGTCAACACAGTTTAGTTGTGGTACAAGCTACAGGTCAAATAGACATTATGGGTCAGTATATGTGCTATTCTGGAGTATGGTATACCTTGACAATTAACATGAACAATTTTGTTTTTGTGCACACTTCTCATTAAAAATTCTAGATAATCTTTGTCAAATTGTTTTCTGAACACAATTGTTTTCCATCAAGTCCAGATTCACTGTATCTCTACAGCAGGACTATGAGTCTCCAGATGTTCACCAACATGCAGTTTCACAAGCCAGTTTTCTCTGCTGATGTTTCTCACACCTCCTGATTAAAAGCCAGAAAGATCTTGAGGCCTTAATTTCACACTCTGTATTCATACTGAAAATCATGATCTAGTGAGCTTCTGCCCTTCTGCTCTGTCTGACTTTCTGTGCTTATGAGTTTGTTTTAGGACTGAGTGTCGCTCTAGTTTCTATTCAATAACTCTATTAGACTTTAAGTATTTATATATTTATTTGTGTATTTAAATGTTCAAAGAAAAGTGTTTCCTCTAAATAACTAACTAGAACTTGTCTTTAGAACAATAATTAAGTTTTTTATCTTATCAATCATGTTTGTAATGCAACAGTCATTTAGTTGAGAACTGTATTGACTCTTCTGCAGGTTTTTGAGTGCTGCTGCAGATGAAGCCTGTCATTATGTGGAGAGAGTTGTGGGTGAAAACCCGTTACTCCTGAGAGAGCTGAATCTGAGTGAACGTGAACTAGGAGACACAGGAGTGAATCAGATCGCTGCTCTACTGCAGGATAAACACTGTCTACTCAACACACTGATGTGAGTACTTCCTCACAGTATTTCAGTCAGAGCAGTTTTTTTTCTCAGCCTCAACAATGTAAAGTAATAAAATTAAACAGGAAATTAAAAGCACACAATTTAAATATGACATCAAGCTTTAAATGTTTAATTAATAATTTAATTATTTCAATTACTGGAGAGGGAGATCAATGGTTTTCCTCCAGAGTTTAGAAAACTCTTCAAATAAGTGACAGATTGAAAAAACAGCTGCTCTATAAACACAGAGATTTCTTTCCTAACTTTCACACGTTAATTCTGTGTAAATTAAATATAATTGTATATACATGTTCAAAACAAGTTTTTTTTTTTTTTTTTTTTTTTTTTTTTTTTGTGACATCAGAACTTAATAACTGCTTTCAGTTTAATGTTTGTATTTCACAAAATGTAAAATGTCTAATTTTGGTGCAGCATATACTGTAACTTTTGGACAAGTGCATTTAAAAAATCTGTGATCAGTATCTGCCTGTAATAAGATCCACCGAAAGCATGTTGACTGAACACAAATGCAGCTTTTTTCTAGCGATGCTACTCCTGATACTGAGGCTTCGAAGCTTGTGTCGAGAACGTCAGGTATTTCCCGCCGGAGCTTCGTATCGAGGCTTGTATTGTTTTAGTGAAATGTCGTCACCGATGACATTCGAAACCTCGTTTGATTGAAGTGCTTCAAAAAGGGGTTCACTTTTGGTGGAACAATGTTTGTTTCCCCCTCCTGTCACACAAGTACTTCCTCTTCTTTCTCCCCAGTCCACCTTAATCACTTTCACTTTTTTATCCATTTTAAAGAACTTTGTTTTTTGTCGTATGTTCAACAAAATCATTGCCCAGTTTCAAAATTATGAAACAACACTGAGCATAAATACTTCACACAACTAATTATTTATTTGTGTATGTTAATGTGTAAAACAGAACAGCTGCAGGAACTAATTAACAACCAAGAACACTAACAAGGGAACACACACAGACAGCAACACCATGATAATAAAACACAACAAAACTGATACACAAATAGATTATTCTGAAATGTTACATTTATACTGGACTAATGGTACTTTTCACTAAATCTTTTATTAAACAAAATGTGTATTTAGAGATTGTAAATTACACTCTAAAATGACTTAACTGATTCAAGTATAATAAATTCTTGCATTAAAAATGTAAAAATAGACCATTTAAATGCTTGTTTTTCTATTGTTTCTATATTGATCCTATATATTAATCTAGAGTGATGAATTCACTTACTTTTGGGAATAAGAACGGATCCAGACTTGGATTGTAACTAGTATCCTCAAATGCTCCTGTCTTGGTTTGTTCGTTTCTATCATTAAGTTTTCAAGTTTTTGCTGGTTTATTAGTGACTGTATGACATTTATTCATGATTCATTTAACTCACACATGAACTGAACATGGATTTGAGTCATTTTCTCTTTCTCTCTTCAGTCTGTATGGATGCAGTATTACAGAGAAACAGTGTGTCATCCTGACTTCAGCTCTGAAATCAAACCCGTCACACCTGAGAGAGCTGGACCTGAGCTGGAATAAACTAGGAGACTCTGGAATGAAAAACCTCAGTGATCTACTGATGAACCCACAATTCAAGCTGGAGAAACTACAGTTAGTATCATTATACTTTATAGCAGTTACAGTGAGATTTGAAGTTTTTATTTCAAGACAGCAGGGCTTGTTTCATTCTTTATAGCAGTGCACTTTCTGGGTTTTCCCTCTTGGTCGCATTTTTTTTTTTTTTTTTATCTAGTTAGATAGATATGCAGAAATTTGGCTTTTCAACTCGTTTGAGTGCAGTGTTTTGAGAAGTGGTTCACTTTTGGTGTAACAATGTGTGTTTTTTCCCTCTCGTGTTACACAAGCACTTCCACTTCTCTCTGTCCAGTCCACTATGGATCGGCGACAGAGGGTTTACTTTCTATTTACAATAGAAAGAATCGCATGCAAACTACGTTTCACAACCAAACACACGCGAGAAGTAACAAGGAAACAACGCGATATCTCACGTGAGACTGGCTCTGCGTCTCAATCAGCTCCCTAGGTCGTGAATCAGTATATAATGAAAGTGATTGTGGCTGATACCCTGATCAGTGCCCTGACTACTGAACTAGGGATCTGATTGAGACACACGGCCATTATTATTAAAAATAGTAGCCTGCGAGAAGTTTGAAATACGAATTGCCTGTGCGCTGATTTGCAATGAAAACAACAAAAATAAAAGAAGAATAGGGAGAAGGAAATGTTTGGGGAGACGCGAGGAACAAGGATTTTGTGTTCTGCAACAACAGTTGGAGCTAAAACATAACTTTTCAATATGCTTCTGTTGCAGATGGTCAAGCAAATGTTTGTGCTTTGTTTCTGTTTGATAGAATTGTAATGTTTATGTGTACGAAGCCATGGTTGCTGATGTTGTGGTCTATAACTCCTCTCCGAACTCCCCGCTGCTCTGTATCTTGCTCTCTCATTGGCTGTTGGTCATCGCCGATGTAGTTTTCAGTCAGAACACTTTTCAAACAGCAGGATTTTGAATCGCCGACAGGTCCAGATATTTAGCATGCCAAATATCTCACGGGCGTCGGCGACTCGTCGGTGATTCTCTCAGATCGTGTCTTTGCTCATTCACACTGCGTGATTGTCACTCGCGTGAACGAGCACCGATTTGCCTGTGATTTCGGGCATTTGTCGGCAATTTCTCAAAACCTGTCGGCGAGCCAAAATCGGGGCTAAAATCGTGCAGTCTGAACTTGGCATTAATCACTTTCACTTTTTTTTATCCATTTTAAAGAACTTTGTTTTTTCTCGTACGTTCAAAAAAATCATTGCCCAGTTACAAAATTATGAAACATTATGAAACAACACTGAACAAAATACTTCACAGAACTAATTATTTATTTGTGTATGTTAATGTATCATGAACCATGTAACACATTTTAGCACTATCAAACTCTTTGCGTACATTAAAAGGCTTGAGAAATTAACCATGTTTCAAATCATCTGGCTGGAAAGCTTCAAAGCTTCATGAAGCTTCATCTCGCCACCACTACTTTATTCAAATAAATTCAAACAAAATTAAAATAACAAAGAAAGACTTGACTAAGGAACATGAACAAAAACCTCACCAACAGCAGTTACAGGAAACGAAGACAGACAAAAGACAATGGTAACATGAGGGCTATATATACACACAGAGAGACACTACTGATCAAACTAGAAACACCTGAACACAATGACAAAATCACATGAGGAGCAAGACTGAGAGAATTATACAAAATAAAAGACATGAAAACATAAACTAAACTAAACCTAGAACAGACGTGACACTCTCTCACAGTGCAGCACTAAAGCAGATGAACCTTTTCCAAAACTTGTTTGATTGTCTTCTGATTAAGGAAATACTTTCATTCCTTAATCTGTTAAAGGTGCAGTAAGTGGTATTTTAACTACGCTGTTGGACATTGTTGATATTTGAAATCAACCCACACAAACACACCCCTCTCTTCATTGCTTCGCCTCCAAAACTCACACTCCAATCATAACCTCTCGAACCCCGGCCTGATCGCTGCTGGCATGCAAGGCGAGTGCACTACCAAGTCAAGTCAAGTCAAATTTATTTATATAGCGCTTTTACAATTGGTAATTGTTTCAAAGCAGCTTTACATATTAGAAGCACAGAAAAAAGGGAAGTGGTTAAAAATAAGCTGTACAAACAAGCGTGGTAATATGTAACATATACAAGATGGTGCTACATTAGCCAATGTCGGCTGACTCCCAGGGGTGGAAAAAAAACCCTAGGAGAAAAACCCAGCGTGCTAGCACTGGGAAAAAAGTCCTACCAATGACGCCAAGCACTGCATTTTCTAGCAGTCATCAGTGTGCAGTGGTTTAACCCTTTGAGCGGTACGGTCCCACATATGGGATTTTTATTTCAGTGCCCCTGGGCGTGCTTTCCCACATATGGGATTTCGAACGTTCAGCGACGTCACATAACTGCCAGATTCAAACTGTGCTTTCGCGCTCTGGCTGCGAGACGGACGCCCTCAGCTCTTGTCATATATCACAGCTATGCAGTGTTTTCAGCCACATAACGTTTCTTTTAAGGTTTCAGACATTTAAATACGCATAAGTACCATTAAAACAATATATTTAGAGTTTATAAAATACACACTGATGTCAGACATCAGTGGAAGGAGCAATAACAATCCATTCATAAACAATTTGCCGACATTTATTCATATCAGGCACACATAATGGGCCCAAGTAACTACAAAGTTTACTCTATTATTCTTCCAGTTCACCAGCCACTTACTTGCATATATTTCGGGAGAAACTGATGAATTCACCTGCTGTAAATCCGACTGACAGGACTATGCGAACTGAGGAGCAAACTAAGATGGCGCCGCCCATCTCGCGTTATAGATCAAGATAAAGATCATTTATAAAGGCTTTTAAACGACAAAACACACTCACTTACACATATTTGAGGATCTGAATATCAGATAGTTGATGACATGGTAAGCAAGTTTGTGAATATTTTAAATAAAAAAGGAAAAACAAAATAATAGCGATCCACCTGTCATACAGTGTTATTGTGGCTGCGCTCAGCGCTCGTGACACGCAAGACGCGTCGCTATGGAAACATTAAAGGCAAACGTTCTAAAATAACGGTCGCCTTAAAAAAACTCACTCTGGGGGGACAGTTAGAATATTTTAAACTCACGCTCGAAAGGGTTAACTGCAGAACTCTCACTATCTGGCCACTGTTACACACGCAATGTGAGTGGATGTCTGTTTATCACAGCTGACGCGCAACAAAATGCTTCATGAAAAATAAAGCGCAGTTGATGAACAAATGACAAGCACAAAAAATGAACATACAGTACACAAGAGTAAATACAAAGTGTTCTTTGTTAGTTGCAAACAGCACAGATTTTCACAGCTCCAGACAATCAAAACCCAGTGTCAATCAGAAATCGGAATCAAAGCAGTTTTCTGGCCTTCTCTCTTAGCTCTCTCTAGCGCTGGAAAGATTTTCTAATATAACCGGGTCCTAAAGCGCTTGCCCAAACCTTCATTCCAGTGAGATTCTTTTGAGCTGTTTTGTATTGTTTCCCATTTTTCGTTCTACAGATTTTTTTCCTTATTTTCAAATCTCCCTCTTGTCAATGTCAGCTTTATTTGTATAGCACTATTCAAACAACACATGTTGACCATCTTCCGGTTATGGAGCGGTACTGAGAAGACAAAAGAAAACGACCCTCCTACATTGTTAAGTAATAATCCTTCAAAATCACTGTCGCAAGATTCTGATCACGCAGACGAGCTAAGACAGATGGAGGAAGATGACGACAGTGAAGCTATGAAAGTAACTGAGTTGAACCCCAGCAATGCAGATGTTTTACAAGCCATTAAAGAAATGGACAAACGAGTTACAAGTAAAATCGACGGCGTTATGTCAGCGATCAAAGAGGTGAAGGAGCGAGTGAAAGAGGCCGAGGAATGCATTTCGGGAGCGGAGGATGAAATCGTTCAGCTGCGTGCTCACACGAA
This sequence comes from Chanodichthys erythropterus, assembly GCF_024489055.1. Lineage (NCBI taxonomy): Eukaryota > Metazoa > Chordata > Actinopteri > Cypriniformes > Xenocyprididae > Chanodichthys > Chanodichthys erythropterus. The sequence continues at coordinate 39,508,737 of NC_090236.1, forward strand.
CTCACTTGAATCACAAGTTAAAAAACTGACAGACAAAGTTGACGACATGGAAAACAGAAACAGACGGAACAACCTAAGGTTGGTGGGATTACTGGAAAAAGAAGAGGGAAACGATGCATGTGCTTTCTTAGAGGCCTGGATTCCAAAAACTTTGGAAATGGACTCGAGCACATCTGTAGTCATAGAGCGCCCACATAGAGTGGGTCCACAACGAAACATAGGTGACCAGAACACAAGACGAGATGCTAGTGCATCATCAAGAACACTAATAATGAAGTTCTTGAACTACAAACAAAAAGAACAGGTGCTAAGAGCGGCCAGGTCCAAGGGGATGATTTCATACAAGGAACACACTCTTTGTTTCCATTCAGATGTTTCTGCAGAAGTTCACAAGAAGCAGAGAGCCTATGATGGTGTGAGACAGAGTCTACGAGAGAGAGGAATCAGTAAGCACAGGATCATCTACCCTGCTCGTCTACTTGTTACACATCAGGATAAATCAAGGGTGTTTGACACACCAGTGGCAGTGGAAAGCTTCATAGAAGAATTAGACAAAGAATAAAGGTGGGCGCAGTTCAGCTGGACTATTATAGTCTTGATTGTAGGCTGCTTTAAAATAGGTCAGATTGCATTCCACAAATTTCGTTATCCTTTTTTTTTTTCTTTTTCTTTTTTTTTTTTTTTGTTATGAGGACTGAATCAACAATAATATGTTCGATTGTATTGGTAACATGTAATTTTTGAAATTTGTAATTTGTAAATAGGCAGATTCAGTTGTTATTGTTCTATGGAGATGTGAAAATATGCATTTACACTCTAATATAATAAGTGAGAATAAGTTTACAAATAATAATAAATTTGTAATAAATTTAGGGCTGTGATAATATATATAGATAAAGGTACCTGATAGTTTCTCACGGGTGTGTGGACCAATCAATGCAGTATATAAGGGGTGTTTAGGGGTGGGTGTTTAAATGCAGTAGCATGTACGGTACTGGGGAAAATGGTGTTGTTGTTCAATGTATCTTAGCAATATGTGTTCCCTTTCGTGGGAACTATCGACGCTGCGTGACAACGCATTGGGAACCTTCTGCGCGATGTCGTCACTGAAGCACTCATGTATCTAACCAATCGCGTAGCGAGACGTCAGAGACGGGTGACGTCACGGACCAGGAAACTATAAAGCACACCCGGATGCAGAGCACGGTAGCTTCTGTGTCTTCAGCAAGCACTCTATGTTATCGTGTGTCTTATTTGGTGTTGTTTGTCTTATTTCATATAAACAAGTCACGATATCTTTGTCTGAGGACAAGAGTATCTCACACCAATCCATATATATATATATATATATATATATATAAAAAAGATACAGCAGTTGAATGGGAGTTGAGTAAGCCTGGGCAGCTCTCGAGGGAGCCGTCTGTGTGCAATATATATATAAAAAAAAAAAAAAGAAACTCGCTCTCAGAATACTGTGTTCCAGTGTTCCCCGCGGATCGCGGAAAAGAAGCCATTCGTGGGGTTCACAAATGGATCTGACAGAGGGGTTAGAGACGGGCGTTGCCCTTTCTCTGCCCTTACCTGCCAGGTTCAGTGCTGTCTCCCAGGTGGAAGCACGCTCTGCGGTTTCTTCCCCGGGTTGAGGCACCGGTATTTCACATGCCAGCTCTGAGGAGGTGGATATTGTGATATCGATCTGAGGACTCGCCACCTCACACACATCGTGTTAGGGAGTGGAGCATGCACGTCAGTTCAAAAACAAAGCAGCTGACGGTTCATTCATAAAAATGTCCCGGAGTGTAAAAGAAATGAACTAGCGGGAGTTTTTATCTCCACTCCTGTTGGCTTTATTCTCGAGGGAATAAAAGTCTAACACGAGGCTTAGATCTCGCGTTTGCCGAGGCAGCGCGTGGATTAAGCCTGCAATAAGGAATATATAGCTCGAATCTCGCGTTTGCCGAGGCAGCGCGTAGATTAAGTGTGCAAAAAAAAATATACGGCTCGCTCGGATCTTGCGTTTGCCAAGGCTGCGCATAGATTGCGTGCACGTAGTATATATTGTATATAATGTTTATACATAATATATATATCTGGAGGGAACTGAGTAGACGGGAGTTTCCCTTTCTCTCTTTCCCTATAATACCTTGCAAACTATTACGAGCTATAATTCTCTTTGTATTCTAATATATTCAGCCTGTCATTTTTGACTGTTTTGGGCTGCATTTAATTTAAGGATTAAATGAAATATTGAATACATTAAATTCTGAGGAATTTAAAGGAAAAGGGTGTCACCACCCTTGCTCCCCCGCAGAAAGCTTGGGGACCGGGACAGGTGACACAGCTGAAGTCCTTGTGAAGTAGGACAGATCTGCGGACTGTTATTACCACCAAGAAGGCTTCAAAGAGGTCCTGACATCTGTGGGCCAGGATCCATGAGGGCAGCCCCCTCCGGAGGGGGTCCTGTGTTAGAATACCTGACACCCGTCCCCCTTTGGCGCCCTCAGGGGGCCGTTATGCTAACCCTGCCACCCAGTGTGCGTCAGGGCACAACGGTCTCCACCGACTCTCCGAGGAGAGCCGGTTATGACTTGATTCGTCTGTTTTCTGCCGGTGCGCCGCTCCAGAACGTTGAATCGAGTGCTCAAAAACACCAGAGGTCAGTCTCGAGAGACTGGTTCCCTTAGTAGATTTTATGGTAGAATGGAAACTTCTACCGAATATATCAAAATGGATGCTGCTCATCAGAGGGTTACAGGGTCTCGCCCGCCCAGATTCAATGGGGTCTTTCCCATAGTGGTGACCCCCAAGCAGTCTCTGGTTATGGAACAAGAGGTTATGACACTCTTGCGAAATGGAGCTATAGAAAGGGTTCCTCCTCCCAGCAAGCTGTCAGGCTTCTACAGCCGCTACTTCATTGTTCCAAAGAAGGATGTGTCCTATCATAGATTTACATGTGTTAAATCACTCAATACGAAATCTCAAATTCAAGATGCTTACACTTAAACAGATTATCCCACAGATCAGGTCCAAGGACTGGTTTGTGGCGATAGACCTGAGAGAGGCATACTTTCAGGTGTCCATCCATCCTTCCCATAGGAAGTTCCTCAGGTTTGCTTTCGGGGGCAAAGCTTACCAATACAGGGTTCTTCCTTTCGGCCTGTTATTATCACCCCGCACATTCACGAAGTGCGTGGATGCAGTGCTGGCTCCACTGAGACTCCAGGGCATCCACGTACTGAATTACATAGAAAGTGATTCTAGCTCAATCAGAGCAACTAGCAGTTCAACATCGAGATGCTGCTCTGTACCACATGAAAAGGCTCGGGCTGAGGCTCAATGCCAAAAAAAAAAAAAAAAAAAAAAGAGTGTGCTAGTTCCGGCTCAGACTACCACTTATCTAGGTGTAGTTTGGGACTCCACCATGATGCAGGCACATTTGTTTCCTGCTCGTGTGAGTTCCATTCTCGCAGCCGTGAAAGGGGTGAAGTTAGGCCAGTCACTCACTGTAAAACAGTTCCAGAAACTGTTGGGTCTTATGGCAGCTGCGTCCAACGTCATACCTTTTTGGCCTTCTGCACGTATGACTCTTACAGTGGTGGCTCAGGACCAGGGGATTTTCTCCGAGGGGAAATCCTTTTCGCATGATCAAAAGTCGCGCGGCAATGCCTTCGTGCTCTGGCCATGTGGAAAGATCCCTGGTTCCTGTCCCAGGTACCCGTGCTGGGGATTTCTGGTCGTCGTGTAATGCTTACGACAGATGCCTCCCTCACGGGCTGGGGGGCGATCATGAGTGGTCGCTCAGCTCAGGGTCTATGGGAGGTCCTGGAAGGTGTCAGACAAGTTCTTGACACTTAAAACTATCTTTCTCCTGGCCGTCTCTTCTTTGAAGAGAATTGGTGATTTACAAGCGCTGTCAGCAGTTTGCACCTGGTATGGTGAAAGCCTTTCTGCATACCAGGCCGGCACATAAATCGGTTGGAGATGATGGTGGTGTTTCTAGCATTAAAACACTTTCTCCCAGACCAGAGAGGCCATCATGTGTTGGTCCGCACGGACAACGCGGCAGTGGTCTTATATATAAACCATCAGCGGGGTCTGCGGTCTTGCCAACTTTACTACTTGGCCCGTCGGATCCTCCGATGGTCCCTAGGGAAGCTGCTCTCTCTGAAGCCAGCTTTCATCCTGGGGTATAAAGGGAGCAGACGCCCTGTCGAGGCAGGGGCCGAGGCCCGGGGAGTGGAGACTCCACCCAGAAGTGGTGGATCTCCTATGGAAAAATTTCGGTCGAGCGGAAGTCGACCTATTTGCTTTGGGAGAGTCAACCCAGTGACCACTCTGGTACTCCCGAACACATCCAGCACCTCTGGGTCTGGATACCATGGTACAGACGTGGCCGAAGCTACGTCTGTATGCATTTCCCCCGATCACCTTGCTCCCGGGAGTTCTGGAGAAAGTACACCGGGAAGGGGTCAGCCTAATACTGGTAGCCCCCTTCTGGCCAACCAGAATATGGTTCTCGGACCTAGTGTCCTTACTAGACGGCTCCCCAATTGAGCTTTCCCTTAGACAGGACCTCCTGTCGCAAGCGGGCGGCTCGATAATACATCCCCGCCCAGAACTGTGGAAGCTATGGGCCTAGCCTCTGAGGGGGCCAGGCTCATAGATGCTGGTCTTCCAACTGAGGTTGTGGAGACCATCCTTAACTCCAGAGCTCCCGCCACGAGGAAGCTTTATTCCTATAAACGGATTTTTTTTTCTGCTTGGTGCAGACAGAATAATATGGACTCTGTCCACCCTCCTATCAGCTTTGTGCTAAGATTTCTCCAAGAAAAATTATCGGAGGGCCTATCGCCTTCAACCTTGAAGGTTTACGTTGCGGCTATCTCAGCCTTTCATGCTTCTCTCGAGGGTGGCTTCTCGGTGGGTCGAGACCCCCTCGTTATTCGCTTCCTCTGTGGCACACTGAGGTTGAGGCCAGCCTGGGACCTGGCTGTGGTATTACAAAGGTTAGCTGAGGCTCCCTTCGAACCACTCTCACTTTAAAACAGTTTCAGAGACTGTTGGGTCTGATGGCAGCTGCGTCCAACGTGATTACTATTGGCCTTCTGCACATGAGACCCTTACAGTGGTGGCACAGGACCAAGGGAATTTCCCTGAGGGGAAACCCTTTTCGCATGATCGAAGTCACGCAGCGATGCCTTCGTGCTCGGGTCATGTGGAAAAAGCCTTGATTCCTGTCCCAGGGACCCATGCTGCCGCCACGAGGAAGTTGCATGCCTACAAATGGAATTTGTTTTCTACCTTGTGTAGAAACAATAATACGGACCCTGTCCTTTCTTCTATTAGCTGTGTGCTAAAATTCCTCCAGGAAAAATTCTCGGAGGGCCTATCTCACTCAACCTTGAAGGTTTACATTGCAGCAATTTCAGCATAACATGCTCCTCTTGAGGGGAATATCTCGGTAGGTCGAGACCCCCTCGTCACATGCTTCCTCCGTGGCACATTGAGGTTGAGGCCTCCAGTGCGCACAAGGGTTCCGGCCTGGGACTTGGCCGTGGTCTTACAGGGGTTAGCTGAGGCTCCCTTTGAACCACTAGAGGAGGTTCCTGAGAGGTTCCTTACTCTTAAAACGATTCTCTTTTTTTTGGCTATCACTTCTCTGAAGCGGATAGGAGACTTACAAGCACTTTCTGTTGCTCCTTCTTTTCTTGACTTTGCTCCGGGAATGGTGAAAGCATTCCCGTATCCTAGACCGGGTTATGTACCAAAGGTCCCTACCAATGTCCCAGGCCCCATTGTGCTTCAGGCCTTCTATCCTCCTCCATTTGAATCTGCGGATCAGGAAAAATTTAATCTGCTGTGCCCAGTAAGGGCTTTGGATGCTTATGTCCACAGAGCTGCCCTGTGGCGTAAGTCAGATCAATTGTTTGTCTGTTATTGGTCCCCTAAAAAAAGGCGGCCCAGCATCGAAGCAGAGAATGAGCAAGTGGGTGGTCGAGGCCATCTCACTTGCCTATGAAGCGGCCGGACAGCCTTCTCCTTTGAATGTTCGCGCCCATTCAACTAGGGGTATGGCGGCATCAAAAGCTTTGATGTCAGGAGTTTCCATGGGTGATATATGTGATGCAGCTGGATGGTCATACCAGCACACATTTATTAAGTATTATAACTTTGATATCGGCTCCACCCTAGGGTCCTCCGGGTTGTCAAGATAACTTTGACAAGTGTTTGAGCTACGGCTCAGTTGGGATTGCGTTCCCAATGCGTTGTCACGCAGCGTTGATAGTTCCCACGAAAGGGAACGTCTCGGGTTACAGATGTAACCCTGGTTCCCTGAGTAGGGAACGAGACGCTGCGTCTCTTGCCGTACCCCTGCACACTTGTGAGTGCTTGCTTCAGACTTATCCAGAAGCTACCGTGCTCTGCATCCGGGTGTGCTTTATAGTTTCCTGGTCCGTGACGTCACCCGTCTCTGACGTCTCGCTACGCGATTGGTTAGATACATGAGTGCTTCAGTGACGACATCACGCAGAAGGTTCCCAATGCGTTGTCACGCAGCGTCTCGTTCCCTACTCAGGGAACCAGGGTTACATCTGTAACCCGAGACGTTTTGTTCATGATTGTTTTTATTTGTAGTTTTTACTTCTCAGTATTTAAGATCTGTGAGTCTATAAAAAGGAACATGCCTCTTAATAGGAAAAGTAAAAGATCATGGGGGAGACAGGGAATGTGAAATTTTTAACCTGAAATTGCAGAGGACTGGGTAATATAAAAAAAAAAAAAATAAAGCAGGTTAATGGAGAGGATTAAACAATTACCGGCACAAGTAGTTTTTCTTCAGGAGACCCACATGGTAAAAAGTGAAACAATCAGGATTCAACGGAGATGGCAAGGACAAGTTTTTGCTGCTTGTCACACTTCTAATGCAAGAGGAGTAATGACTTTAATTCATAAATCAGTACCAATACAGGTTCAGAAGGTAACTAAAGATCCATTAGGAAGATATATTGTGCTACAATGTACCATCTTTTCAGAAAAGATCAATTAAATTAATGTATATGGTGCAAATGATGACAACACAAAATTTTTTAATTATTTGTTTTTGCTAACTGCTAGTTTGCCTGGATACTATCTTATCGCAGGGGATATGAACTGTGTACTAAACTCTACTAAAGATCGTTCCATAGGGATTGATAAAACGCATACTAAAGCTAGGAAATTGATACAGGAATTTATAAAAGGCCTAAATTTATCAGATGCTTGGAGGGATCTTAATCCAACAGCAAAATCATATTCATGTTATTCTGGCTTATCGATTATTATCTAATATCTGCACAATTGCTTAACAAAATAACAGACTGTATATATCACAGCATAGTCATCTCTGACCATGCAGCAGTATCCTTATCATACAAAAATACCAAATTCATAAAGAATCCCCCTAAATGGCACCTCAGATAGGATGGCTTCAAGATCCCGAGTTTATAGAATATGTGAACAAACAAATTGATCTGTGTTTTGAAATTAATAATTCTGAAACATCTGCTGGTATTCGATGGGAAGCATTCAAAGCTTTTATTCGAGGACATATTATTTGTTTTTTGCAGCTCAAAAGCCAGGAGGTCTAGACTAGAAATGAAACGATTAGAAGATCAGATCAAAAAATTAGAAAATGATTTTTTTTTCAGAAAACTACAGATACAGAAGAAGCAAATGAGAATTTATTATTACTCAGGTCCCTATATAATGAATTATTGGTCATTAAATTTGGAAACACAATATGCAATTTTTAGACCGTCTAAATATACCCCAGATTTTAATTGAAGAAAAGATCAAATTAGATGAAGACCTCACATTACAAGAAATTGGAGAAGCAATTGATTCTATGAAATCAGGAAAAGCCACGGGCCCAGATGGGCTTCCTATAGAAATTTATAAGACGTTTTAAAAAAAAGTTACTAACCCCCTTTTAGGAAATGATAGTAGAGGCGTATCACCAAGGTCTTCTTCCTACATCAATGAGAGGTGCTTTAATCACATTATTACCAAAACCAGGAAAATCAAACACAAAGTGTGAAAATATGCAGCCAATTAGTTTGTTAAATTCAGATACAAAAATATTATGTAAAGTTCTAGCCAAGAGATTATAAGGTATTTTACCAAATTTAATAGGAGAGGATCAAAATGGTTTCATACAACGCAGGCAAGGATTTCATAATGTTCGAAGAGTCCTAAAAAATTCTTCATGAAAAGAGGAGTGAACTAGATACTGTTCTATTATCATTGGACGCCGAAAAGGCCTTTGATAGGGTTGAATGGTCTTATTTGTTTGATTTGTTGTTTGGGTTTGGTGAAAGGTATTTTAAGTGGGTTAGGTTACTTTATAACAGCCCTACAACAGAAGTGTTGATAAATAATATAGTTTCAAAACCATTTAGTATCTCAAGAGGGTGCAGACAAGGTTCACCCCTTTCTCCTCTGCTCTTTGCCATCTCCATCAAGCCTTTTGTTATACCAGTAAAAAGACATGTGGAATTACCAGGCATTAAGATTAAACAGATAGAACATAAAATTGCATTATTCGCTGATGATGTAATTCTTTTTCTAAAACATCTTGATACATTAATACCTGCTTTATTGGACCTTATTAGTGTATTTGGAGAAATTTCTGGATACAAAATTAATAATTCTAAAAGTTCTATTCTGTATCTAAATGAGATTGACAGACAGCAACCTAGTAGCTGTGCTGCAACCTTGAATATTGTTGATTGTTTTACATATCTGGGTGTAAAAATTGTACCAAAATTAGAAAATATTGTACAAGTAAATTATGATCCGCTTGTTGAAAGTGTTAATTACTCCATAGAAAGATGGTTGTCCTTACCCATATCTTTAATTGGACGAATAAATATCTTAAAAATGAATGTTTTACCAAAATTTTTATATTTATTTCAGAACATTCCCCTACCTCCCCCTAAATCTCTTTTTCAAAGACGTAAAAACATATTCACTAAATTCATTTGGAATAACAGAATTCCGACTGACACTTTTGTATTTGCCATATGAGAGAGGAGGTCTACAGTGTCCTAACCTTCAATAATTGGTATTATTGGGCAGTCCAACTTAGAACAGTTTTTTTTTTTTTTTTATCTCAGGACTACCTTGGGTGGATATAGAATCTTCTGCTATGAAATTTGACCTACCTTTAAATTTATATTTATACTCTTCAGAATTTTAAGATCTTAAAAAAAAATGTTTCCAACCCTATAATTATAAATATGATTGCCGTATGGTATGACATGAACCAATATTTAGGTGTCACCTACCCTTTATCTTGATTTAGTCCCATTTGGGTCAATAGAAAGTTTAAACCAGGCAGGTTGGACGCAGGTTTAAAGATTTGGGCCAACAAGAGCATCCGGAAGATAGCAGATCTATATGTTAACAATACTCTTATGACATTTGAGTAAATAGTCAATACATACAATATTCCTACAAAACATTTCTTAAAAGTATTTACAAATAAGAAATTTCATACTCAAATCACAAAATAATTCTCTGGATATGCCAACATTGTCTATTCTAGAAAAATAAATTAAAATAAATTGTTCTAGTCAGGGTTTAATTTCATCATTATACAATATGCTGGTGTCAGGATCAAAGGACTCTTCAATCTATAAACTGGAAGCCTGGAGATTGGATATCAATGGTGATATTCAGATGGAGGACTGGATGGAAGCATGTAAAAAAGCTCAAATCACAGACAATGAACACACACCTGAAACTGCTACTGCTACAATTGGTTGATGCAGATTTATATAACTCCAGTGATCTTGCATAAATATAATGAAAATGTCCCTGACACTTGGTTAAGATGTAGCAAATTTAAAGGTACATTATATCATTGCATATGGGAGTGCGAGGAAGTTACAAATTTTTTGAAAGGTATGAAAGAAAAGATCCTAGATGTTAACATCCCACTGTCACCTGTACTTTTATTTCATTTATATCCTAAAGAGGTCAAGTTAAAAAAGAAAGATTATATATTTATAAATATAGGTATTCTTCAAGCAAAACGGCTTATTTCTATAAATTGGAAAAGTATTTGTGCTCCAAGTATAGGACGTTGGCTAAAAGAAATGGTAACAAATATGTCAATGGAAAAGATAACTTACACTCACCTAAAGGATTATTAGGAACATCTGTTCAATTTCTCATTAATGCAATTATCTAATCAACCAATCACATGGCAGTTGCTTCAATGCATTTAGGGGTGTGGTCCTGGTCAAGACAATCTCCTGAACTCCAAACTGAATGTCAGAATGGGAAAGAAAGGTGATTTAAGCAATTTTGAGTGTGGCATGGTTGTTGGTGCCAGACGCGCCGGTCTGAGTATTTCACAATCTGGACAGTTAGTGAGATTTTCACGCTCAACCATTTCTAGGGTTTACAAAGAATGGTGTGAAAAGGGAAAAACATCCAGTATGCGGCAGTCCTGTGGGCGAAAATGCCTTGTTGATGCTAGAAGTCAGAGGAGAATGGGCCGACTGATTCAAGCTGATAGAAGAGCAACTTTGACTGAAATAACCACTCGTTACAACCGAGGTATGCAGCAAAGCATTTGTGAAGCCACAACACGCACAACCTTGAGGCGGATGGGCTACAACAGCAGAAGAACCCACCGGGTACCACTCATCTCCACTACAAATAGGAAAAAGAGGCTACAATTTGCACGAGCTCACCAAAATTGGACAGTTGAAGACTGGAAAAATGTTGCCTGGTCTGATGAGTCTCGATTTCTGTTGAGACATTCAGATGGTAGAGTCAGAATTTGGCGTAAACAGAATGAGAACATGGATCCATCATGCCTTGTTACCACTGTGCAGGCTGGTGGTGGTGGTATAATGGTGTGGGGGATGTTTTCTTGGCACACTTTAAGCCCCTTAGTGCCAATTGGGCATCGTTTAAATGCCACGGCCTACCTGAGCATTGTTTCTGACCATGTCCATCCCTTTATGACCACCATGTACCCATCCTCTGATGGCTACTTCCAGCAGGATAATGCACCATGTCACAAAGCTCGAATCATTTCAAATTGGTTTCTTGAATATGACAATGAGTTCACTGTACTAAAATGGCCCCCACAGTCACCAGATCTCAACCCAATAGAGCATCTTTGGGATGTGGTGGAACAGGAGCTTCGTGCCCTGGATATGCATCCCACAAATCTCCATCAACTGCAAGATGCTATCCTATCAATATGGGCCAACATTTCTAAAGAATGCTTTCAGCACCTTGTTGAATCAATGCCACATAGAATTAAGGCAGTTCTGAAGGCGAAAGGGGGTCAAACACAGTATTAGTATGGTGTTCCTAATAATCTTTTAGGTGAGTGTACATTTTAAGGAATAAATATACAGTTTTTGATGGAGTTTGGGGACCTTTCAGATCATTCTTAAAACGTGGTGGAGTTGGAAAGATGTTAATAGAAGGCTAAGAAAAGAAGTGGTATTGAATATCAATGTAAAATACTGAGAAGCTCTGTTGTTGTTTTTTGTTTTGTTTTGCTTTTTTTTGCTTTTTTTGGGGGGGTGGGGGGGGGGGGGTGGACGGGTTGTCCTCATCGTCTATGTTATATGGAAATGTGTATGTATGTGTGTATAGTTAAAATGCAATAAAAAAACCACATGTTGACCAATGTGCTTTACAACATCTCGGTATAAAAAGAAATAAATGCAATATTAATAATAACAATAATACACACATTAACAATAATAATAATAATAAAATATATCAAGAGGGATGTGCCATGGCAAACAAGTGTGTCTTTTGTTGTATTTTAAAAATGTGTACTGAGTCAGCATCCCTGACATACATAGGTAAGCTATTCCAGAGTCTTGCCGCTACTGCCGTAAATGCACAATCTCCTTTCCGGCTTAACTTGGTCCTTGGAATTTTAAGTAAATTTTGAGTTGTTGATCTCAGTGTTCTTCCTGTTTGATGCTCATTTAACAAATCTGATAAATAAGACAGTGCAAGGCCATGCAGAGATTTATATACTAGTAAAAGTAACTTAAAATCAATCCTGTACTGTACAGGATGCCAATGTAAGGAGACCAGGGATGGAGTGATGTGTTCACGCATTTTAATATTCCTTAATAATCTCGCAGCAGCATTTTGAACCTTTTGCGGCCGTAAGATAGAGACTTGACTTAATTTCTTTATATAACAAATTACAGTAATCCAGTCTTGATGAAATGAGAGCATGAATTGCAATTTCGAGACTCTTAAATGTCGAACAAGATTTCATCTTGGCCAGATTTGTCATATGAAAAAAGCTTGACTCTACAACATGATTAATCTGTGTGTTCAACTTCAGAGAGCTATCAATAAAAACGCCCAAGTTTTTAACACATTCTTTAACGTTTATTGACAGTGGGCCAAAATTTAACTCTGCTGTGCCCTTAGCTCCTCTGGGGCCGAACACTACAACCTCCGTCTTGTTTTCATTAAGAAGCCAGAAATTAGAAGCCAGCCATGCTGAGAGGCTGGCTGCTAATCAGAGAGGCAGGACATTAAAGGTTATAGACTTTTTCCATTAGTTAACGGTAGATATATTTGTATATCATCCGCATAGCAGTAGAATTCTATATTGTGTTTTCTAAAAATATCCCCCAATGGGAGCATGTAAAGTAAAAAAAGTGTGGGGGCCAGGATGGAGCCTTGAGGCACACCACATATAAGTGATGTCGCTCTCGATGTATATGATCCAAATTGTACTGCCATGCTTCTGTCAGTCAATATTGATTTAAACCAATTTAGGTTCTTACCCTGCAACCCTGCGTACTCTTTTAGCCGTGAAAGCAGCACCGGATGATCTATTGTATTGAAGGCTGCAGTTAGGTCTAATAAAACTAACACTGCTGAATCACCAGCATTCACAGTCACCAATAAATCATTAAAAACTTTTAAAAGGGCTGTCTCCATGGAGTGATACTTTCTGAAGCCGGAATGGAAAAGTTCACCAATCTTATTCTGTTCTAAAAAAACATGTAGCTGACTAAACACCACTTTTTCTAAACTTTTTGACAGAAAAGATAGATGAGAAACTGGTCTAAAATTTGTCAGGTCAATTGGGTCTAAGTTGGGGTTTTTAGTACAGGTTGCACAAAGGAAATGTTAGGAAAAAACCCTGTATCTTAGCTTTTATTTACAATCTGAAGAATACAATAGCCTCAAAGTTTTCTTTCAAAAACCATGGAGGAACCATATCAACAACTGACCCAATAGGTTTGAACCCACTTACAATTTCCCATAACTGCTGAAATGTAATAAGTTCAAATTGATTAAAAACCAGCGGTCTGTGTAACAGAGCCTAAAAAGTCACAACTCATTTGCTGAATCGTCCTTCTAAGATTCTCAATCATTGTTTTAAATGAATTAAAAAAAATTCTTGCATATTGATGGGGATGAATCTACATTTAATATAGGAGGGTTTACTGCTGTATTTATAATATTAAACAATGTCTTAGGATTATTAGCATTGTTTTCTATTAGCTCGACAAAGTACTTAGATTTAGCTGTTTTTACAGACCTCTGAAATTTTTTTTAGTGCTTCCTTAAAAATATAATTAATTTGCAACTTATTTTTCTTCCATTTTCTTTCTGCCTGTCTACAAATTTGCCTACGACCTCTTATCTCATCGTTTAACCATGGATCAGACCTAACTTTGCGCTGTTTATTTTTTTGGGGAGCCTCTGTGTCTAACACCTCTTTACAGGCTGAATGCAACCAGTACAAGTGCTCATAAACACCAATATCCTGAAGAACAGAGCCAGACACTTTACACACCTCATTAAACATTGCAACAAATTCTGTACTAGTCGTAGATGAAAATCTGTGAAAGCATTACAGAGATTTCACAGGATTGACAGAACAGCATGAGATGGGAATATTAAAAAGTACAGGTTTGTGGTCGGAGATAACCTGGTCATTTAGTTCTAAATCTTCGGTATGTGTTAATACCAGGTCTAATGTGTGGCCTTGCATATGAGCCGGACCATTCACTAATTGTGTTAGGTCAAAAGAATCAATCAGGTTTAAAAAGTACAGAGGGCTGTTTAATAAAACAAGATTATAAAACAAGCCAGTCTTATTTTAGTTAGTCAGACTTATTGTCAGCGAATTCTGTTTCATAAAGCAAACTTAAAGGTGGTACAGAGGATCTTTTCGTCGACTGAGTTTTTTAAATGAGCGCATGCGTAAGAACAACCCCCCTCCTTCACAGCAAATTTTCGAGGGAATGCCTCCCAAAACTCGTGCACGAGTATTGGAACACCAGTGTTTACCACCGGCATTCGCTGTGTTAAGCCGGGCACACATTTAACGACTAGCTAAAACATTCTAAGACTATGCTCAACATAGAGCGATTGTTTCCTGCTCCTGAAGCAGATTTATATACTTTCACATGGAATTTGAACACCGACTGTAATCGCAGACTGAACGCAACTGGCTCTGACTGGACGCATTTGAGCGCGATCAGTCATAAGTATCAATTTACATTCATAATCGGCCTTACAATCGTTAAGTGTGTGCGCGACTTAAAGCCGCGCACACACTTAGTGGATTCATCATGTCGGACTCACCGCAGGTTACTCATAATCTGCAGTTGTTACTCCTGTCTCCTGACAAAAACATTGCATGCGGCGCCTGTGGAGTGTGGAAAGTTACTGGAGCGCGCAGCCGCGTGTCTCTCACAAGGAACGTCATGGCAGTGATTGACAAGCCAGAGGGCCAATCGTTTACGCGATGATCGCGTAAACGATTGGCTGATGTTTTTAAGGCCCTACCTCGTGCACAGATGATGTATATTAATAATATTCCTTTCAGTGCACCTAATAAATAGTCCTTTATCAGTTAGTAAAGACAGTTTCAAGTAATATTGCAAAAATGTATAAAACAAAACATCCTCTTTAGCACCTTTAAATAAGTTCAAACTCAGTTACTCTGGCAACATATGCTGGGAAACTAACCTGGTCCGGGGCAGGCTAACTGTCAGGCTAAGCTGAGCTTCTCGAACACTGACCAATAGGAACGCAATGATATTACAGCTGACTCTCTCACATACAATTATTTGACTTTATTAACCACTATCATATATACACACACAAAATGTATACTTTAGTCTGAATTATTGCGCTTCTATTGTGTCCCATCTGTTTAGCACGCATGTGCGCAGCAGCGCTCATTCACTGTGACGTTTAGCAGCAAAATGGAAATATTTGCATGACTTTCTAACATTTACAGATGGAGAATAAACTTGTGAAAAATAAGTTATGCACTGAGGAAAACACCATGTCTCAAACTCATAAAATAGCACAAAATGTATGCTGTTTCCTGTGGTGGATCGATTTGATCCATGATCGACCTAGGGCTGCTTAAGAAAAGCATGTACGCACAATTATCTTGACTTGGTAAACCTGGATCAAATTAGCGGGACTGCGTGAACTTCAATTTCCTTTTATGAAACCGCTTTAGCCCCAACTCATTTGTTAGGTTCATTCAAGTCAGGTTTTGGAGTTTAATTCTCACTTTTCTTAGTGTCTTTTATGAAACAGCCCTCAGGTCTCTGCAGTACATTAATGATTGATGGGCGAGGCCATAAACAGAGGGGCGTTTTTGAGAGCGTTACCTGATTTGCCCATGTCAGAGTGTGGGTAGGGTTTAGGGGAGGGGTCGGGTGAAGGGGATCATTTTTATTGGATGATATACAGTGGGTACGGAAAGTATTCAGACCCCCTTAAATTGTTCACTCTTTGTTATATTGCAGCCATTTGCTAAAATCATTTAAGTTATTTTTTTTCCTCATTAATGTACACACAACACCCCATATTGACAGAAAAACACAGAATTGTTGAAATTTTTGCAGATTTATTAAAAAAGAAAAACTGAAATATCACATGGTCCTAAGTTTACAGACCCTTTGCTGTGACACTCATATATTTAACTCAGGTTCTGTCCATTTCTTCTGATCATCCTTGAGATGGTTCTACACCTTCATTTGAGTCCAGTTGTGTTTGATTATACTGATTGGACTTGATTAGGAAAGCCACACACCTGTCCATATAAGACCTTACAGCTCACAGTGCATGTCAGTAAATGAGAATCATGAGGTCAAAGGAACTGCCTGAAGAGCTCAGAGACAGAATTGTGGCAAGGCACAGATCTGGCCAAGGTTACAAAAAAATAATCGTTAAATGGAAGAAGTTTGGGATGACCAGAACACTTCCTAGAGCTGGCCGTCTGGCCAAACTGAGCTATCGGGGGAGAAGAGCCTTGGTGAGAGTGGTAAAGAAGAACTCAAAGATCTCTGTGGCTGAGCTCCAGAGATGCAGTCGGGAGATGGGAGAAAGTTGTAGAAAGTCAACCATCACTGCAGCCCTCCACCAGTCGGGGCTTTATGGCAGAGTGGCCTGACGGAAGCCTCTCCTCAGTGCAAGACACATGAAAAACACCTGAAGGACTCCAAGATGGTGAGAAATAAGATTCTCCGGTCTGATGAGACCAAGATAGAAATTTTTGGCCTTAATTCAAAGCGGTATGTGTGGAGAAAACCAGGCACTGCTCATCACCTGTCCAATACAGTCCCAACAGTGAAGCATGGTGGTGGCAACATCATGCTGTGGGGATGTTTTTCAGCTGCAGGGACAGAACGACTGGTTGCAATAGAGGGAAACTTAAACCCAATTGAGCATCTCTGGAGAGGCCTAAAAATGGCTGTCCACCAACGTTTACCATCCAACCTGACAGAACTGGAGAGGATCTGCAAGGAGGAATGGCAGAGGATCCCCAAATCCAGGTGTGAGAAACTTGTTGCATCTTTCCCAAAAAGTCTCATGGCTGTATTAGATCAAAAAGGTGCTTCTACTAAATACTGAGCAAAGGGTCTGAATACTTAGGACCATGTGATATTTCAGTTTTTCTTTTTTAATAAATCTGCAAAAATGTCAACAATTCTGTGTTTTTCTGTCAATATGGGGTGCTGTGTGTACATTAATGAGGAAAGAAATTAACTTAAATGATTTTAGCAAATGGCTGCAATATAACAAAGAGTGAAAAATGTGAGGGGGGTCTGAATACTTTCCGTACCCACTGTATAAACACCCACAAATACAGAAATGCCCACTTTTGTTCTGTAGAGACCTCATACTCCTTGCTCATTCTCTCTCCTCGGCCGTCATATGCCCCCTGATGCTGATTGGTTAGACGTTTGTTGTTGGACTTGGGCCGACTAACTTCCAAACAGTGTTTCCTTTTCGAAAGGGAACTCAACGCTGCGTAAAGACGCTAGGGGAATGCCTCCATGTGACCTGGTGTCTGAAACACATATCCAATCTCAGCAATATCATTTTGACCCGTGACAGCCCATGACATCATCAAAATGCGACCCGGTAGTGTATAAGGGGTGCCCAGATAACATGTCATCCTCTAATCGTCTTCAGGGACTGTCTTGTGTGAAGCACTATCCGGCAAAGTGAAAGGCACAGAGAGGATTATTAAGTGTCTGGATCCATGTCCTTGCTATCTGACACCAGACCACACACATGTGCTGTGCGTTTTCTGTCTGGGGAAGAGCACGCATGGTAAGTTCTCGAGGGAGTTGCCTATGCAAACTGTGAGCGTGTTCCTTTAAGAACGCTCCGTTCTCGTCTGGGTCTCTTCTCAAGGGAAGAGAGTTCAGCATCTGGGCTTGGTGGTTCGGTCCCGCTCGTGCTGAGGCAGGGCGGAGATGGAGCTTGCTGGACAGTTTGCAGTTTGAGAGGGGCGTGACGGCTCGCAATGTTCGGCTGCTCGCGAGAGTGACCTGCTGGGAGAGGATGCATTGTCTTCTGCATCCTCAGGTCCAGCTGAGAGTGCATTTTCAGCCGACCAGGAGATGTCTGAGGAGGATAGAGAGAGTGAGTTTACTGAATCCTCTCTCAGCCACCCTGTCCCATGTACTCTGAGTTGTTAGAGATTATGGAACTCGCTGCTGGCAGACTACAGTTGCCATGGCAGCGCGTTAGGAGAGAGACCGCGCGCATTCACAAAGAATGACGATTGGTTTCTCTCTGGTCATAATCCTACAGCTCACGTGAGCTTCCCATTCCTTTCTGGCCCGCATATTGAGGTTGAGGCGGTATGGGAGAACTCAATTCCTAAAAAAAAACAAAAAAAAAATTCTAAAAAATTTATTTTTAGGCTTAATAATTGTGATAAGGGTGAAAGACCTTCATGTTTTTCATGGTGTTAGGTCACCACCCTGTGGCCGCAGGTCGAACTGTTTTAGGTCTGGTTACTCTTTAAATATTAAAGTGTTTCTTTTAGACCACTGTTCCCTGTGTATCGTTTGTGGAAGGAATATGGGTATGTCAATGCTTCCGGCTGATTATAATAATAATAAATGTTATTATTCAGCACTTTTCTTGCAAAAATAATTAAGGGAGTGGACACTGACATTTTTAAACTCAGACTCTGCCATCTAAGCCCCTTAAAATGACATCTCACTTAGATGGCGGGGCATATGCAGCAGTAGGTAAGGCTGTTGCTGCTCTGCACATGAGTGTTGTGTGGCAGACGCACCAGGCTGAACTGCTGAGTTTGATTATGCCGCTTAGGTCTGAGTCCTTAACCAGGATGGGACCAGAAGGCTCCGTTCTTCAACCCCATGTATATAATATCTAGACATGGTTGCATCTATGTTTTAAGAGTCTTTGCTGGTTGCAAATAAATGAAAATAACCTTTATGTTCTCTTTGGGGAATAAGCTGGTTTCCTCCAAATACATTTTTTGGGTAGATCTGAAGTCGCTGCTCTGTTACAGGCTGGCCCTTTGCTGCCACCTTGGTAGCCACCTCAGATTAGAGTAGTTTGTTTCCTTTTTACAAACTGATTTTTTGTATACTGAGATAAGCGCTTGACTTCAGATAGAATAAATGTCCAGTGTTAGCCCTCAGGACCACCTGACATTGTTACCTGGTTAGCATCAATTCTACTTTATCTAGGATAGCTAAGGTTTTAATAGAGTTTTTCAGCTAGTGATTGTGCCTCCTCTCATTGGTGAGAGTTATTCTGTGAGGCTGGTAGATCTAGAGCGCCTGGTAGATCTAGAGCGCCAGGTAGTTCTATGCTTTGGGCTGGCCCTCATTAGGGCCGCCTTGGTAGCTGGCCTAGGCCTAGTGCTAGGAATATTTGGGCAGTCTGCTATGCATTTCTGCCTTTGATGCATCCCTAGTAGAGGTCTACAAAGAGGGCCCAAGACCCGAGGACCCGGGACCCGTACGGGTTTGGGTCTATATTTTAAATGGTCAGACGGGTCCGGGTCGGGTCCCAATCTATTACTTCGGTTCCCGGGTCTGTTTAACATTGTGTGTATACCCGAGCCGATCTGATTCTGAGATCACCTGGCCGTGTTGAAAGTCAGTCAGCGCTATGCGTGTGTTTTGAATCTTGCAAAGTATGAGCTGGGAAATAAGGTGAAAATACAGGAGTGACCCCAGCCATCAGAAGCAAAGCGGGCAGAGTTAATGCAAGCGAACGGTGATCATTGAGTTTTCCTATTTCTGTTTTGTGCAACAGTAATGCAAACAAACTTAAAATCTTAGAAACTGCTAGAAGCCTTGCACACTCACATTTAAATAGCATAGGCCTATTTCAAATCATCAACAAAATCTGAGATAAACTATCACATGAATGTTTTCTATGACGCTTAAAATGCATTTAAAAGCTTATGTTTCAGGTTGCTCCAGCTAACGTGCATGTCCAGTCTCATGCGAGAGCACTTTATTTCTCCTATTTTTTTTTTATAATATTATGAATGAACCATCTTGTTATATCTAAAGTTTTGGTCAGACTCGGCTCAGAAAGTGATTTTAGGCCTATAGATGAGGCTTTGATGGCTGGGAGCGCTGTCATTGACAGCCCAGATGTGACCCGTAGGGTGAGTGGGTCTGGTGTTTCATTTGAATTTACCGGATTCTGACAGTTGTCACTGCTACTGCGTTGGCATGCACTCCCCTCAGCATGGCGGCATGAGTATATCGTTCCCCTAGCGTCTTTATGCAGCATTGTGTTCCCTTTCGATATGGAACATGTCAGGTTACGCATGTAACCATGGTTCCCTGAGAACAGGGAACAAGATGCTGCGTCTCTTTGCCATGCATCGGGGCCCGCCTGCTTACAGTCCCTTCAGACGATAAGTGGATGACATGTTATCTAGGCACCCCTCATATACTATCGGGTCGCATGAATACATGAATAGATTCGCAATTTCAACCTTTGTATTGTTACAATGTCGGTAGTATATTTAAATGAACAATGTGTCTTTATCCATGTTACCTGCACCTGGATATCCCTGTTTATTTGTCAGCAAAAGTCTGCTGGATGAAGATAAACATGTTAGTTGATCATCATAGATCTGAGTCATTGTCTTTTCTCTTTCTGTCTTCAGTCTGAGTGACTGCAGTTTTACAGAGAAACAGTGTGTCATCCTGACTTCAGCTCTGAAATCAAACCCATCACACCTGAGAGAGCTGGACCTGAGCTGGAATAAACTAGGAGACTCTGGAGTGAAAAACCTCAATGATCTACTGATGAACCCACAATTCAAGCTGGAGAAACTATCATTATCATCACCACCAGTTTGCATGCAGTTAGTATCATTATACTTTATTTACCATTTCATTTATTTTAAAGGATTAGTTCATTTTCAAATTAAAATTTCCTGATAATTTACTCACCCCCATGTCATCCAAGATGTTAATGTCTTTCTTTCTTCAGTCAAAAAGAAATTAAGGATTTTGATGAAAACATTCCAGGATTTTTCTCCATATAGTGGACTTCAATGGAGCCCAAACGGTTGAAGGTCAAAATTACAGTTTCACTGCAGCTTAAAAGCATTCTACATGATCCCAGACGAGGAATAAGGGTCTTATCTAGAGAAACTATCACTCATTTTCTTAAAAATAAATAAATTCTATAAGTTTTAAAAATAAATGCTCTTGAACTAGCTCTTTTTCTTCTTCTCTTTTTGAATTCCAGCAGTGTAGACAAATGCTAAGTGTATTACTGCCCTCCACAGGTCATAGTTTGAAATAATTGTTATATACTTGCACTAGAATATTGTATTGACAATTTAGTTCAAACTTTGACCTGTGGAGGACAGTAATACCCTTAGCAGTGTCTACACTGCTGGAATTCAAATGGAGAAGAAGAGAGCTAGTTCAAGATGAGCATTTATGGTTAAAACGTATAAATTAAAAAAAAAAAAAAAAAAAATAGAAAATGAGTGATGGTTTCTCTAGATAAAACCCTTACTTCTTGTCTGGGATTGCTGTAAACTGTAATTTTGACCTTCAACCGTTTGGGCTCCATTGAAGTCCACTATATGGAGACAAATCCTGGAATGATTTCATCAAAAACCTTAATTTCTTTTCGACTGAAGAAAGAAAGACATGTACATCTTGGATGACATGGGGGTGAGTAAATTATCAGGAAAATTTAATTAGAAAGTGAACTAAGACAACAGGGCACAAGTCACATCATTTGTAGCGCTGCATCTCCATCTGAAGAAAGATTCAGAAATGGTATTAGGATTAGTTCACTTTTCACATGAAAATTAGCCCAAGCTTTACTCACCCTCAAGCCATTCATAATAAAAGAAATATTAATAAATATCCTGATGCATCCGAGCTTTATAATGGCAGTGAACGGGATCAATGAGTATGAGCTGAAGAAACTGTCTCCATCCACATTCATCCATCATAAATATGTGCTCCGGGGACAATACATTTGTGAATGTTGAATTTTGATTTCGATTTTTTTATATACATATATTATTAGATTAATAATTATGATTTAGTTTGATTATTAGGATTTTTGGTCTGCTTTTAATACAATTCACCAAAAAACTATTACACTATTAATAGTAACCCTTGTAAAAGCAGATCAAAACAATATGCAAAAGTATGACTTTACAAAAGCACTTTACAAAAAATGAGATGAAATAAATAAAACAGCATTTAACATTTTTTTTTTTTTTTTCATTTTAATTTTCACAAGCTGTTTATACTTAGGCCCTATAGAACTTTTTTTAAACTTATTTTTTTTTAAAAAAATTTAAAATATTTTTTAACTATTATTTTGCATTTTAGACACATTTTAAGCACCAAGTGTATTATTATTTATTATTACTATTTTATATATTCATATCTGATTCTACCTTCACCACGTGATATAGTTCAGATGTTTGTGTGTGGAAATGATGCGTTTTGACTACGGAACTTTTAGAGACGTTTAAAATCGTGTAAAACAATTCCGCACCCTGTTGAGGCCCTGTTATAAAACACATACAAACAGTATTACTTTAATTTAACATTAATAGTTAGTATGTTACTACATTGAAACCGTTAACAATGTTTTTTTTTTAATATAATTGATAATAATGATGCTCTGCTCTGGTCTCATATACACCTAGGATGGCTTGAGGATGAGTAAAGCTTGGGCTTGGAAAAGCAACTTACTTAAATGCTTTTTAAACTTATTTTTCTGAAACTAAATTTTCGGACTTTTCTGACCAAATTCGACTTAATGTGCTATATCTTTTCTAACTGATCAGACTTACAGTTTTACAGTGTATTTGAAATATCACTGAGTGCCCCTTTAAGCTTTTAAAACTATTTCAAACTTTCTGGTTAGACTTCTTCAAGTCAACTTAAAGTTTGTCTACAAACTTTTTATCTAGTTTTCATTTGAAAGTGAACTAATCCTTTAACCGGTTTGTATGTTTGTCAGTAAAAAGAGCATTAAACTTTAAAGCATTTTAAACTTTGTGGCTGTAAAATAGTTTCATATGCTGAAATCTGACAAATCTTTGCTGTGAATCAAGACAGAAGTGAGAACAGAGTAAAAAACAGTGTAACAAATTTTCAAGAATGGCTGGTTGTAATTAAGCTCACAACGATGAAGAATACAATAACACTGTCTTTAATCACATATCTAACACATAGAAGAGATAAAACACAACCACTTCAACATAAACGACACAGAAAATGAACAGACAGAACTAAGAGTTTAAATACAGACAGGGCTGGACTGGTAATCTGGGTCGACGCACTTTGGGGCCAATAAAAGGTTATTTATTTAGCCTATTTTATTTTATTTACAGCGGCCCATTGGTTTGTCCTCTGAACTGAAAGGACAAAGTGAGAGAGACCTCCCTCTCCCGTGCTGTTTTTTGTTTTTAATTGGAGCGCACAGGAAACTGCAAAAGGTAAATACCCGCTCACCGCTGCCGCTGCCGAACATGCACTGAGGTTCTGCCGCCCAATGAAGTAATAAACAGTGCAAGTCGCTTGATGCCTTGATACTTTCAGATTTGTCTCAGAATTTTGTTTAAAACAGTCGCGTGATATGGGAACATACAGGTCCGGTGGTGAATCTAGCTGAAAACAGCCGCAACCATGTAAAGACATGACGAGGTAAATTGGAAAATGCCAATACACACAACTACAAGCTTGTCAATCCAACACCACCACCTTTATAGTAATTTACCTTGCAGCTACTAACAGTGAAGAAATATGGTGTTTTGGCAGAAATGTGTTTATTAAAAATGCTGTTATTATTAGGCCTACTTATATTGCGGAATATAAATCACTTTCTTTCATAAAGGCTGTTTTCGTATTTTTTACGTTTACAGTATTTTATTACACAATCTATAGTTTATTATTTATTTTAGAAACCATATACCCATGGTAATAAGAAGCATGGTTTTACCTGTGCTCTGTCTACCATCTTACAGTTAAACCATAGTAAATTTCATCAGGGCAATTAAAGGATAATTTAACAAAACAGCTTTAAAGTCTGGATCCCATGAAATAAGGACAAAGCTTTAGTTTTTATTTCTTTATATATGTTTTATGACATTTTTCATAGTTCTTATGAATTTTAATTGAAGTAAAATTTTATTTCAATGAGAGCATCATGAAAGATAGATATCAGTGTCTTACATAAATTAGGTGTTAACTCTTTAAACATGTTACTGTTTTAAAGGAGTAGTTCAACCTAAAATGTCATAATTTACTCACCCTAATGTCATTACAAACATGAATATTTTTATGTCATTACAAACATGAATACACAGAAAGAAACATACTTTCTTTCTGTGTAACATAAAAAATAAAATAATTGGAGTCAAGGGTAGCTTAACCAAAATGGTTTGGTTGACCACATTCTTCAGAATATCTTATTTTGTGTTTTACAGAAGAGAGAAAGTCATACAGGTTTGGAACGACATGAGAGTGAGTAAATTATGACAGGATTTAATAGCATTAAATTTACTTAACGGCATAAAAAAATCAGTGCTGTACTGCCAAAGTGAATGTCTATGTGACAAAAGTGCAATATTAAATTTGTTAATAATTTTAATTATTTGTCAATAATATCCATCATTATTTGTCGTTGTCCTTGTTTTATTTATTCATTTATTTACTCCCATTTATGGCCCTAACCCCAGCAAAAACATTCACAGGGGAACTTGTCCAGGGCCGAATTTTGTTCCCAGTCCAGCCCTGATTACAGAGTAATCAAGGTAAAACAGAACAGCTTCAGGAACTAATTAACAACCAAGAACACTAACTAGGGAACACACACAGACAGCACCATAATAATAAAACACAACAAAACTGTTACACAAATAGATTATTCTGAAATGTTACATTTATACTTTTCACTAAATCTTTTATTAAACAAAATGTGTATTTAGAGATTGTAAATTACGCTATAAAATGATTTAATAATCGATTCAAGAATAATATTTTCTTGCATTAAAAATGTAAAAATAGACCATTTAAATGTAGATTTTTGATTGTTTCTATATTGATCCTATATATTAATCTACAGTGATAAATTCACTTATTCAAGTTTTTGCTGGTTTATTAGTGACTGTATGACATTTATTCATAATTCATTTAACTCACACATGAACTGTCTCTTTCTGTCTTCAGTCTGAGTATTTGCAGTATTACAGAGGAACAGTGTGTCATCCTGACTTCAGCTCTGAAATCAAACCCGTCTCACCTGAGAGAGCTGGACCTGAGCGGGAATAAACTAGGAGTGAAAAACCTCAGTGATCTACTGATGAACCCACAATTCAAGCTGGAGAAACTGGAGTTAGTATCATTATACTGTACAGCAGTTACAGTGTGATTGAAGTTTATTTATTTCAAGACAGCAGAGCTTACGTTTCATTCTTTTTAGCAGTGCACTTTTTGGGTTTTCCCTATTGGTCATATTTATATATAAAAAAAATCTAGTTAAATAGATATGCAGAAATCTGCCTTTTCAACAGAGAATAAAGAATAGAAACATCAAATAAATAGTTAACCCTCTGGAGTCTGAGGCTGATTTGGGGCCTGGAGAAGTTTTGACATGCCCTGACATTTGTGCTTTTTTCAGTTGTTCATAAACATATTAATGACACAAGTGTCATTACACTGTATTCAGCACAAACTAGGCTACCATAATATGTGAGGAACATGTATGTACATGTTTGTGTTTTTGAAGGAATAACGTTTATGCGTGGTTATTGAAAAAACAAAAAAACTTAAGTCACTGAAATAAGGCCAATAAAAGTATATTAAATCTGTGTTTACAATACTTTAGGGTATTGGAGGTTGTAGAGTAGAGTTTTTGCTTCAAAATTATGTAAAAATTATGCTGACTTAATTTATAATAATATATTGATTTAGTTTTTGTAAGACACTTTTTGCCGAGAAACACAGTATGCATGGAGGCGTGAATCACCATGAATAATGGGTCATTCTCACCTGAGAAGACAAAAGAATCGCATAGTAATGACCTGAAATTACTTGCATATTAATGAGGCATTTCAGTCAAGTAGGCTGTGAAAAAAAACATTCTGTGATGTCTCAAGCTCATCATGGTATATGAAACATACAGAAAAATATTACAATATAAAATAATGGTTTTATATTATACTTTAAAATATAATGCATTTCTGTGATGCAAAGAGTCTGAATATAGGCTTTTAGTTTAAAAGGATGCACATTTGGAGAAATATTGGATTCTCATATGTTTATGTCAATTTTCTATACAGAGAAGTTATATTTATTTAATATTTATTGTTATCTCTATGAGCGCTGGTGTTTTCAATTCATACTGCAGCCGGAGGGCGCTCTCTGCATTTTTAGTCCACAAATTCATCTAAAAAAGAAGAGGCTATTCCATGAATGGTGTTTTCCAATTCATACTGCAGCCGGAGGACACTAAAGACACAAAAACTCATCTAAAATTCATATATAGAAGAAAAGAAAACAGGAACTAACTGCATGTCTTCCAGAGGTCGCTAACCATGGCTTTTAGATAAACACTTTTCAAGACAATAAATACATTATTGAGACGATGTATGCATGTGTTGCCTCTGAATTTGCCTGTGAATAGCGCTGGCTCCGTGGGCGTGGCCGCATTAGTGGGTACTGAGCTGAATCACGGACTTCTGACATGGCTTTCTTTTCATACAGATTACATAAACACAGAATGTTTGTTTTCGATTTGACTTACACGATTTAAAACCTGACATTTCAACGTTTCTTTAGACTTAAGTGTAATTTTTTTGTCAGTAGTATTCACTAAGTTACAGTTCATTTTCTGAGAACTATCAGATTGGACTTCGTTCAGAAGGAGACGAGAGATCACGCATCATGTTCGTTTTCTTTATTTTACAAAAAGCACAACATTTTGTTTTTACTCTGAGTGTATACAAATAAAAGGAGATATTCTATAGTTGCAATTGATGTATTACTTATGTCTCTATGACAAAAAATGACAGAGTATTTTAAGTCTGTTTTGCTGTAATGTGAAAAAAAACCTTCAAACCGTGCCGGCGCGTTTTCAGACCTCAGGAAGTTAAAAATGAAAAAGAAGAAACAGTACCTTCAGCACACAGAACTAGAGTAACTGGGTTTCAAAACAGACTATTGGAAACTAAGTGCGGCTGAAGCTCTTCAATAAGATGATCATCATAGATGTGATCTATTGTTATTTCTCTGTCTTCAGTCTGAGTGAATGCTGGATTACAGAGAAACAGTGTGTCATCCTGACTTCAGCTCTGAAATCAAACCCCTCACACCTGAGAGAGCTGGACCTCAGTGAGAATAAAATAGAAAACACAGGAGTGAAGCACCTATGTGACATACTGAAGGATTCACACTGTAAACTGGAGATATTGAGGTCAGTAACGTTTTTCACATACAAAAATCAAAATGCTTAAAATCACTTTAATAGTTTAAACTAAAACACTTTATACTCAATATCTCACAGTGAGTCTGAGTTGACGTCTGGACTTGAATTAGCTCATTTTCTAATTTTTCTCATGTTGTGAATCATTCAGATCCATAACTTTCACAGCTGTACAGTTTTAGATAATTGAAATCTTGAAAGTGGTGGATGTCTAACACATTAAAGTTAACTCAAAAAAATTAACAAACAAAAGACACAGAGAATGCCTCAGGTTACGTATGTAACCATGGTTCCCTGAGAATGGGGAACGAGACACTGCATTTACCGCATATGGGGATCGTCACTTGTGAACCGGTGTCTGAAAGCAATGTATCAAATCTCGCCAATCCTGTTGGCCGGCGACAGCCCATGACATCATCAAAACACGGTCTGGAAGTATAAAGGAGCTGCCAGTGAAGCAGTCAGTATCTTTTCGTCTTTTGGGACTGTTTTGTCTGATCGCGATTACTATCGAATCCAGTAAGAATGTTTTATTATGTCTAACAAACGTTTCAGAATGGGTGTTCACCCATGTCCCAGGTGTTTGACACCCGGTGACGCACACAATCTGTGTGTTTTTCTGTCTGGGAAAAGAGCACACGCGGTCAGTGCTTGAGCGTGCTGTCTCTGTGAATTCTGAGCGTCTGCCTATTTAGATGCTCCGTTCTCATTTGGCCCTCTTCTCGAGGGAAGAGGTGTCGTATCTGTGCCTGTTATGTGGGCACACTACAGTCTTATCTGCTGGTTTTTCTCAGTTTCATTCTGAAAGAGTTACATGTTTGTGGGTTCTTGCTTTCAGAAAGCTAGCTATTAGAGGCGTGTGGCCTTAACGGGCCGCCCTTGAAGCTTTCCCACCCCCACTTCTGGATGTTGAAACTTAAGCAGATTAAACATGTAGCTTCACATGCCTTTAGCAAGGCTGCTGTGATATTTTTACTTCTATACTGTGTATAACTGTTGTCATGTTGTAGGCCCTTTCTTGGGCCTCTATGATTTTGTGCCTACAGTACGGTCTATCTGTTAGGTTGAGCTCTGTACTCCCCTTGTTAGGGTCGTCCTGCATAGTGCTTAGCTCCCTAAGCTGGTCAGTGGTTGAAGGCCTCTATGAGGCCTCCCATTTGTGATCCAGCCCCCAGGCTGATTAATGTGCTCCCCTTGTTGGGTTGTTTGAATGCACAGCCTCCTCAGTGTGAATAATCAGGAGCTGAGTAGATCCTAGGATTGAGCAGAGTTTACTCCTCACATTTGTAGGGTTAAGAGCACTGCTCTCCAGGATGTCTGTCTCTATGCTCTGGTCTGAGTTGCTTACTGCCCCTTTGCAATCACTCTTACTGGATATCTTCTCTGAAGAATGCATTGGTGAGGCTCTGTGTTCAGACAGGTTGCTGGCCAAGACTAGGTTGCTATCGTAACCATGGTTCCCCGAGAACAGGGAACGAGAGATTGCGTCCCTTGCCATGCATTGGGGCTGCCTGTTGAACAGTCCCTTCAGATGATAAGATACTGACTGCTTCACTGGCAGCTCCTTTATACTTCCAGGCCGCATTTTGATGACGTCATAGGCTGTCGCCAGCCAATAGGATTGGCGAGATTTGATACATTGCTTTCAGACACCGGTTCACGACTGACGTTCCCATATGCGGTAAATGCAGTGTCTCGTTCCCCATTCTCAGGGAACCATGGTTACATACGTAACCTGAGGCATTCTCTGTGTCTTTTGTTTGTCTCCATATTCAATTGTCAGGTTTTGCAAATAACTTTCAATACATTTGTGCAAAGAACAAATTTTCACTTTGAGGATTTATATTGTTCAGCTTTAACTGATTAATCATCTGAATGTTTTTGCTCCTGTTCTAGACTCTCTAACTGCAGTGTAACAGAAGAAGGATATAAAGCTCTGGCTTCAGCTCTGAGATCAAACCCATCACACCTGATAGAGCTGGATCTCACAGGAAATGATCCTGGACAATCAGGAGTGAAGGAGCTTAGTGATTTGCTACATGATCCAAACTGTCAACTGAAGACACTGAGGTTAGACGGGATGAAATAATTAACAAGATTAGTAATATACAGGCTAAATATTCATAACATATATATAATTTTAGTTATACATTAAGCTAGACAATTTGTTGCATCAAAATGATCAAGACCAGATAAGATGCTGCAGGTTCTGACATAATGATGATGATAACCGTCAACAGTTTAGTTGTGGTACAAGCTATAGGTCAAATAGACATTATGTTGTCTGGCTATCACCAGACCAAGCTCAATTTAAAATTGAACATTGGTCTGGAGAGTCTGCTATGTATTTTCTACTGCACAAGAGGCCTGATCAACGAGCATTATTCACGCAATTGGATAGACTTCAACCAGTCAGATCAACGATCCGGGTGACGTACTTTGCAGTGGGGCTAGCTGGTAAATTAGGCTTTTACAAAAGCCAGTTGGTAGTAAGGCAAACACATCCTTCTTTTTTATGAATTGTTCCACGGCAAGTCTGTTCCATTTTCAAAGAAAACTTGCCTTTGAAATCTTTAAAAACAGCATCGACAGTGGCATCAACTGGTTGCTGTGCTTCAGTGGCCGCCATGTTCAATGTAAACAAAAAGCTGCTTGCCGTCGCTTCGTCATCGTGTTATACCTGCCAATAGCGAGCAATGTGGACAAGCCAGTCTATGATTGGTTCCCACAAAAGTGTAACAGAAGCAGTAAAACTGAATGTACGGGTTTCCAGACTGAGTTTCTGGGCGAAATCAAATCGGCGGCAGATCAGGCTAGGTTTACCCAGTCTAGACATTATGGGTCAGTATATGTGCTATTCTGGAGTATGGTATACCTTGACAATTAGCATGTGCAATTTTGTTTTTGTGCACACCTCTCATTAAAATTTCTAGATAACCTTTCAGTTGAATTGTTTTCTGAACACTATTTTTTCATCAAGCCCAACAAACATGCAGTTTCACAAGCCAGTTTTCTCTGATGTTTCTCACTCCTCCTGATTACAAGCCAGAAAGATCTTGAGGCCTTAATTTCACTCTCTGTATTCATACAGAAAATCATGATCTAGTGAGCTTCTGCCCTTCTGCTCTGTCTGACTTTCTGTGCTTATGAGTTTGTTTTAGGACTGAGTGTCGCTCTAGTTTCTATTCAATAACTCTTATGCTATGTTTTCAAGTATGTATATATAATTATTTGTGTATTTAAATGTTCAAAGAAAAGTGTTACATCTAAATAACTAGAGCTTGTCTTTAAGACAATAATTAAGTTTTTTATTTTATCAGTCATGTTTGTAGTGCAACAGACATTTAGTTGAAAACTGAATTGACTCTTCTGCAGGTTTTTGAGTGCTGCTGCAGATGAAGCCTGTCAGTATGTGGAGAGTGTTGTGGGTAAAAACCCATTACTCCAGAGAGAGCTGAATCTGAGTGAACATGAACTAGGAGACACAGGAGTGAATCAGATCGCTGCTCTACTGCAGGATAAATACTGTCAACTCAACAAACTGATGTGAGTATTGTTCATTTATTTAAAATATTACATTACTTTTAATTGTAACATTGTAGCTGATAATATTTCCTCACATATTTGAGTCATAGCAGATTTTTTCCCAACAATATAAAGTAATACAATTAAACAGGAAATTAAAAACACACAATTTAAATGTCACTACGAAGCTTTAAATATTTAATAATTTAATTATTTTAGTTACTGTAGAGGGAGGACAATGGTTTTCTTCCAGAGCTTAGAAAACTCTAAGTGAAATAAGTGATAGATTGAAAAATCAGCTGTTCTATAAACAGAAGTCTTTCCTAACTTTCACAGGTTATTTCTGTGTAAATTAAATATAAGTGTGTATATATTGATTGCTCATTGTGAACATGACTGCTGAATGTGATCATGTTTACTGATTGCTGGTGTGTAACAGTTTTTTTGTGACATCAGAACTGTTCATAACCGCTTTCAGTTTAAGGTTTGTATTTCACAAAATGCAAAATGTCTAATTTTGGTGCAGCATATACTGTAACTTTTGAACAAGTGCATTTTAAAAATCTTTGATCAGTATCTGCCTATAATAAGATCCACCATTGACTGAACACAAGTGCAGCTTTATTCTAGTGATGTTACTCCTGATTCCGAGGCTTCGAAGCTTGTGTTAGGTTTTGCAGGAGTGAGGACCCAGGCGCAGAATGAGCAGTAAAGGGATTTTATTAACAATATTAAAGACAGGGCACAACAGGGAGATTAAGGTGTGAAACAGTCAAACAGCAGGGCAGGGCAGACAACACGATGACAGACAGGGAGGATGACTATGGAAAAATCAGTCTAAGGTGTCAACAGACTTGAGGACAGCTTGGGAAGCAGCACCAGGCGGGATGAAGGTTGAAGTTCTAGTCTTGGCTGCCAGGCAGTCAAAAACAGTGGCCAGACAAACTCAGGACAAAGGGCAGAGGAGGGCAGGAACGAACACAAGACTCAAAACAATAGACAAGACACAAAACAAAAAGGCAAGGCACAAGAGAGTTAATATTATAAAACATGAGGCAACAAATTCTGAAGCAGAGAACTAAGATTAGAGAAACAAAAGAAAATAAAAATTATAGAAGTAAATGACTGAAACTAGCAAACACAAAATAAAGCAAGAGCACCCTTGCAGGAAACCAAAATAAATAAAAGGATGAGTTGACCAAATAAAAAATAAGAAAAAAAGAAACTAAAATGAAGCCTTGGAGAACTAGAACAAAAAAAAAAACAAAAAAAAAACTAGATTTTATCAAGGAGGAAAATAATCCGACAATGAAAGCTAAATCTATCACTGACTGACAAGATCTAAGAGCACTATACACAGGAGACAGAGCAAAGCTCCGTATCGGGCTTGTATTGTTTAGTGAAATGATGTCACAGGTGAAGTTCGAATCCTTGTTTGAGTGAAGTGCTTCAAGAAGGGGTTCACTTTTGGCGGAACAATGCGTTTTTCCCCCTCGTGTTACACAAGCACTTCCACTTCTCTCTGTCCAGTCCATCTTATTCACTTTCACTTTTTTTTATCTGGTTTAAAGAATTGCTTTTTACAAGAAAAAGCAATTCTTTAAACCAGATAAAAAAAAAAAGTGAAAGTTCAACATGTGCATTGCCCAGTTACAAGATTATGAAACATTATGAAAACACTAAACAAACTTCACAGAACTATTTATTTATTTATTTGTGTATGTTAATGGATCATGAACCATGTAACACACATTTTGGCAGTGTCAAACTCAAAGAAAAAAGTTTTCCTGCACCACATTTCCATTGATCAGCATGTGTCTCTGCATACATTTAGAAGCCTTGAGAAATGAACCACTTTGACACGTCTGGCTGGAAAGCTTCAAAGCTTCATCTTGCAACCACGCCTAACACGAACACAATTAAAATAACAAAGAAAGACTTTACTAAGGAACATGAACATAAAACTCACCAACAACAGCAGTTACAGGAAACAAAGCCAGAGAAAAGCCAATGGTAACATGAGGGCTATATATACACACAGACACTAATGAACAAACAAGAAACACCTGAACACAATGAATTAATGAAAATGTGACATTTAAAACAAGGAATCAATCAGAACATGACACATGAACAGAGGAAGCACATGACAAGATCACATGAGGAGCAAGACTGAGAGAATTCTACAAAATAAAAGACATGAAAACGAACTAAACTAAACCCTGAACAGATGTGACACTGTCTCACGGTGCAGCACTCAAGCAGATGAACCTTTTCCAAAACTTGTTTGATTGTCTTCTGCTTCAGGAAATACATTTATTCATTAATCTGTTAATGTTCGTTTATACAATTATTCATTGTTCATGTTCATTCACAGTGAATAAACTAATGTTAACAGAAAACTTTTATAATTAAACCTGTATTAGTAAATGTTGAAACTTACATTAAGGTTATTAAATGCTGTACTAGTATTGTCCATCATTGGTTCATGTTAACTAATGTAGTTAATGTTACAAATGAAAGATTATTGTAAAGAGTTAGTCGACAATGTGTCTGAAAACAACCGACATAAACACATTTGTCCCAGTGATCAAACCAAGGGTGACATTGACATGAAACAACCTTAAAAATGATATGAAATGAATGTGTAAACTAACATAAATAGATTGATGATTTCAAGCTTTGTATTGTTACAATGTCATAGTATATTTAAATGAACAATGTGTCGTCTTTATCCATGTTACCTGCACCTTAATATCCCTGTTTATTTGTCAGCAAAAGTCTGCTGGATGAAGCTAAACATGTTAGTTGATCATCATAGATCTGATTCATTGTCTTTTCTCTTTCTGTCTTCAGTCTGAGTGAATGCAGTATTACAGAGAAACAGTGTGTCATCCTGACTTCAGCTCTGAAATCAAACCCGTCACACCTGAGAGAGCTGAACCTGAGCTGGAATAAACTAGGAGACTCTGGAGTGAAAAACCTCAGTGATCTACTGATGAACCCACAATTCAAGCTGGAGAAACTATCATTATCATCACCACCAGTTTTCATGCAGTTAGTATCATTATACTGTGTTTACCGTTTAATTTATTTTAAGTCAACAGGGCACAATTCATATCATTAGTAGCGCTGCATCTCCATCTGATGAAAGATTCAGAAATGGTTTTAGTTAAAGGATTATTTCACTTTCAAATTAAAATTAGCCCAAGCTTTACTCACCCTCAAGCCATCAATATAGGTGTATATGACTTTCTTCTTTCTGATGAACATAATCAAAGAAATATTAATAAGCTTTATAATGGCAGTGAACGGGATCAATGATTATGAGCTGAAGAAACTGTCTCCATCCACATCCGGGGACAATACATTTGTGAATGTTGAATTTTGGATTTTTTATATACATATATTATTAGATTAATAATTATGATTTAGTTTTATTAGGATTTTTGTTCTGCTTTTAATACAATTCACCAAAAAACTATTACACTGTTAATAGTAACCCTTGTAAAAGCAGATTAAAACAACATGCCTGTTATGTTATAACAAAAGTATGACTTCAGAAAAGCACTTTACAAAAAATGAAATGAAATAAATAAAACAGCATTTAACACATTTTTTTTTCACAAGCTGTTTATACTTAGGCCCTATACAACTTTTTTTTTTTAATTTTTTAATATTTTTAACTATCATTTTGCATTTTAGACACATTTTAAGCACCAAGTGTTTTATTATTTACTTTATTATTACTATTTAATATATTCATATCTGATTCTACCTTCACCACGTGATATAGTTCAGATGTTTGTGTGTGGAAATGATGCGTTGTGACTGCGGAACTTTTAGAGACGTTTAAAATTGTGCAAAACAATCCTGCACCCTGTTATAAAACACATACAAACAGTATAACTTTAATTTAACATGAATTGTTAGTATGCTACTACATTGAAACTAACACAAATCTAACATGTAGAAGAGATAAAACACAACTACTTCAACATAAACAACAGAACAATGAACAGACAGAACTAAGAGTTTAAATACACAGACAGAGTAATCAAGGTAAAACAGAACAGCTGCAGGAACTAATTAACAACAAGAACACTAACTAGGGAACACACACAGACAGCAACACCATGATAATAAAACACAACAAAACTGTTACACAAACAGATTATTCTGAAATATTACATTTATACTGGACTAATGGTACTTTTAACTAAATCATCTTTTAAGCAAAATGAGTATTTAGAGATTGTAAATTACAATCTAAATTTACTTAATAACTGATTAAAGTATAATATATTCTTCCATTAAAAATGTAAAAAATTTCATTTCAAAATTTTATTGTTTCTATATTGATTATATATATATTAATCTAAAGTGATAAATTCATTTATTTTTGGGAGTGAGGACGGATCCAGACTTGGATTGTAACTAGTATCCTCAAATGCTCCTGTCTTGGTTTGTTCGTTTATATCATTAAGTTTCCATGTTTTTTTTTGCTTGTTTATTAGTGACTGTATGACATTTATTCATGATTCATTTAACTCGCACATGAACTGAACATGGATTTGAGTCATTTTCTCTTTCTGTCTTCAGTCTGAGTATTTGCAGTATTACAGAGAAACAGTGCGTCATCCTGACTTCAGCTCTGAAATCAAACCCGTCACATCTGAGAGAGCTGAACCTGAGCAGGAATAATCTAGGAGACTCTGGAGTGAAAAACCTCAGTGATCTACTGATGAACCCACAATTCAAGCTGGAGAAACTGGAGTTAGTATCATTATACTGTACAGCAGTTACAGTGTGATTGAAGTTTATTTATTTCAAGACAGCAGAGCTTACGTTTCATTCTTTATAGCAGTGCACTTTTTGGGTTTTCTCTATTGGTCATATTTATAAAAAAAAAAAATTAAAAATCTAGTTAAATAGATATGCAGAAATCTGCCTTTTCAACAGAGAATAAAGAATAGAGACATCAAATAACTAGAGTAACTGGGTTTCAAAACAGACTATTGGAAACTAAATGCTGCTGAAGCTCTTCAATAAGATGATCATCATAGATGAACTATTAGAACTATTGTTATTTCTCTGTCTTCAGTCTGAGTAGATGCAGTATTACAGAGAAACAGTGTGTCATCCTGACTTCAGCTCTGAAATCAAACCCGTCACACCTGAGAGAACTGGACCTCAGTGAGAATAAACAAGAAAACACAGGATTGAAGCACTTATGTGATGTACTGAAGGATTCGCACTGTAAACTGGAGAGATTGAGGTCAGTAACATTCTTCACATACAAGAATCAAAATGCTTAAAATCAGTGTGTCTAAGTTGAAGTCTGGACTTGAATTAGGTCATTCCCAAACTTTAATTGTCTAATTTTTCTCATTGTGAATCATTCAGATCAAAGATGTTCACAGCTGTACAGTTTTAGATAATTGAAATCTTGAAAGTGATGTTGATGTCTAACATATTAAAGTTGTCTGTGTCTTTTTGTTTTCCTCCATATTCAGTTGTCAGTTTCTGCAACTAACTTTCAGTACATTGATACAAAGAACACATTTTCACTTTGAGGATTTCTGTTGTTCAGGTTTAACTGATTAATCATCTGAATGTTTTCATTCCTGTTCTAGACTCTCTAACTGCAGTGTAACAGAAGAAGGTTATAAAGCTCTGGCTTCAGCTCTGAGATCAAACCCTTCACACCTGATAGAGCTGGATCTTACAGGAAATGTTCCTGAACAATCAGGAGTGAAGGAGCTCAGTGATTTACTAGAGGATCCAAACTGTCAACTGAAGACACTGAGGTGAGATGGGATGAAATAATTAACAAAATTAGTTATATAATTATATAATTAGTTATATAATATGCAGGCTAAATATTCATAATAAATATATTAGTTTAGTTATACATTAAGTTAGACAATTTGTTGCATCAAAATGATCAAGATCAGATCAGATGCTGCAGGTTCTGACATGGTGATGATAACCGTCAACACAGTTTTGTTGTGGTACAAGCTACAGGTCAAATAGACATTATGTGTCAGTATATGTGCTATTCTGGAGTATGGTATACCTTAACATTTAATATGCACAATTTTGTTTTTGTGCACACTTCTTATTAAAATTTCTAGATAACCTTTCAGTTGAATTGTTTTCTGAACACAATTATTTTTTCATCAAGCCCAGATTCACTCTATCTCTACAGCAGGACTATGAGTCTCCAGATGTTCACAAACATGCAGTTTCACAAGCCAGTTTTCTCTGCTGATGTTTCTCACACCTCCTGCTTAAAAGTCAGAAAGATCTTGAGGCCTTAATTTCACACTCTGTATTCATACTGAAAATCATGATCTAGTGAGCTTTTGCCCTTCTGCTCTGTGGGATGTTTCTGTTCTTATGAGTTTGCTTTAGGCCTAAGTGTTGCTCGAGTTTCTTTTAAATAACCCTATTAGACTTTAAAGGAATAGTTCACCCAAAAATGAATATTTGATGATTTTAACTGCAACCGCTGCCGTCTGTCAGTCTTATAATGCGAGTGAATGGGAACTCGAACAATAAGCGTCTAAAACACTTCCATAGACAAATCCAAATTAAACCATGCGGCTCATGACGACATTGATGTCCTAAGACACGAAACGATCGGTTTGTGCGATAAACCGAGCAGTATTTATATCATTTTTTATCTCTAAAACACCACTATGTCCAACTGTGTTCAGCATTCGTTTAGTGAGGTCTGATTGCGGTCTGACAATGGCATTGATGTCTAGCACTCACTGAAGTATAAGCGCGAGGCATCACTGCCGTTGTCAGAGCGTGATCAGACCTCACTAACTGAGTGCTGAACGCAGTTGAACATAGTGGTGTATTAGAGGTAAAAAATGATATAAATACTGTTCAGTTTCTCGCTCAAACTGATCGTTTCGTGTCTTAAGACATGGTTTAATTTGGATTTGTCTATGGAAGTGCTTTAGACTCTTATTCGAATTCCCATCCACTGGCATTATAAAACTGACAGACGGCAGCGGTTGCAGTTAAAAATCATCATATGTGTTCTACTGAAGAAACAAAGTCACCTACATCTTGGATGCGCTGGGGGTAAGCAGATAAACATCAAATTTTCATTTTTTGGTGAACTATCCCTTTAAGTATTTATATATTTATTTGTGTATTTAAATGTTCAAAGAAAAGTGTTGCATCTAAATAACTAACTAGAACTTGTCTTTAGAACAATAATTAAGTGTTTTATCTTATCAATCATGTTTGTAATGCAACAGACATTTAGTTGAGAACTGAATTGACTCTTCTGCAGGTTTTTGAGTGCTGCTGCAGATGAAGCCTGTCAGTATGTGGAGAGAGTTGTGGGTACAAACCCGTTACTCCAGAGAGAGCTGAATCTGAGTGAACATGAACTAGGAGACACAGGAGTGAATCAGATCGCTGTTCTACTGCAGGATAAACACTGTCGACTCAACACACTGACGTGAGGATTGTTCATTTATTTTAAATATTACATTACTTTTCATTGTAATGTTACTGTAGCTGAAAATATTTCCTCACATATTTGAAGCTTGTCGAGAATGTCAGGTATTTCCCGCCGGAGCTCCGTATCGAGGCTTGTATTGTTTTAATGAAATGACGACACCAATGACGTTCAAAGCCTCGTTTGAGTGAAGTGCTTTGAGAAGGTGTTCACTTTTGGCACAACAATGTTTTTTTCCCTCTCGTGTTACAAGCACTTCCACTTTTCTCTGTCCAGTCCACCTTAATCACTTTCACTTTTTTCCAGTTTAAAAAACTTTTTTTTCTCATATGTTCAACAAAAGCATTGCCCTGCCCAGTTAAGAAATTATGAAACATTATGAAACAACACTATTTATAGTGTTATAAACAGCTATTTATTTATTTATTTATTTGTTTGTTTGTGTATGTTAATATATCATGAACCATGTAACGCACATTTTGGCACTGTCAAACTCAAAAAAAAAAAAAATCGTACATTAAAAGTACATTAGAAGCCTTGAGAAATTAACCACTTTTCAACACATCTGCCTGGAAAGCTTCAAAGCTTCATGAAGCTTCATCTCTCCACCACTACTTTATTCAAATAAACATGAACAAAATTAAAATAACAAAGAAAGACTTGACTAAGGAACATGAACATAAACCTCACCAACAGCAGTTACAGGAAACAAAGCCAAAGAAAAGCCAATGGTAACATGAGGGCTATATATACACACAGACACTAATGAACAAACAAGAAACACCTAAACACAATGAACCAATGAACACGTGACACATGGAACAAGGAACCAATCGGAAAATGACACATGAACAGGGGAAGCACATGACAAGATCACATGAGGAGCAAGACTGAGAGAATTATACAAAATAAAATACATGAAAACGAACTAAACTAAACCCAGAACAGACGTGACACTGTCTCACGGTGCAGCACTAAAGCAGATGAACCTTTTCCAAAACTTGTTTGATTGTCTTCTGCTTCAGGAAATACTTTTGTTCCTTAATCTGTTAATGTTCGTTTATACAATTATTCATTGTTCATGTTCATTCACAGTGAATAAACTAATGTTAACAGAAAAGTTTTATATTTAAAACTGTATTAGTAAATGTTGAGGACCCACTTTATATTAAGTGGCCTTAACTACTATGTACTTACATTTAAATTAATAATTTGATACAATGCACTTACTGTGTTCATACATGTTTTTACATTGTACTTATATTTTAAAAACACCTGCATGTAATTACATCTGTAATTAATTTCTGTAATTACATTTATAATTACACTGTTGACCCATCCCTTACACCTTACCCCTACCCTTAAACCTACCCAAACCACCAAAGCTTTCCCTAACCTTACCTGTATCCACCCCAATAGCAGCAAAAGTGTTTTGCAATTCAGTATAAGTACATTGTACAAGTACATGTACAAGTACATCCAATAAGTACATTGTACTTATTTTGTGTTGTAAGTACATAGTAGTTAAGGCCACTTAATATTAAGTGGGACCAGTTAATGTTACAAATGAAAGATTATTGTAAAGTGTTAGTGAGTCGACAATGTATCTGAAAACAACCGACGTAAACACATTTGTTCCAGTGATCAAACCAAGGGTGACATTGACACGAAAGAACCTTAAAGATGAAATGAATGAATGTATAAACTAACATAAATAGATTGATGATTTCAAGCTTTGTATTGTTACAATGTCTGTAGTATATTTAAATGAACAATGTGTCGTCTTTCTCCATGTTACCTGCACCTGGATATTCTGGTTTATTTTTCAGCAAAAGTCTGCTGGATGAAGATAAACATGTTAGATGATCATCATAGATCTGAGTCATTGTCTTTTCTCTTTCTGTCTTCAGTCTGAGTGGATGCAGTATTACAGAGGAACAGTGTGTCATCCTGACTTCAGCTCTGAAATCAAACCCGTCACACCTGAGAGAGCTGAACCTGAGCTGGAATAAACTAGGAGACTCTGGAGTGAAAAACCTCAGTGGTCTACTGATGAACCCACAATTCAAGCTGGACAAACTACAGTTAGTATCATTATACTGTATTTACTGCTTAATTTATTTAAAGACAACAGGGCACAAGTCACATCATTTGTAGCGCTGCATCTCCATCTGAAGAAAGATTCAGAAATGGTTTTAGTTAAAGGATTAGTTCACTTTCAAATGAAAATTAGCCCAAGCTTTACATCCATCCATCACAAATATGTGCTCCGGGGACAATACATTATTATTATTTTTATTTTTTTTTAAATCTAGTTTTTATTATTTTTATCCGGTACAGGACAAATTCATACAAAACAAAGGGAACTGATATATATATAAATGCTACACATAAGGCCAAAATATATACACAGTGGTTGCAGTCAACAAAAATAAACAAATACTAAATGAGAAAAAAAGGGACAGAGAGGAAAATAAAAACCAGTGATCAAAGTCAAAGTTATTGTGTCACATGGGTAGACAGCATCACATAGGACCAAAAATCTTCCCAGACAGGAATACACACTGGGGCACATGCTCTGTTCTTATTATGTAGTTTGCAAAGCAAACGTTCAAATGAGGCTGTCTTTGTCATTATGTTGACCCATTCTTTTAACTCCCACCATAATCACTGCAAACTTTCCATTTGAAATATTTGGCATCTATTACATTAATAATTATGATTTAGCTTGACTATTAGGATTTTTGGTCTGCTTTTAATACAATTCACCAAAAAACTATTACACTATTAATGATGTTCAACTTCGCCAGTCGAAGATCACTAAAATGAACAGGGTAAAAATCTAATTGATGTTAAACAAATAAAACAGAGATAATACTGATAAACAAATGATAAAGCTTGGGTTGTTAAATATTATATCCCTTTCTTCAAAAGCACTTATTGTAAATGATATCACAGACGATAATCTAGATGTGCTGTGTTTGACAGAAACCTGGCTAAAACCAGATGATTACATTACTTTAAATGGGTCTAGCCCTCAAAGTTACAATTGCTGACACAATCCTCATCAGAAAGGCAAAGGGGGAGGTGTTGCTTTAATTTATAGTAATATCTTCTGTATTACTCAAAAGTCCTTAAAATATAATTATTTCGAAGTGATGTAACATTATGTATGTTCACATTTGTGCTGGCTACTGTATACAGGCCACCAGGACACCATACAGAATTTATCAAAGAATTTGCTGATTTGCTATCAGAGTTAGTACTAGCTGCAGATAAAGTCCTTGTTGTTGGTGATTTTAATATCCATGAAGATGATGATAAAGATGCATTGGGATTGACATTTACAAACATTCTAAACTCCTTAAAAAAAAAAAATGCTAGATATACTTATTTTTGAAATCTCTTAGAAGAAAACAAACACAACCCTGGGTGAAAAGGAGTAAGGAGGAGGAATGTTCAGGTAGCTAGCTTGAAGCCAGTGGGGCTGTCGGTAAGAACAGGTCCAGTCTAGTCACTCAGGTTCACAAGTTTTTTTTTGCACATCCAAGGGTATTGTATATTATATATGAGCGTGTGAGCGTGTGGTTTCTACAAATTGAAACAGAAATACAGAGTTTTAGGTTTAAATAATAAACAAATCAGTTACAAAGCAAGTACAAATCTTCCACAGTCATATAAACAAGAAATGAGGCTACCTACTCACAATAAGTTAACTAAGCACATGCCTAAGCAGGAAAACAAACTTGAAATGCATACTTAGGGCAAACTTATGTCAAATCAAATCTCCAAGTATCAAAAACACTTACATTGTCAGTTACACACACACACAGGAAATCAAAGGGAGTAAAAGTCAGTCCCCTGCACAGAACAGCCACATACAACAGAATGGGAAGCTGTGGGCACAGGTGCAGCTAATAAAGCCTGAGGGGAGTCCTAATTGGCTTGATTGGTTGGGTGGAGCTTAGGGCTAATAGGGAAATTAGTATGCTAGAGGGGTGTGGCACTTATTTTGAGGCTGCAACAAAACTCCTCAACAGCCGCCCCCAAATTTGTACTGCAAATTTGACAACTCAGGGGGTATCAGGTAGGGCTGGGAGAGGGATAAGGTGGGCAACTGGTCTTGTGTATGTCCTGTCCTTGACTTGGACATCAGCAACCCCACAACGGCCATCTGTGCTGGGATGGAGGGAGGTGATTTTACCCACTGACCATTGGGATCGGGGAAGTTGAGGATCCAGAATTAGCACAACAGTGTTAGGTTGCAGGTTAGGATTGTCTGTGCGCCATTCCTGTCTGGACTGAAGAGAAGGGAGATAATTTCTGAGGAAATGGGCCCAAAAATGGTCAGAGAGGATTTGACTATGCCGCCATTGACGGCGACTGTACAGCTCAGAGTCTGGATAGGTTACCAGAGGAAGAGAAGCATCATGCCGCCCCATCAACAGCAAGTTAGGGGTCACAGGGTCAGGATCAGCAATGTCAGATGATACGTAGCCTAAGGGCTTAGAATTTAGAATGCCTTCAATTTCAATCATGACTGTGCGTAGTACCTCCTCACTGACAACTTGAGCACCTAGGGTGGTCTCCAGGGCAATTTTGATGGAGCGTATTTCACGCTCCCAGGTTCCACCAAAATGAGGTGCGTGTGGAGGATTGAATTTGAAGGAAATCCTTTGCTTTGCTAGAGCTGCCTGAAGGTCAGGGGTTAAGGAATGATAGGCATCTAGAAGCTCTTTCCTGCCTCCAATGAAGTTGGTACCTCTATTGCTCGCAGAGGTAAACCATTTGAACTACTCTCTGATAAAGCGCCTGAGTGCCATTAAGAAGGAATCCGTATTCATGTGACTGAGTAGATCAAGATGCACGCACCTAGTCGTTAGACATTTGAAAATTATTCCCCACCTTTTCTCAGCTCGTCTGCCTATCCTTACTGTGTAGGGCCCGAAGCAATCCATCCCAGTGGAAAAGAACGGAGGTTTGTGAAAGCGAAGGCGAACCAGAGGAAGATCTGTCATTTGGGGAATAATTGGATGGGCACGGAACTGTTGGCACTTAGGACATCTATGCTGATGTTTTCGGACTGCCTCACGGCCCATAAGGATCCAGTACTGCCTCCTCAACTCAGCAAAAAGCCTTTCTCGACCAGGATGTTGTAGGTGGTCATCATAGCTCTGAATTATAAGTTTTGTGATAGGATGGGCAGGGTCCAAGAAAAACCGGATGAATGGCATCAGGAAGTAGATCATTACTCCGACGTAACCTTCCACCTACCCGGATGAGCCCTGATGCTGGGTCTAACTCTGGGGCAAGGGAGAGTAAACGGCTTGAAGGTAGAAGAGGCTTTTGGGTTTCAAGGCAGACTAAATCATCCTTGAAGGACTCCAATTGGGCTTGTCTTAGAATGGCTATCTTTGCATCATGGTAGTTCTCTGCTGATGGAGGCTTTGCCGCCCCATGAAGAGATGCAGCCATGTAGTCAAGGAGATTTTGGAAGGTGACAAATTGACTGGGGTCAGGGATGGAAGGGCCTGGACTGATGGACACAGAACCACAGAAACTGGGCTTACACAGCTCTACGGGGTCATCAGATTGCTCTATAGCAGGGCTAGTTGGCCACAGTTCAAAGGACTGAGACAGGAAGGCAGGGCCTGCCAAGATCAGACAGCAGCTTCCCTCTGATTAGGTCATCCGCTGGGTTGTTCTGTGAATCAACATAACGCCACTCCTGGCCTTTAGTGAGCTCCTGAATCTCAGCTATTCTGGTCCCAACAAAGACTTTATAACGGCAAGAGTCAGACGTGAGCCAATAGAGCACAGTGGTAGAGTCAGTCCACAGGATAGTCTTTCTGATGTGGAGGGTGAGCTCTGTCTGAAGGAGACTGAATAGCTGAGCTCCTGTGAGAGCAGCA
This sequence comes from Chanodichthys erythropterus, assembly GCF_024489055.1. Classification (NCBI taxonomy): domain Eukaryota; kingdom Metazoa; phylum Chordata; class Actinopteri; order Cypriniformes; family Xenocyprididae; genus Chanodichthys; species Chanodichthys erythropterus. The sequence continues at coordinate 39,552,954 of NC_090236.1, forward strand.
CATAATTCAAGTCGTGGAATTGATAGCCGTTTTTTGGGAGCAATGCGGGACCTCGCCATGAGGAAGGAAACATTCACTTGCTGCTGACCATCTTCCATGCACATGTAGGAAACTGCGCCATAGGATTGCTCTGATGCATCACAGAAGATGTGAAGGTCATAGGTGGTGGAGGAGGAGTCCACTGACTGAGGTGTGAGGCAGCGAGGAAAGGTGATGGTGGAGAGGTTAGGAAGTTCCTTTTCCCATGAAAGCCAGGCTTCTAAAATATCATGGGGGAGATTTGGGTCATCCCATTCTCGTGCCTTTCCCCATAAGTTCTGGACAATGATTTTGGCCCTTGTGTAAGGGAGGATGTAGCCGAGGGGATCGTATTGGCTAGCCAGAACTCTGTAAATGTGTCGCATAGTTGGAGTGTTAGATTCAAGGGCTCCGTGTCTGTATCTGAGGGGGTATTTATGGCAGTTCCAGAGGAGGCCTAGAGTAGACTCTGAGGGATCAAGGGAAGGATGGTGTGACAGCCAGAGCTCGGTTTGTTCTGACCTGGCTTCAGGAGGAAGGTCACAGATGACTTGAGGATCATTACTGGCCCATTGTCTGATTTCAAAGCCACCACAGGAGAGGGTGGTGCGCAGACTGTGAAGGAGGTCTTTGGCTTCCTCTGGGCTGTGAAGACTTTGTAGACAGTTATCCACATAGAAGCAATTGTGTATGGAATGGTCAATACGCTTATCTGCCTGTGCATCTTTGATGATCCTTTGGAGGATGTAAATGGCACAGCAAGGGCTTGAGGTCGTGCCAAAGGGGAGAACTTGCCATTCATACACAGTTGGAGGAACTTTGCTGTCCAGGTCACGCCAGAGGAATCTAAGGAGAGGTTTATCCTGGGGTAACAGGCGCACCTGATGAAACATTGATTTGATGTCTCCACTGACTGCAGTCTTGTGCTGCCTAAAACGGAGCAGAACTCCAAGGAGGGAAGGCCCAAGGATTGGTCCAGAAAGCAACTGTGAGTTCAGGCACTGATTTTGATAGGAGAAGGAACAATCAAACACAATGCGGTCTTTACCATTGTGATGCACAATGTGATGGGGTATGTACCAGGACTCAGCGACATCTTCCACTTCAGATGAAGACAACTTCTTGACATACCCAGCATCAATTAGTTTCTGGATCTCTCTGGAATAGGTCTCTGCCTGTTGTGGGTTCCGAAAGAGTCGCTTTTCACAGCTGCGGAGACGGGACATAACTGCCTCCTTGGGGGCCTTCAGAGGGGGCCAGGGGTCTACACGGAGGAGAGGTGCTGCATAGCGTAGGATGCCATCATGTTCGGATGTTCGGATGGTTTGGGTCTCAAGCTGGTGCATTGCCTCGTGATCCTGTTTGGATCGAACCACAGCTTTCATGCTTCTTTGAGGTAATGCATCTAGCTGCCATAACTTCTGTACATTGTGGTGTATGTCATCAGGCGGGCATTTAAAGGAGATATAGTGAGAACAAGCAGAAGGAGAAATAGCAAGATCTCTTGCAGGACCTTGCAGTGTCCAGCCGAGCAGAGTCTTGATTGCTACAGGGGCTCCAGGAGGGCCCAATTTCACTGGTTGTGTTGAGGTAATAAGGTGTGTTTGATCAGCCCCTAAGAGGAGTAGGGGTCTTACATTATTAAGCTGTTTGAGAGGAAGCTGACGGAGGTGAGAGTAGCGCCGCTGGAGGGATTTAACAGGGTGAGAATGTTCAGACAAGGACAGTTTGTCAGCAGTGAAAGCTTGACTGATGACATAGAATTTATTAGGATGTGCTTTAGGAATAAGGGTGAAGGACACAGTAGCTCCATTAAGAGTCTGGACATCCTGTCTCACAGTTCTCAGCTTTAGGCTCTCAGGTTTTCCTTCTAGCTGAAGTGTTTGAGCAGCAGGGCGCAGAAGGATTGTTCTTTCAGACCCATCATCCAGTATGGCATAAGTGTCTAAGGATCTGTCTCCATTGCGCAAGGTCACTTCAACTACTTTCAGTAGTACTTTATTGCAATCACTAGGGTGGTCGAGATATAGATTCTGCACTTGCCTCTGGTTGATGTTGCAAAGGATGTGTAGGTGTTTCCCATTGCACTGGCTGCAGCGTCCTTTCAGGTCACATTGGTTTGCAAAGTGATCTCGTGCACATCGCCAACAACGTCTCTGTTCCTTGATAAAGTTAATTCTCTGGTCTTTGGTGAGTTGGAGAAAATCCCCACATTTACTGACATGATGTTCAGTAGAGTTACAATAGGCGCACACTGGACAGCGTTCAGATGAGGCAGGGGGGAGAGGATGACTAACCTTAAGTGGGGCAACTTGGGCTTTAATGGAGGTCACAAGAGAGGAGGTTTTGGCACCATGGAGTATGGATGTACCTCTTAATGGTTGAGAAGTTGACGACTTCTGACGGAAAGGCTGACTGATAGGCTGAGGTGTTCTTTCTCACCTAGGCTGACAACGAGCTTCTTGTTGTAGCCAGTTGGAAAAATCCAGGAGGTTATAGGAAAGGGGACCTGGTCTACTCAAACTCAAACATCTCTTAAACTGGCAGAACTGCTCATGGGGAAGCTTCTCTAAAAGCCGCTCAACATGTGAACCACAGGTAAGCTCAGAGAGGCCTTCAGGGCCCATGGACTGAAGGAGGCCCACTAATGCCTGAAGTCTGAGGGCAAATTGGTCTAAGCCTCTACCATCACCTGTTCGAATAACAGGCATCTCCATTATAGCTCGGAGCTCCTTCAAAACAAGCTGTCTAGGTTGACCATAACGCTCATCTAAAGCCCGTATAGCTTGAGTGTAAGGATCTGGGGCATAAACATAAGCCAGTGCAAGTCTCCTTGCCTGATCTACCTTTAGATGATCCAACAGGATGTGGTATTTGTATTGTTCTGATTCTCTTGGATCTAACAAGTTGGATAGGGCCATCTTTAGCATCAGGTACTGGCTTTCATCTTCCCTCATGAGATCAGGGAAAGAAGGACCTTCTACCCTCCTATAGTTTGACTGCTGGGGGCCAACAGGAGGAACTAGCTGGCTTAGAGGGGCAGCAGATATCAGGTGGTGGGGCTGCACATTGTATGCCGGCTGAGCAGGATGAGACATAACACCAGGTAAGGGTTGACTTGGCAGGATATAGGCTGGATACATGGAGTTATAAATGGCTGGTGCTTGAGATGTGGCAGGAAACTGGCCACAGCCAGGAGGATGCATGAGCTGCATGGACTGTGGCACAGGTTGAGTAAGAGGGGCATGGCTTACAGGAGGAGGAGAAGGAAGCTGCTGCTGAGGTGGAATAGTAAGGAGCCTATGGTCAACTGTAGTTTGCCAGGCTTGTGATGATACAACTGGTTGAAGATTAAGTCTTTCAGGGCGAGGAGATGCTGAGCGAGATTGCGAGGAGTGGGTGCTACTCCTACTCCCATGCATGCACTGCTGGATTAATCTGCCTTGATTTCTTATTTCTTCTATCAATTGCTGTAAGAGCACAGACTGGGTATCAGTGGTAGGAGCTATTGGAAGGGCACGTGGGTGTTCAGCCTCAGAGGTTGGCACTCTCTCAGATGGAATGGTTGAGTGGGGATGTGGAATATCCTCCTGAGTGTCTCCCTCCGTGGGTAGTTCCGGCTCTTCTAGCTCTTCCCCAGACTCACCCTCTCTACGGGGTTGATAATGAGGACCAGTGCCAGACATATATGCAGGATAAGGAGGTTGTTGTTCTGGCGTTTCTGCTGTAGATAGGGACTGTGGATGATATTGCAGGATGAAATCATCATAACGAGCAGGGAGCTGGGCTTGGCGACGTGGGCGCTCATGCGGAGACAATGAGGGCAGGGAGTGACTAGACATATCCACTGATCATCAATGAGCTCCGGCTCGAAGGACCATGAAAAGGAGTAAGGAGGAGGAATGTTCAGGTAGCTAGCTTGAAGCCAGTGGGGCTGTCGGTAAGAACAGGTCCAGTCTAGTCACTCAGGTTCACAAGTTTTTTTATTGCACATCCAAGGGTATTGTATATTATATATGAGCGTGTGAGCGTGTGGTTTCTACAAATTGAAACAGAAATACAGAGTTTTAGGTTTAAATAATAAACAAATCAGTTACAAAGCAAGTACAAATCTTCCACAGTCATATAAACAAGAAATGAGGCTACCTACTCACAATAAGTTAACTAAGCACATGCCTAAGCAGGAAAACAAACTTGAAATGCATACTTAGGGCAAACTTATGTCAAATCAAATCTCCAAGTATCAAAAACACTTACATTGTCAGTTACACACACACAGGAAATCAAAGGGAGTAAAAATCAGTCCCCTGCACAGAACAGCGACATACAACAGAATGGGAAGCTGTGGGCACAGGTGCAGCTAATAAAGCCTGAGGGGAGTCCTAATTGGCTTGATTGGTTGGGTGGAGCTTAGGGCTAATAGGGAAATTAGTATGCTAGAGGGGTGTGGCACTTATTTTGAGGCTGCAACAAAACTCCTCAACACTGGGTATTTATTTGATACAGAGGCTAAATTAACGAGAAATAAAGCTTCAACTTCTGATGTTTCCAAATAGCACAGCAGTAATGACTTTATGAACTTCTTTACTTGCATTATTGACAATATTAGAGAGAAAATTATAACCATGTAAACGTCTACTACAGTATCGCATCAGACAGTGCACTGTAGTGTTCCTGAGGAAAAATTCCATTCATTCACTGCTATAGGAAAGGAAAAATTCTCTAAACTTATTAAATCATCAAAATTAACATCATGCATGTTAGACCCTATGCCGACTAAGCTATTGAAAGAGATTCTTCCAGAGACTTTGAAAATTGACTTGAATTTTTTGTAGCAGTATTGTACAGTTATTAATCAATTTATGGGTTATATATATGAATTATAATAAACCATAAAGTTTATGGTCAATTATGACGCATATATCGACCCAATGGAGAATTAAACATATATTGTGAATTAATTACAATGAATTATAATCAATCACATATATGATTAGTTTTATTTAATAATGATTTAGAGAAACTACCAGCTCGTCCAGCAAACCATTATTTCTCATAGAATATATGAACAGAATTATTCTCTGGCCACAAGAACAAATTCCTATTGTTGCATCAAAGCATAGAACGATCGAAAAACGTTAAAGTGACTTGGTTTTTGTTGAAAGAACAAAGAGAACAATCGAACATGAATAATGTGTTTAATATATGAAATGAAAACTACTAATACAGAGGTTATGCGTCTAAATATGTATACAAGAACATACATACATATATACAAGAGTGAAAGTAGGAAAGGAAAGAGAGAAGGCAAGTATCAAAACTTACAAATAGTCCTTTGAAGCCAGCACGGAAATCAGTTTCATTATCTAAGAATGAGAAACGGCCTACTTGCATTGGTTTTGCGTGATGAGTTTCGGTTTAGCGCTGGTGCAGTTCGTTGGCTTCTTCCATTCCGCGGGAGGTTTGAACTGAGGACTTGAAAGTTTGAAAGTTTCGCTGGAAGGTGGTGTTGTCCTGAGGGGATGAGCGCGATGGCAGCGCGGTCGCCGTGACGTCCGGGAGAGACGTGCTTGAGTGGGCGATGGATGATTCAGGGCGATCGGGAGAACACACTGAGAAATCCTGGTGTTCTTCTTTTATGACAGATAAGCCGACACACCTCCTTGAGGTGGAATAGCCAATGACACAGTTGCAAAGTTGGTGGGCAAGCTTTCCCCTTTGTCTTGTCTTGGCTGAATTTATGACTATCAGATCGGATTTCGAGATGGAGTACTTTCTTCACAGTATCATTAAACAAATATAACAATACATTTGTCAGTTATGTGACATATCTCAGTGAATGAGCGGTAGCCAGAGCTTTAAAACAAGATCAAACTCAACTGATCAGAAAGGCATATAAAAGAAGTTATGGTTTACAGACAAATTTCATCATTAAAACTAACACTAGCACAAATACAGTCATTTAAACTAATTCTAAACACTAGGAAGCATACATGCACTTGATATACATGATGGGTACATTTTGGCATAGTTGTATTTTACATATACAGTCAATAATGTATGTTTGTGTGTTTTTGTGTGTGTCTGTGTGTGTGTGGTGTGTGTTGGAATGTAATCTGGCCCGTAGCCCCCCTGAGGGGCCTTTAATGTCCCAAGAGCTAGGAAACTGGATGCTCTGTTTAAGCTCGGCGGGTCCCTAAAGATGCAAAAGCCATAATCACTCTGAGACCGGCCGGAGCCGATTCTGAGTTATGGGCAGAGTTCAGGAGGCTAAAAGCTTTCTGAAAATTCCAAAGTTGATTGACTATGCCGGATCTTGTCCAGACGCTACATTTTTTCTGAATTTTTACGCTATTTTTACGGAATTTTTACGCTACATTAGCGGAATTGCATTGGCATGGTTCAGATCTTACTAATCTTACTTATCAGTTTGTAGTAGTAAACAAAGATGTCATATCAATCACAAGTTCAATATAGAGTACCGCAAGGCTCAGTACTTGGACTGTTGCTTTTCACTCTGTACATGCTACCTTTGGGAGATATCATTAGGAAGCATGCCATTAGTTTTCACTGTTATGCTGATGATACTCATTCAAACTCATTTAATCTATCTATCTGAACTGAAACTTAAACTTTCAAAGTGAAAACCTTCAAACTTTAAAGTTTTTTTACAAACTTTATCTAGTTTTCATTTGAAAGTGAATTAATCGTTTAACGGGTTTGTATGTGTGTCAGTAAAAAGAGCATTACATTTTTTAGCATTTTAAACTTTGTTGCTATAAAATAGTTTCATATACTAGAATCTGACAAATCTTTGCTGTGAATCAAGACAGAAGTGAGAACAGATTAAAAAAACAGTGTAACAAAATGTGTATTTAGAGATTGTAAATTACACTCTAATATGACTTAATAACTGATTCAAGTATAATATATTCTTGCATTAAAAAAGTAAAAAGACCATTTAAATGTTTATTTTTTTATTCTTTCTACATTGATCCTATATATTAATCTACAGTGATAAATTCCCTTATTTTTTGGGGAGTGAGGACAGATCCAGACTTGGATTGTAACTAGTATCCTCAAATGCTCCTGTCTTGGTTTGTTTGTTTATATCATTAAGTTTCCATGTTTTTGCTGGTTTACTAGTAACTGTATCACATTTAGTCATGATTCATTTAACTCACAGATTAACTGAACATGGATTTGAGTCATTTTCTCTTTCTGTCTTCAGTCTGATTGGATGCAGTATTACAGAGAAACAGAGTGTCATCCTGACTTCAGCTCTGAAATCAAACCCATCACACCTGAGAGAGCTTGACCTGAGTGAGAATAAACTAAGAGACTCTGGAGTGAAAAACCTCAGTGATCTACTGATGAACCCACAATTCAAGCTGGAGAAACTACAGTTAGTATCATTATACTGTACAGCAGTTACAGTGTGATTGAATTTAGTTTATTTTCACACTGCAGGGCTTATGTTTCATTCTTTATAGCGGTGCACTTTCTGGATTTCCGTTTGACACATTTTTATGCGTTTTTATCTAGTTAGTAATTGTTGAATTTTCAGCATTTGATACATTGTACTGATTGTGTACTTGCAGAAATCTGATAAATCAAATAGTTAAAAATGAAAGTGAAGAAACAGTATCTTCAGCACACAGAACTAGTGTAACTGGGTTTCAAAACAGACTATTGGAAACTAAATGCTGCTGAAGCTCTTCAATAAGATGATCATCATAGATGTGAACTATTGTTATTTCTCTGTCTTCAGTCTGAGTGAATGCAGAATTACAGAGAAACAGTGTGTCATCCTGACTTCAGCTCTGAAATCAAACCCGTCACACCTGAGAGAGCTGGACCTCAGTGAGAATAAAATAGAAAACACAGGATTGAAGCACCTATGTGACATACTGAAGGATTCACACTGTAAACTGGAGAGATTGAGGTCAGTAACATTCTTCACATGCAAGAATCAAAATGCTTAAAAGCTGCAGTCCGTAACTCTTTTTGGTTAAAAAATATCCAAAATAAATTTTTGAGCAAGTACATATCCAGCCAGTGTTCAAATCTATTTCCTTATCTTAGCCCGATTAACAAGCTTGTAATGTTATATACTGTAATAAGAGCGACCTGGTAGATTTCCGCAGGAAATTCGAGTATGCAGCAGTTCTTCTTTGCGTCATTACGTCACATCTGGAATGAGTCCAGGTTAGCCGGCTTTAAAAGACTTTGGTCTGCGGAGTGGCTACAGAAACTGAAATCTACAGGTTAATGTTGTAAACATTAACAATTTGAGAACAAAGTTTAACAGTGATAATTTGCACGGTTTGGCGTGATCCGAGCTAAGCGATCTTTAGATTTAATCATCATTTGCAGCACAATTTATTGTAGGCCTAATGCTTTTTTCCTGAGTTGATCAGAACAAAATTTGCAGAAATGTCACTTACTTGTTCAGCTGATATTCTCCAGTGCAAATTCTTATATTGGTCATACTTTCAAGATCTGTGATTCTGAAGTATAGTATCCAGGAGGAACTGTGCCGAAACACAATGCACGTAACGATTAAGTATATGACTACAATCGCAGGTTTCAAACAGAGATGGCGACAAAAAGGAAAAATGCCGGACTGCAGCTTTAAACAGTTTAAACTAAAACACTTTGTACTCAGTATCTCACAATGAGTCTGTTCACATTATATTTGTGCAAAATTCTTCACATTAATGATTTGTTGGTAAGATAATCTCTTTTCCTCTGTTTTTGTCTTTCTAGTCTATATAACTGTGGAATTACAGATGTTTCTTCTTTAACTCAGTCTTTGACTAACTCAAAAGCACTGCAGTTTTTAAAAGATCTTGATCTGAGATACAGTATAATAGGAGACTCAAAGCAGCGGCTCAGAGACGTGTTACGAGACTCAAAGTGTATCATGAGGTGAGGAAACATCACTGTGATATTAAAGAGATCTTCATTTACCTCTGATATGTGAACAACCTTTGAAATATTTGTTAAAGGAAATTATCATTAATCTTTATTGCAATAAAGGGTTTGTGTGAGAGCAAAATGTGAAGTTATTAAAATGTTCAACACAAAGGAGGAAAGAGAACAAAAGCACACTGTCACAGCTTTATTCAACAACACCTGCTTTATTAACTGTGTCAGTAGTGAATCATTTCAGTTTGAAAATAGACTTGTTCAGATTGAAGAAAACGCTTCACTCCTGCTAAAATCAGTGCGTTCAGCTTCAGCTCACAGCCGTCCAGCCTCACATGAGAAATGTCTCTGTCTCTAGTGTGTTTTTACTTTGACAAGCAACACGTCACACTACTTTACACTCTCTTTACTTTCAGTTATTTACTAAGAGCCCTAAAAACATGTTTAAACTAGAGGACAAACGGCTTTAACTAAAGGTTTTTGTTTTAATTCAGAATATAATTTGTATTTGCTTTATTCCATACGCCGTACATCTCATTAGTTTCTTCTTCACAGTCACTCAATAGGAGTCACACCAACACAAACACACAAACATATCAACATGATTCATGGTTTTAATGTATTATTTTTAAAACACAAATATCTCTACAGAATCATGTAAAGTCAGTAATTAATCTGATTACAGGAATTTAATGTAACTTCTTTTTACTCAAAACAGTAATTGAAATATAGTCACTAATTTGCACTTTGTTCCACTGAACACTTTGTTTGTTTTCTTTTCTGTTTCACCTTACAGAGTAGATAAGGATCAATCACCAGTCATCTCTGAACGAGTTAAATTACCAAAAGTCTCTGATGGATGCTTAATATTATAGTTTTAAATCATCACAAGAGGAGCAGAAATCATCAGGTGATCCACAGAAGAGTCTCACTACTGTGTCTATGAGGAGAAATAAATGTGTGATTAATGTGTAAATGTGTTTCATACAGATGGAAGAGACTCAGACTTTACAATGAAATAAAGCTGCATGTGTGTTAGTGTGATGGTCTTGTCTGGGTGGTCTTTCTGCCGAGCTGCACAATGGAGAACATGTGAAAATAAAGGAAATTGCATGGAGAATTAAATGACTTTCACAGCATGTCTCATTGTCTCTGCTGTTTATTTAAAAAAGTACTTTCTTTTTTAAATCTTTTTAAATCAATTAAATCTTTATGCGTTGTGATCGTATAGTGTATAGCAGGGTTTCTCAACCTTTTGCCTACTGCGACCCACTTTTTTTTGTATACCAGTCATATGACCCACTAAGGCTGGAAATAAATAAATAACTGAAATGCATCTTTAGACCTAGGCTACATTATATGCTTATTATAATTAATTTCATGAAAACACAAACACTTTCAATAATTAGGCAGACTATGAAGCAAACTGATTTATTTATTTTTACACACGTTAATTTGAGAAATTTGAGACTGCCACTCTAAAATGATGATATCCAGACACTGGAATTGACCCTTCGCCAGGAGTTTGATTGACAAGCGATCTAACCAATCATAGCGCCGAATCAACCATTTTGTCTGACAAAGCAGCCAGGAGTTAGAAGAATAACCTCTGGATATGAACTTGAAAAAATGTGTATTTACGTATTTCTGTGCTTTAAACAACATTCATTCTCATGTTAATTTTATTTGATGCCATAAATTAGCTAGTAGGAACAGATGATCGGTTCACGAGCCGCTTGAGCTGTGGCGCTACAGCAATCTGTCACAACATTAAAGCATTTTTTATTGTTTTTCATTTTTTATTGTTCGAATTGCTTAAAAAAAAATTACACAATTTGAAAGCTGGGACTTTGTTTAATATCATAAGTAACCTGCTCTGTCGTGTTATCCATGTCCTCTCCACAATGTATTTTTCACTGCGTGTGGCGTGACAGCGCCATGGCTTGTCGGATAAAGCAACAGTAACTAAGGGGGGCGGATCTTTGCAAAGGGTGTCGCACACAAACTACCTATTGTCAGCCTATTCCTGCTTTTTGTTTTCATTGCAGTCACGAAAATCCCGAATAGCAAAGTAGTGCTAAATGGTAAGAGAAACTTCAATGCACGGTCTGCGAGTTCTGGATATTCGCTGCCTTTGAAGTGGAAGGAGTTTATGAATCTTCTGCTTTTTTTCTTTTTAAAAAAAAAAACGGATGCATTTTGTCAAGCTAACAGTCCGTGGCTGCATACAGTAGGTCTGGCATACCAATGCATTGCAATCTCCTGCGCCGTCGTTACCAAGCAATGGGGTAAACAGCTGCTAGCCTGTGCAACATTACTTAGAGTAGGACCTTGTCCAATAAGAGCCATTCGCGGCAGTGATAAATTATTGTGATAGGAAAGTTTAGAAACAGCGTTACAAAGTTACGGCAATAATGATTCAACATGCAACATTCAAAAATACGATTCGTTGGAGGTCACTGTTTAAATGAGTCTTTAGTGAAGCACACTTTTACTGGCTGTGCCGGTGTAACACAGAGAACACAGAGAAAGTCTTGCAACCCTCTATAGAATGGGTCGCGACCCACTGGTTGAGAAACACTGGTGTATAAAATGTTGCAATTTGACAACAACAGAAATTTCAATTAACTGATTACAAATAAATGGAAAACTGAACAATTCAATTGGATCGGAGGGTAAACATCCCCACCTATTGCCAAACATATACAATTCCATTTAAACAATTAATTAATACATTAAACATTAAAACAACACATCTTACAACATACCTGCACAATGGAGACCATGTTGAAATAGTAGAAAACTTAACACAAGAACAAGAAAAAGGGGAGGGGAACAAAAACCAGAAAAATTACAGTGTGAATGTCCATGACACATTTCAGCATAAATGTCCATTACAAAATTCCTCCGTAGGAAGTATGCAAGATGGACCGGTACCAAAATCCACACCTAACACAGACTTAAAGAGATGCCCTAAACACCTCTCTTTACATACACAATTCAAGGATAGAAATGACTTCTTAAAAGACAATCTCAACTCAAAATGTCAAAAGCCAACTTATATGTTACCGATGAAAACAGCTTTTCACCACATGACAAAGAGAAATTACTGAAGTTGATGAATCATGCAAAAACGTCTCGGTTATGTATATAACCTTAGTTCCCTGAATAGGGAACGAGACGCTGCGTAAATCGCTATGGGAATGTCACTCTGCGTGATGTCGTCATGAAGCACGTATGAAATCTGTCCAATAGGGAGACGGTAAGTCATAGGCGGGTGACGTCACTGACCAGGAACCATAAAGCCAGCCCGAAAACACTCTCATTCAGCTTCTCAAAGTCTGAAGCAAGTTGCTCTCGGGCATGCAGGGAGTATGGCAAGGATACACAGTGTCTCGTTCCCTATTCAGGGAACTAAGGTTATATACATAACCGAGACGTTCCCTTTCAAGGGAACTCGCGCTGCATAAATCGCTATGGGAACGTCATACCAACGTTGCCATATGAGCAAGTGACCGATCGTGTAAAGCCGAAGCGCACAACTCACAGTAGCACCTGCGCCCCTAGAGTGGAGCTGAGGTCAAGTTCATAGAACTTTACAAATGTGTGCGGAGAGGACCAGCCTGCTGCATCACAAATGTCAGATAGGGAAACCCCTGAGATTAAAGCCTTCGAGGCAGCCATACTCCGAGTAAAGTGAGCCCTAACAGCGAATGGTGAAAGGCTGTCAAACCAACTCATAAGCAAGTGAGATGGCCTCGACCACCCACTTGCTCACTCTCTGCTTAGACGCTAGGAGACCTTATCTAGGTGCACCAAAACATATGCATCTAGTGCCCGTACTGGACACAGCAAATTAAGCTTTTCCTGGTCTGATGACGTAAAGGAGGAGGACAGAAGCCCTGCAGTACAATAGGTCTCACAGTATTAGTGAGAACCTAGGAACGTATACCTTCAGAGGCACGATGGAGAAACCGACAGGGCTTGAATGTCTACAAATCTCTTAAGAGATGAAATAGTTAGAAGAAACAATGTATTTAGTGAAACTTTTTTTTTTTTTTTACTTTTCCGACACTTCTTCAAAGGTTCGAAGAGAGCCATAGAAAGGCCTTGAAGGACAAAGGACAAAACTCAGGTCGGAAGTCTTGTGTGTACTGCAGGTCTAAGCCTCAAGGTGCCAAGGAGGAAACAAGTAATAAGCGGGTGTCTCCCCAAAGATACCCCACAAAAATTGGATGTGCCTAAACTTCCTTCAGTTAAACAAAGACAAAACTGAGATCATTGTGTTTGGAAACAAAGATGAAGTTCTCAAAGTGAACACATACCTTCACTCTAGGGGTCAAACAACTAAAAATCAAGTCAGGAATCTTGGTGTGATCTTGGAGTCAGACCTTATTTTCAATAGCCATGTAAAGAAAATAACTAAATCAGCATATTATCATCTCAAAAACATTGCAAGAATTAGATGCTTTGTCTCCAGTCAAGACTTAGAGAAACTTGTTCATGCTTTCATCACCAGTAGGGTGGATTATTGTAATGGGCTCCTCACTGGCCTTCCCAAAAAGACCATAAGACAGCTGCAGCTGCTGCCAGGATTCTGAGCAGAACCCGAAAACATGAACACATCACACCAGTCCTCAGGTCCTTGCACTGGCTTCCAGTTGCATTTAGATTTGATTTTAAAGTACTGTTACTTGTTTACAAATCACTTAATGGCCTAGGACCTCAATACATTACATATATGCTCAAAGAATATAAACCTAACAGATAACTTAGAAATACCAAGGGTTCACTCAAAGCAAGGAGAGTCTGCTTTTAGCGGTTACACCAGCTGTGGCTGGAACCAGCTTCCAGAAGAGATCAGGTGTGCTCCAACACTAGCCACATTCAAATCCAGACTCAAAACACATCTTTTTATCTATGCATTTGCTGATTGAGCACTGTGCTATGTCCGAACTGTCTGCATTTTATTTTATACATATTATCTTTTTATTCTTTTAATTCATTTTCCTGTTTTTATTTAGTTTTTAATGTATTTTATATCTTTTATGTATCATCTTGTTAATCTGACTTTTAATGCATTTTAAATATTGCTGTCTGGTTGAAAGAGCAGGGAGAATTAGGAAGAAATTGATTAAGTTAAAATTTGGATAAGGGGGCAAACCATGGGGAAATTTGAGCTGTGGTGCATGGTTAAGATATCTCTGGATTACAGTCAGGACACTTTCCAACGGGGGAAATTTGAACTGCGTTGCATAGATAAGATAGCTCCGGAAGGGGGATTAGGGCTGTGTGGCACAGTTTGAGGTGTCTTGGCAAAAGGGGAGATTGAAACTTTGTTTATCAGTTTGAAGTGCCTTAACAGGTAGCAGTCCTGTGAGGAAGATCCATCTAGATCTGCTCTGATGGATAGATCCGTTTAGATCCACTCTGACAGACAACAACAACAACAACAAAAAACTCCCTAAGACTTCCTAGCTCATCCATCCAGACAGCAAATTCTCAGTTTTTACTGTTATTTCTATTCCTTATGTTCTATTATTATTCTTCTTTGTGTAAAGCACTTTGAATTACCATTGTGAATGAAATGTGCTTGTAACACAGTTCATAAATATGGGAAGAAGGAGGTGGGAACCGGCGAACATTCAAACAAACTTTAATTCAAAATAAACAAAGAACAAACGAAAGTAACGCTGGCAGACCCTCGCGGACGTCTGCCGGCCACACAAACATAATAAAACATAACGTAAAGTCCAGGCCTGGTCCTCTCTCGTCCTTCACTGACGTCGCTCCTCTTTTTATGCTCCCAGATCTCCTTCGTGAGATACTCAAGTTTTACCTCGCGCCGTTCTCTCACGGCTCTCGCCCGCCCTGGTCGCCACAGTGCTATACAAATAAAATTGCCTTGCCTTGCCTTGCCTTGCCCACTTAAAGGAGCGTGGTAAGCAGCTAAGGCCGCCACGTACACCTTCAGTGTGGAGGGGGATGACCCTGAAGAAAATCTATTCTGCAGGATCTCCAGTACTGCGCTAACCGGGCAGTTGACTGGATCCCACTTGTGATTTTCACACCAAGAAGTGAATAATCTCCACTTTAGTGCATATAGTTTCCTCGTGGAGGGAGCTCTGGAATGGAGTATGGTCTCAACAACCTCC
Organism: Chanodichthys erythropterus; assembly: GCF_024489055.1. Lineage (NCBI taxonomy): Eukaryota > Metazoa > Chordata > Actinopteri > Cypriniformes > Xenocyprididae > Chanodichthys > Chanodichthys erythropterus. The sequence continues at coordinate 39,568,058 of NC_090236.1, forward strand.
GTTGAGAGACCAGAGGCTATGAGACATGCCCCCTCAGAGGTCACGTCCACAGCCATGGCTGTACCATAACATCCAGCCCAAGAGGTGCTGGGTTTGAAATCGAGAACCACAGTGGACAGTGAGTCGTCTCTCGAGACGCAAACAGATCCACTTGGGCTTAGCTGTAATTCTCCATAAGAACTTCAGCCACTCGTGGGGAAGTCTCCATTCCCCGGGCCTCGGCCTCTGCCTCGACAGAATATCTGCTCCCACATTCAGGTACCCCGGGATATAGACTGCTCTGTAGGAACAGCAGTTTCCCTTGGGACCACAGGAAAATCTGATTCGCCAGTTTGTAAAACGGGCGTGATCTCAGACCCCCCTGATGAATTATATAAGAGACTACTGATGTGTTGTCTATACTGACTAACACATGTTGGTCTCTGAGGTCTGGAAGGAAGTATTTCAATGCCAGAAATACCGCCATAATTTCCAGGCAATTATGTGCCAAGAGAGATGATGGTCCTGCCATAGACCTCGAGTTGAGCAACCACTCATGATCGCCCCCCAACCCGTGAAGGATGCATCTGTTGTTAGCGTGACGCGACGACTGAGAGCCCCCAGCACAGGTCCCTGGGATAGAAACCAAGGTTGCTTCCATATGTCTAGAGCACGTAAGCATCGCCGCGTGACTCTGATCATGCGAAACGGATTCCCCCTCAGTGAGAACCCCTTGGTTTTGAGCCACCACTGCAATGGTCTCATGTTCAGTCAGGCCAAAAGGTGTTGGACGCTGCTGCCATCAGACCTAACAGTCTCTGTTTTACAGTGAGTGACTGGCCTAGCTTTATGTCCGAGACAGTATTGAGGATTGATGTTATTTGAGCCGGAAATAAACAGGCTCTCATAATCATCGAATCCCATACCACGCCTAGATAAGTGGTTCTCTGAGCTGGAGAAAGCACACTTTTTTTCGCGTTTAGTCTCAACCCCAACTTTTCCATGTGAGCGAGAACAACATCTCGATGTTGAACCGCCATCTGCTCTGATTGAGCGAGAATAAACCAATCGTCTATATAGTTGAGCATGCGGATGCCCTGCATACGCAAGGGTGTCAGAGCCGCATCTACACACTTGGTAAAAGTTCGGGGTGACAATGCTAGGCTGAAGGGGAGAAACCAATATTGGTATGCTTCGCCCCCGAAAGCAAACCTCAGGAATTCTCTGTGATGCGGGAGGATTGACACATGGAAATATGCGTCTTTTAGATCTATCGTCACAAACCAGTCCTCGGATCTGATCTGTGACACGACATGCTTTCTTTGGCACAATGAAGTAACAGCTGTAAAAGCCTGACTCCCTGCTGGGAGGAGGGACCCTTTCTATAGCCTCCTTTCGCAAGAGTGTCTGAACTGAATCGCATATCCCTCTTCTATAGTTCGCAGGACCCACTAAGATACTTTTGACAGATTTTTCCACTCTGAAAAAAAATCTACTAAGGGAACCAGCCTCTCAAGGCTGGCCTCTGGTGGAGCATGAGCAGCCAGCACAGTGCCCTGAAGAGGCGGACCGGCAGGGAACAACTGGCGTGACTGCAGAGGAAGCACGCCACCCTCGGGTGACACGCAGGGAACTACTGCACCCCGGCATTGCGGCGGGGTTGGCAGAGCGCCCTCCTGAAGGCACCGAAGACACACAGGCACCGTATGATGAGGTGAACACTGTCTGTCTCCGGAGGGGACCATCCTCAGGGAGGGAACCAGCCTCTCAAGACTGGCTCCTGATATGTTTTTAAGCAGCCAGCACAATGCCCTGAATCGGCGCACCGGTAGGGAACAATTGACTGGGCTACCATGAAGAGTGCAAGCCACCCTTAGGTGACTCGTGGGGAACTACTGCGGCCCGGCGTTGCGGCGAGGTCATCAGAGTGCCCCTTGGGGACACCAAAAAGGCAGATAGCTTCCATATAATTGAGGTTAGCGCCATCTGTCTGTTTGGAGAGAAAAAACTAATCAGGGAACCAGCCTCTCGAAGCTGGGCCCTAATGTGTATTGTGCAACCAGCAGAATGCCCTTAATTGGCGCACCGGCAGGGAACAATTGGCTTGGCTGCCACAGAGAATGCGAGCCACCCTTGAGTGACTCACGAGGGATTACTGAACCCTGGCATTGCGGCAGGGTTGGCAGAGCGCCCCCTTGAGGGTACCAAAGGCAGATGGGTACCATATAAAGAGGTAAACGCCATCTGGCTTTGGAGGGAAAAACTGCACAGGGAACCAGCCTCTCAAGGTTGGGCCCTGGTAAGTTTTGCGCAACCAGCACAACGCCCCGCATTTATTCCATGCTAACAACATCCAGCTCCTCAGAACTAGACGCCATTAACGTGACTGTATCCACCGGAGTGGAAGAAACCGCAATGCGTGCTTCCTGCCTCTGAAATAGACCTTTTTTTTTTTTGTTTGTTTGTTTGTTTGTTTTTAGACGCAGCAGATAAAGGCAAAGATAGGGCATGGCCCATCTCAAACCCCTCTGCTACATCCGTTTGCGAATCCCAAGACCTAAGGCGCCGCCCTGCCTCGGCAGAAGCGGGACCAAGCCCTGAGAAACGCGAGCCGAGCCACCCTCCTCAAAGAGAGCTCGGCGGGAGCGCAGCGCTGCTCGCAATGCACACAGGCAGCCCCCTCGAGAGCTGCCTGGGCATGCTGCACTCCCAAACAAACAACACACATTCTATGTGTATCAATTCCCGGGATAAATGCGGGCATGGATGAACACACTTCCTGAAATGTTGTTCGCTCGCCATAATCACAATATATTAGAACAGACAACAATAAATAGACGCGTAGCGCTTGCTGAAGACACAGAAGCTGAATGAGAGTGTTTTCGGGCTGGCTTTATGGTTCCTGGTCAGTGACGTCACCTGCCTATGACGTACCATCTCCCTATTGGACAGATTTCATACGTGCTTCATGACGACATCACACAGAGGCGTTCCCATAGCAATTTACGCAGCGTGAGTTCCCTTGAAAGGGAACTGACTATTAATCTCAAGATCAATCTTTGTGGAGGTTTAATGGTCCTACCAGCCTTAGTACTAATTGTGTCTGTGTGAATGTGTTTTGGTTGATTGCAAATTACAGGGTCAACTGTATCCGGAACAGGGTTTTTGACTACATGTGAAAGTGGAAAAACTGGCAGGGTCAAGGAGTGCTGAAAGGAACTCTGATCTAACTCATCGTCAGGAGGTAGTCCTTCATCCAACAAATGCGGGACGTCACTTCCCTGTTCGGTGCATACAGAGCTACTAGGGGTATCAGAGTTTGCTTTTAAATTTGATTTGTGCACATCCAAAGAACATGACATTTCAGACAAAACAACTGTTTCACTGTCACTATCAGGGCAGCTGTGCTGATCAGACTGCATAACCCAATGAGCTGTTCCTCTTATCACTCTCTGGATGATCAGGCAAGTTCATAGTTGAATCACTTGAATTGGACTTGGATAGTAAATGGACTAAATGGAATCTTTCTACAGACAGTTAACAGGGAGTAAGACATTCCAGTGGACAGCCTTTTAACTGCCTGTTTCAGTGTCTCTTATCCAATAAACATTAATGGGTGATCTCACTGACATCAATTCATATAGGCTGGACTCCCACTTGTCTGCGATTTTCCATCACAAAGGGAGATTTGACACTTTTGACACTTGTGGTGCCTACACAAAGGGGCACAATATCACTCTCACGGACCTTCTCCGGGTCTGTTCCTGGTTGGTGGAACGACCTGCCATGCTCTATCCGAGCAGCTGAGTCTCTAGCCATTTTAAAAAAAATGCTAAAGACATATCTCTTTCATCAGCACTTGACCCAGTAATAGTAGCACTTACCTTGATTTCTATTCTTCTTCCATCTATTTGTGTATTTATTAAAAAAAATAATAATTAAAAAAAAAAAAAAAAAAAAAAAATATATATATATATATATATATATATATATATATATATATATATATATTTCCTTGCTACGAGCACTTTATTGACATAACTGTGACTTCACACAGCACTTACATACTGTTGTTCTCATGTTGATTTGATTGATTCTACTATTTTCATTTGTAATTCGCTTTGGATAAAAGCGTCTGCTAAATGATTAAATGTAAATGTAATATTCCCTGTACTCCTGCCAAAAAAAACAAAACAAAAACAAAAACAAAAAACAGAACATCTCTATAAAATGTTGGTAGTATAATACCATACCTAAGAATGATCTGATTTGTCTATGTAGTCAATCACTCCATTTGTCATGGAGTGATTCCATTGGAGTCCATCAAGTCTGCTGCTTTAACATCCGTAATGGCCTTTATTAACACCATCTTCACAAATTACATGGCCAAGAAACGTAACTAACTTTCTCAAGAAATGGCATTTTTCAGGGGAAAGCATGATATTGTGGCCCTTGAGTCTTGAGAACAGCATCTCCAGCCTTTCAAGTGCAACCTGTTCATTGGGAGTAAACACCATGAGATCATCAAGGTAGCATAATAAAAAAATACAATTCTTGTCACCAAAGATTGACATCATCATACGTATGAATTTAGCTGGGCTATTGCAGCATCCTGTTATATTCATGCAATCCAAATGGAGATGAAAAAGCAGTGTATTTCATATCGTCCTCGTGCAAAGGAACATTATAGAAACTTGAGGTAAGGTCCATAGTCGAGAAGAAAGCATTCCCTCCAAGAGGAGTTAAGGCATCTGACTGGTGTGATAAAGGATGGGCGTCTTTTACTGTTCTAGCGTTCAGCCATCGAAAGTCTGAACAGATACTCATATCACCATTCTTTTTCCACACCAGGACAAGAGGAGAAGCATACTGATTGATTTGTTTGATTTTCTGATAATACCCTTCTCTTCCATTTCATCCAACGCTACTCTGTTTCTCATAATGGCCTGGAGGTACATGATGGTAGGGGAGACAAAAGGGTTTGTCATCCACTAAGCAGATCCGATGTACAAAATCTTTGGCTTCACCACAATCCTTTGTGTTCCTTTAAAATATGGACTTATATACAGTGGGTACAGAAAGTATTCAGACCCCCTTAAATTTTTCACTCTTTGTTATATTGCAGCCATTTGCTAAAATCATTTGAGTTCATTTTTTTCCTCATTAATGTACACACAGCACCCCATATTGACAGAAAAACACAGAATTGTTGACATTTTTTGCAGATTTATTAAAAAAGAAAAATCACATGGTCCTAGGTATTCAGACCCTTTACTGTGACACTCATATATTTATCTCAGGTGCTGTCCATTTCTTCTGATCATCCTTGAAATGGTTCTACACCTTCATTTGAGTCCAGCTGTGTTTGATTATACTGATTGGACTTGATTAGGAAAGCTACACACCTGTCTATATAAGACCTTACAGCAAACAGTGCATGTCAGAGCAAATGAGAATCATGAGGTCAAAGGAACTGCCTGAAGAGCTCAGAGACAACATGGCACAGATTCTGCTGCACTTAAGGTTCCTAAGAGCACAGTGGCCTCCATAATCCTTAAATGGAAGACGTTTGGGACGACCAGAAGCCTTCCTAAGGCAGAGTGAGCAGCATCATTGCAGATAGCACATGGCAAAGCATCCAAACCTTCAGTCCAAGGGAGTCTGTTATAAGGCTGTTATTTAGGATGAGACTGAGGTCCATTTGTATTGGTCAGCAGGACTTTCTCAAGCATGTCAATGACCTTTTCAAGAGCAGAGAAATCTGCTTTTTTGTTGTTGTTCGCACACCATGGGAGTGGGCACCGGAACCGTCTTAACTAGGGATGTCCAGATCCGATCACGTGATCGGAAATCGGGCCCGATCACGTGGTTTCAGACTCGATCGGAATCGGATGTTACCTCCCGATCAGGACTCGGATATATATGTATTAGGGGTGCAACGGTTCTCAGTAAAAAATCGAACCATACGGTTCTCCACTTACGGTTAGGTACGCACTTGCACCGCGGTCCCTCTCGAATGACGACGCATCTATTGGTGAATATGGTTTGTTTAAAATAGCAACGTGGAAAACAGACAGACAGAGTTCAAATTATGTATGTTTCAGTCGATGGATGCGCAAAATGTTACAACAACGATAATCAGAAAGCGTGGACAAAACAGTCATTCTTTGTAAACTGTTAACTGCGAGTGCCGTATGCTCTAATGTCCAGTCATTTACGCCGTCATCACCCGGGTGTTGATACAGGTGAGACCTGAACAGCACACGTTGCTGTCTGCGTTTAAACTAACTCATTTTAGCCTTGCTGATTTAAACCTTCAAGAACAAGACGCGAAAGAGAACTCGCACGCGCTGTGAGAAGATTTGTGTGCACTCATCCGAAGCGCGCACACGCTTATTTCAGTCAGCGCGCAAATACTGAGTTCTCTTTCAAGTCTTGCGCTTCAGCAGGCAAATTCATACAAAAATTATGTCAACATGCCCGTCTTAGCGAGTATCCTAGCAAACATAGTCGGTTATGTCTTAAGTGAACGTATATTAGTCGAGAAAGACAGCGCATGTGTAACAGTATATGTACTGGATCGTGCATGTCTTATAGGGAAAAAACACTATTCCTGCTGCCTGTTTTTAATGTTAAATCAAACAACAAATAACAAAGAAATCACTCACTGCTCTTGACTGAATAGTTTTTGTAACTTCAATAATGATTAATCTTTATTTATTTTATACAGTAAAGATAATATGCAGTGATATTTTATATTTGATTACTTTATCCATTTTCTGTACGTGAAAACGATTGTTAGATTCCTGAAAAACCTGAAAAGCACTGTTCCTGGATCTGTTTTTTTCGCTCTTCTTTATTCTTTTTCATGTATTATAGAAGTATCGGATCGGGACTCGGTATCGGTAGATACTCAAAATCAAATGACTCGGACTCGAGGGCAAAAAAACGTGATCGGGACATCCCTAGTCTTAACATCAATCTTGTTGACTGAAACTCTTTCACTTTGGCTGCGATGCACTGTATTTGTGGCATTGAAAGATAAATCAGATTGGTAGTCATTAAGTACAGCCTGTACTTCATGTGCTGACCACTTGTCAATCAGTTTGGACCTGAAGATTAAGGCTAAGTCTTAACTCGGGCAGTGTCTGATAAACGTGCACTATTTCCACACTGGACTTGTGAAGTGTTTTACCTTGCTCTTGCAGGCATTCTGATGTGACATCTGCTGCTTTGTTGAGTCTCAACCAGTAGTTGTATGGATTCTCATCCTCCTATAGCAAGGTAGTGTAAAAATCAGCAAGAGGGATAGGTGAGTATAGATTACAACTGAAATGTTTACGCAGCAGGCTGTAGACAGAATTTGGGCAGACAGTAGAGGAGGAGTCACAGTTCCTGATCCAGAATTTGACTACATCTTTTGCTTTACCATGCAGGTGTACAAGGACTTCTTCCACATGTTCATTGGCACTCATGTTGCTCTTTTTGACAAATTTCCTCATCAGATCTTCCCGTTCTTCAATTTCAATTGTGTCAGAACCATCTCCTCTGAATTAAGGTGGCCATGATCTAGCATGTGCTGAATTACTTGGTTTTGTGACAAATGTGCCATGCTTGAAGAGCTAGTAGCCTTATTATCATCAGGGTGTTGTTTTTTGGGGTGTCAATGCTATAAGGAATAAGATTTGTCAACAGTTAGACAACATTTTATCTAATCTGATGGACAATTGAACTCATTTGCCCCAACATATCAGGTACACCAAGTTCAACATTAGGCATTGACGTGATCTAGGCTTATGATTGACAATTGACCATGTCTGATGCATCACACTCTATGCACACAGTGCACACCCTTCTAGTAATGCCATATCTACTATCACTATTGCCAGTATTGGGGCTGATAGGGAATTGGTACACTGTAAAAAATGATTCTGGGTTTTAGTCAGATGGACAAATAAAATCATGTCCTGTCAACTTGCAGTGTCTCACAACACAGTAGAATGAGTTATATCAACCTCAACTTGAAGGGAAATTGAAAACTTTAAATAATGTGTTCATATAATGTGACAACCTCTGCTGTTGGTCTTGGGTATTGCTGCTTGGTGCCTGTTTCCACAAATTAGCAGTCTATTGGATACACCTGTCATCAGTGCTTCAGGCGCTCCTTTAAAAAGCATTTTCCAGTTGAGCTAGGAAGAACTTTGGGGACTTTGGAACTTTGGCTTTTTGGACTTTTACCTTTGTTTGGTTTTGGAATTTTTTTTTTTGTTTGATTTGTTTTCTGCATTCATGCCTCAACATTACATTACACTTTCAACCATGCTCTTTGCTTTACACACTGACGTTACTGATGGACAGACACATTGTGATTTCCTTTGATTGTTTTCACTCTATTATTTAATGTTGTGTTAATTTAGTAGTAAATAAACATTTTCATGAGCTTAACGTTTGGGTTTCGTGTGTCCCTTGTTTTTGTTGCTTCCTTTGAGCCAGGGGTCGTAACAAAATGGGGGCTCGTCCTTGCTTTAACTTAATTAAATTAAGTTAAATATTTTTTGGGGCGCTTCGAGTTTGATAATTAAATATTTTGGACACACGAAAATTTGTACCGAAGTCAATTTGTTCACCATGTGAAGTCACCAGTTGGTAAGTACATATGTGCAATATTGTTTGTTTGAACGTGAGTTTTCTCTGTTAGGCAAAGCGGCATGTTTCTTTTGAGATGTGTTGGGTTTATTTTGTGTAGTGTTGCGCTGAAAGTGGGTAGTAGTCATTATCTCGGGGGCACATCCGTGGTGTTGAAAGCGTCGCTGGTCTGACCAGTTGTGTTTTTCATCCAGCGGGCTATAGTGCATAAATACCCCCTACCTATAAGCGCATGAAGACTAGAGTTGAAATCAATCTTGCTTTATGTACAGCAAGATTCTAATTTCAATCAGAGACAATCTAAGGGCAGCAGTTAATATGGTTTTAATGAAAAATTCACAACTTCCTTCAGTTTACATACAAATGTATTCATTTATAACCACACACTGTTTGAACAGGAATTAACATCACATTCAGGAAAAACAAGTGGCTGTAAAAATGGCATTTCATGGTGACTAAAACAAATAGACCTGGTTTCACAGACAGATAGTTTAACTTGAGACAAAACAATGGCAGTGACATATTTTAAGATATGTTTTCAGTTAAAACTGCTCAGACAAACATTTTAGTCTGGGACTAGATTTAAGCCTTGTCTGTGAAAGGGATTAAGCAGTAAAAAAAAAAGAAAAAAAAAAAGTAAAGTAAAAAACAAAACAATAGCACAGACAAATTGTAAGATGTCAGTGCAAGTTACTTTCAGTTAAAACAGCTCAAACATGCATTTTAGTCATTGGAAAAGAGCCTGGAAAACTATGACAACATAAATGCATTCTGCATCTGTAAATTTTAAGTAAATACAAATGGAAACTCACCAACAAAGACAGAAACACAGTACTACAGACTGAAACACTACCACAGTTCACTATTCAGGACTTGAAACTTTAAGGATTGAAGCTGTTCTGATGCAAAAATTGTCCTTATTCATTAAATTGATACTCTGATGAACTCAGGGATTTCCACCAAGAGCAATGCCCGAAAGCTGATCAGGAGCATAAACGGAGCCAGTTTTGCAGAAACAGCAAATACAAACTTTGAGGCCTCCTTTTTTTTCAGCCCTCACTTGATGCAAGGCATCTAAAGAAAACAAAAACCAACAGGAAGTTAGAACTACACAATGTAGTGTATGACTGACAGAAGGTGGGTCATATATATTTGGAAATGTGACTGTTACAATGTACTACAAAATTAAGTAAAACTTGAAATATGATTTAAAAAAAAAGGTTTAAGTTAAAACACGCTGAATTCAAATTTATGATTATTTAATAAAGACCATTATAGGTTGATGTATATCATACCCAGAAGCAGGGCACAAGCTGATGTGACTGAAGTGAGTTGATTCAAAACTTTCTCTCCCTCGATCACAATGTCAATGTCAGCCAGTGGTTCATGAAGTTCTCCAGCTCCTTCTGAATAATGAACACCACGAAGAGCTGTTCAGGGTCACCCTCACAATCATCTGTCTGGTTATCCTAAAGCAGTGCACATAAAACAATTTCAGTTTCATCGCCTTTTGCTAGAATGACTACAAAATAAACAAATTTACACTTTTTCTGAAAAAAATAACACATGGGAACACAGGCAAAACAAAACACAAAATGGTTTGGACATTAGTAATTCATTATCAACAACTATATCAGTTTTTATAGAAATTACTTACCATGTATTGTAAAGTGTCCTCAGTCATCAAACATCAATTACCAATTATCAAACTTTATTTTATTTTCTTTAACAAACTGAGAGTGAGATTTCTGCTTGATATCTCCTTTTTGAGTATGTGTGTGGTGGTTTATGGCACATGTTTGTATGCAGAACCAAAACATTCATATGATTGGTCAAATCAGCCTGTATTCTGTACGATATTAATTCATAAAGTGTTGTATGCTTGACTATGTACCGAAAATATCGACATGCCATTCTGATACAGTTCCCTGCTGCTAATCCTCTTTTACTGTTCAAAAATAGTATTGGTTCAATGTAGGATTTAGACAGACTATTGTAAACGTGAATAAAGTGTTGAACATGCTGTCTTATATCTTTGGTACATTCTGTCAACAGATGCTGTTCTTCACACCATCAGACACAATGAGAAGCTCATCAGAAAATGGATGTGTAATTTGTATTTGTGTATAGAGGGTCACCATTGGTCCAATATATATATTGTTACGTCCCAGGACGTATATTGTTTATTGTTTTGTTGTTCTGTGACTGTGTATGTGACACTGTCTCTCTGATGCCCAACAGCCTGCTGGGAAGTGTAGTTTTTTTTCCCTATTTCCTCTGTTCCTCCCTGTCCTCTTGCAGGAGCCCAATTGATGCCACCTGTTCCTCGTTAGAGTATGGAGAGGAGCGTGCATTTACACCGCAGGAGCTGGCTGTTCCCCAGAGAGAGTGTGGCCTGTCTTCCCTCCCAGAACTTTTGTTGTCTTGGCTGTTGTGAAAGCCTCTTTAAGAGAAACCTGTTGTATTTGCCGGTGTGAAAGCTTCTTTGAGAGAAACCTGTTGTATCTGCTGTTGTGGCAGTGTGTAATTGTCCCATTATTAATGTTGCAGATGCAGTAGGGAGGTGGGTGCTCTTTTGTTTTTACTAACCCCTGTTTTCCCCTGTTTTTGGTTAGTGAGGCAGTCAGGTAAGGGTTTTGTTGTTTATTTGATGTTTTGTTTTGATAGGTTATTTAGACTCCCTTACTCCAGTTAGCTTACTCCTTTTGTTTGTTATTTTGGCTTTAACCCCCTCCCAAAGCTAGAAGTGACTTGTGAGTTATCCGTATTATTTTGCCTTATCCTTGATTGTTATAAGAGACTTTGTTCAATAAACCTTTTCAAGAGTTATTTTGTGTTCGTGTGAGTTCTGGGAGTGCAGACTGAACCAACTCTCTCTCATTTTTGCCCTGTGTTTTTGAAGGGACATATCTTTTATTACTTTTTATTTCTATATGTTGCTCTCCCGCCACCCCTAGACAAAAGGGGGACGTAACATATTTGGGGGCTCGTCTCAAAGTTTTTCAAAGAGGCCATTTTCTTTACTCTACTTTGCTTGACTGTTTTAGTTTTTTGGGGGATGAGAGGAGACGTCTTGGAGGGTGAGCATGGATTTTGATTTAACAGCATTCACTTTAGCTCCTACTATTGAGGCCTTTAATAAGTGTAGAAAGCAGGATTTGCTGTTGATAGCAGACTTTTTTTTAGCATCAGTGTTCCAAGAGAAGCTGCTAAAGGGGTAATTAAGGATAAGCTTTACTCAGAACTAGTTACTGCTGGAATTCTGCCGACTGATTCAGAAGATGCTTTGGAGGACATATATATATATATATTTTATTTTGTTTTATTTTTTTTTATGAAAAACATGGTAAATTTTGCTGAATCTTAAGTTAAGTTTAAATAAAAACTATTGGATTTGTTAATGGAATATGTCTCTTCATTAGTGATGTTTTTACATTGTATTTAATTTAGCTTTGGGAAAATGTGTTTAACTGTATTTAAATAGTAACACAACTGTATTGTGTGAGATTATGTAATTCAGAGTACAGTAGTCAACATTTGAAGTGGATCAAAAAATTCAGCAAAGTTGTCCTAAGAAGAAGGTTTTAGGACAACTTTGATTTAAAGGTTTTGATCCCCTTCAAATGTTGACTATATTATACAAAGTATAAGTAATAACAAAGTATATTGTTATTGACTGCAAAGTGTGTAATGTTTAGTATTTGGAACAAGCCAAAGTTACTGAGCATACAGTATATACTATTACCTGTAAAATAATATATTCAGTGTATATTGCTTGTGTTTTCTGAAGACACAAATAAAGTGTACTTATAACACAAAGTATATTTATAACACAAATAAAGTACACTTTAATATCACTAATCAAGCATGTAATTAGTCCCTACACAGACATATACTTAAAATGTACTAAGTATACTTGAAGTTGTTCCAATTTAGCACACATAGGTATACTAAATATACTTAAAGTTGTATTTTAATACTAGGCCTACTTAATTTCAACTTAAATATAGGCTACTTAGAACAAAATTAGTTGTTTCAAAATGGCACACTTTAAATTAACTAATCATTAACACACTTGAAATATACTAATAATTAGTCTTGCTGCAAGTAATAATAATAATAATAATAAACTTTATTTTATATAGCGCCTTTAAAAGTAGCATCTCAAAGCGCTTTACATACAAAATGAAATTAAAAAGATACACATAACAGTACAGGCAGTAAAAACTAATCAAACAAAAAAGACCAAAAATAGAAAGGCAATATAACAAATAAAGTAATCACAAGAATCACATAAAGGCTATCCTAAAATAATATGTTTTAAGAGACTATTTAAAAACACTAAGGGATTCTGCATTCCTAATCTCAGACGGCAGGGAATTCCACAATTTAGGAGCTAAAGAAGAGAAAGCCCGATCACCCATAGATTTTAACCGTGTTGTTTGGACAGTTAAATGACCAGCTTCAGAAGAGCGTAGAACACGTGTAGGAGTCTAGGGGGTTAAAAGCTCACGCAGATATTGAGGGGCCAAATTATTCAAGGCCTTATAAGTGAGCATAAGAATTTTAAAATCAATACGAAAACTAACAGGAAGCCAGTGCAATTTTTCCAGGATAGGTGTAATGTGCTCCCTTGCACTGGTCCTAGTCAGTATTCTAGCAGCTGAATTTTGTACCAACTGTAATTTACTTAGGGTAGCTTTAGAAACTCCAGCCAGCAGTGCATTACAATAATCAATGCGTGAAAAAACAAAAGTGTTGATTAACTTTTCAGCCACAGAGAAAGTCAACATGGGACGTAATTTGGCAATGTTTCTGAGATGAAAAAATGATGCTTTGACTGTGTTACGAACATGATGGTCAAATGTTAAATTGGCGTCAAATATCACCCCCAGATTTTTTAGTTTAGTTTGGAATTGTAAAGCAGAGCCATCCACACTTAAGGTTATGGACTCTGCTTTACGCAACTGATGAGGTGAACCAATGAGCATCACTTCAGTCTTGTCACTGTTTAGACAAAGAAAATTTTCAGACATCCATTTTTTAATCTCAGTAAAACATTGAGAAAGAAAAGACACAGGCATATTGACACCAGGTTGTGAATGTATATAGATCTGAGTGTCATCAGCATAAAAGTGAAAGTTAAGACCAAGAGTTCTTAAAAGTTGGCCAAATGGAAAAATGTAAATACTAAAAAGTAAAGGGCCCAAAACTGATCCCTGGGGAACACCACAATGCACCTCACCGATCTCAGACTTGCAATCACCCATCACAACAAACTGCCTGCGATCAGAGAGGTAAGACTTAAACCACTGTAATGCAGAATCAGAAACTCCAAAGATAGTCTCTAAACAGGTGATTAAAATAGAGTGATCTATAGTGTCAAAAGCGGCACTAAGATCAAGAAGAATCAGTATAGACAGATGTCCAGAATCAGAAGCCATTAACAAGTCATTAGTGACCTTAACTAACGCTGTTTCAGTGCTGTGAAGTTTACGAAATCCAGACTGAAGTGGCTCAAAAAGATCATTAGAGGAAAGATGAGAAAGCGGTTGAGAAGCCACTGTTTGTTCCAAAATTTTGGTGAGGAAAGGAAGATTGGAGATGGGACGAAAATTATTCAGATTATTAAAGTCCATGTTGTTAGTTTTTGGTACAGGGGTGACAGCAGCAGTTTTAAGTGCTGCTGGCACAACACCGGTGCACAGAGAGTTATTGATAATTCTCAAAACAACAGGAGAGAGGGAATCAAAACATGATTTAAAGAGACAAGATGGTATCGGATCAGCTCTGGAAGTTGAGGCTTTCAGTTTTGAAACCATATTACATACAGACTGGGAGTCATGAATAGCAAAGTTGGAGAGAGAAATACCAGAAAATGCAGAAATATTTGAGGAGGCAGCAGAAGTATGAGTGGAAACAATGTGGTTTCGTATATTATGAATTTTGGTGCTAAAAAACTCCAAAAACATATTACAACGGTGAGTTGAAGCAGGAACATTAGAGAGGCTGTGATTTTTTTTAAGCAGCTTGTTGATTGAGTAAAATAGTTGTTTAGGGTTTCTCTGATCGCTGACAATTAACTGAGAAAAATAATCAGATCTAGCTGACACAATTTCAGCCTTATATTTAAATAAGCTGTCTTTCCAGGCCTGGTGATGAACAGTTCAACCTGATATGCGCCATCTACGCTCCATTTTGCGACACAAAGCCTTCATTGCACGCAGATCATCATTGTACCAAGGAGCAGAGCGTGCAAAAGAAACAGATCGTGATTTCAAAGGAGCCAGCGTGTCCAGGCCAGACAAGACAACATAATTCAGCACAGAAACATTGTCATCCAGATCATCAGACAGAGAATCACAACTTAAAAAAGAGTCAATAAAATCAGAAAAATCAGTGGGCTCAATAGATCTCCACTTGCGATAATTAATGATGCGAGAAGTGGAAGTGATCATGTCAGGTAATTCCATGTTAAAAAAGACAGCCCGGTGATCAGACAGACCTAAATCTGAGGTTGACAACTGAGACACAAATGAACCATTGGGAATCACAAGGTCTAAAGTGTGGCCTTTGTCATGTGTAGAACAGTCCACGAGTTGGTTTTGTTCAAAGCACTCCAATATGGACAAGAAGTCTTTTGTTATTGTGGAGTCTTTTATATCCATATGGATGTTGAAATCCCCCAGGAGAAGAATTCTTTCAAACCTGAGGCAGAGAAAAGACAACATATCTGATAATTCAGATAAAAAGTCTTTATTTGTCTTAGGAGGCCTGTAGACTGTAACCACTGCAGTAGAGAGGGGCGCAGAAACACTCAAGACAAGACATTCAAATGAGTCAGTTTTGGGGACAGCCACGGGACACATGTTGAACTGTTGGTTGTGCAACACAATGATGCCCCCACCTCTACCAGAGGAACGCGGGAGATCAAATAATCCATAGCCAGCAGGAGTCAATTCATTAAAAAGAAGACCATCAGATTCTTTGTGCCATGTTTCAGTTAAACAGAAAAGGTCCAGCTTGTGTTCTAAAATAATGTCAGCTAAAACAACAGCTTTGTTGTTAACAGAGCGTGCGTTAAACAGTATACTGCGTTACAAGTATACTTAGCATACTTTTTTTTACTAGGGTTTACATATTGTTCCCCTATACTTACACGTACTTACTTTATAGGTACACTATAATTATTGAATGTTACGCTGTAAATTCCTTGTAATTACACAGTACTTTACAGAAAATACTTCAGTTTTACTTCAGTGCGCTGACAGTATGATCATCCACTGAAATCAAAGACTTTTAATTGAAACTGAATGTTCCATACGGGCGTGGTTTGTGAGCGTGACACGAAAGTATGGGGAAGCTTCTTGAAACGGCATCACAAAAAAAAAAAAGAAAAGAAACAAGAAGAAGAAAAAAGCATCAAATACGCAGGAACAGACACGGCAAAAACAAAACACTTTATTATTCATACCATTGTATACAATTGGACAATTGGTGAAACACGTCTATCTATCTGTCTATCTATCTATCTGTCTATCTATCTATCTATCTATCTATCTATCTATCTATCTATCTATCTATCTATCTATCTATCTATCTATCTATCTATCTATCTATCTATCTATCTATCTATCTGTCTATCATGTGGTATTTCACGGATCATATATATATATATATATATATATATGATCCGTGAAATATCACATGTGTCGAATCTGTTGCAGTCTAACATCTGCTGGAAATCCAGGTAAACATCTGCGTGCCCGAGCATGTCCGTAATTATCTCCAGATGATTCATAACACCTGTTGATACTCCGAACAGACGAAGAATCTCCCAGAAATGACGATCCTTTGAAGGCCACGTATGTTAAAACATGAAGAAAGTGTTAATGAGAAAGGGTTATTGAAAACGAATATGTTTCTGAAGGTTTGCTCCATTTTCTCTTCAGTTTTATGCTGTTGATTTTTGTGATGCGAAATCGAAAGTATTTTCGATTCAGACATTAACAGTAGACAGATAGATGAGGCCTTTCGCGAATGTGTATATTATTATTATTATTATTGTCAAAGAACCAAAATCTGTTATTTTTAAATTTAATGTTTCAGCTCATTATAGCAATTATGATTAGTACAGTATGACTAATAATTCATGTTACTTTTACTCAATTATTTTAGGATCTTTTGAAAGTTATGAATTCAACCATCATTGTGGACTTGAAATAATGATTAAATGACAAACAATTCAGCAATTAAAGATTGTGAAAATATGATTGAAATGATATTAAACTGCAATAAAACAAATTAAGTTTAAACAGTGTAAATTTCTGTTCTCCAGTGAATTCATTTTTAGAGTCATGAGTCAGTTAAACTCATTAAACAATCTGAAATTATTAAGACCATTCAGTTATTTTACATGACAATATATTTGCATCTCACTTTCTTCTATTCATTGTTTTTGCTGTTGTGTCTAACTCATCATTCTTAATTACAGTATTTTCATGTTCTTCATCTCTGTAAAATCTTGTCATTTCCAGGTCCTGCTGAACGATTGATTGTTTTCTCAAACCAGTGCTGATCAGAGGAGCGAGGAAAGGACTCTCTCTCTAAGATGAGTCTCTCAGAGAAACACAGGTAAGACTGCGTCTGTTTCACACAGTCATTTTAAACTCTAATGGAGTTTGTTTTTCCCTGTGAACAACAAAACTCTAATCATTGTTTTATATTTCTTCATTTGCCACAGGGCTCTATAGACAGTATCACAATTAACAATTTGTTAATTACCTTCTAGACGCGACCACACTGAACTAATCCAAATACATGACTTTGACTTTTTTTTTTTAACATATTTAATCTCACCAGTAAAATAAAATGATCATTAACTATAAAACTGTAAATTGTGTGAGTGTGTGCATTTCTGTGGAGGATTAGATAAAGACACGGATGTGTTTCAGACACAGTTGAACCTCCTTTTCTAACAGGGACGTGCACAGACATTTTTGGGGGCAGGGGCTCAAGTGGAAAAAAGGGCACTTCTCATAATTATTTATTTAAAAAATAATGAACCCTTAAATATATTAAGACAACTTTGACTTCCCTTACACTCACACAGTTGTTTTATTCTCCACAGATTTCTACAAAATAATTAGTTCACACAGAGACCATGGTCTTCTTTAGTATTCACTAGGTTTATCACAAGAGAAGTCAACAGCAACTATTTTCAAGTATCTATTTAGAATAAATGACTGTAACAAGGAGAGGGACATAGTTTTACTAATAATTTGTTTATTTTGCACAAATCAATACATCGTTTTAATTTTGTTGGTGTTATTGGAATACTTCTTTCATGAAGTGGACAATTTTAAGATCGTGGTCCATTTTTGCTTCAATGTCTTTTGCTCTGTTGGAAAGAAAACTTTTAACCCGAACCCTACACATTTAGATGGAGTTTGTTTTAAGCCTACTACCCTCCGTCTGTTTGCATCAGTAGATTTCTTCTAAATTAACCAATACAAGCTAATCTGCATATTTAAACACATCAAGATTTTTTTTTCCTCAACTGTTACTAATACATTATATATTATAACAAATGCCTGCAGAGGGCGCCAAAAGCCTGCTGATTTTTGTTGTTAGACAGCACAGCACGATCAAATCCATGATCAAAGCCAACTATGATTAAAAATATATTAGTTAAATAATAATATTCGCCCACTTCTTTGTGATAGAAATGCTACAGCTACTGTAATTTCTTCAACAAGAATATGTGGACATCAAACATGCAAAGACAGAGCGAGGGTTTAAACTTTTATTGATGTATTATCCTGTGTAAGTGTAGATTTAAGAATAGCATTATGTAGCTAATGCTGTATTAGGCTTTTTATATAGTTTTAATAAACCATGCATCCTTAGAAAACTGTCTAATAATGCGGTTTATGGATGCGCATCCATGGAATGCTCCTCTTCTGGTATTGACAGCTCACCTGATATCTTTACCATGGTTCAAAACACAATGCATAGCACAATAAAATAACTGAAATTATAATATGACATAAATTTCATTAGTATCAAATCAGGTAGATGTGTTGATGGTGGTCAAACTATTAATGCAGCGTTAAATGTATAAATAACCCTTAAATAGCCAAAACCTTCAGGTTTGTGAACACAGGCTTGCCTACCTAAAAAAGAAATGCACGGGATGCATCCATCTAGGGCTTTTTTCTTTTTGTATTGTATGTATTTGTATTTATTTATTTATAGAGCACTTTCCAGGCTACTCTGTAGCTCCAAAGTTCTGTACATGGTATACAAAAATCAATAATTAAAATACAAACAGACAAACAACACAACAAAACACATGCTCAATAATAATCCTCATCAGTGATGTTAAATGCTTATATGAAAAGTTAAAACGCCAAAGAATACAGATGTAATTTTAAGCGAGTCTTATAGACCTAGTGTAGAGGACGATCTAACCTCGAAGGGAAGCATATTCCATAGTCTTGGACCAGTGACAGCAAACGCACGGTCTCCTTTTGATTTAAAACGTACTCTTGGGATCACTAATAAAAATTTATTTGAAGATCTCAACATTAAACGTGATTTGTATGGCTTAATGAGCTCCACCAAATATTCTGGCGCCATTCCATGTAATGCCTTAAAAACATACGTTAAAACTTTGAATTGGATCCTATAATACACTGGTAACCAGCCTAATGAAGACAACAGTGGAGTAACATGATCAGTCTTCTTAGCCTTCATAAGCATTCTAGCTGCTGCGTTTTGTACAAGTTGAAGACGTGCAACATGAGTCTGACAATTTCCACAATAAATAGCATTACAGTAATCTATTCGGGAGAAGATAAAAGCATGGATGACGCTTTCTAAGTCGCTAGTTGACAGAATTGATTTTAACTTAGCTATTTCCTGCAGATAGAAGAAACAATTCCGAACTACAGTTTTTATTTGACTGTCAAATTTTAGAGATGAATCAAAGATGACTCCCAGATTTTTCACTCTGTCCTGCAAATGACAAGCCCATGGACCTAGTATATCAGTTTCCGCCTTGTTCAACGCTGACCGGCCAAAAATCATAATTTCCGTTTTACGTTCATTTAACTGTACCAAATTGTCTGCCACCCAATCTTTAACTTCATCCAAACAGCTACGGAGTGTAGCACAAGAATCAGTACAGTTAGGTTTTAGAGGCAAGTAGATCTGCGTGTCATCCGCGTATAAGTGATACGAGATACCATATTTTTTGAAGATATGCTCCCATTGGGATTAATATATTAAAAACAAAATAGGGCCCAAAATGGACCCCTGGGTAACCCCACTGGTAAGATTTTCTGGATGTGATGAGAAATTACCAACCTTCACTATAAAAGTTCTTTGCTCTAAGTAAGAAGCAAACCATGAGTAAACCATACCTTGTATTCCAACAAACTGCTTTAACCGGTTCAAGAGAATCAGATGATCAATCGTATCAAACGCAGCAGAGAGATCCAAAAGTATTAAAGCAGCATGGTTCCCTGTATCACTTATGAGCAACAGATCATTCACTACCCTTAAAAGTGCTGATTCGGTACTATGTCTACGTCTAAAGCCTGATTGGAATTTATCTAAAATATTATGCTTAGTTAAATAGGTAGTTAATTGTCTAAAAACTATTTTCTCTAAAATCTTAGATAAAATAGGAAGTTTAGATATAGGACAATAGTTTTTTTTAGGTCGTAGACATCCAAATTGTCTTTTTTAGAAGCGGCTCAATAATGGCTTGCTTTAAACAGGGTGGGACAACCCCATTATAAAGACTACTATTAACAATTGATAAAATACTCGGACTGATAATATCAAGGCAGTCCTTTAATATACGTACAGGGACAGTGTCACTGGGACAGAATGAACGCTTCAAATGACGAATAAGATCATGAATTTCCATCAGTGACATAGTTTCAAACTGACTAAAACAGAATCCTGTTGTCTCCATTACACTTGATTTAGAGGCAGAAATACCAATACTGGCTCTAATCCCATTAATCTTCTCAACAAAAAACTTAGCAAATAGATTACATGTTGCTAATGAGGGAGTCAAAGTTACTTTCATTCTAGGACAAAGAAGTCTGTTGACCACAGTGAATAACTCTCGTGGGGACTCAGAGCTATTAGCAATGATATTAGCAAAATAGCTTTCTTTAAAATGCTGTACTGCTTTTTGATATTTAATCAAACTATTTCTCAAAATTTGAAGTGAAATATGCAATTTATCTTTGTTCCACTTTATTTCTGCTCTTCTACACTCTTGTCTTAAAGCTCTAGTCTGTTCATTCAGCCATGTTTGCGTATTGATTCTTTTTTCCTTCTTTTGATATGGTGCAGCGAGATCTAAAATGTTAGAACAGATAGAGTTAAATGTTGTAGTTAATTCTACTGGATCAGTAGAAGGTTGTGCAGACTCAATCCAAGGGATTGATGGAGCAGCAATATAAGCATTTAAAAATAGAGATGTCTTTGAGGGAGAAATAATGCGATAAAACTTAGCAGGCGAAGAAGGGGATTGACATATACTCGGAAGCTTTGCATTAAATACTACTGGACTGTGATCTGAAAAACTGTTTACCATGACATCAATATCACAAACAGAAACTCCTAATGATAAAACAAGATCAAGAGAATGACCCTTTTCATGAGTACTACCCTTCACACACTGAGTCAAATTAAATGAGTCCAACAATCCAAGAAACTCTTCTACTAAAGGTTTTCCCGGGCAACAAACGTGAACTTTTGGTAACACTTTACTTGAAGGGGTGTGCATAAGACTGACATGACACCTTCATAATCATGACATGACACATGTCATGAATATGAAGGAGGTTTTATGAATGTTTATGACAACTGTCATTAAGTGTCATTCGCTCAATTATGTCATTTTTAATGCAAAGATGACATTGTTTGAGATGTCCGAGTTATGACAACTTGACATAAACCAATACATCATAACCTGTCAGTGTCTTTGTCATGACAACTTGACATTATTTAGCTTTATGGGTTAACATTACATTAAACTGTCATGTGGTTGGTTTTGACATTGGCTGTCATGAGGCCATTATAATAGTGTCATGAATATGTATCTTGAGCTCAAGTACAGTGGTACAAATTGAACTTGTCATTAAAATGTCATTAAGTGACAATACTCTGACAAATAATTTTATAACAGCGTCATGACTATTTTTCATTTCATGTTTTTTTTTTTTTTTTTTTTTTTTTTAAGTTTCCTCCAACAGAAGGTCAGATAATAGCAGAGGTGTCAAGTAACGAAGTACAAATACTTCGTTACCTTACTTAAGTAGAAATTTCGGGTATCTATACTTTACTGGAGTAATTATTTTTCAGACGACTTTTTACTTCTACTCCTTACATTTTCACGCAATTATCTGTACTTTCTACTCCTTACATTTTAAAAATAGCCTCGTTACTCCTATTTCATTTCGGCTTGTTTTCATTCCGGCTTGGAAAAAAAAACTATCCAGATAAATCGTGCCATCTGGATAGAGTGAATTTGATTATGGTTGGATGAGAATAAACATATACAATTCTGACACCCTATTGGGTTGTACGCGATCCAGCGCACCTGCACGTCACAAATCACGTCAAATCACAAATCACATCACACTCCAGCTAGGACGACAGTGCTGGGGGTCGTTACTCGAAAAAAATTATTTCTTAAAAGTTATTATTTCTCTACTACTGGCTCATTTAGGCTATCAAACGGGTGCTTTCTCTTCATCCTCTGCAAATTAAGCTAGGTAGTTCGGTAGAGAGACGTTTGAATAAATTAGCGTATACACCGGTTTTTAAACTTTTTTTTTTAGCGCGACCCTTTTTATTTATGTGACCCATAGTCATATACAACCATGTAGCTAAACAAGCCAAAACGAATTAATATAAAACGAAACTGAAGGTAAACCTGCGTTGCTCTCATGGTGTTATACCTCTCTCTTTCGGTGAAGTGGAGCAGTGCTCTTGCTGAATGACACGGATTGCACTACGGACTATTGTTCCTTTTATATGTTTTTTTTTTAAACTGTATTTTATTTTTTATAACGAACAAGCTGTGATGTCACGTTTCCAGTGCTTTGTTGTGTGTGCGTGAGGCGCGGGCGCGATCAAACAGCTGTCTTTGCAGGGGACTTGCCTCATCGTCATGGCAACGGTTCGTGGCCAGGTCAGATTACGTCAGGCCCTGCGTTCCATTCGGAGGGGCTCATCCCTATGCCCTAATCCCTTCAAAGTGTTTACCCTCCGGAGTGAGAGCTTCGAAGGGATGAAGGGTGTAGAGGTCAAAAATACTCCTTTTTTGGAACGCACTTCTGCGTCATCTTAACGAGACAATCAAGGAGGATAGATTGCGCAAGTTGCGCCCTTTGTTTAACGTTAGTTTATTTTTATTTTTTTTGGTTTATCGCACCATAATGTATATTGTGTCTATGTATTTGAAACATTTGAATGGACTGATAAAGGGAGCTGTAAAGTATTTTTGTTGAAGTACAATGTCGTTTTGACCATAATAATGTACTAAATCTAACTCGTATAAATATTACAGTAGCTAGTATAGAAAAATACTATACATATATTTATAGGTAAAATCGAACTCCGAGCCTCCTGTACCCATTCTGTGAAGACAAACAACTTCACTGTGCAAAGGATCATGGGGGTCCGAAGTGTCCATCAGTTATACCTTTCGAAATCCTTCATTCCGAAGGGCCCTTTAAAGTGGCCAGTTTTGAACACTTCGGTTTGGAACGACCTTTCAATATGGCGGCCATGATTGTTTTCACTCCGAAGTGCCCTTCGGAGGGCGATATATCCCATTTGGAATGCACCGAGAGTTTGTTGCCGTTTGTTGGATGCTCAGACGACCAAACAAACGCCGATTAAACATGTTCAGTCTGGTAAAAACAGACTCCAACCAATGCCAACACCTATCCAACAAGCTCCAACAGACGAATTTGTTGGCATTTGTTGGTGCGGTGTGAACTGAAACAGCTGAAAACTTTGGCGGGTTGGCGGGTGTTAATGTCAAGCCCTGATTGTTACTAAGCCTGCCCTGGGTACAACTACCCACATTTTTCTTGTCCGCTGCCCTCACAGATTCCTGCAGTTAAGCTTGGATGTACATTTACATTCCAATAAAGGTTATTGATGACATTTTGAGGAGGTGGAGTGCACAATAGACCCCTGTGACACGGCCTAAGCTTTTGTCCTTAATGGCATTTTTTTCCATTACATTACTTTTACTTTTATACTTTAAGTACCAGTACTTTTACACTTTTACTTGAGTAAAAAGCTTGAGTTGATACTTCAACTTCTACAGAAGTATTTTTAAACCCTAGTATCTATACTTCTACTTGAGTATTGAATGTGAATACTTTTGACACCAGTGGATAATAGACAATTTCAAATTTCGTAAAAAAGATGACACTGTTATAAAATAATGGTAACACTTTATTTTAGGGTCTTTTAACTAGTTGCTTATTACTATTAGCATTCATATGGCTAAAATATTGGCTATTTATTAGTACTTATAAAGCACATATTAATGCCTTATTCTGCATGATCTTATTCTACATTCTTAATCCTACCCAATACCTAAACCTAACAATTAATATTATAATAATAATATATAATATTATAATAATATAATAAGCAGTAAATTAAGAGTTTATTGAGGGAAAAGTCATAGTTAATCGTTTATATATGTGTTCCCTATACTGAAATGTTACCAAAATAATGTAATGTAATGTTAACCCATAAAGCTAAGTAGTTTTTTTAAGTTTGATAATTAATCGGCTATGTCATGTTTATGACAGGTTATGATGTTTTGCTAATGTCAAGTTCCCTTTCAGTCGGTCACGTTCAACGTACGTCAGTAGTGACCGACGAATTGGGATATCGCTAGAGAGCCCCTATCAGCTTCGAGAGAACTAAACCAAGCCAATGGAATTGGCGTGCGATATTTGCATAATGCGCACCTCCCCTAACAAGTGGATATAAAAAGGGGGGCAGATGCAATCGCACTCTGTCTTTCGCTTCGGAGCCTACCTGGTGTCCTGCGGCTGTTTGAACTTCAAGCCTCTGAAGAAGTTTCGGCGCTTGTGTTGGTGTGACGACGCCTGCAGCGAGGTCGCGAGTTGGAGTGAGCCGGGTGGAAACATCTACTGTTTTCCCAGCGTTCCGCTGTAATTCCACTGGTTGGTCTGCGATTTGGTCTGGTTCCTCCTGTGTTTTTCTAAACACGTCGTGACGCTCCCTGTGTGTCTCGACACAAAAGAGCTGAAGTTTCCCCTTCTAAAAGAGCTTCACAGACAGACACTGCGTCTTTTTCAAGATGTCATTCTGTCTGTGCGTTTCTGGAGGCGGTCGTTTCCTATCCTCTCTGATGGCCACGATCACTTTCTCTCATGTCTGCTTAGCGTGCTGAGACTGTGTTTGTGGGTGGTCATATTTTCTTATGGAAATATGTCCACGTCGGCACGCTGTCTGGCGCTCTAGATGCACGGTCGAGACTCGGCTGCCTTTAATGAGGTGGAGTCCCCTCACTTATTCCCCGATCTAGTTATTTTTCTGAATCAGAAAAGTGCTACTGGGTGACCAGAGGATCACAGTGGGGCAATACCCGCCGAGTCATTCTCCATGGGCCCCCCACTCCTCTAGTGCATCGCAAACATGTTGTGACTATGTTCGTGGGTGGATCATGTTTAGATACATGGCCACGTCGGTGCGCAGGGTGCCGTGTGTCGTCCAGTTGGGCGGCCACGTTCACTGTCCAACATGGCTGGTAGCTTCTGCATGTGTTGCTGGTCCTCCTTAAAATAAATATGGAGGACCTAACATCTTAGTCAGGGCTCCAGCAGAGGATCAGATGTCGACTGCTACATTGGAGAGAGTATTGTTGGGCTCTGAACATGAAGATGAGGCTGAGCGTCCCACGGTTGTGGCGTGCTCATGCCGAATCGGATTCAGACTTGGCAACCATGCTTTCCCGGGCCCCTGGGGGTGTCGTGCGACACGTACTCGCCTTGCCCCGCCCCCTGGCTTAGCCCGGATGTGCATGAAAAAACTTTTTGTGTTTGTCGCCTTTTTTGGCGTTAATATGGAACGCCAAGAGGGTCATAATCTGCACTACAAGTTTTTTCTCTCTCACTACCCCTTAGGGTGGGGTGGCAGTGCTACGGGCACACCACCTCTGCCCTGCATGAGTCTTGGCCCCTGGCAAGTCTGCAGTAGGTCAAAGCACTCATTGCATGTGGGTAGTTCTGAGTCGGGGTTGAGCTACGCAGGATGCAAATCAAAGCGCAGGCCCCTGGCCAGACAATGTCCACCATGGTGGTCCAGAAACACCCCTGGCGAGTCTTGCTGGGATGTGCCGTCGTCAAAGTGTGCTTTCTCGATGCGCTCATCTCACAAACTGTCCTTGAACCCAGCCCGCTCATCCCGCAGTCACCTGACTAGCGGGAGACGGTCCTGGAGATATGGCGACCTGGAGCTGACGTAAACGGTTCTTTCTCCCCCGGAGGAGGGCCGGGTGGAGAATTGGTCTGTTCCGCCGCTGGCTCTCCGGAGTCCAGCGGTACCCACTAAGAACTGTTTTACGATCCTCTACGTCCCAAGAGTGTGGCTGGCGATGTGCAGCGCCCCGCGTTGCTACTCCCAGCCCCCTCTCACCTCACCATACGCACTGCTACCTCGCAGAGTCTGATCACACTCTGGGCCGCTACCACGCCGCCCGAGTCGGGTCCCCGTACTCTGGTTCGCTGCCCCACCCCCGGTACGTCTGTGGTGCGTTTGGTTCTGCTGGCTCGGTGTCTGGAGGCCTGGTTAGTGCCCCCAGCCCGTTCCGCTGGCTCATGCGTACTATCAGACTTGGCTATGCGATTCATTTCGCCCGGTGTCCTCCGGCGTCCAGGGGTGTCCACTTCACTTAGGTGTCGTTGGACATTGCACCTGTTCTCCGAGTGGAGATTGCTGTCCTCCTGGCGAGGGATACAATCGAGCCGGTTCCTCCAGCCGATTTGAAGTCAGGTTCAGCCCTACTTCATTGTACCCTTAAGGGCGGTGGGCTATGGCCAATCCTGGATCTGCGCGTCTTGAACCGGTACCTTCAGGCTGCCGTTTAAGGTGCTCATGCAGAAGTGCATTTTCGAGTGCGTCCGTCCCGGGGTTTGGTTTGCAGCATTCGACCTGAAGGATGCATACTTTCATGTCTCGATTCTGCGCTCGGGTCGAGCATGTCAGTACAAACTCCTACCCTTCGGGCTGGCCCTGTCGCTCCACGCCTTACACGGTTGCGGAGGTGGCCATTGTTCCCCTCAAGGAACAGGGCGTTCGCATTCTCGACTGCCTCGATGACTGGTTGTTCCTGGCCAGCTCACGAAGCAGTTGTGCGTACACAGGGAGATGGTTTAGCTCACCTCAGCCTGTTGGGTCTTTGGGTCAGCTGGGACAAGAGCAAACTCGCCCCCGGGCAGAGGATCTCTTTTCTCAGTCTCGAGCTAGACTCGGTCGCCTGGATTGTGCGCCTCTCTGAGGAGCGCATCCAGTCAGTGTTGAACTGCCTGAGTTCGCTCAAGCGCAGGATGGCGGCCCCACTGAAAGACTTCAGAGGCTCCTGGGGCATGTGGCATCTGCAGCCGCGTTTCGCCGCTCAGGTTGCTCCATATGAGGCCGCTTCAACACCGGCTCCGCGACTGGGTCCCGAGATGGCCGTGGCAGCGCAGCACGCTCAGTGTCCTCGTGACACGGAGCTGCTGCCCTACTGTCATCCGGTGGTCGGACCCTTTGTTCCTGCGGGCGGGAGTACCCCTTGGACGCTGTGGTCCACACAGATGCCTCTACCACCGGATGGGGGGCCATGTACAACGGGCATGCGGTTCGGGTCTTGGACGGGGCCTCGACTGCATTGGCATATCAATTGCCTCGAGTTGCTAGCAGTATGTCTTGCACTGGGCTGCTTCAAGGAGCTGCTGTCAGACAAGCACGTACTGGTCCGCTCGGACAAGCACGGCGGCCGTTGCGTACATCAACCATCAGGCTGGTCTACGCTCCCGTCGCATATCGCAACTCGCCTGCCATCTCTTGCTATGGAGTCAGAAGCATCTGAGGTCGCTTCAGGCCACTCATGTCCCAGGTGTGCTTAACCGTGCAGCCTACGAGCTCTTACGGCAGCCTCCACTTGCGGGCAAGTGGCGGCTCCATCCCCAGGCGGTCCAGCTGATCTGGCACTACTTCGGCGAGGCCCAGGTAGTCCTGTTGCCTCCCCAGGAACTGCCCTCGGCCAGTGGTTTTCCCTGACCGGCGAGTCGCTCGGCACGGATACCCTGGCACTCAGCTGGCCCCGGGGCCTACGCAATATGCGTTTTCCCCCAGTGAGCCTTCTCGCACAGCTCCTGTGCTAGGTCAGGGAGGATGAGGAGCAGGTCTTGTTAGTGGCTCCATATTGGTCACTCGGACCCGGGTTTCGGACCTAATGCTCCTCACGGTAACCACATGATAGCTGGTTCTTCCCGTGTACTCGCTTCCACCAGCCGGTAGACGCGTTGAACCTGTGCTCGTGTCGGCTTGCAATGCCACTCCCGCCCCCTGGGCAGGATATGTGCATCTGTTGACTCCAGTCGTGTTCCCCGTTCGGTGAACCCTGTCGAGTTCCTCCACCTCCACCTTCGGCTCGGGCATTGCGGAGTGTCTGATGCCAGACCAACATCCATCTTCGATGTTGTCTGTTGGTTGGGTTCCATATGTTGCAATCCCTCTACGTGAGTGATTCCATATGTGTATTGTCCACGGTTACTCCCTACGGTGAGCCCGTGTCTTTCCCTTAGCAGAGCTTCTGCTTTCTCCTGTCAGATGAGTCTCCCCCTACTCAGGTGGAGCCATCCCAGGGACTCATATGCGTTCTGACCTGCGGGCCAGTCCATATGTTTTCCATGTAAATTCCTTCCCCTCTGGGTAGGTAGTGGTTTCCGCAGCGTTCCTTACGGGTTCGCTTCCCCAGTGTAGTCTAGTTTACTTAGTGGGTATATCGGAACAGCAGTAGACTTCCCGGCGTAAGCTCGCCCCCTTCTCCGTCCCCTTGGTGCGACGGGCGGCTAGAGCCTGCGCTGGGCACTGGAAGGGGTTTCGTAACTGTGGCGTTTTAGTTGGGATCCCAATTCGTCGGTCACTACTGACGTACATCGAACGTGACCGACTGAAAGGGAACGTCTCGGTTACGTATGTAACCCTCGTTCCCTGAAGGAGGGAACGGAGACGTACATCCCGTCGCCACAGTTTCTGTACCCTCGCTGCAGTGCGGACACCGGTTGTCTCCTCAGCGAAAAACAGAGTGCGATTGCATCTGCCCCCCTTTTTATATCCACCTGTTAGGGGAGGTGCGCATTATGCAAATATCGCACGCCAATTCCATTGGCTTGTTTTAGTTCTCTCGAAGCTGATAGGGGCTCTCTAGCGATATCCCAATTCGTCGGTCACTACTGACGTACGTCTCCGTTCCCTCCTTCAGGGAACGATGGTTACATACGTAACCGAGACGTTGTCATGACAAAGACACTGACAGGTTATGATGTGTTGGTTTATGTCAAGTTGTCGTAACAAAGACATCTCAAACAATGTCATCTTTGCATTAAAAATGACATAATTGAGTGAATGACATTTAATGACAGTTGTCATAAACATGCATAAAACCTCCTTCATATTCATAACACGTGTCATGTCAAGATTATGAAGGTGTCATGTCAGTCTTATGCACACCCCTTCATGTAAAGTGTTACCGAACTTTTTTCGCTTCTCATTGCCAGACAGTAGTTGCATTTTCGCGGGAATAGTTGTCACAAATTTTCAGCCAGCAGCAAACTCGAGGTGAGGCGAGGTGGGGTGTGGGGCGTGAATGGCGTGTCGCGGAGTGAGGGCATCTGAACTCGAAAAAAACAAACTGATGATATAATATTTTTTTTATTTGTTTTATTCAGTAAATATTTTTGTTTGACAGGGAAGCTGTGCGCAAATAGGAATATATATTCATTTATTTAAAAAAAAAAAAAAAAAGCACCCCAGAAAAAAGGGCACTTTCTCTTGAGAAAGAAAATGGGCAGGTGCTCACGCCCCTTTTTTTTTTGTCTATGTGTGCATGTGCCTGTTTACTAAAGTGTTTTTTAGTGTCATTAGTATAAGATCAGAATCACGTGTGTCCAGCTCTGTGTGTCTGAAGAGTGATTGGTCAAAAAGTGTAGGACCAGAATTCAGTGGGGAAAAACCATCATCTAATAAAAGGTATTTTGTGTTTCTAATTTCTGATCACATACTGACTGTGTTAAAAATGTTGTATCAGTGAATACCAAGCATGAAACATTTTTAGATATAATATTTATCATGTTTTCAAGTTATCAAGTTTTCATGGCTGATTTTTTTTTTCTAGCTTTCTGTAATATTTTGCCTAGAAAATCAGTCTTTTATTGTATTTATTTGATTACAGTCTTGAATATGAGACATCAGACTCAGACATTCAGACTCATGAGAACCACAAGAATTTCAAAGACAATCTCCTGTGGATCTTCCAGGTAGGAAAACACATTTTCATAAATGTTTAATATTTATAACAAACAAATATTATTTGTTGTTGAACAAAGAAATTATCACTTAATTTTCATTTTAAGCACACTTTTTTTTTATTTTTTTTTTTTTTTTATTTGTGAAAAATAACAGCTGGTTAGCATGTTAGTGTTTTAACAGGATTTATTTTTTTCTGCTGTAATATAATTATTGAATAAATAGTGTTGACCAAATGTAGATATACAGTTTGGTTTAAATTGTGTTATTCTGTCTTTTTTCTTACTTTTGTTTGTAGGATCTTGAGAGCAAAATAATCACATTTCTGAAGAAAGAGCTGGAAAAGTTTAAGAAAATATTACAAAATGAGAACAGAGAAAACTTTGTGAAGGACTTTAATGAGAATAGATGCAGTATCAAAGCAGCAGCTCTTGATCTCACACTACATTGCCTGAGAGAGATGAAGCAAGATGAAGCTGCTGATGCTCTAGAAGGTCAGAGACTCATGACCATCTGTCAGATTGACACTTATTAATGTAAACTATCTATAAAACTATAAATTGTCTAAAACTATTTGTTTTTTGTTCCTGTGTTTAGTTGATCTGGTCTTCATTCATCAGCTAAAATGTGGCCTAAAGAAGAAGTATCAATGTGTGTTTGAAGGAATGGCGAAGCATGGTGACTCCATACTTCTGAATAACATCTACACAGATCTCTATATCACTCAGGGTGGCAGTGAACAGGTCAATACTGAACATGAGGTCAGACAGATTGAAGTTGCTTCCAGGCGTCATGAATCTCAAGAGATTCAGATTAAATGCACAAATTTGTTTGAAGCTCCTGAACGAGAGGAGGAGATCCGACTGTACTGACAAAAGGAGTCGCTGGCATCGGAAAATCAGTCTCTGCGAAAAAGTTTGTTCTGGACTGGGCTGAAGGAAAAGAAAATCAGGATATCAGCTTCATATTTCCTCTTCCATTCAGAGAGATGAACTTAAAGGAGAAAGAAAAACTAAGTTTGATGGACCTTATAACTCATTTTTTCCCAGAGACAAAAGGACTGAACCTTACAAGAAGGAATCAGTTCAAAGTCCTGTTCATCCTTGATGGATTGGACAAATGTCGCCTTCCTCTGAAGTTTGATTGTAATGAGGCGTGGAGTGATGTATCGTCACCAGCCTCTCTGGATGTTCTCCTAACGAACCTCATGAAGGGAAATCTGCTTCCTTCTGCTCTCATCTGGATCACCACCAGACCAGCAGCTGCCAGTAAGATTCCTCCTGACTGTATCGACCGGCTGACAGAGATACGAGGATTCAGTGATGCACAAAAGGAAGAGTACTTCAAAAAAAGATTCACGGATCAGAATCAAGCCAACACAATCATTGATCATGTTAAAAAATCAAAGAGTCTCTTTATCATGTGCCACATCCCAGTCTTCTGCTGGATTTCAGCCACTGTTCTCCAGAACATTCTGGAGGAGAAAAGAAATAATGATGTGAAAAACAATCAGGCTGATGAAATCTCTAAAACACTACAGGAATCAAACACTGAAGACAATCCCAAGACTCTGACACAAATGTACACACACTTTCTCCGCTTTCAGATCCAGCAGAGCCGCCGAAAGTATGATGCAGAATACGCAGCAGATGTTTCCTGGGATAAAGACACCATCCTTTCCCTGGGGAATCTGGCATTTCATCAGCTGGAGAGAAACAATGTGATCTTCTATGACACAGACCTGGAAGCCTGTGGTATTGACGTCTATAAGGCATCAGTGTACTCAGGCATGTGTACCCAGATCTTTAAGAAGGAAATAGGGATCATTCTTGGTACCATGTACTGTTTTGTTCACTTGAGCATTCAAGAGTTTATTGCAGCCCTTTATGCACATCTGTTTCTAGACATCAACAAGAAAAGTGTGTTTGTTCATGAGTCTACAGAACAGCAAAACAAAAATGAAACCATGATTGATTTTCTCAAGACTGCAGTGGATGAGGCGCTCAAGAGTGATAATGGACACCTGGACCTTTTCCTTCGCTTCCTGCTCGGTCTGTCAGTTCAGTCCAATCGACGACTCTTACGGGGTCTGTTGACACAGCAAGATGCCAATGACCAGGTCAACAAGGAAATAGTTCAGTACATCAAGCAGAAATTAGAAGATGATCCGTCTGCAGAGAGATCCATCAATCTGTTCTACTGTCTGAATGAACTGAACGACCAAACTCTGGTGAAGGAGATTCAAACCCACCTTAGAAAAGGAAGTCTCTCATCTGGTGATCTTTCACCTGCCCAGTGGTCTGCTTTGGTCTTTGTGTTGTTGACATCAGAGGAAGAGCTGGAGGAGTTTGAGCTTCAGAAATTCAAGAAATCAGACGTGTGTCTCATTAGATTATCGGCAGTCATCAAAACCCCCAGAAGAGCTCTGTAAGTCATTTAATATGTTTAATATGTTAATATGTTTTGCTCTCATCTGAAAAATGCATTTATCTACATTATTCTATAGTGATTCCCCATCATGAACATGATTTTAACCCTGTAAAGCCTGACATAAATAATAGTCTGAAAAATCTTTTTTTTTTTTTGTTTGTTTTTTATGGAGACATAAAGACAGGATTTATCAATCCTTTAAACAAAATATAAAAGAACATTTAAAATTGTTTTCATATTTGTTTTGCACATATGATACAACAGACATTTGACCCATATAGTATTATATATTTGTTCATACTCATACTTTCCTTTGCATTATTTCACATTAACTTCTAAACGATTAATTTGTCTGGTTCATCAGCCTTTCCTTAACGTTGAAAGCTCAGCAAAACAGCTGATCATAGCTCTACAGGGAGGGTTTTTATTTCTCATCTCCTTAAATATATCTAGTAATAGAGCTAATGCAGGACTTTCTTTCATTTTATGCAAATATTTATATTGATTTTCCTTATGCAACAATTACTAGCACACAGAGATACATACAACATTAATACAGATCTACATACATATTCCAGATCCTAATACATACCCACACAGACACACCACTACAACAATAATAATAATAATAATAATAATAATAATAATAAAGATTTGTTAAAATAAATAAATAACATAAATAAGTGTGGGGGCTAGTAATTATTCTATTCTACCCCTAATGAAAATTCAAAATAAGATAAAAAGGGCTGCCAACCTGCATAAATCTTTCCAGAGGAGCCTTGAATAGTATATTTAAGGTGCTCAAGTTTGAGATATGACATCACCTCTTTCACCCAGTGTTTATGAGATGGGAGCACTGCTTTTTTCCAACTGGCTAGCCAATAATGTGGAGAATGCAATGAGCTCTATTTGATTAATGTTTAGCTGCATTTCTTCTGGCACTACACCAAAGATGGAAGACAGAGGATTCGGATCAAGATCTTTCTTGCATATAAATGAAAAAGTTCTGAAAATGTCTGACCAGAATTTTGTTAATTTGGGGCATCCCCAGAGCATGTGACTCAGGTCTGCTGGTTCCAGACAATATATTTTAGCCAACTTACTCTTAGACAGATGGAGCCTATGAAGCTCCTTAAACTAAGCGGTTCTTTGAATGTTCTCATACAGGATAGACACCATACCCCTAAGAGAAGGATCTATGTTTAACAGATCATCTATCCAGCCACCATCTGGTTGGTTCAAAAGAAGGAGAGAAATGTTTTTTGACAAAACTACAGACCTGTAAATAAAAAAAATAAAAAAATTGGACTGAGGGATCTCAAAATCTGTTTTTAACTGCTGAAATGAAATAAACACGCCGTCATTTTCAAAAAGGTCCTTAATACGCTTGACTCCTTTTCTAGACCACAACTGAAATGCAGAATCTACAAGGGAGGGAGGTAACATAGGGTTCGATAGGATGGGTGCAGAGGGCAAAGCCTATTTACTATTAAAGTGAAGTCTGAACTGTGACCATATTTTAAATGATCCACGAATAATTGGGTTATTTGTTTAATAACATTTGCTTAGGGGTATCGGGGCACCAAGCAGCAAATGCAATGATATTGGGTGACATGCGTGTTGCTCCATAAGTGACCAAACTGGAGCTTCCTCACTCAGCGTATCAGAGAGCCAGAATGTCAATTTATGAAGACTAGCTGCCCAGTAATAATACAAAAAATTTGGCATTGCCAATCCACCCTCCTCCTTTTTCCTTTCCAAATATTCTTTCCGTATGCAAGGATTTTTTTAACCCAAATAATCATAGAATACAATTACTCAGATCCTTAAAAAATGATTTAGGAGTGAAGACTGGCACTGTCTGTTATAAAAATAGGAACCTTGGTAAAATTGTCATTTTAATGGAGTTTATCCTCCCAGCCAGAGATAAGAGTAGGGTTGACCATCGTACCATGTCCTTTTTAGCTTTGTCTAATGCTGGTTTAAAATTATTGTTAAATAGATCCCAATACCTGCGTGTTACACTCACACCTTAATAGGGGAATTTGTCGAGACTTACTGAAAATGGAAAAGATTGGAATGACATTTGATGTGTTCTTTCATTAATAGGGAAAAGAAGACTCTTTGTTAAATTAATTTTATATCCTGAAACACTCCTGAAATCTGAAATAATTGAAAGAGCAATCGGTATAGAGAAATTTGGATTAGACAGAAAGAGGAGGAGATCGTCCGCATAGAGCAGAAGTTTATGCATGTGTCCCTCCCTTTGTATTCCAGTCAAACCAGCCATATTCCTTAGTATAATTGTGAGGAGTTCAATAGCTACGTCAAAAAGCAGGGGGGACAGAGTGCATCCCTGCCTTGTCCCCCTAGAAAGCGAAAAGCATTTAGATATTATATTATTTGTTCGAATAAATGCTTGAGGCCTGGTATATAGAATTTTGATCCATGAACAGAACATGGGACCGAAGCCAAACCTTCTAAGTGTTGTAAACAAATAATCATATTCAATTCTATCAAACGCCTTATGAGCATCTAAGGATATTAGGATCTCTGGAATAGTATTTTCCTTGGGTGAGTAGATCACATTAAATAAGTGATGGAGATTACTAAATAACTGTCTGCCAACAATAAAGCCAGTCTGATCAGGATGAATTATCTTACTCATGACTGGCTCTATTCTGGTTGCCAGCGCCTTGGTCAGGATCTTATTGTCACAGCAAAGTAAACTGATCGGGCAGTAAGATTCACATTTAAGTGGGTCTTTATCTTTTTTAAGAAGGACCGATACAGTTGCCTGTGTCATGGTCGGGGGAAGAAACTTTGAATCAAGGACCTCCTCGAATATTTTACTCAGTAGAGGCATTAATTTGGATGAACATTTCTTATAAAACTTGGCCGGGTAGCCATCAGGGCCTGCATTTTCCAGATTTTAGTTTCTTAATTGCACTGTCAATCTCAAGAATTGTTTTATTGCCTTCCAGAGCGGATTTGTCAGATTTATCAATGGATGGCAACTCTAAGGTGTTGTAAAACTCTTCTATTCGCTCAGTGTCATTCACCTTAGAAGTATATAGTGCCTCATAGAAAGATTTAAACTGATACCCTGCTGGTCTGTAATAATGTTGTTCTCACTGTCTTCAATTGCCGGAATAAAACCTGCTGCTGCAGATTGTCTCAATTGATAACACAAAAACCTGCCAGCCTGCTTACCATGTTCATAATAAATCTGATGTGATTTCAAGTAAAGATCTTCTGCATGCTCACTAGTCAGAGAATCAAATTCGGATTGTAACAGGAGTCTCTCCTTATGCAGGTCATCAGAAGACAATGTTGAATGTGACTGATCAATTGCATTTATTTTATTTATTATTTCTGTAATCCGCTTTGATTTGTTTTTTTTTTTTTTTTTTTTTTTTTGCACTAGCTTGATATGAGATAATTTGTCCCCTCACAAATGCTTTCAAAGTATCCCATAAAATACTATAACTTATCTCCAGGGATTCATTTGTCTTGAGAAAGAAGTCAATTTGAGCATCTATAAATTAAACAAAATAGTCATCTGCCAAAAGGCTTGAGTTTAAGCGCCATATACACTGGGGGATTACATTACCTGGGAAACGAAGCTTTAGTAATACTGGACTATGATCTAAAAATAACTATGCTGTCATACTCTACTTGTGTCATTAGGGGGAGTAGTTTCCTGTCCAACAGAAAATAATCAATCCTGGAATATGTTTTATGTACCGGTAAATAGAAAGAAAACGATGAAGTTTCGATGATGGATACTTAAATCTCCAGGGGTCACTTACACCATATGTCTGGAGAAATGAATTGATGCATTGCGCTGATTTACTTTCTGCAATAATCGTGGAACTAGAGCAATCCAGAGCTGGGTTTAAGACACAGTTCAGATCTCGTCCTGAAATTAAATTATATGTGTCAAGACTGGGTAAAAGTGAAACAAGTTTTTTTTCAGTTGAGACGCATTGTTGCTATGATACGGAATATCTGCGGCACTGTTACTTGTAACCGATTTCGCAGGTAATTTGTTTCAGACTAAAAATGTTGACAAAATGTAGAGTACTTGCTATGTATGTTCGGAGAACAGCAATATTAATTTCTCATCCATTTTGTTCCGTTCTCTGCTTGTTGATGTCGTTGTACAGCAAGAATGTTGTGACGGTTGGTGTTGTATTTGTCCTGCCCCTCCTCCACTCTGATTGGACGGCTGGCTAAAAAGTGACAGTCACAGTCATTTAGTTTTAAAAATCTGACCCCGGTGACAGTTTCCTTTGTTTTTAAAAAGTGTTCCCTTCATCTCAGGGGCATGAGACTCTGTGACTTTTCTTAAATAATCTATCTAAACATGCACAAAAAATCTGGGCTTGATTTGGTTGTTCTAAAGGTGTGTAAAAAAAAAATCACCATTTAGGTCCTTCAAGGTCAGATTGACCCAACATTGAAAATGAATGGGAAAATTAAAAAAATTACTTTTTTTTTTTTTTTTTCCATTTCATTTGTCAAAATAAATAAATCCAGTATAAATCTGAAATGTTCTACATTTCAATAAAGGTCTGGTCCTTGACCATAAACACAAAGCCAAACGAACGTTCTGTCTCAAACACACACATACACACAAACACACATACACACGTGTGACTGCAACAGAGAACATTTTTATAGAAATTGGTAAATAAAATCAACAAAACTGGCCTAAATCTGAAAAATTCTGTCTGGGCCTTGACCATAAACACAAAGTCGAACGCACTTTCTATCTCATACACACACACATAAACACAAACACACATGTGTGTGTAACTGCAACAGAGGGCATTTCTGTAGAAATTGGCAAATAAAATCAATAAAACTGGCATAAATCTGAATATTTTCTACATTTCCATAAAGGTCTGGTCCTAGACCATAAATACAAAGTGGAACGAACATTCTATCTTATACACTCACACATACACACACATAAACACAAACACACACAGTCCCTATTGCCCTCTATTGGAATTATGTGGTCATTGCACTTTTTTATTTCTTTAACTATAATTCCTAAAGTTTTTTCACAAACCTGTAGATGGTAGTATTCTATCCCTAACACATAGAGCAATGTCCAAATACAATTTAGATTTAATTAAGTTCATCATTAAAGTAATTTCAAAATCAAATTTTCATAAGCCAATTTTTGGCATTGCTAAGAAATCGTGCAGTAAATAGATAAAAAAAAAAAACTACAAAATATCCACAAAAAACAGCATAAATGCATAGTTGAGAAGTAAATAAAGATATATAGTTTATAATATAAAAAATGTCCTTATGCAATCGCTCTGTAAAAGTTTGGACTAAAAAGGACTAAAACGTCGGTACAATTAAGATGCGCTTAAGGGTTAATGATATTTCACCCATTGGCCACCCTGCTGCTCTCTAAGATATTGCCATTGGCCATCAGTTGACCACTATGAACAATCAAGAAAACTTAAATTGCTTTAATCCAGTAAATGTTAATCTTGACATATTAATAACAAATACAATTTCTTAGGTTCTTAGATTTAAGTAAACTTTACTTAAATCATTAAAGATTTAAAAGCAAAAAGGCGTGTACAACAGCATGGAGGTATTTTTGTATTTATAGTGAAAGGCCTTTAACTTACTATAAAAGTGTGAACTCTCTCATCTAGTAATGTCAGTGCACTCAAGTCAATAATACTGCTGAATATTAAGTGTCCCCAACAAAGCAAGCCAAAGGCAACAGTGGCAAGAACCCAAACTCCATCAGATGACAGAAATAGAGGAGAAATCCTTGGGAGAAACCAGGCTCAGCTATAAAGCTTTAAAAAGCTATAAATCTTAACACATTTGTTTTCTTCAAACATGCTTCATTCTATCTAGGACATTTGTCACTGAATAAAAAATACTAAAGAACAGGAAATAGTAGTTTTAGGAAATGAGTAATGTTAGTTTAGCTCAGCGTCTTTACTGCATTTATGCTGTTTATGTAAAAAAAAAAAAAAAATTTGTATATAGTATAATTTATATATAATTTATTTCTCTTGTAAATGACTGTAATTTAACAGACAAAAGCTGTTCAGCTCTGGCTGCAGTTCTTGGATCAGATACCAATCTGAAAGAGCTGAACATGAACAATAATAATCTCCAGGATTCAGGAGTGAAGCGGCTCTGCGCTGGACTGAAGAATTTAAACTGTAAATTGGAGATACTGAGGTGAGTTGAGCCACAGGTGTCACATGACGAGAGTGAGGTGCAATGACTGACAGGATGTTGTCATTTCTGTTCTAGACTCTCTAACTGCAGTGTAACAGAAGAAGGTTATAAAGCTCTAGCTTCAGCTCTGAGATCAAACCCTTCACACCTGATAGAGCTGGATCTCACAGGAAATGATCCTGGACAATCAGGAGTGAAGGAGATCAGTGATTTACTACAGGATCCAAACTGTCAACTGAAGACACTGAGGTGAGACGGAATGAAATAATGAACATAATTAACAA
The DNA here is from genome assembly GCF_024489055.1 of Chanodichthys erythropterus. Lineage (NCBI taxonomy): Eukaryota > Metazoa > Chordata > Actinopteri > Cypriniformes > Xenocyprididae > Chanodichthys > Chanodichthys erythropterus. The sequence goes on from NC_090236.1 coordinate 39,607,225, forward strand.
AATATGCAAGTTAACAAAATATGCAGGCTAAATATTGATAACAAATATAGAATTTTAGTCATACAATAAGTTGGACAATTTGTTGCATCAAAATGAAAAGTACTGGATGAAGCTAAACATGTGATCATTATAGATCTGAGTCATTGTCTTTTCTCTTTCTGTCTTCAGTCTGAGTGAATGCAGAATTAAAGAGAAACAGTGTGTCATCCTGACTTCAGTTCTGAAATCAAACCCGTCACACCTGAGAGAGCTGAACCTTAGTGAGAATATAATAGGAAACACAGGAGTGAATCACTTATGTGACGTACTGAAGGATTTACACTGTAAACTGGAGAGATTGAGGTCAGTAACATTCTTCACATACAAGAATCAAAATGCTTAAAATCACTTCAACAATTGTAACGAACTTAATGAATTAGCTCAAATTATGGGTGAAATATATATAATTAAATCATAAAGCGTTATTATGATATTATAATATAAATCAAACAAAAAGGGAATTATGCATATGTTAATTACAACGGACTATAATTAACTATATATAAATAAAAATATATAGTTTAGAATTAGTTCTAGTTTATTAGATCGTTAAATTAGACTGGTGCAGTTTTGCCCAGCAAGTCCGATTTTCCTTATTAATTCTTAAAAAAAATATTCTTCTGGCCACAAGGAATAATTTTCTATTCTAGCACTAAAGTACAAAGCATATAGTTAGCAAAATCGGAAACATAAATGGGACTGGGTTTTTTTGTGGCAAAAATCAAAACTGACTCTCACTGCATAAGAGACAAACACGTCCAATTGTCTTTCAAAAAATGTATTTCTTGCAAGAAAGGTCAGACAGTCATACAGACACACAAGTAGCTGCAGAGTGTGAGACAAAGAATGAAAGCTTCCCCTCACTTTTATATCTCTAACCGCCGAGGCTGAAGCCTCTGCCCTTTTACCATATTAGGAACATGATTACCTCTTCAGTGTTTTTCCACCTGTCACCCAATGAATGCATACTTAAGCACTTCTGAGAAAAACAAAATCATTTAACCATAAGCATATAAGTAAAATCATATGGAAATTATACAGAAACTCAAAATTTCCTCCACAGTTTTCTTAATGAGCATCAACAGAGACAATATATCATGAATCTAATGGATTTAATATATGAAACTTACAAATATACAGCTAAATATAACAAGAAGGTATACTTGGAATAAAACAAAAGTAAATCAGGAAAAACAGAGGTGATCAAAGAAATGGCAAATTACAGACAGTTAAAACCTTTGAGAACCAACACGGAATCACTTCAGAAAATGTAAGCTTAAGCGCAGTGGAAGAAATGGTTCTATACTTGCATATAGGTAATTTTAAGTGCTGTTGTTCATACGCCGTTCGGCAGGAGTTTCAGTGTGTCCGAGCTGGAGCAATTGGTCCTTTTTCGAGGAAGGGTCTTCAGCTGGATTTTCAAATAAGGTTTAACTTAAGAGTAAGTTGGCCAGAAAATAAGAAAGAAAGAGTCTGTCTCGTAGGTAATGAAGAGTGAGACGACAAGAGAAGACGAACTGATGAAGAAGGCACAGAGAAGACATTAGCACTGAGGCGCTCACGTTGGTTTTATATAGAAAAACATAACTACACTACTTTGAGTTTGGACTGGCCAATAGCCAGCGGAAATTCTGAAGCGGGAAAAAGCTTCTTTGTCTTGTTTTATGGCCTAATTAGCATAGTTATGGAGGTATCCGAATTGGGAAGTTTTCCTCCAAAAGACTTTAAAACTGGAATAAAACATTTTACAGTAACTTAACAAACAAAGTTGGGTCAGACAATTGGAGAGGAACATTTTGAATCCAAGAAGTCTATGTTTGGAAAACATTAAAGCCGAGATACACTTTTTCCACTTGAATATAAAGTTTTAGGGTAAAACTAACACAATTACAGGTTACATGGATACACTTTTGGGAGTACATTGGATACATTTCTGAAATTTAACTTATGAGTTAAAGAGAATCCTTCTATGTTTCTGTTGCGTGTGTGTGTTGTGTTGTCTGGGGGCCATTTGGTCTCTCTGGCCCAACAGGAGGTAAATCTAGTTAAAACCTTTGAAGCTCCTATGAGGTTACTAGAGTGTTAGTGGTTACTCGCTCTGGTGTAATAAAATGTGACAAAAGGGAATATTGTGCCAGACCCATCGGTGACATGTCAATGAGTTACAAGAAGAGGGTCAAACGTCAAAAGGAATCACAAAATTTAGAGTAGACTCAATCATTGTGATTCACTCCAGATGCTACACAGTTTAAACTAAAACACTTTATACTCAATATCTCACAATGAGTCTGAGTTCACATTATATTTGTGAAAACAGTTTCATCTCAGTATTTTGAGATCTGTTGAAATAAATATGAAGATATCTTCCTCTGTTTTATTTGCTTATAAAGATGACGTGACTTTAGGGAATAAGTAGTTTTCTTCCATCTTATATTCTACTCTCTTTTTTCTAATATAGGTTAAGATACTGTGATCTGACAGATGAAGGTTGTTCTGCTCTGACTTCAGCTCTGAAATCAAACCCATCACACTTGAGAGATCTGGATCTGAGCTGGAATGAACTAGGAGACTCTGGAGTGAAAAACCTCAGTGATCTACTGATGAACCCACAATTCAAGCTGGAGAAAATAGAGTTAGTATCATTATACTGTATTTACCGTTTAGTTTATTATACGACAACAGGGCACAAGTCACATCATTTGTAGCGCTGCATCTCCATCTGAAGAAAGATTCAGAAATGGTATCAGTTAATGGGTTTGTATGTGTCATGAATGGCTGGTGTAATGAAGCTCATGATGATGGAGAATACAATAACACTATCTTTAATCACAAATCTAACATGTAAGAGAGATAAAACACAACCACTTCAACATAAACAACAGAACAATGAACAGACAGAACTAAGAGTTTAAATTTTTATTTTAACCAAGGCTCCGGGACGTGTGAAGATTCGCCTGTCAATTGCGTCATACCTGCATTATCCTCGGTTGTATTTTGTAGAAACCATGGAAACAGCAAAGACGCTTTAATATATTACACGTTTTTATAGACAAGGGAAAAACTGTTTTGATATATTGATAGACGGAAAACTAATTGTTGTTATATAGCTCAACACCTTCTTGATTTTTTGCGAGTACCATGCTTTACCATGCTTCAGGGAAAAAACTATTTTGTCAAATAGCTAACATAGCATAATCAGATGCAGCTTTATTTTTAGTAACAGTAATACAGAATTTTCTCCATCATACAAAATGAATCTCTCCAGCGGCCTTGTTCAACTCCCACAACACTCGCTCCTGCTCTGCTTCATACTACAGTAACATTAATAATTAGGGGTGTGACGAGACAGGTATCTCACGAGACGAGACGAGACTCGAGATTGAGTTCACGAGACGAGACAAGATTTTTACACACTATTTTTAAGAAATCCTCGATGGTGAAATACATGACTAGAAAAAATATTCTGCACGTGTATTTGAAATGTTTTAACTAATCATCTTGTAATGAATGTCATTTCAGTTCTACTTTCTGAGTATGAATTATCATATGCAGTAAAAGACAACAATACTCAAGCACTGTAAAAGGTTTTGTCACTAACTTTTTTGTCACTAACACTCAACTGACTGACTTCTCTTCTGTATGATTTCAGTCTCCTCAGATCTTACTGTACATGATTTATGAGCTTCTACAACTTTTGACCTCCTAACTGAACTCCTTTCCACAAACTGATCATAGAAATAAAAACAGTATAAGTAAAAATGGTAACACTATACAATTAGGTCTCATTTATTAACATTAATGTATTAACCAACTTCAACTAACAATGAGCAATATATGTGCTATAGTATTTATTAATCTTTGTTTATGTTAGTTAATAAAAATAGTCATTTATTGTTAGTTCATGATAGTTCACAGTGCATTAACTAATGTTAACAAATGAAACCTTACTGTTTGTGCTTATTAGGATTAAGAGAAAACTGTTATTCATCTTTTATGGTAGCCTAACACTTTACAATAAGTGCAACCATAATCACACTCTCTCAATATTCAAATAAGACCAAATTTTTCTCTGATACAGAGCTAAGAGATGGTTACAACTACACTGCCCAGCCTAAAATAGCTTTCATATTGAGAGATATTTGCATTTATCAGGGAGCCGCTTTCAAAATGCGGGTATTGAAATCGCGTTTGAATGCGCGATCGCGCGTAACTGTAAATATGGAGCGGCGGCGACCGTTATCCAACTTAATGTTTTTTATTTAAATACAAAGCAAAATGACAGTGGAGGCGTAATGTAAATGAAGCGGTGGCATATTCTTTCCTAATCACTCTAACACTCTGTCATGGCAACATCACGAGACTACTTTTCGCCTCGACGAGAAATCTCGTCACATATTAGTCATCACACCCCTATTAATAATCACATCCATGAACACGATTTCTTCCTGAGTCCTATCCCAATTCTTTTGCACCGTCTGTTGAAATGGAGACCACATGTCCCAAGATTCTGCTCTCAAACTTGGCTTCATCAAGCTACGCCTTTGTTTTGAATGGGCTTCTAGCGACCTCTAGTGGACAAAATTATTACATACTGCACCTTTAATTTTTTGGTTGTTTGTATATTGATCCTATATATTAATCTAGAGTGATAAATTCAGTTATTTTTGGGAGTGAGGATGGATCCAGACTTAGAATGTAACTAGTATCCTCAAATGCTCCTGTCTTGATTTGTTTGTTTATATCATTAAGTTTCCATGTTTTTACAGGTTTATTAGTGACTGTATGACATTTATTCATGATTCATTTAACTCACACATGAACTGAACATGGATTTGAGTCATTTTCTCATTCTGTCTTCAGTCTGTGTAGATGCAGTATTACAGAGAAACAGTGTGTCATCCTGACTTCAGCTCTGAAATCAAACCCATCACACCTGAGAGATCTGGACCTGAGCAGGAATGAACTAGGAAACTCCGGAGTGAAAAACCTCAGTGATCTACTGATGAACCCACAATTCAAACTGGAGAAAGTAGAGTTAGTATCATTATTCTGTACAGCAGTTACAGAGTGATTGAAGTTTATTTATTTTAAGACAACAGGACTTATGTTTCATTCTTTATAGCAGTGCACTTTCTGGATTTTCTTATCGGTCACATTTTTTGGTGAATCTAGTTAAATAGATATGCAGAAATCTGCCTTTTCAACAGGGAATAAAGAATAGAGACATCAAATAAATAGTTAAAAATTAAAGAGAAGAAACAGTATCTTCAGCACACAGAACTAGTGTAACTGGGTTTCAAAACAGACTATTGGAAACTAAATACTGCTGAAGCTCTTCAATAAGATGATCATCATAGATGTGAACTATTGTTATTTCTCTGTCTTCAGTCTGAGTGGATCCAGTATTACAGAGAAACAGTGTGTCATCCTGACTTCAGCTCTGAAATCAAACCTGTCACACCTGAGAGAGCTGAACCTGTGGGGGAATAAACTAGGAGACTCTGGAGTGAAAAACCTCAGTGATCTACTGATGAACCCTCAATTCAAGCTGAAGAAACTGGAGTGAGTATTATTATACTGTACAGCAGTTACAGTGTGATTAAGTTTATTTATTTTAAGACAGCAGAGCTTATGTTTGACTCTTTATAGCAGTGCACTTTCTGGATTTTCTTTTTGGTCACATTTTTTGGAACTAAAACAGATGATTGGAAACTAAATGCTGCTGAAGCTCTTCAATAAGATGAACATCATAGTAGTGAACTATTGTTATTTCTCTGTCTTCAGTCTGTTCAGATGCAGTATTACAGAGAAACAGTGTGTCATTCTGACTTCAGCTCTGAAATCAAACCCGTCACACCTGAGAGAGCTGGACCTCAGTGTGAATAAACTAGGAAACACAGGAGTGAAGCACTTATGTGATGTACTGAAGGATTCACACTGTAAACTGGAGAGATTGAGGTCAGTAACATTTTTCACATACAAGAATCAAAATTCCTAAAACACTTTATACTCAGTTTATATACATTATACTCACTTTATACTTTATACTCGAAGTCTGGACTTTAATTGGGCCATTCTCAAATTTTTTCATTTCTGTTCCAGACTCTCTAACTGCAGTGTAACAGAAGAAGGTTATAAAGCTCTGGCTTCAGCTCTGAGATCAAACCCTTCACACCTGATAGAGCTGGATCTCACAGGAAATTATCCTGGACAATCAGGAGTGAAGGAGCTCAGTGATTTACTACAGGATCCAAACTGTCAACTGAAAACACTGAGGTGAGATGGGATGAAATAATTAACAAAATTACTTATATGCAGGCTAAATATTCATAACAAATATAATATTGTAGTTATACATTATGCTAGACAATTTGTTGCATCAAAATGATCAAGATCAGATCAGATCCTGCAGGTTCTGACATGATGATAACCGTCAACACAGTTTAGTTGTGGTACAAGCTACAGGTCAAATAGACATTATGGGTCAGTATATGTGCTATTCTGGAGTATGGTATACCTTGATAATTAACATGCACAATTTTGGTTTTGTGCACACGTCTCAGTAAAAATTCTAGATAATCTTCTAGATAAAACACAATTGTTTTCCATCAAGTCCAGATTCACTGTATCTCTGCAGCAGGTCTATGAGTCTCCAGATGTCCAAAAACATGCAGTTTCACAAGCCAGTTTTCTTTGCTGATGTTTCTCAGTCCTGCTTAAAGCCAGAAAGATCTTGAGGCCTTAATTTCACACTCTGTATTCATACTGAAAATCATGATCTAGTGAGCTTTTGCTCTTCTGATCTGGGACGTTTCTGTTCTTATGAGTTTGCTTTAGGACTGAGTGTCACTCTAGTTTCTTTTCAAATACTCTATTGGACTTTGTTTTCAAGTATTTATATATTTATTTGTGTATTTAAATGTTCAAAGAAAAGTGTTACAACTAAATAACTAATTAGAACTTGTCTTTACAACAATAATAAATGTTTTTTTTTATCTTATCAGTCATGTTTATAATGCAACAGACATTTAAGAACTGAATTGACTCTTCTGCAGGTTTTTGAGTGCTGCTGCAGATGAAGCCTGTCAGTATGAGAAGAGAGTTGTGGGTAAAAACCCGTTACTCTAGAGAGAGCTGAATCTGAGTGAACATGAACGTCTCGGTTACATAGGTAACCCTCGTTCCCTGAAGGAGGGAACGGAGACGTACGTCGGACAGACCGACGAATAGGAATCTCGCTAGAGAGGCCAATCTACTTCGAGTGTAACTATACGAGCCAATGCACATTGGCATGCAATCATATGCATCAGCTGCTTACCTCGCAGCGCGGGTATATAATGAGCAGCAGGTGCGTTGCATCTTCAGGTTTTCGCTGAGGAGCCGAACCGAGCAGGCGGCAGCATCAGCAGGACAACGGCTATGGCGACGGGACGTACGTCTCCGTTCCCTCCTTCAGGGAACGAGGGTTACCTATGTAACCGAGACGTTCCCATTCAGTCGGTCACGTTCGACGTACGTCGGACAGACCGACGAATAGGAATCCCTACCAAAGCGCCACAGGAGCTGCCCTCTTCCAGCGCTCTGTCGTGAGCCACCTGAACCCCCTTGCCTAAGGACGGTGGGACCAGGCTCACGCAGAGAGGGTCGATCACTGTTGTTCCCAAAACCCACTCAGTGCGACAATTGGATAACGCTGGGAAGCGTAGCCTTACATGCGATAAGGAACGCTGCGGAAGCCATATCCTTCCCCGAAGGAGTTATATGGATAAGTACATATGGACTAACCTTGTAGGCTGTACAACATATGGAAGAACTGGGGTGACTCCACTCGATGAGAGATGGGTTCTCCCAGAGGGAAAGACACGGGCTTCGTTTAGGAGCAGCCGTGGAAAAAGCCATATGGGATCCCCGTAGGGTCACACATATGGAACCCAGCCTAAATCCGGTTCTCAAGGATACAACAGAGTATAGGCCTGGCGCCAGACGCTCCGCCACGTCGGCTGCCGAAGGGTAACCGGAGGACTCAACAGGGTCTGCCCGTAGGGACTCCCTGGAGAATAGAATGCGCATGTAGCGCAGCAAGCCGACACTAAGCCGGGGCCTCTCCGTGCCTCTGACCTGAGGCGAGAACACGGGAGGAGACCGGCTCGACACGAAGGCTATAGTATCTAGCGAACGTGTTAGGTGTCGCCCAGCCCGCAGCTCTACAAATGTCTGTTAGCGAGGCGCCACGAGCCAGCGCCCAGGAGGATGCCACACCTCTCGTGGAGTGGGCATGCAACCTGAGCGGGCAGGGCACGCCCTGAGCTTGGTAAGCCAGGGCGATGGCATCCACTATCCAGTGGGCCATCCTCTGCTTGGAGACAGCCTTCCCCTTCTGCTGGCCTCCGTAACAGACAAAGAGCTGGTCTGAGGTCCTGAAGCTTCGAGTTCTGTCTAAGTACAGTCGCAAGGCGCGAACTGGACAGAGCAAAGCCAGGGCTGGGTCTGCCTCCTCCGAGGGCAGCGCTTGCAGGCTCACTACCTGGTCCCTGAAGGGAGTGGTAGGAACCTTGGGCACGTAGCCAGGCCGGGGTCTCAGTACCACGTGGCTGTCACCCGGCCCGAACTCTAGGCACGATTCGTCGACCGAAAATGACTGCAGGTCCCCTACCCTCTTGATGGAGGCCAATGCCACCAGCAGCAAAGTCTTCATAGAGAGAATCTTTAAGTCTGCTGACAGCAAAGGCTTAAAGGGAGCAATCTGGAGTGCTCTGAGTACCAGAGTAAGGTCCCAAGAGGGTATGGAGGGGGGACGAGGAGGATTTAACCGTCTCGCCCCCCTAAGGAACCTGATGACCAGGTCGTGCTGACCAACAGATTTGCCATCTATGTGGTCGTGGTAAGCGGATATGGCAGCAGTATGGACTTTGAGGGTGGAGGGGGACAGCCTACGCTCCAACCCTTGCTGCAAGAAGGAAAGCACGACTCCGATCGAGCATGTGCACGTGCCGAAGTGATGGTGTTAAGTACCTCAGGGGGTACAGTGGGGCAAAAAAGTATTTAGTCAGCCACCATTTGTGCAAGTTCTCCCACTTAAAAAGATGAGAGAGGCCTGTAATTTTCATCATGGGTACATTTCAACTATGAGAGACAAAATGAGAAAAAAAAAATCCAGAAAATCACATTGTCTGATTTTTAAAGAATTTATTTGTAAATTATGGTGGAAAAGAAGTATTTGGTCAATAACAAAAGTTCATCTCAATACTTTGTTATATACCCTTTGTTGGCAATGACAGAGGTCAAACGTTTTCTGTAAGTCTCCACAAGGTTTTTACACACTGTTGCTGGTAGTTTGGCCCATTCCTCCATGCAGATCTCCTCTAGAGCAGTGATGTTTTGGGGCTGTCACTGGGCAACACGGATTTTCAACTCCCTCCAAAGATTTTCTATGGGGTTGAGATCTGGAGACTGGCTAGGCCACTCCAGGACCTGGAAATGCTTCTTACGAAGCCACTCCTTCGTTGCCCGGGCGGTGTGTTTGGGATCATTGTCGTGCTGAAAGACCCAGCCACGTTTCATCTTCAATGCCCTTGCTGATGGAAGGAGGTTTTCACTCAAAATCTCACGATACATGGCCCCATTCATTCTTTCCTTTACACGGATCAGTCGTCCTGGTCCCTTTGCAGAAAAACAGCCCCAAAGCATGATGTTTCCACCCCCATGCTTCACAGTAGGTATAGTGTTCTTTGGATGCAACTCAGCATTCTTTCTCCTCCAAACACGACAAGTTGAGTTTTTACCAAAAAGTTCTATTTTGGTTTCATCTGACCATAAGACATTCTCCCAATCCTCTTCTGGATCATCCAAATGCTCTCTAGCAAACTTCAGACGGGCCCGGACATGTACTGGCACTGCAGGATTTGAGTCCCTGGCGGCGTAGTGTGTTACTGATGGTAGCCTTTGTTACTTTGGTCCCAGCTCTCTGCAGGTCATTCACTAGGTCCCCCCGTGTGGTTCTGGGATTTTTGCTCACTGTTCTTGTGATCATTTTGACCCCACAGGGTGAGATCTTGCGTGGAGCCCCAGATCGAGGGAGATTATCAGTGGTCTTGTAGGTCTTCCATTTTCGAATAATTGCTCCCACAGTTGATTTCTTCACACCAAGCTGCTTACCTATTGCAGATTCAGTCTTCCCAGCCTGGTGCAGGTCTACAATTTTGTTTCTGGTGTCCTTTGAGAGCTCTTTGGTCTTGGCCATAGTGGAGTTTGGAGTCTGACTGTTTGAGGTTGTGGACAGGTGTCTTTTGTACTGATAACGAGTTAAAACAGGTGCCATTAATACAGGTAACGAGTGGAGGACAGAGGAGCCTCTTAAAGAAGAAGTTACAGGTCTGTAAGAGCCAGAAATCTTGCTTTTTTGTAGGTGACCAAATACTTATTTTCCACCATAATTTGCAAATAAATTCTTTAAAAATCAGACAATGTGATTTTCTGGATTTTTTTTTTCTCATTTTGTCTCTCATAGTTGAAATGTACCTATGATGAAAATTACAGGCCTCTCTCATCTTTTTAAGTGGGAGAACTTGCACAATTGGTGGCTGACTAAATACTTTTTTGCCCCACTGTAAGTCACCTAGAACCTCTGCGTCCCGTCCAGGGACCAGACATGGAGTTTCCAGAGGTCTGGACGCGGGTGCCAAAGAGTGCCCTGTCTCTGAGAGAGGAGGTCCTTCCTCAGAGGGATGGGCCAGGGAGGGGCTGTCGCGAGGAGTGAGAGTTCTGGGAACCAGGTCCGGTTGGGCCAGTAAGGCGCAACTAACAAGACCTGCTCCTCGTCCTCCCTGACTTTGCACAGGGTCTGTGCAAGTAGGCTCACAGGGGGAAACGCATATTTGCGCAGGCCCCGGGGCCAGCTGTGAGCCAGTGCATCTGTCCCGAGTGTTCCCTCGGTCAGAGAGTAAAACAACTGGCAGTGGGAGGTTTCTGGTGAGGCAAACAGGTCTACCTGAGCCTCTCCGAACTCTCTCCAGATCAGCTGAACCACCTGGGGGTGGAGTCACCACTCTCCGGGCAGCGCAGCTCGTGATAGCTCGTCGGCCACACGGTTGAGCACACCGGGGACATGAATGGCGCGAAGCGACCTCAGATGCTTCCGACTCCACAGGAGGAGATGGCGGGCGAGTTGCGACATGCGACGGGAGCGTGGACCACCTTGGCGGTTGATGTATGCAACGGTCGCAGTGTTGTCCGTACGGACCAGTACATGCTTGTCGCGAAGCAGGCCTTTGAGGCGGCTCAGCGCAAAGCGTACTGCCAGCAACTCGAGGCAATTGATGTGCCAATGCAGATGGGGTCCCGTCCAAACCCCTGACACTGCATGCCCGTTGTACGTGGCACCCCAGCCGGTGGCAGAAGCATCTGTGAACACCACAGCATGCCAGGACACCTGTTCTAGGGGCACTCCTGCCCGAAGAAACAAGGGGTCCGACCACGGGCTGAAGGTACGGCGGCACTCCTGAGTGATTGGCACCCGGAACGTGCCGCGTTGCCACGCCCATCTTGGGACTCGGCCGTGAAGCCAGTGCTGAAGCGGTCTCATATGAAGCAGACCGAGTGGTGTTACAGCCGCTGCAGCTGCCATATGCCCCAGGAGCCTCTGAAAAAACTTCAGTGGGACCGCTGTCCTGCCATTGAACGTATTCAGGCAGTTCAACACCGACCGAGCACGTTCCTCTGTGAGGCGTGCTACCCGTTCGACCGAATCCAACTCCATATCGAGAAAAGAGATCCTCTGCACTGGGGCGAGTTTGCTCTTCTCCCAGTTGACCTGAAGCCCCAAATGGCTGAGGTGCCTGAGCACTAAGTCCCTGTGTTCGCACAACTGATCCCGAGACTGTGCTAGAATGAGCCAGTCGTCCAGGTAGTTGAGAATGCGAACACCCTGTTCTCTCATGGGAACAAGGGCTCCCTCCACGACTTTCGTGAAGACGCGGGGAGACAGGGCCAGCCCGAAGGGTAAGACTCTGTACTGATATGCTCGACCTTCGAACGCGAATCTCAGGAATGGCCTGTGTCGCGGAAGAATCGAAACATGAAAGTACGCGTCCTTCAGGTCGATCGCTGCAAACCAATCTTGGGGACGGATGCACTCGAAAATGCGTTTCTGCGTAAGCATTTTGAACGGTAGCTTGTGAAGGCTCCGATTCAAAACTCGCAGGTCCAAGATCGGTCGTAACCCGCCGCTTTTCTTGGGTACAATGAAGTAGGGGCTGTAGAGCCCTGACCTCAAATCGGCTGGAGGGACCGGCTCTATCGCGTCCTTCGCCAGTAGGACTGCGATCTCCGCACGCAGAACAGGGGCATCGACATCTTTCACTGAAGTGAAGAGGACGCCCCTGAACTTGGGGGGACGCCGGGCGAACTGAATCGCATAGCCGAGCCTGATGGTCCGGAGGAGCCAGCGAGACGGACTGGGGAGCGCTAGCCAGGCTCCCAGAGACCGCACCAGCGGCACCAAGGGGACCACCGGCGTACCCGCCGCGGGGCAGCGAGGTGGAACGCAGGGACGCGGCCCGGGAGGCTCTCTGTGTGAGGTGGTCCGAAGCGGGTCACAGTGTGCTGTGCAACACTTACCTGCTTCCACGGGTGGACAGAGGGAGCAGTCGAGGATTTGCTTACCTGCTGCTCGCTGCTGTCCGCTGGCGACAGAAGAGGTGGATGAGAGTGGTGAGGTTCTAGCCCTCCCACTGCTCTCCGAGCCCTCTTCGGACCCGGAGATAAAGGAAACTGCTCTTTTATTGAAAATTTGGGTACCGCTGGTTGTTGAGCCAGCGGCGGAACAAAAGGAAACAACAAAAGATTCTCCACCCGGCCCTCCTCCGGGGGAAGGAGCGGTGCAGTCACCACCTCCTGAAGAGCAGTCCCCTCCATCTCCGGGTCGCCCGTCCTAGGGCCGCTTGGACTTGGCCTTGCCACCCTTCTTCTTGGGGGGTGGCTGGACGGGCTGGGCACCCCGCCCGCGACCGGCTCCACGGCGCCGCTTGGATGGAGGCTGCTGCTGCTGGGGCGCGGGAGCGGGGGCGGCTGCAGGGGGGCGCCCTCGGCGACGGGTAGTCTGAGGTGCCGCCAGCGGTGGAGGTGCAGCAGCTGACCGCCTCGGCAGGATGTGACTGATGGCCTCAGACTGCCTTTGTACAGCCGAGAACTGTTGGGCAAAGTTCTCGACCGCGTCGCCGAAAAGGCCAGTCTGGGACACGGGGGAATTAAGAAACCTGATCTTGTCGGTATCCCTCATGTTCGCAAGACACAGCCAGAGATGGCGTTCCTGGACCACCATAGTGGACATCGCACGACCCACTGACCGCGCCGTAACCTTCGTCGCTCGAAGCGCGAGGTCCGTCGCGGCACGAAGTTCCTGGAGAACTTGTGGATCATGACCACCCTCGTGCAGGTCCCTCAGTGCCTTGGCCTGATGGACCTGCAACAACGCCATAGCGTGTAAGGCAGAGGCTGCTTCCCCACAGGCCTGATAAGCCTTGCCGGTAAGATCCGATGAGTACTTACAGGCCCGGGAAGGGAGAGACGGCTCCCCCCGCCAGGTGGAGTTAGGGCACAGTTGCATAGCAACGGCCCGTTCCACAGGGGGTATGCGCGTGTAACCCTTCGCTGCCCCGCCATCAAGGGTGGTGAGGGAGGAGGACCCACCGACACGGTTTCGGGCAGTAAAAGGTGCCGTCCACGTGCCTGTGAGCTCCTCATGCACCTCCGGGAAGAAGGGCACTGGGGTGGGGGGCTGAGAACCAGCCCTGGCCACCCCGAGATACCAGTCATCCAACCTCGAGGGTTCGGGGCACGGTGGAGGATTCCACACGAGCCCGACCCTGTTGGCGGCCCGGGAAAGCATAGCCATCATTTCCGGGTCCGTGTCGGGCACAGTTGTCACCCCCGAAGGAAGCAACTGCGCCGACTCATCCTCCCCAGAAGTATCAGGCTCACCCTCCGATGCAGCGATCGACATCCGGTCGTCTGGGGGAGCTCCGAAGGAAACGGATGGTACACACCTCTGGGGTGGTCCACCACGTTCCGCGGGCAGCTCTACTGGCTGCGGAGCGCACGAGGGGGGAGGGTTCCTAGGGGGTTGGTTCCCCGAAGGAAGCGCGCTCACCGTTATCCTCAAGTCACCAGCCCCGCCGCTCGCAGCAACCCTCTGAGGAGGATCGGAGCGAGGCGTCGGGACCGGGACTCCACCCCTTTGCAGAAAGTGGAGTCTCGACCGCAACTCCGCAATGGTCATCATCCCACAATGGGTACATGACTCATCCACAAACGCTGCCTCAGCGTGCCTTAAGCCCAAGCACGCGATACAGCGCTAGTGACCATCCCGAGGCGCCAGGTAACGACCGCATCCAGAAACACACAAGTAGAACGACATCTTTAAAAAGACGCGAACTACTCGTGTTAGCTCTTTCAAGGACTGACTCTTTTAGGTGCTGAAGCACGCAGGGGAATAGCCGCTGCAGCACAGACAGGGAATGTGCAGCCTGTCGTGTGCACTCTCATTGAAGGCGCTCCTCTTACCAGCTGTAACAACAGCTTTTTAGCACTCTAGGCGCACCGTTTCACCAGCCGTGAGAACGGCCTTCACGCTGATTACAGCTTTGCTCAATCAAACAAAAGGCAAAAACAAAAACAAAAGGAGAATCGGCCCCGCTGCTGCGCTGTCCGCCTGCACCTCGCAACAAAGAGACGTCTTGAAGAGAGACTCGTTCACCACACTCGCTTTCAGTAGCTGTCTTCATGGAAGGTTTGGCTCCGAAGCGAAAAGCTGAAGATGCAACGCACCTGCTGCTCATTATATACCCGCGCTGCGAGGTAAGCAGCTGATGCATATGATTGCATGCCAATGTGCATTGGCTCGTTTAGTTGCACTCGAAGTAGATTGGCCTCTCTAGCGAGATTCCTATTCGTCGGTCTGTCCGACGTACGTCGAACGTGACCGACTGAATGGGAACTAGGAGACACACAAGTGAATCGGATCGCTGCTCTACTGCAGGATAAACACTGTCAACTCAACACACTGATGTGAGTATTGTTCATTTATTTAAAATATTATAGTACTTTTAATTGTAATGTTACTGAAGCTGATAATATTTCCTCACATATTTGAGTCAGCAGTTTTTTTTCAACATTGTAAAGTAATACAATTAAACAGAAAAATTAAAAATAATTAAACTATTAAATATTTAAAGCTTGATGTCACATTTAAATTGTAATTTGCAGAGCGATTCGAAAACTCCAGACAGGTTTACCGTGTATCTCAATCAGCTCCCTAGTTCAGTAGTCAAGTCAAGTCAAGTCACCTTTATTTATATAGCGCTTTTTACAATGCAGATTGTGTCAAAGCAGCTTTACTTGATAACTGTTATATAATTTGGCTGCACAGCAGCTCTTAAATAAGAGTGTCAATGCAGGCAGATCAAAGCACTGTTGAATAAATGTCAAGAATACTATTGAATATCAAATGTCAAGTGTCCCCAGGGCACTGATCAAGGAATCAGCCACATTCACTTGCATGATATACTAATTCACAACCTAGGGAACTGGGGAGCTAATTGAGACGCAGGGTTAGTTTGTATTGGTTTGTAGCATTGATCCGTGGTTTGCAGAAGCAGCAATGGCATCGAGCGTTTTTTGCAGGTTGTGCAAAAAAACATGAAAGTGATCGGTATTTACACCCACTCGAGCAATTTGTTTACTAACTAAAGTAGTCATTCAGCATCGTCGAGAGGTTAAAAGGCGACTCTGATACTGTTCTGGTTCAGTGTAAATGAACGCGGAATATAGCTGCCCTAAACTACCTCATTGTCATGACAACCAAAAAGAATTCCAGTCAGCTCAGGCGGCACGAGATTCAAGAAGCAGGGAGACGAAACATATAGAGCAAATAACAAAAATATTGTCTACCATCAAGGGGCATTGAAGTAAAAGAGTCCTGTACTCGCATCGTGAAGCAAACCACCAAAATAACAGCAGAGAATCATTGTGTGTCATTAATCGCTGTTTGTAATCTTCCTATGAAGAGACTGTTGGATCAACGCTCTGCTACATTCATACATATACTCTCAGATAAGGTAAATGCTTAACACAATCAGCGTCACTGTGATTGTGCATTGTTATTTTGGAGTGACGGTCGTGTGAGAGACGGGTAGAGCAGATAGTTTTGCTGCGTTCACGTCACCTCGTATTTACCGGAATCTCGAGATATCAACGTGACGTTATATTCAGAGCTGTTCACGTCCTTTTGGTCCTTGGACTGGGAATTATGCGTTTCCACGGCACCGCTATCAACGCCTAAATGAATCTACAGTGGTCAGGTGGTACAGCGGCCACGTGGTACATGTGGGAGCTTTCAGAAAACTCCCAGCTTACAAGCTGTAATTACAAGCTCTACGAGGACGTGAACGCTTTTTACAAGCTAGAATTTCGTAACTACAGGAATTACGAGGCCGCGTGAACGCACCTTTTGAAAGCTGCTTGCCGTCGCTTCTCTATCGTCATCGTGTTATACCCGCCAATAGCGATCAAGGTGGATAAGCCAGTCTGTGATTAGTTCCCGCAAAAGTGTAACAGCGCAGCAGAAATGAATGCACGGGTTACCAGACAGCGTTGCCGAGCGAAATCAAATCGCCGGCAGATCAGGCTGGGTTTACCCAGACTAGGAAAACAATGGATTTCTTCCAGACCTTAGAAAACTCTTCAAATAATTGATAGATTGAATCAGCTGCACTATTAAACACAGATAAGTCTTTCCTAACTTTTACAGGTTAATTCTGTGTAAATTAAATATAGGTGTGTATATATTGATTGCTCTTTTTGAACATGACTGCTGAATGTGATCATGTTTACTGATTGCTGGTGTGTAACAAATTTTCTGACATCAGAACTGTTCATAACTGCTTTCAGTTTGTATTTCACAA
The DNA here is from genome assembly GCF_024489055.1 of Chanodichthys erythropterus. NCBI lineage: Eukaryota > Metazoa > Chordata > Actinopteri > Cypriniformes > Xenocyprididae > Chanodichthys > Chanodichthys erythropterus. Next base: position 39,624,222 of record NC_090236.1, read on the forward strand.
AATGTAAAATGTCTAATTTTGGTGCAGCATAAACTAACTTTTGAACAAGTGCATTTTAAAAATCTGTGATCAGTATCTGCCTGTAATAAGATCCACCGAATGCAAGTTGACTGAACACAAGTGCAGCTTTATTCTAGTGATGTTACTCCTGATACCGAGGCTTCGAAGTTTGTGTCGAGAACGTCAGGTACTTCCCGCTAGAGCTCCGTATCGAGGCTTGAATTGTTTATTGGAATGACGTCACTAGTGATGTTCGAAGCCTCGTTTGAGTGAAGTGCTTCAAGAAGGGGTTTTGTTACCAACCATACAGTTTATCTAGTGGTATAGGAGGAATAACAATTATTGTTAATAAAATAAAAATAATAAAACGAAAATGACTGACGGTCACTTAAATCCCCTGATCCAGAAAAGCCACAAACACAAAATTAAGCAAAAATAACTTTGTTTATTTAATAACAATTCAAAAATAGCCTCAACAAAAATAAATAAATAAATAAAAGGAAGCAAATATTCAGCAGGGGGCCAGGCCAACACAAAAAACAAAAGCTTATCAACGTATCGAATCCCTTGAGTCCGGGCTCACGGAGGTGGACCAACGTCTCGAGCATCTAGAGGCTGCTTGCTCTGGGCTCCGAAAGGACAACGAGTGGCTGCGGGATAAGTTTCGGACTTAGAGGGGCGTAGTCGATGGCAGAATGTTCGCATCATGGGCCTACCTGAGTCCATTGAAGGTCCATGCCCAACTATCTTCTTCTCCCAACTTCTTGTTGAGGTTTTCGGCGATCATATTCTGTCGTCGCCACCTGAGCTGGACAGAGCTCACCAAACCCCCGCTCCCAAGCCAGCTTCGGGGCAGAGACCAGGTCCAGTTATTCTGCGGTTCCATCGCTACCAGGTGAAGGACTTGATTATTCGCGAGTCCCGTAAAAAAGGCACCCTGACCTATCAAGGCCACACGATTCGGATCTTTGAAGATTATAGTCCTGATGTCGTGAAGCTGCGTGGTGAGTTCAAAGAAGCCATGGCGGAACTTTACAAACGCGGACTTAAACCTGCTCTCCTCTTCCCAGCCAGACTACGCATCACACTTGACAATGGTGAGAAAATGTGGTTGCTATCGGCTTCTGAAGCTAACAACTTCGTTCGCAGTTTAGAAGCACAGTAGTTTACATTGAAGCGTTGGGCTGTGGCCAGTTACTTGGGTATCTTATTGACGATATATACAGGTCCTAGCATATTGTGATTAAAGTTCATTATTTTACATAATGTAATGATAAAAATTAAACTTTCATATATTTTAGATTCATTGCAAACCAACTGAAATATTACAGGTCTTTTATTGTTTTAATACTGATGATTTTGGCATACAGCTCATGAAAACCCAAAATTCTCAAAAAATTAGCATATCATGAAAAGGTTCTCTAAACGAGCTATTAACCTAATCATCTGAATCAACTAATTAACTCTAAACACCTGCAAAAGATTCCTGAGGTTTTTAAAAACTCCCAGCCTGGTTCATTACTCAAAACCGCAATCATGGGTAAGACTGCCGACCTGACTGCTGTCCAGAAGGCCATCATTGACACCCTCAAGCGAGAGGGTAAGACACAGAAAGAAATTTCTGAACAAATAGGCTGTTCCCAGAGTGCTGTATCAAGGCACCTCAGTGGGAAGTCTGTGGGAAGGAAAAAGTGTGGCAAAAAACGCTGCACAACGAGAAGAGGTGACCGGACCCTGAGGAAGATTGTGGAGATGGACCGATTCCAGACCTTGGGGGACCTGCGGAAGCAGTGGACTGAGTCTGGAGTAGAAACATCCAGAGCCACTGTGCACAGGCGTGTGCAGGAAATGGGCTACAGGTGCCGCATTCCCCAGGTCAAGCCACTTTTGAACCAGAAACAGCGGCAGAAGCACCTGACCTGGGCTACAGAGAAGCAGCACTGGACTGTTGCTCAGTGGTCCAAAGTACTTTTTTCGGATGAAAGCAAATTTTGCATGTCATTCGGAAATCAAGGTGCCAGAGTCTGGAGGAAGACTGGGGAGAAGGAAATGCCAAAATGCCTGAAGTCCAGTGTCAAGTACCCACAGTCAGTGATGGTCTGGGGTGCCATGTCAGCTGCTGGTGTTGGTCCACTGTGTTTTATCAAGGTTAGGGTCAATGCAGCTAGCTATCAGGAGATTTTGGAGCACTTCATGCTTCCATCTGCTGAAAAGCTTTATGGAGATGAAGATTTCGTTTTTCAGCACGACCTGGCACCTGCTCACAGTGCCAAAACCACTGGTAAATGGTTTACTGACCATGGTATTACTGTGCTCAATTGGCCTGCCAACTCTCCTGATCTGAACCCCATAGAGAATCTGTGGGATATTGTGAAGAGAAAGTTGAGAGACGCAAGACCCAACACTCTGGATGAGCTTAAGGCCGCTATCGAAGCATCCTGGGCCTCCATAACACCTCAGAAGTGCCACAGGCTGATTGTCATTTCTGCAAAAGGATTCCCGACCAAGTATTGAGTGCATAACTGAACATAATTATTTGAAGGTTGACTTTTTTTGTATTAAAAACACTTTTCTTTTATTGGTCGGATGAAATATGCTAATTTTTTGGGTTTTCATGAGCTGTATGCCAAAATCATCAGTATTAAAACAATAAAAGACCTGAAATATTTCAGTTGGTGTGCAATGAATCTAAAATATATGAAAGTTTAATTTTTATCATTACATTATGGAAAATAATGAACTTTTATCACAATATGCTAATTTTTTGAGAAGGACCTGTAGTTTTTTGTTGTCTTTTTTTGTTCTTGTTCTTTCCCCTGCGCCTGGTTCATGTTATTTTTATTAAGTTTTGGTCTCATCGCATCTGCCACTTAAAAGGGCTACTGTTTTTGTAAAATGGTATCTTCCGAGGCACTTAATATTTTATTCTCTGAATGATGTCTTTTTGATGTGGTGTTTTTTTTTGTTTTTTTTTTTGTCGATTTTGGAGCCACTTAACTGCAGACGATTTGACCCTTGTAAATAGTTTTTATCTGTATAAGTTCCTTTTCCCAGTGCTCTGTTTAATACACAACATTTGTGCATTGTTAGCCCTAATTGAGAGGTTGTGCTGCAAAATAAAGGGAGGGCTTGTAGTCGGGAAGTTTGCTGGTTAAAGTGTTCTTCGATGCGGACCATTGTATCCGCATCTGATAGGGGTTTTGGGGTGGGGTCACGTATGTGGGTCGTTTTTTTTTTTTTTTTTTTTTTTTTGTTTTTGTTTTGTTTTTTCCTTCCTCTTTATATTTACTTTCTTACTACTTACATTTATTTTGGGGGTACAACCTTTCCCATCCAACCTATGTGCTAGGGTTATATTACAAAGGGTTATATTACATTCATAACAGGGTTTTATGCCTTCTGTAATTGGTGCTACACCACCTAGTGGTTCACTTAGGCTCGCCAGCTGGAATGTCAAAGGGCTCAATTCACCAGTAAAATGTAATAAAATTCTCAATCATTTAAAGCATTTAAACACCAAAATAGCTTTTATTCAAGAAACTCACCTTACGATTGCAGACCACTTAAAGATCAAAAGGGACTGGGTAGGCCAGCTTTACCACTCTTCTTTTTCCAGTAAGTCACGGGGCGTGGCTATTCTTATACATAGATCAGTCCCTTTTTCTATGTCCAAGGTCATCTCCGACACAAATGGTCGCTTTATTATTATCACAGGCCATATTAACGGGATGCGTCTACTGTTAGCGAATGTTTACGGACCAAATTGGGACAATGATGTTTTTTTCAAGAATTTCTTATTTTCCCTCCCTCATTTAAATTCTAGCCAACTCATTCTAGGTGGAGATTTTAATTGTTGTCTGAATCCTTTTTAGACTGTTCTTCTTCAAAACCTCGAGCTCAATCTAAATCCTCAAAAGCAATTGAGCTGTTTATGGAACAATACGCAGTCTCAGATGTTTGGCGCTTTTTCAATCCCAGTGCAAAACAGTTTTCCTTTTTCTCACCTGTTCACCAAACGTTCTCTCGTATTGATTATTTTCTTTTTGATAACAAATTACTTCCACTCGTCCGGGACTGTACTTACAACCCTATTGTAATTTCGGATCATGCCACAATTACATTGGATCTCTCGCTTCCTGGTGGGGCAACATCCAGGTCTTTTTGTCATCTAAATTCTTTATTACTTAACAATGCAGATTTTGTAAATGTTATTAATGACCGGATTGAACTTTTTATCTCTACAAATGTCATCCCTGATACTTCAGCTGTTACTATATGGGAAGCATGCAAAGCCTTTTTGAGAGAAGAAACTATATCTTTTTCGGTGTTTCAGAGGAAAAAGGCTGCGGAGAAGAAATCATCTTTATCTAGGTCTTTGGCTGAGCTCCAATCAAGAGTGGTAGCTTCGCCCAGCCCAGATTTGTTTAATAAAATTCTCACAACAAAAGCTGAATTTGATCTGCTTGCAACGAGCGAAGCAGTTGAAGCTCTTCATAAATCTTGTTACAACTATTATGAATTTGGTGACAAACCAGGTAAATTGCTTGCACACCAACTACGTCAATCTTCCGTCCTGAATCATATTACTCAAATTTCTACATCTTCCGGTCCCACAATCAATCCTCTTACCATTAATGATCAATTTAGGGATTTCTATAGTTTTTTGTATTTATTTTTTTGTAAGTTTCTTCACTTGACATTCCCACTATTGACCCTGAATCAGCCTCTAAACTGAATGATCCCCTTACTTTAGATGAAATCAAGACCTCATTGAGCCTGCTGCAAAACGGAAAGTGTCCAGGCCCTGATGGGTTCCCCATAGAATTCTATAAGATGTTCTCGGATAAACTGTCCCCTCTTTTATTAAACATGTTTAACGAGTCTTATAAATCTGGTAATCTTCCCCAAACCTTGCGCCAAGCCATAATTTCCCTGATTTTGAAAAAAGACAAAGACCCTTCTCAGTGTAGCAATTATCGCCCAATTTCTTTACTGTGTGCAGACGTGAAACTGCTTGCTAAGATACTAGCATGTCGTATGGAGCCGCTCTTACCAATTATCATTTCACCGGACCAGACTGGTTTTTATTAAAAATAGGCATTCATTCCATAACATCAGACGTCTCTTGAATATCCTGTACTCTACTCCCCATAAAAGGATCCCAGAGTTGGTTATCTCGATGGACGCCGAAAAGGCGTTCGATAGAGTTGAGTGGGATTATTTGTTTTATACTTTAAAGAGATTTGGTATTTGTGATTCTTTCCTATCTTGGATCAGACTTCTGTACACTTCTCCCCTAGCCTGTGTGCACACAAACAATCATTACTCAAAGTTTTTTCCTCTTGGTAGAGGGACAAGGCAAGGTTGCCCGCTCTCCCCGCTGCTATTTGCTTTGGCAATTGAGCCATTAGCCATTGCTCTCAGAGGTAGTACGATGCCAGGCATTTCCAGGGGGGGAGTGGAGGACAAATTGTCCCTATATGCGGACGACCTTTTGTTGTTTGTTTCTGACCCGGTCAACTCTATTCCTCCGGTGCTTACCTTGCTGTCAGAATTTGGTCTAATTTCTGGCTATAAGCTTAATTTGTCTAAAAGCGAACTAATGCCCATTAATAATGCTGCATCTGTAATTCCTCTATCTTCTATGCCATTCAAGGCCTCTTTACATAGCTTCAAATATATGTAATATGTACAGGTGACAAAGTGTTTTGCAGATCTATTTCATCATAATTTTTCACCATTGCTTAGCCGTCTTACAAAGGATTTTCACCGTTGGTCTCTTCTCCCTTTGTCTTTAGTAGGTAGAATTAATTGTGTGAAGATGAACATGCTCCCTAAATTTTTATATCTTTTTCAATGTATCCCTATTTTTATCCCAAAGTCCTTTTTTGTCACACTGGATAGCGCTGTTTCTCAATTCATATGGAATGGCAAGACTACAGATTTTTCGAAAAAGTGTCTTGCAGAAACCAAGGCACTTGGGAGGTCTTGCCCTTCCTAATTTTCAGTTTTATTATTGGGCAGCGAATATACGGTCCATGCTATACTGGATTAAGTCAAACAATTTTGACAGCGCCCCAGCATGGTTTAACATTGAGAGTGCCTCTTGTGAATCCTCCACATTGATCGCTCTTTTATGTTTTCCAATCACACTCTCTCCTTTGAAATATTCAGATAATATAATAGTGAAAAATAGTCTCAAAATTTGGACTCAGTTTCTTCGTAATTTTGGTTTTCAAGTTATGCCCCTGTCTTCCCCGATACATTTTAATCCATTGTTTCTCCCTTCTACCCTGGATGGTGTATATGCTTATTGGAGGAATCAAGGCGTCCACTCTGTTGTTGATCTTTACATCGAAGGCACATTTGCCTCATTTGAACAGCTGAGTTTTATGTATAACATTCTGAGAAGCCATTTTTTTAGGTTTTTACAAATACGTGACTTTGTTCGTAAAAAATTTGCAAACTTTCCCAATGCTCCGCCTCCATCTGCAATTGATACGATACTAGGTCTTGATGTCTGTTCTAAAGGCTCAATTTCTAAATTAATCAATACTTTCGCTTCTTTACAGTCTTTCCCCGTTGATAGTTTGCGTATCAGTTGGTCTTCAGACCTTAATATTGAAATAGATCAGGAAACATGGGAGGAAGTGCTGGACAGGGTCTACTCCTCGTCCATTTGTGCACATCATTGCCTTATTCAATGTAAGGTTGTTCATAGAGTTCATTGGTCAAAATGTAAGCTAGCACGAATTGATCCAACCATTGACCCGGAGTGTGATAGGTGTCACTTAGGCCCAGCCACATTAATCCACATGTTTTGGACCTGTCCAGCTCGCTCTTCGTTCTGGGGTTCAGTGTTTAATTCTCTCTCAGCCATTACATCTGTAGATATACCACCATCACCTGTCATAGGTCTTTTTGGGGTGTTGCCTGGTGGCCTTCCACTGTCCTCTCACTTTTCTAACTTTGTCGCTTTTCTCACATTGCTTGCTAGACGTGTAATCTTATTAAATTGGAAGAGCCCTCAGCCGCCATCTCACACACGTTGGATAAAAGATGTCCTGTTTTTCTTGAAACTAGAGAAGATTAGATATTCTCTACGGGGGCCTAACAGTGCTTTTAGTAAAATCTGGAAGCCTTTTCTTGCACATGTTAAAACTCTTCAGCTGGATTCGGTCTGATTAACCCTTCCCTTGTTAATATTCATACTCTCTGGTTGTTCAGTTTGTAACCCTTTGGAATCTTTAAGATTTGCTCTGGGATGTAAAGGTGTGTTCACGCGGCCTCGTAATTCCTGTAGTTACGAGATTCTAGCTTGTAAAAAGCATTCACGTCCTTGTAGAGCTCGTAATTACAGCTTGTAAGCTGGGAGTTTTCTGAAAGCTCCCACATGTACCACCTGACCGCTGTAGATTCATTTAGGCGTTGATAGTGGTGCCATGGAAACGCATAATTCCCACAGCTCCGAATATAAAGTCACATGTTGTCATTTGAAGATTCCGGGAAATACGAGGTGACGTGAACGCAGCATAAATATACAGGTTTACTTGTATATCTTTTTTTTTTTTTCCCCTGTACGCCTGCTTGTGTACATTTCACAATGTTGTCACAAATTATATATATATATATATATATATATATATATATATATATATATATATATATATATACATTTTAATTTTATTTTATCTATTTTTATTTATTTATTTATTTTCTTTTTTCCTTGTTTTAGTATTTGCATTGTTACTCAGTCAATGTCATCCTTTCTTGTTGTGACTTATTGTTTGTAAAACATTTAAAATTAAGAAATGAATCATAAATAAAAAAATAAAATAAAAAAAAGCTTTCTAACTGACAAGGGTAGCATTAACTAACCTATATAAAAGAAAACAAACAACAAGTCTTACCTTGCTCCCTGTCTAACATAAACATAAGCAAAATTCAGGTTGAAAGGAAAGTCACCCTCTCCCTATGGCTTCTGAATTGAAAACAAAATATTTACACAAATTAAGAGTGAAAACAAAATATTGATAATTTTGATATATAGGGACTAATATTGATATATAGGGACCTCCAGCATCCCTTAGGGGAAAAATCCACATAAAAAAAATCTATCCATTTTGATTCCTTTACTTTCTTTAGGGAGTAGTAGTGAAAAACTTTCACACATGTTACATAAATTGCTTTCTTTGATGCTTCTTCAAAAGTAACTAGTTGTGGAGTTCTAAAATTAACAAATTGAGTTCTCCTCTGGTTGATCTTCAATGGCTGCAGAAACTTTTAACTCTGGAAATGCATAATTCTCATCTTTCTGTAGAGTCACTTCAATTTCTTGAGGCTGTCTAAATACAGAAGGTAAAAACAAAACAATTCTATTTAGTATTGTCTTCATGAACCTGACAGATTTGATGCCTGTCAGACAACACATCTCTTTAGGACTTTTCCATTTGTTGCCATTCCTCAAATCAGATACCTTAGTACATTGTGCTTTTGCCATTACAGATCTTCAGCTCTTCAGACTTAGTTCTTTTACTTCTATTAGAGGATTACTAAAAAGAGGTTCATGTCGTATCCAGTTTCTGAGATCTGAAACATCTCTCTCCACTTTAAAAATAGATTTCCATGTTTTTAGAACTGACTGTTAAAAAGAAGAGGTACCACTCAAATCCAAATCTTTCAGCCTTATTAAAAAAGCTGTTTATCATATTTAAAAATGTCCACTTTTTGCAATAAAGCACAAGCTGTATCAGTACACATGGATTCCCCAGAATACAACAGTCTTTGCACAGCTTGAATTCTGAAGGTCATAATCCGACTTTGTATATCCATTAGTATATGTCCACCTTCATTGACTGGCAAAAAAAGCACAGCAGCCTTTGTCCAGTGGTATCCAGACCAAAAAAATTAATTAACCTCTTTTGAATTTCACTAACAACATCATTTGGTGGATTTATTACAATTATTTTATGCCAGATCATAGAGGCAACCAAGTTGTTGATAACCAGGGCCCTCATTTATCAATGGTGCGTATGGACAGATTTGTGCGTAGTGAGTGCGTAAGAACAGTTTCACGCAAAGTGTGGGATTCACCAACTTGTACTTAAACTTAGAAATGTGTGTAAATATAAGCACACCTCTGAGCATGCTTACGCAGATAATCTAGTGGTAGAATAGTGACACTACACACAAAAATCATTTAAGAGTTTCACAGTATGCATTAAGCAATCCACATGTCCTGTGTTTCCTTTATTTATAAAACACTCAATTTATCAATTGTCTAGTTTTACACACAGTGCGTAATTGGTGTCACTGTAAAAAAAAAAAAAAAAAAAAAAAGATGGTTAAGTAAATAATACAGAAAAACAAAACAAAAAAAACAAAAAAAAAACAAATGCAAGTTATTTAGTAGTACTCAATTTAAGCTTGTAGAAATTACAGTGTAAACATCAACATTATAAAATTAAGTTAAACTACGCAACTTTTCTGATACTGGTGTTCCCATCATGCACTGGGCCTTGAATAATTAATGAGGTCAATTTTTTGCTGTTTTCCAGCTATTTTTACACTGTTTTATCATTGCTTTTGTGGTTAGGTTTAGTAACTTAACATTTTGTGACATTTGAAGCTCATTTTCTACTCAAAATGCCACAATCACACTCAAAAATGTTCCATCGAATGTTACCATCATTGTGTGTTGTGTACCAAGTATTGAGGTCTCTGTGTTCAACTATAGCATTACGTTTAATGTGTAGATATGATGTCTACACAATATCTTTCATATTATCTGCTTAGATGTTTCTAAGTAAAAGCATACACATCAACAGCATGGTTTCATTCAGTGTTATATTGTTTTGTGTAAAATATATTGCAAGAGAGTTTTAAACTAAATAGAAATTACTCAACTTTTTACTGATAAAGTTAAAGTTACTTATAATTTTACTTATCTTAGCTAAGTAGAATAACTTAAACCCATATTTGAAATTTACTTAAATAGTTTATGTGTGCAAAAACGTAAGTAAAAATTAAGTAAACTTTATCTTTATTTTATTTTATCTTGCATTATTAGAAGACTTTGCAAACAATGTACTCCAGAGAGCACGTTTTCCAAGATCATGCTGATCTGCTTGGCAAGAGCTCTCTTTGCTATTATTGCGGTGAGGAAAAAACACAATAACGTGACTTTTAAAGGGAAGTTTTGGTTCATTGGAGGCGTTTCCGAATGCTAATGACCTTGAACGTGAACGAGCATGGCACTTACGCACATGTGGGATTTATCAATAATGATTGCTTACTCATGTGCGTAAGAACTGTGTGCGCACGTTTGATAAATGCAGATTTTCTTGTACTTAGGCACATTCTAAATTTCACTCGTTGAACAAAATATAGAACCTTTTCTACGCACTGTTGATAAATGAGGGCCCAGAGCCCTTCCTCTATATGAGTTTAGGTAACACCCACTTCCATCTGGACAATTTTCCACACACTTTTTCAATTATACCATTCCAGTTATTTTCTTTATAACCTCCCTTCCGTAAATAAACCCCTAGAAACTTCAGCCCTTCATTTCACCATGTAACTCCACCTGGGATTACTGGAGGAGGCTTCTCTTGCCAGTTCCCCATAATGAAACCTTCACTTTTGTTCCAGTTAACCCTTGCAGAAGAGGCTTTTTCATAAATATTCAAGCTTTCTTTTAATGCTTCAACATCATTTTTGTTTTTTATAAAAACAGTGATATTGTCTGCATAAACAGATATTTTAATAGGCCTATTTTCAATGCCTTTAACCATAAAACCTTGTAACTTTTTTCTCAATTGGCAAAGTAGGGGTTCAATTGCTAAAGAATAGAGTTGTCCTGACAAAGGACATCCCTGTCTAATACCCCTATTAATTAAAACTGGTTGACTAAGCCCACATCCTACCTTTAACATAACAGATGCCCCTGTATATAAAAGTTTTATCCCTGATAAAAAATAATTTCAAATTCCAAAAGCTTTGAGAGTATTAAACAAATAACAATGATCATCTCTTTCAAAAGCTTTTTCTTAATCAATAGAAAATTTACCCAAATCTTGATTTTCCATGTATGCCAAAACAATTACATCTCTTAAAAGAAAAAGATTATCCATTATAGTTCTATTTGGTATACAATAAGTCTGATTTCTTTGTATCAAAAACTCAAGGTATTTTTTAATCTATTTGAACTTCGCAAGAATTGTATAATCTGTACATAATAGTGCCACTGGTCTCCAATTTTTTAAAAGACCAAGGTCGCTTTTCTTAGGTAATAATGAAAGTACAGCCCTTTTACAACTAGTTGGCGATTCCTTATTTTCAAAGGAGGCTTTAAAAACTTCCATTATATCTTCCATTAATACAGACCAAAAATGTTTATAAAATTCTGCAGGAATTCCATCAATACCCGGGGCTTTACCAACAGAAAGTTGCTGAACTGCTTCTGACAGTTCTTTTATCATTATCTCAGAGTCCAACTCCTTTTGCTGTTCAGTATCCAGTTTAGGTATTTCTTTGAGCAAAAAGTCCATACTTGAAACGTAACACTTTTGTGCTCCAAACAAGTCCTTATAAAAATCCATTGCAAGCATCCTCATTTCTTTTGGATCAGATGTCAAAGTTCCATTGTCATGTTTCAGATGTAACATCTGTTTTCCTTCCATTTCTTTTCTTTCTAAGTTAAAAAAGAAGGAACTAGGAGCATCCATATCTTTCAATAATAAAAAACAAGCTCTAATTAAAGCTCCTTTTGCATTTTCATGGAGGAGTTCCCAAAGCGTTCTTTTTTTCCAACATGCTTACATCGGTAACACTTTACAATAACAGTACATGAATAACCATGAACTAATACATAAATTAATAGTTACTTCAACATGAACTCATGATTAGTTAAGATATGAACTAATGAAGAGTGATCCTTAACTACGACAGGAGTCATAGGGATTCATGCATGAAAACAGAAGCCTTAACTACGCGTTAAGACATGTTTGTTAATTAATGCATTAATTAACATTTAGGGGTAAACTAAATAAATCAGCCTCCATAAGAGTAAACAAGAAGTTGTCACAGACACGCCAGGCTCCACCTCACCACAGTACCCACGCACTCAATCACCAGCTTATTAATCACCGCCACCTGCACCTCATTCACTCTGCAATCACCAGCACTACAAAGCCACCACTCTCACACACACTCACTGTCCGGTCTCGTTTGCACTACGCCATGTATATGCTTACCTTAAGGACTCCCCTTCAACATACTTACCTGCTCCAGCGATCTCCTTCATCTCCTTCGTCTCCTGGTCCCTTCGTGTGCTTACCCATCTGTGTGTGTGAGTGTCTCCAACGTCTCCCTCCATCTCAGCTCAACTCCTGGATCCACAAACCACACAAGGACAGTATTACTTTATATTCATCTCTCAAGAACCTGATAACAGCCATTACCACTCTGTGTTCCACATATTGTTCCAATAAACTCACCTGGATTGCTTTTATCTCTGCCTCCGTGTCTATATCATAACAGAAGACCGGACCCTAACAACTAACGGCATGAGTACAAACGATCCATTCCAAGAACTCGTGGACGTGCTGCGTCGAGCACTCACACCACAGCCCTCAACATCGTCATCCCACAACACGGCTGTCTCCGCACCCACCAGCACCACTCCTTCACCTGCATTCACCGCCAGTCCCATGGCCAAACCGGCGCCCTACTCTGGATCGGCGGAGGAATGCAGCGGATTTCTTCTCCAATGTGAGCTGGTCCTGGAGATGCAGCCGCACCTCTACACCACAGACACGGCTAAAATAGCGTTCATTATTTCACAACTGCAAGGGAAGGCTCTGCAATGGGCAGATTCGTTGTGGACCCAGAAAGGCCCAGTCGTCCAATCCTATTCGGCGTTCGTCTCCCACTTCCGGGAAGTATTCGGGAAACCTCTGACTGATTCCTCGACTGGTGAGAAACTTTATAATCTAAAGCAAAGAAACCTATCTGTTAACGAATATGCCTTGCAGTTTCGAACGCTAGCCGCCACCAGCGGATGGAACGAGCAAGCCCTCATCACCATGTTCCGTCAGGGGCTGGAACCCTCCGTGCGGCTGCATCTCGCTGCATACGAGGACTCCATGGGATTAGAACGCTTCATCCAACTCGCCATCCGCGTGGGGTCCCGTATGCAGTCGTGCATTCAAGAACACCAGGGCCAGTCATCCACCACTAACCTCCTCCGTCGGTCCGAACCCGTCAGCTCCCCAGAACCAGCCAACGAACCCATGCAAATTGATCACTCTCGTCTCACCCCTAACGAAAGACAAAGAAGGCTGGCCCTGAATCTCTGTCTCTATTGCGGAACAATGGGGCATAATCTCTCCACATGCCCAATCCGTCCTCCTCGACCCGTGGTGAGTGCAATATTTCCCTCCATTCAGAAAATGAAACCACTCACTACAACTGTAACTCTTACTGCTGCTAACATCTCTGTTCCAGTGGTGGCGCTCCTTGATTCAGGGTCAGCCGGAAACTTCATCTCAGGCACCCTCTGTAGACAACTCAACCTTAAGATCTCTCCTTCACCGACGAGCTATCAAATCCACTCCATCACGGGCAAACCCCTAAGCCGCAGACACATCCGTCACTGCGTGGGCCCACTACAACTCAGCATCGGTATCCTGCACACTGAACACATCCATTTGCTGGTTCTGGAGGAATCCACCGCTGACGTGGTTCTAGGGCGCCCGTGGCTGGAACAACACAACCCCAACATCTCCTGGCGCACGGGCGAAGTCCTGAAGTGGGGCGATCACTGCTTCCCAGACTGCTTCCCAGCGCTTCCTGTTCCAAAATCTCCACTCTCCAAGTCTCTTCTCGTGAATGCCACGTCCATCGAGAGCCCTGTTGAGAAGCGCTCCGTGGATGTTCCCCCTGACTACGCCCCCTTCAGCGACGTCTTCTGCCCGCAACGCGCCTCCAAGCTTCCTCCACACCGGCCATGGGACTGCGCCATCGATCTGCTGCCGGGTGAACCAATGCCTCCACACGCACTCCGCCGGGTTGCCCACCGGGCTTGCAGTACATCACACGGACACGTCGCACTCCACTCCTGCACAACGTTCACTCTTCACTTGGCACTGGTCACCCGGGGGTCAAGGAGACCCTCTCGTTGCTCAAACAACGCTTCTGGTGGCCCAACATGGCCAACGACGTCAGGAGGTACGTGCAGGGCTGCAGGGAGTGTGCCATCTCCAAGAGCCCACGCCATCTTCCCACCGGCAAGCTCTTTCCTCTGCCCGTTCCTGAGAGACCCTGGTCACACCTGGGAGTGGACTTCGTCACCGATCTCCCCGAGTCTGACGGTCACACATGCATCCTGGTGGTGGTGGACCGCTTCTCAAAGTCCTGCCGTCTGATACCCCTGGAGGGTCTACCTACCGCCATGGCCACCGCAGAACTAATGTTTAATCATGTTTTTCGCTATTACGGATTACCTGAAGACATCGTCTCCGACAGAGGACCCCAGTTTGTCTCACACGTCTGGAAAGCCTTCTTCTCCCTCCTGGGTGTGACCGTCAGCCTATCGTCTGGATACCATCCTCAGTCGAACGGGCAGACGGAACGGAAGATCCAGGAGATCGGCCGCTTCCTGCGTACCTTCTGTCACGGCCACCAGAACTCCTGGAACCAGTACCTGGGTTGGGCCGAGTACGCACAAAACTCTCTCCGCCAAGCCTCAACGGGACTAACACCCTTCCAGTGCGTACTCGGCTACCAACCCCCGATGTTCCCCTGGGACGGGGAACCCTCCAACGTTCCGGCAGTCGACTACTGGTTCCGGGAGAGCGAGAGGGTGTGGGACTCAGCTCACCACCAGCTGCAGAGGGCCCTGCGCAGACGCAAGATGGCAGCCGACCTTCGACGCTCCGAGGCTCCTGTCTACCAGCCGGGGCAGAAGGTCTGGCTGTCCACCCGGGACATCAGGATGCGTCTGCCCTGCAAAAAGCTGAGTCCCCGCTTCATTGGCCCGTTCACCATCCTTCGGCAGATCAACCCCGTCACCTATCGTCTCCAACTCCCGGCACAGTATAGTAGAATCCATCCTACATTTCACGTGTCTCTACTTAAACCTCACCACCCTTCTGTTGTTCCCTCCACAGAGCCTGACGTGGCAGCCGCCGAGCCCCCCTTCCACTTCTCCTAGAGGACGGCACAGCCTACGTGGTCCACGAGATCTTGGATTCCCGGCGCCGTGGTGGTAAACTCGAATACCTCGTGGACTGGGAGGACTATGGTCCCGAGGAACGCTCATGGATTCCCAGGAACGATATCCTTGATCCTCTTCTGTTACAGAACTTCCATACCAACCATCCAGACAGACCTGCCCCACGACCCAGGGGAAGACCACCACGACGTCGGGGTCCGCGGCCCTCAGGAGCGGGCCGTGGGAGGGGGGGTACTGTCACAGACACGCCAGGCTCCACCTCACCACAGTACCCACGCACTCAATCACCAGCTTATTAATCACCGCCACCTGCACCTCATTCACTCTGCAATCACCAGCACTACAAAGCCACCACTCTCACACACACTCACTGTCCGGTCTCGTTTGCACTACGCCATGTATATGCTTACCTTAAGGACTCCCCTTCAACATACTTACCTGCTCCAGTGATCTCCTTCATCTCCTTCGTCTCCTGGTCCCTTCGTGTGCTTACCCATCTGTGTGTGTGAGTGTCTCCAACGTCTCCCTCCATCTCAGCTCAACTCCTGGATCCACAAACCACACAAGGACAGTATTACTTTATATTCATCTCTCAAGAACCTGATAACAGCCATTACCACTCTGTGTTCCACATATTGTTCCAATAAACTCACCTGGATTGCTTTTATCTCTGCCTCCGTGTCTATATCATAACAGAAGTACTCTGAATTTGAATTAAACGTGATTTAATACTGCCATAATTTACACTATAATATCATAATCTGCCATCTGCAGCTTTGTGACAAATAATTGCAATGGCACATGATTATTTAGCCATTAATTACATAGATCTGTCTAATCAAATGTGGAAAATAGACTAACTACCACTAATAAATTTAATTTGATCTAAACTGTTTTCTGATTTTTATAGTTCATTTATATTTAGTCATAGCTAAATAGTCATAGGCCTAGTTTATTCCCGGAACTAAAGTATGTAGGGTTTGTTTCTGGCGGGACACTCATTAGTGGCGCACGCTAGGTGTTCTCTTGGCGCGTTTGTTGTGTTGCTGGCATTTTAAACTAATAAATGTTGACTGATTCGGTAAGCCGAATTAATAATTAAAGACATATTTACATGTATGTTTTATTGGGGTTTTCAGGAGGTTATGTGCAGTTATTAACTGTATTTTTTGTCATTTAAATGTATATGCTTTGATTAGCATTAGCTTGTGGACGCGCGCGATTTTACATGTAAATGTGCCTTATGTGTGTCTTTACAGGTATGTTTATGGCTTGCTTTCAAGTCCATATATGTTTAATTATATAAATAAAAGTAAAATACAAATACTTTTTAATTTAGTTTTTTGTACCGGGGTGTAAATGAATAAGGATGGCACTCTATAGTGTTTATTCATATATTAGTTAATGATGTGTGATATGTGTATCATGTCATGACTTTACTTGAGGGGGCACAATCATAATTAATTCATTATTAACTAACCATATACTAACATCAACTAATGGTTTGTTAATGTATACTTATGTCATGACTTTACTTGAGGGGGCACAATCATAATTAACTCATTATTAACTAAGCATATACTAACATCAACTAATGGTTTGTTAATGTATACTTATGTCATGACTTTACTTGAGGGGGCACATCATACTTAATTCACTGTTAACAACTTACCAAATTCAGCTCATGATTATCATTAACTTACTATCAAATACACTTGTACTAACACAACTATATAAGTAATCAGCCCAGTTAAGTGATGTTGTGTGACTTTTCAAAAAGTCAGAGAATGGAGGTACAGTATGATCATGGCCTGCGTCTGGATGGAGAGTGATCTTCTGAATCTGATCCCAGCAAACGCTCCCTGACCTTAGTTCATGTTTCCTGTTTGGTTATTTTTTTGGGAACCGATTCCTCAGGAACTGATGTAAGTCACAGTAGTTTAGTTTGATAGGAAAGAATATCACTAAACATATTAAGACCTTTTAAGATAAATAGTGTATTTAGTATTTTATATGTTTGATAAGGAGGGTCAGTGAAAATAATGACAAACTAATCATGTGCCTTTCAGTAATGTTTATAATGAAGCTGCTGATGTCAGTAGTTTAAATTCTGACAATAATAAATTGTTTAAATTTATTTCAAAGTCCAAATATGTATTATTCCTTCTTATAGAGACTGTTTGATTTAGTTTACCCTAAATGTTAATTAATGCATTAATTAACAAACATGTATTAACGCGTAGTTAAGGCTTCTGTTTTCATGCATGAATCCCTATGACTCCTGTCGTAGTTAAGGATCACTCTTCATTAGTTCATATCTTAACTAATCATGAGTTCATGTTGAAGTAACTATTAACTCAGGTATTAGTTCATGGTTATTCATGTACTGTTATTGTAAAGTGTTACCCTTACATCTGTTAAATTATTATTAACTGCATTTATTTCAAGTTTTTCATTGTCTCTCTCAATTTCTCTGATTGTTTTTTTTAATCAAACTATGACTGTGGGCAGCATAATTTTGACAAAACATTCTTATTTGGGTTTTTCCCACTTCCGCCCATTGTAAAATATTATCATAATCATTTTTCCTTTCTTTCCAATTACTCCACAATAATACAAATTTCTCACAGAATGTGACATCATGCAATAATTTAACATTAAAATGCTAATAAAAACTAAAACTTCTGGATTTTCTTAAACTTATTTCAAATGAACACAAGTGATGATCTGTAGAACCATTTGGGCAAATAACTGATTTTTGCACTCTATTATTCTTACTTCTACTAATATAAAACCTATCTAGCCTTGCTGAACTAATACGATAACTAGAGGCTTTTATCCATGTGTACTGTCTTGCCAGTGGATGTTCTCTCCAGACATCAAATAAATCATAATCTCTAATAATATTACTTAAAACAGTTGCTGAAGGGGGACAAGGCTCCTCTCCATTTCTATCCAAAGTAAAATCTAAAGTGCAATTCCAATCGCCGGCTAAAATCAAAAATACATTCTTATCAAAAGCTTTTAAACTATCATTTACTTTCTTAAAAAAAACTTAATTCTCTCTGTTCTATTATTTTGGGCATATATATTAATAAATACAAACAATGAGCCCATTATTTCAACCTGGACAGCTAGACCCCTACCCTTTTCTATCTCACAAGTAGAAATAATAGTCATATTTATATTTTTACCAAAAAGAATGGCAATACCCCCACTTAAATTAGAGCCATGACTAAAGAAAATGTTTCCCTCCCACCACATTCTCCAGTCTATCTCATCCATCATATCACTATGGGTTTCTTGTAAAGGGATCACCTTATTAAAGGGTCATGAAACCCCAAAACACTTTTTTTGAGATGTAAACAGATATGTATAGGCTGCACATCATTGAAAACACTAAAGGTACTCATTAATGTTATTCATAAGTGAAAAAGTTATTTTTGCATTTTTCAGAGCGATTTCTGTCTTCCTGTTTGAAAAGCTGAGTCGGAGCAAAGTCACAAAATCTGACGTCATCGTGTACTTTCGAACATGCTGACGTAGATTCTCGACATATATATTCATGACATAAAGCTCATTCAATCCAATCACTGCACTGTAGTATGCATACGATTATAATTGCAGTATTATGCATGAGGAAGTATCACTTCTCTCGCCTCGGTCTGTTGTCATTCAGAGACATATCGTTGGTGTTCGTTTCCACAGCGCTACAACACAATGTGTTTTCCTGCGACGCGACCAGAGCAGAGGTTTGTGTGCATGTGGATTGTTTTGCTGTAATCTACCAGCACAAATGGAAAATATGTTTGCATAATATCGCATTACAGCGTTCAAACACGCAAGCCGTAGGCTGTTTCCCTCAGCACAGCACATGTTGTTTGTATTTTGCTCGCAATGTGGTCAGAACTGGAGTTTGAATACGAACACATGAAAAATATGATTGTTTTTATGATATACAGGCGGAGTGCGCATATGCTCGGTTTCAGCGCGGAGCTCCGCGATGAGTTTAAAAACACTAGCCACGTGTCACATAGCTCATACAGAATAAAGTATCTGTGTTTAAAGTTTTTATTTCACACATTCTCCTGCACCAAACATTAACCAGCACGGTGTAGTTATGCACACATATTTCATCAAGTCGTCTTCAAATGAATTATATGTGCAAACTGGACACTGATACAGTGGTGTAGCCTATCTGAACTCGACAACACGATTATTCTGAAAGACTGATTTTAAGACTGCAGTGCTCGTAAATTCAATCAAAGTAGCCTATTATTAGCCCTATTAAATATTCTTTCGCATTTCTCCCTTGTGCTTGGGAGTTTGTTGTCATTCTCTCCGTGCTCATATATTAATATTCATTATTCTGTATAATGAGTGTGTTCTATGTCTGTGCTTCATTGGTTCATTGTTCTCTCCCCTCTTACCCCCCTCTACACTCCCACTTTTCCAGAGCTTTACACGCCCATTTTCACAGACTTTTTGAAACTCAGAGGTGTGAATGACCAGGGTAAAACAGGGGGGTTTCATGACCCTTTAATATATCTGTATATATTTAGATAGAACTGCCCTTTTGTTTTTTTCCCTCCCTCCATTTATGTTAATGGTTCCTATTTTAAGCTCTCCATGAAAAGAGGGAAAAGAAAGAAAAAAATAGGAGGACAGAAAATTCACCCTTTGTGGCTTAATTAGTCTAGTCGGACATTTTCCTCTTCTTAATTTTGTTACAATTTTCTTTAGTCTAAACCTTTTCCTTCTGCTAAGTTCAAATCCTACTGATTTCTGTATTTTCATTACTGAAATTAAGAACTTATTAACATCTGGAAAAAAACTCTTTAACTTCAAATTTTCTTCCAAAAGTTTAATCCAGAAAATCATTGATTTCTTTTACAGTATACAACTGCTCATCCCCACACTGAGAAGGGATATCCGACATTTCAGACATGTTATCATCATCATTATCACCTTCCTCCATTCCATGACCACTTCCCTCTTCTGTCTGTGAAACTAAAGAGTGATCTTCACTTTTATCACCTGTACTATCTGTTTCAAGAGCACGCATGAATTTACATCTTTCAACTTCAACACTTCTCCCACAATTTTCCTCAACTACTACTCACTGTAGGCCTACTTTCTTCACTCCCCTGTACAGCCTCACCATTTGCATCCTCACTTTTTTCCCCATCAAGTTGATCTTTACCTGCTTCAGTTCTCTGCTCTTCAACTATTGGCAAAACAACTTCAATTCCATTTGAATTTTCATGTCTTTCAATCTGCTTTTTGTGTGGACAAGCATTTTTCTTATGTCCAATATCACCATACTCAAAACATTTTAGACTACCTGTGTTCGCATAAATCATACAGGACTTCCCTTCGTGCTGAATGCGAAAAGAGATATCCAAAGAAGGCGAATCCAAAAACATAAACACTTGGCGTCTAAACGAGAGCACGTGCTTTAGAGCTTGATTTTTACAACCTAGCACATGTGCTAGCAAGTTTTCCAAACCGTAGTAATTCCCATTCAATTTCACAGTTAGGTATGAACTGTGGCACATTAGAAATAGTAACTTTGATTGAAAGCAAAACCAGCGGTGTGATAACACAGAAAACTCCACCTACCCACACTCTGCTCTCAATCAATCGACCAACCAAACTTTGCTCCTTCAAGAAGCTCACAACGGCCTTGTTCATTCGTGAGGCAGAAATTATGCTTTCAAATCCAATTTGTTCACCCACCGCGACAAGTGCATCTTCCACAGATGCATCAACAACAGGCACACACCTGACTCTATGACGGAGCGAAAGAGAGGACTCCCACCCACTCGGGTGAGCCTCCATTCTCACACCCCACCACAAGGCCAGTCAAGAAAAAAAAAGAAACAAAACTAACAAATGAATAACAAAGTAAAAACAGAAACAAACAAACAAACAAACAAACAAAACAACTTCCCAAAAAAGAGGAAAATCAGTTGCTCTTCTCACCCATGAAACGCTCATGCACCCCACATTCCCGACATGCAACACCCATTCGAGAGAGAGAGAGAGACAGAGAGAGAGAGATTAGGCCAATTAGGCCAATACCCTCTATTAATCCACATTGAGAAATGAGCCATCAAATTTTGGAAACATCTAAAAATGAGTGACCCCAACTCTTATCATTCTAAAGCCCTTAAAAACCATGAAATGAACATTGAAAAAAGCTCCCTGATTCAGATGGTCCTGAGGCTGCAAAAACAAACTAACATGACTAACAACAGCCAGCCTCAGGACACTGACACCCTCATCCACATAATTTGGCCCAACCAAATTACAAAAGCACAAAAAGACAATTACCTGACCTATTGGACTGAAACAACAGAAAAACAAGTAAACTTGAATGTTATTTGGCCCTAAATAGAGACTACAGCACTGCAGAATATGAGTACAGTGAAAGACTGTAAATTAAGAAGAACAATGACGAGGTACAGACTGAGCAATCACACACTGACTGTAGAGACGGGCAGATACAGACAAAACTGGCTACGCATCTGTCCGTACTGTGACCTGGGAGAAGTGGAGACAGAGCAACACTTCCTCACCAGTTGCCCTAACTATGAGGAAATCAGAAAGACATTTTATCCAAAGTTTGAAATACTTTTCCCTAACTTCATAAAAATAAACAATAAAACACAACTTCAACATTTATTAGGTGACAAAAGAGATTGTATCCAACTAGCAGCAAGATACATTGATACCTGTCACAAAAAGAGAGAGGAGTCGACTAATTAGTAATGCGCTCACGCACACACACACAGAATTCTAAATTGTTCATAGAATTATAAATGTTGATTGATTAATCGTTCTGCTTTTTATGTTTCTATATGTACAAGTGATTCACTGTATGTTAATGATAGAAATGCTTTGGCAATACTTTGTAACAATTGTCATGCCAATAAAGCACTTTTGAATTGAAATTGAATTGAATTGAGAGAGAGAGAGAGAGAGAGAGAGAGAGAGAGAGAGAGAGAGAGATACTTAAAAAAAAAAAACCTTTAATGACAATTTAACACAAGATTACAAAATTACACAATTATACAAAATAAAATAAAAATAAGAAAAAACACCTTATTCAGAAAACCTTGAAGAGACCTGTTCTTACAAATGTATTTCCCATTGAAACAAAATTTTACATTTTTTACAGACAGTACAGGATTATACATTACAAATCCTTAATTTCTCCAGAAAACTGACAAACCCTTATTTTCAAAAGTTTAAGATAATATTCCAAACTCTAAGTATTACGTACTCTGTAAAATTACAAATTCATTTCCAAACAACCATCACTTATCATACATAAAATTCCATTTAAACACCAAACTTCCTCAAAAGTGACCAATTTTCCAATAAATTTATAAAATGCAAATTCAACCACTAAACGGGCAGAAACCAAACCTTTGTATGTCAAAACAATGTCAGTAGAAAAAAATCTTAGCTTTCCTTGTTTTATACTGATACTTAGGACCATAAATAAAACCTTCTTGACTAAAAACATGACCCAACATATCACACCAATCTTTTAACACTTGAAAAAGTGGCTCTAATCTATTACACTCAACAAATAAATGGAAAACAGTTTCAGTATCTGAACAAAATGGGCAAGTATCAATAACACTGGAGTCTAAAAGAGATTTATGTTTATTTGTGGTTAATATTCCATGTATGATCCTCCACTGTAAATCACCGGTTCTCTTATCAATAGGAACCTTATATAAAGTTCTCCAGCTTCTTTTAGGTGACAAATCTGTACTAAATATTTCTTGCCATTTTGACTCACGTACTTGATCAGTTCTTGAAAGCGCATTACGTTTACACAAACAAGATACATAGATTTCTTGCTCACATCACAAAAAAAATTAAGTTCTGGAGTGCTAAAAGAAAGCAATTTTCCCTCCTCCTCCTGCCAAAAATCCACAGAAATTTGTACTTCCAACTCTGGAAACTCTTTCACATCATTATCATTTTGTTCTAATATCTCTTTATCCAGAGCAAATTTAATTTCAGAAGGTACAGAAGCCACAATTTCATTTTAAAAGTCTTTCAGAAAAACGTAAGGATTTCACACCAGTCTTTTTCCATCTTCTGGGGCTAACCACCCATCCTTGTTTAGAAAACATGACACCTTGTTGAGACCTGCTCTTAAAAGTGCATTTCTCATAAAAACAGAATTTAAACTTTTTACAGATAACACAGGGTTATACAATATGGGTTCTTCTTTTCCCCAAAAACCTTTTTCAGACCCCTGCTTTCGAGAAGTTGAGAAGACTTTCCAAACTTTAAGCATTGTCTTAATAAAAGGTGTTAGACCAGTTAAGTCCACTCCATCAAGATCCATTAAAAAAAGATGTCGATCAAATCCCATCTGTCCTCCTGTCCTCAATAATCCACAGGCTACATCCGTCCAGCTAATGTGCCTTTTAAACAAAAGTCTTTGAGCAGCCTGCAATCTGAAAGCAGCAACTCTGCATTCAATGAGTCCTTGTCCTCCTTCACAAATTGGTAAATACAGGACAGCAGCTCTCAGCCAGTGCTGTCCTGACCAAAAAAATTAACCAATTGTCTTTGGATATCTTTGATAAGGTTAAAAGGAGGGTCCAAAATAGCCATTTTATGCCAGAGTGAAGATGCAATAAGATTATTTACTATCAAAACTCTTCCTCTATATGATAATCGAGGGAGTAACCATTTCCAGTTGGACAAACGTACAGACATCTTCTCTGTCAATCCGTCCCAATTTTTCTTTTTATACAGATCAGAACCTAAAAAAACCCCTAAAAATTTAAGACTATCTTTGCTCCACTTGAGACTCCACACCATAGAGCTTCACTTTTGCCCCAATTTATTTTGGCTGAAGAGGCCTTCTCATAGCACTGAATACAATTCAATACACTTTTTATATCTTCTTTGTCTTTAATTATCACAGTGAGGTCATCAGCATAAGCAAAAAGTTTGATGGGTTTATTAAAAGATCCTTCAATATGTAAACCTTTTAATGCAGTTCTTAGTTTACACAATAATGGTTCAATAACTAAGCTATAGAGCTGACCCGAAAGTGGGCACCCCTGCCTTATTCCCCTTCGGACTTTGATGGGTATACTTAAGCCTCCAGGCACTTTTACCATGCATTCAGCTTTTTCATAGAGTAATCTGATCCATGAAATAAAACCATTTCCAAATCCATATTCACTTAAAACATCAAACAGATAAGAATGATTCACTCTGTCAAAAGCCTTTTCTTGATCTAGTGACAAAATTCCAAGATCAATATTGTTTAACATCGAGTAGTCAATGACATCTCTTATAAGGAACAAATTATCTCTAATGCATCTATTTTTTTATACAATAAGACTGATCATTATGAATGAATACACACATATATTCATTCAGAAATACACTTAGAGAAAATCTTATAATCCATAGTGAACAAGACTACAGGCCTCCAATTCTTAAGTAAAGTAAGATCACCTTTTTTTTTTGGTAGCAGAGAAAGAATTGCTCTTTTGCAACTAATAGGTAAACATCCTGTTTGTATCGAATATAAAATCATTTCATAATAATCATTCCCAATAACTTCCCAAAAATATTAAAAAAATTCAGAGGGAAGCCCATCTAACCCAGGGGATTTTTCAGTTGATAATTCTTGCACAGCTTTAGGTACTTCTTGAAAGCTTAAAGGGATAGTTCACCCAAAAATGAAAATTTGTTGTTTATCTGCTTACCCCCAGCGCATCCAAGATGTAGGTGACGTTTTTCCTTCAGTAGAACACAAATGATGATTTTTAGCTGCAACCGCTGCCGTCTGTCAGTCAAATAATGGGAGTGGATGGGAACTTCTGCTATAAGAGTAAATTAAACTTGCTTAAACAAATCCAAATTAAACCCTGCGACTCGTGAGGACACATTGATGTCCTAAGACACGAAACGATCGGTTTGTGTGAGAAACCGAACAGTATTATATAATTTTTTACGTCTAAAACACCACTATGTTCAACTCCGTTCAGCATCGGTTAGTGATGTCTGATCACGCTCTGACAATGGAAGCGATGCCTTACACTCATTGAAGTATATGCGCGAGACATCACTTCCGTTGTCAGAGCGCGATCAGACGTCACTAACCGATGCTGAACGGAGTTGGACATAGTGGTGTATTAGAGGTAAAAAATGATATGAATACTGTTCGGTTTCTCGCACAAACCGATCGTTTCATGTTTTAGGACATCAATGTGTCCTCACGAGTCGCAGGGTTTAATTTGGATTTAAGCAAGTTTAATTTACTCTTATAGCAGAAGTTCCCATTCACTCCCATTATTTGACTGACAGATGTCAGCGGTTGCAGCTAAAAATCATCATTTGTGTTCTACTGAAGAAAAAACGTCACCTACATCTTGGATGCGCTGGGGGTAAGCAGATAAACATCAAATTTTCATTTTTGGGTGAACTATCCCTTTAAAATGCAATCTAAGTCCTCTTTATGTTCTGATTTAAGTTCTGGGATTACATTTAAAAGTTCGGTTTCACTTTCCAAGTCTGTTACATCCATATCATACAACTTGAATAAAAATCAACAACACATTTACTCATTTCTGATGGGTCATAAAATAAATCACCTCTATCATTCCTTAAACACAACATTTGTTTCTCTTGACACACCTTTCGTTTAAAAAAGAAAGATGTTGGTCCATCAATATCTCTAATATGAGAAAAACGAACGCTAATAAGATCTAATCTCTAATCTTGTAATAAATTTTCTAACTGTAGCTTTTTTTCTTTAAAGGTGCCCTAGAATTAAATATTGAATTTATATTGGCATAGTTGAATAACAAGACTTCAGTACATGGAAATGACATACACTGAGTTTCAAACTCCATTGTTTCCTCCTTCTTATATAAATCTCA
This sequence comes from Chanodichthys erythropterus, assembly GCF_024489055.1. Lineage (NCBI taxonomy): Eukaryota > Metazoa > Chordata > Actinopteri > Cypriniformes > Xenocyprididae > Chanodichthys > Chanodichthys erythropterus. The sequence continues at coordinate 39,650,391 of NC_090236.1, forward strand.
TTTGTTTAAAAGACCTCCGAAGAACAGTCGAATCTCAACATAACACCGACTGTTACGTAACAGTCGGGGTGTACGCCCCCAATATTTGCATATGCCAGCCCATGATCGAGGCATTACACAAGGGCAGAACGTCTGGATGTGCACAGCTGAATCAACAGACTAGGTAAGCAAGCAAGAACAATAGCGAAAAATGGCAGATGGAGCAATAATAACTGACATGATCCATGATAACATGATATTTTTAGTGATATTTGTGAATTGTCTTTCTAAATGTTTCGTTAGCATGTTGTTAATGTACTGTTAAACGATGGTAACTTTAACCACATTTATTACTGTATTCGCAGAGACAAGAGAGCCATCGCTATTTTCAATTTTAAACACTTGCAGTCTGTATAATGCATAAACACAACTTCATTCTTTATAAATCTCTCCAACAGTGTGTAATGTTAGCTTTAGCCACGCAGCATAGCCTCAAACTCATTCAGAATCAAATGTAATACATCCAAATAAATACTATACTCACATGATCCGATCCATGCACGCAGCATGCATGGCGAACATCTTGTAAAGATCCATTTTGAGGGTTATATTAGCTGTGTGAACTTTGTGTTTGCTGTTTAAGGCAAGCGTGAGCTCTGGGGCGGGGGAGCACGAGATTTAAAGGGGCCGCAACCTATATATCGGTGCATAGTTAATGATGCCCCAAAATAGGCAGTTAAAAAAATGAATTTAAAAAAATCTATGGGGTATTTAGAGCTGAAACTTCACAGACACATTCAAGGGACACCTTAGACAGACTTATATTACATCTTTATAGACTTATATTACGTCTTTCCAACATTTTATTTTCAATTTCAAATATCTCATTTTCAAGGTCTTTAATCGTATTTTCCAGTCTTTTTGATGAATAACAAGTATATTGCTGACAGAAAACTTTTATTTGTGTTTTTCCAACTTCCCACCACTGTATAATATCTCTAAAATAATTTTTATGCATCTGCCATGTTTGCCAAAATAAACTATTTGCACAAATATAAATGTATATAAATTTACACAAAAAGCAGCATCTTGTAACACCTTCTTGTTAAAATGCCAGTATGAACCCACTTTACATTGCTTTGACAATACACAATGTATTGTAAACATTTTAAGATCCGAAATGATATTAGGAATTATATTAGCATTACAAATTCGATTTCTTTAGTTATTTGAAATATAAAATCTGTCCAATCTTGCTGCATAAACCTGTCCTTCTGAAACCTTCACCCAGGTATACTGTTTTAAAAAGGGGGTTTCAGTTCTCCATACATCATTTAACTTCAAACTTTTAACAATATTTGCTAAAACAGATGAAGACTGATAGTGTGTTTCTTCATTATTACTATCCATATTAAAATCCAAAGTACAATTAAAATCTCCTACCATAATAACACTATCTTTGGATTTTAATGTACTTAAAACATCCCTAATTTTCTTAAAGAGCAATTCTCTCAGACCCCTTATTATTTGCATAAATATTAACAAAAATTACATTATAATTATTTAATTCTACCTTTACAACCAATAAGCGACCTGGCTCTATCTCATGTTCAGATAAAATTTTAACCTTACAATTTGGACTTAAACATATAGCGACACCCAAACTAACATTAGAGCCATGACTAAGAATATACTTGCCCTCCCACCATAAGCCACATTCTACTTCATTACTTTTATCACTATGGGTCTCTTGAAGAAAAAGTACTCCAATATTTTTTAATTTTAAACATTCTAAAAGCAAGGCTTGTTTTCTCCTATCTCTAAAGCCATTTACATTTAAAGATGCTACTCGCAATGGCTCCATGAGACAGAAAAAGAAAGAAAAACAGAGAAGATAGGAAAAACAAAGAGGCAGACAAACAACCATTATAATTATTTAAAAAACTCGCCCCTCATTTCCTTTCCTACTCTTTTCCTTTGTCTTATCGTAGCTATATGTTTTTTTTCAACCGAAAGTGTTTCTGCTGTGATAACACAGAAAAGTTATATGTTTTTCGTGCCCGCACAACTGAAGCAACAAATTTATCAGTATCCGGAAAATAATCAGCAACATTTACCTTTCTACCTTTTGTTTCATCCAAAAACTCATTAATCTGTTCCACAGTGCATAAATTATCACCTACTTTTGGACAATCAGATATATCAGAACAACAATCATCATCCTGACTCATTGCTAAGGCCTCATCAAAACCCATATCTTCAACAGCAGTCACCACCTTTACATCCTGACTCACTGGTAAGGCCTCATCAGGAACCACATCTTCAGCAGTCACCACCTTTACATTCTGACTCACTGACAAAACCTCATCAGAAACCACATCTTTAGCAGCAGTCACTGCTTTAAAGCCAATTTTATTACTACAACAAGGCTGCTCTTCTTGCAAAAAAACAGCAGATTCACTTGAAGTTGCACTCACCTCGTTATCTTCACCAGTATCCACACTTTGGCCTTCTGAAACTTTCTCTGGATCCCGATTCTACTCACCCTGACTCTCCATTGTAGCTTCATTTTCCACCTCCTGTCCTTAACTTATCTGAGGCTCCTCTGATCTATTTTTATGCAGACACGAGAATCTTTTGTGGCCAATATCACCACACTCAAAGCACAGTAAGCTTTCAGTGCTTGCATATAACACAAAGGAACTATCTCCGTCATTCACTCTAAAAGACACGTCTAGAAATTTATCCTGAGAATTTAAAAACATGTGAACCTGTCTTCTGAATGAAAGTACATGTTTTAGCGCTGGATTTTTGCATCCTAAAGGTACCATCTTAACTGGACTGACTACTTTCCTGAAACGAGACAATTCTTTAACAATCACTTCGCTTTTAATAAACGGAGGAACATTTGAAATAGTTACTTTTGTAGCCAGTGCATACAACGGAGTAGCCGGCAGAAACATTCCTTTCACCCAAAGCCCGTTTTCGATTACTTGATTAACAAGTTGTTCAGTCTTCAAAAAAAAAAAACACAACGGCTTTGTTCATTCACAAAGCTGAATTTATATTTTCATGACCAACCTGGTCACCAATTACAACCCCAAAAAAGCCCATCATGCCATAAAGAATCAAAGGCTTTTTTAAAATCAATGAAGCAGCCGAATATTTTTCCTTTTTTTTTTTTTGATGAACATATTTTTGTATCAGTATGTGAAGTGTGTAAATGTGATTTGATGTTCTCTGATTGGGCATAAATCCAATTTGACAGTTCTTTAAAATTTTGTGTTCTTGAATAAACTGAACTAATCTGTCATTAATAATGGAACAGAATAGTTTTCCGAGGTTACTGCTCACTATGATGCCTCTGTAATTATTTGGGTCATACTTCTCACCTTGTTTAAAAATTGGAGTTATCAAATATGCTCAATAAATATAAAAACTCTCCCCAAAATCAAACGTATTACAAAAACATCTACTGGACGTAATAGGTTCACTTTGGCAGAATGGTTTTTTCCCCCCCTCTCGTGTTACACAAGCACTTCCACTTCTCTCTGTCTAGTTCACCTTAATCACTTTCACTTTTTTATTCGGTGTAAAGAACTTTGTTTTTTCTCATATTTTAAACAAAAGCATTGCCCAGTTACAAAATTATGGTGCTGTCACACTCCAAGTTTTTTCCTGCACCATATTTCCATTGATCAGCATGTGTCTCTGTGTGCATCTAGAAGCCTCTTGAACGCTGCTGCCTGCCAGCTGTCTGATCTACGCTCGGAGCTTCGTGGAGATTATCCTAAATCCTTCTCTTTATTCCTATTCGCATAATATAACTTTCTTATTTTTCACCTGATTACTTAACCTATTGCATAGTATTACTAAACGGAACGATTTATTACTAGCAATCCACCAGCGTAATCACCTAGTGTTAGCCATAGCCTGCTAGCTACCGTCTACTTTCTTTTTTTCCTCTAAACCTACCTTCCTTGTCGATTGAATGGCGGATTTATCCGATGTATGTTATTCTGATCTGTCCTCGCCAGATCGGGAAGCTGTGGAGACGTTGCTGCCCGGCATTCATCGATCCACCGCGAGGTACAGCGTCCCGCACATCACCCTCGCCCCAGGCACCGGCAAGCGACCGAGACATCCAGCCAGCGAGTCCCGTGTGCGTTGCAGTTTTTCGGACGGCGTTCATCAAACACACGGTCAGTCATGTCCGACGATTATCATGTGTAGTAAATGCAACATGTACAGCTTAGCTCTTTCTGTCAGCAGTGAGACTTACACATGTGATAAATGCAGGGATATTGTCAGGCTGACAGAGAGAATCTCAGAATTAGAGACACGCATCCAAACTTTAATTGAGGATAGTGAGAATGAAAGGGCCTTAGATACTGCTTTGGATGCGACTAGCCTAGTAAACACTACACATTCGGTTCCGGTTGTAGAAGCCACGCAGCAGGCTAACTGGGTGACTGTGAGGCGGCATAATGGCAAGAACAAACACCACTCTTCCGTTCCGATTAGAACATCAAACAGGTTCTCCCCACTCAGTGACGCACCCACTGAGAATCCTGTTGAAAGTGCCCTAGTAATTGGCGATTCTATTACACGGAACGTGAAAATAGAGACACCAGCCACCATAGTCACATGTTTGCCGGGGGCCAGAGCACCTGACATCAAAGCAAATTTAAAAGTGCTGGCTAATGCTAAACGTAAATATTCTAAAATCATTATCCACGTCGGCACAAATGATGTTCGACTTCGCCAGTCGGAGATCACTAAAATTAACATTAAAGAGGTGTGTGAACTCGCAAATTCAATGTCAGCAAAAGTAATTTGTTCTGGCCCTCTTCCTGTTCGTCGGAGTGATGAGATAGTTAGCAGGTTATCATCACTCAATGGCTGGCTGTCTAAGTGGTGTGCGCAGAATAATATAGGTTTCATAGACAATTGGAAAAGCTTTTGGGGCAGACCTGATCTGTTGAAAAGAGATGGTATTCATCCCTCCCGGGATGGTGCTGCTCTTCTCTCTAGAAATTTGGCAAATAGTCTTAGAGCTGAAACATGACAAACCAGGGCCCAGATCAGGACGCAGACAAACTGGCTAAACCGACCGTCTGCTAGCCGCCTCACGTCACATAACTCAGATAATTCACAGCACATAGAAACACTTTCACCTAGATATTATCACATAGAGACTGTGTCTGTACCTCGAACTAGTAAATACAAAAAACTTCCAAAACCTTTTAAGGGTAAAAATTTAATTGATGTTCAAAAAATGAAAATCACAGATAAATCAGATAAACAAATGATAAAGCTTGGGTTACTGAATATTAGATCTATTTCTTCAAAAGCACTTATTGTAAATGAAATTATCACAGACAATAAACTAGACTTGCTGTGTTTGACAGAAACCTGGCTAAAACCAGACGATTACATTACTTTAAATGAATCTAGTCCTCAAGGTTATGATTATCGACACAATCCTCGACAGAAAGGCAAAGGGGGAGGTGTTGCTGTAATTTATAGTAATATATTCAGAATCATTCAAAAGAATTTCAAATATAATTCCTTTGAAGTGATGGTGCTTTATGTAACATTATGTAAGTTGACATTTGTGCTGGCTACTGTATACAGGCCACCAGGGCACCATACTGACTTTATCAAAGAATTTGCTGAGTTTCTATCAGAGTTAGTACTGGCTGCGGATAAAGTCCTTGTTGTTGGTGATTTTAATATCCATGTAGATAATAATAAAGACGCATTTGGATTGGCATTTGCAGATATTTTAAACTCTATTGGAGTTAAACAACACGTGTCAGGACCCACTCATTGTCGTAATCATACCCTAGATCTAATACTGTCGCATGGAATAGATATTGATGCTGTTGAAATTCTACAGCAGAGCGATGATATATCAGATCATTATTTAGTCTCGTGTATAATACAATTAGCCAAGGCTACAAAACCACCACCCAGCCATAAATATTGTAGAAAAATCACGTCTGCCACTAAAGATTGCTTTATAAATAATCTCCCCGAGCAGTTTCATCGCCTTAGTATACCTGACAACATAGAAGAACTCGATGCTGCAACAGAAACTATTGGCTCTCTCTTTTCCAGCACATTAGATGCGGTCGCTCCTTTACGTCTAAAGAAGATTAAGGAAACTAATCCAACGCCGTGGTATGATGAGCACACTCGGGCTCTAAAACGAGCTGTTAGAAAAGCTGAACGTAGTTGGAAGAAAACAAAACTAGAAGTTTTTCGCCTTTCGTGGAAAGAAAAAATGATTGAGTACAGAACAGCCATAAGAAATGCTAGATCTACTTATTTTTCAAATCTCTTAATAGAAAACAAACATAATCCTAGGTATTTATTTGACACAGTGGCTAAATTAACTAGAAACAGAGATTCAACTGCTGACGTTTCCATAGAGCACAGCAGTAATGACTTTATGAACTTCTTTACTTGCAAGATTGATAATATTAGAGAGAAAATTATAAACATGCAACCGTCTACAGTTTCTCTTCAGACAGTGCACTGTAGTGTCCCTGAGGTAAAACTAGAATCATTCGCCGCTATAGGAGAGGAAGAATTATCTAAACTTATCAAATCATCAAAATCAACGACATGTATGTTAGACCCAATGCCGACTAAACTACTGAAAGAAATGCTTCCAGAGGTCGTAGGTCCACTTCTTGATATAATTAATTCATCTTTAACACTAGGACACGTGCCAAAAACCTTTAAGCAGGCTATTATCAAACCTCTTATTAAAAAACCTCAACTAGATCCGAGAGATATAGTAAATTACAGGCCAATCTCGAATCTACCTTTTCTGTCAAAGATACTAGAAAAGGCAGTTTCAACACAACTGTGTTCCTTTTTAGAAAGAAATGGAATCTGTGAGGATTTCCAGTCAGGATTTAGACCATACCATAGTACTGAGACTGCTCTCGTTAGAGTTACAAACGATCTACTCCTATCATCCGATCGTGGCTGTATTTCTCTATTAGTGTTATTAGATCTCAGTGCTGCTTTTGACACTATCGATCATAACATTCTTTTAAAAAGACTTGAAAACTATATTGGCATTAGTGGAATTGCTTTGGCATGGTTCAAATCATACTTATCTGACCGTTATCAGTCTGTGGTAGTTAATGAAGAGATGTCGTATCGATCACAGGTTAAATATGGGGTACCACAAGGCTCAGTATTAGGACCGTTGCTTTTCACTCTGTACATGCTGCCCTTAGGAGAGATAATTAGGAAGCATGGTGTTAGTTTTCACTGCTACGCTGACGATACTCAGCTCTATATTTCCTCGCGCCCTGACGAAACCTACAAATTCACAAAACTAACAGAATGCATAGCTGACATTAAAAACTGGATGACAAGAAATTTCTTATTATTAAATTCAGAAAAAACTGATTTCCTAATCTTTGGACCAAAAACTTCCTCACGAAAAAACCTTGAATACTCTCTAACACTTGACGGGTGCTCCATTAAACCTTCGTCCTCAGTTAGGAACCTGGGTGTGCTCTTTGATACCAATCTTTCATTTGAAAGTCATGTTTCTAGTATCTGTAAAACCGCCTTCTTCCATCTAAAAAATATATCTAAATTACGACATATGCTCTCAATGACAAATGCGGAACAGTTGGTTCATGCATTCATGACCTCAAGACTAGATTATTGTAACGCTCTACTGGGTGGTTGTTCTGCTCGGCTTTTAAACAAACTACAGTTGGTTCAAAATGCGGCAGCTAGAGTTCTTACTAGAACCAGAAAGTATGACCATATTAGCCCAGTTCTGTCAACATTACATTGGCTCCCTATTAAACATCGTATAGATTTTAAAATCTTGCTACTTACTTATAAAGCTCTAAATGGTTTAGCTCCCCAGTACCTAAGTGAGCTCTTAATGCATTATAGTCCTTCACGTTTATTGCGATCTCAGAATTTAGGCCAGTTGATAATACCCAGAATATCAAAATCAACTGAAGGCGGCAGATCATTTTCCTATTTAGCACCTAAACTCTGGAACAATCTTCCTAGCATTGTTCGGGAAGCAGACACACTCTGTCAGTTTAAATCTAGACTAAAAACACATCTCTTTGCTCTTGCATACACATAACACATCATCAATACATTAACATTTTTCAAATCCGTTAAAGGATTGTTACGCTGCAATAATTAGGTCGGCCGGAACCGAGAACATTTCCTATAACACTAGATATACCTGTACATCAGAACAAGAATGGCATCTACGCTAATATCTGTCTCTCTGCTTATCCTGAGGTTTGCCGGGTGCTGGATCCAGGCCGTATCCAGGTCAGATGGAGAACCTGCGTCTGGACCTGACTACAACGTAGCCCAGGATCCCCGTATCCGCTTGCATATATTTATATATAATCGATTTTTAATCTCTATAATAAAAATGTACAATTCAGATTTTGATCTCCATATACATTTACATATATATATCTTCCAAGGGGTTTTTTCCCTCCTAGGACTTTTTTCCCAGTGCTAGCACGCTGGGTTTTTCTCCTAGGGGGTTTTTTCCACCCCTGGAAGTCAGCCGACATTGGCTTAATGTAGCACCATCTTGTATATGTTACATATTACCACGCTTGTTTGTACAGTTTTAACCACTTCCCTTTTTTTCTGTGCTTCTAATATGTAAAGCTGCTTTGAAACAATTACCAATTGTAAAAGCGCTATATAAATAAATTTGACTTGACTTGACTCTAGAAATGAACTGCTTTTCAACACATCTGGCTGAAAAGCTTCAAAGCTTCATGAAGCTTCATCTCTCCACCACAACTTTATTCAAATAAACATGAACAAAATTAAAATAACAAAGTTATTTTAACTTGACTAAGAAACATGAACATAAACCTCACCAACAGCAGTTACAGGGAACAAAGACAGACAAAAGACAATGAAAACATGAGGGCTATATATACACACACAGACACTAATGATCAAACAAGAAACACCTGAACACAATGAACCAATGAAAACATGACACATGAAACAAGGAACCAATCAGAACATGACACATGAACAGGGGGAGCACATGACAAGATCTTATGAGGAGCAAGACTGAGAGAATTCAAGACATGAAAACATAAACTAAACTAAACCCAGAACAGACGTGACACTGCCTCACGGTGCAGCACTAAAGCAAATGAACCTTTTCCAAAACTTGTTTGTTTTCTGCTTCAGGAAATACTTTATTCCTTAATCTGTTAATGCTCGTTTATACAATTATTTATTGTTCATGTTTGTTCACAGTGGATTAACTAATGTTAACAGAAAACATTTGTATTTAAAAATGTATTAGTAAATGTTGAAACTTGCATTAAGTTTATTAAATACTGTACTAGTATTGTCCATCATTGGTTCATGTTAACTAATGTAGTTAATGTTAACAAATGAAAGATTATTGTAAAGTGTTAGTGAGTTGACAGTGTGTCTGAAAACAACCGACATAAACACATTTGTCCCAGTGATCAAACCAAGGGTGACATTGACACGAAACAACCTTAAAGATGATATGAAATGAATGTGTAAACTAACATAAATAGATGATTTCAGCCTTTGTATTGTTACAATGTCGGTAGTATATTTAAATGATCAATGTGTCATCTTTCTCCATGTTACCTGCACCTGGATATCCCTGTTCATTTGTCAGCAAAAAGTCTGCTGGATGAAGCGAAACATGTTAGTTGATCATCATAAATCTGAGTCATTGTCTTTTCTCTTTCTGTCTTCAGTCTGTTTAGATGCAGTATTACAGAGAAACAGTGTGCCATCCTGACTTCAGCTCTGAAATCAAACCCGTCACACCTGAGAGATCTGAACCTGAGCTGGAATAAAATAGGAAACTCAGGAGTGAAGCACTTATGTGACGTACTGAAGGATTCACACTGTAAACTGGAGAGATTGAGGTCAGTAACATTCTTCACATACAATAATCAAAATGATTAAAATCAATTCAACAGTTTAAACTAAAACACTTTATACTCAATATCTCACAATGAGTCTGAGTTGAAGTCTGGGCTTTAATTAGGTCATTCCCAAACTTTAATTTTCTTATTTTTCAACCATTTTCATGTTGCTTGTTGTGAATCATTCAGATCAAATACTCCCACAGCTGTACAGTTTTAGATAATTGAAACCTTGAAAGTCATGTTGATGTCTAACTTATTAAAGTTCTGTGTCTTTTGTTTGTCTCCATATTCAGTTGTCAGTTTTGTACAAAGAACAAAATAAAATTCACTTTAAAGATTTCTTTTGTTTAGGTTTAACTGATTAATCAGCTGAATGTTTTCATTCCTGTTCTAGACTCTCTAACTGCAGTGTAACAGAAGAAGGTTATAAAGCTCTGGCTTCAGCTCTGAGGTAACCTCAATAAGGTAAGTGAAAATAAAGCAAGATGCCCTATTAAAATATCTGATATTTATAATACTTAAAGCAGTTTCATCTTTTCTCAGTAGTGTGTGTATCTGCTGGTGAAATTAAAGATCTGATGGAGTGTTGTGGGGAAAAAAGGTTTATTACCACAGAACTGAGATACATTGTTGGAACAATACTGAACATCTGCTGAACTCAAGTACATCTGTCCTCTGTGCTCATTAGATGAGTAGCTCTGTACAGTATTTTGCTCTCATTTATGGACATTTCAATTCATAACATACAATACTACACGATATAGTGTTCTTGAAAATAATATTAATGTACTCTATTCAGCCATAAATGAACTTGCAAAGATCCTTATTTCATATTTTCATCAACACTTCAGCTGTTGACTGGTTAGGCTTCTGTACTGATCTGATATTGTCACTGCAGGTCTTTTCCATTCACCTCCTCTCACAAGCTATCATTTATACTTGATTTGTTAAGGCTATGCATTGAGAAATAATAGACTCATGTTATTAAACATTAACTATTTGTGCAAATTTATTATATGGCATAAAACAACGGGAAAAAAAATCCATTCCATGTGTTCAAGAGAACAAAATTGTCACTTCCTGGGAAGTTGGTGCAAAATATCAGTAATAAAAATGTAAGTTGCTGCAATTGGCTCTTTTTTCCTGTATCATAAATGAGTTGCGTCTCAGAGCGGCAGATGAAACACAATAAACGCTGTCATGCTCTCTTGTATTCGGATGCTCACGTGAGACACTTCTGGGGGGAATTTAACCAAATCATTCTGATGACAGACTTTGGCTCAGGCATTTCAGAACCACCAAACCAACATTTGAGATGCTGAGATGCTGGTTAGTCCAGTTATCCAATCACAGCCTCTGTTGAGGCAAAGGTATGTGAGCTTCTGTTACGCATCGAGGGATTTATTCGGTAAATGCATTTCCATCGTAGCTTCCATCATAGTCTTCTTATCGAATTAAAAAATTATCCGCCTCAGTTGAGTTCATATGTTTTTATGCACATTTTTAGAATTTATGTGCATCTTGGCATTTCCATACAACACTTTTTATTGCAATATTACAAAGTTTGCATATAAATATGTGGATGTAAATGAATGCCACTGCAAACAGTTAACATGTTTAATGTAGCTGTGCACAAAGATGTAGAAGCAAATGATCTTGCACAATGACACTTCAGTTCATCTGAATTTCACACTATTGACTCTTGCTCACTACGACAACTTTTGGCGACATTTCCTTCGATGAGACAGCAGAGCACTGGATGTGACGAAACTCCTTCCACATGGCGGGCAGCGGTGCGGCTTCTCTCCGGTGTGAACTCTCTCGTGTATTTTCAGGTTCCCTGACTGACTGAAGCTCTTGTCACAATGTGAGCACTTGTAGGGTTTCTCTCCCGTATGGACCTTCTGATGCTCTTTCAGATATTTGGCTCTAGAGAAGCTGTTCCCGCACACCGAGCACATGTGAGCTTTCTCGCCGCTGTGTATTTTCTGGTGCTCTTTCAGGTAGCCCAGCTGCGAGAACATCTTTCCACAGAAAGAGCACAAGAAAAGCTTCTGGTGAATTTTCTGGTGGATCTTCAGGTGCTTCGCTGAAATGAAGCTTTTCCCGCACTGGCCGCAGCTGAACGGTCTCTCTCCCGAGTGCGAGTGCTGGTGGTTTTTGAGGATGGTGGCCTGCGTGAAGCTCTTCCCACACTCGTGACACGTGAACGGACGCTCTCCGGAGTGAATGCGCATGTGGTTCTTAAAGTGTCCTTTGCGTATGAAGCTCTTGGCGCACAGCAGGCAGGTGAAAGGCTTCTCTCCGGTGTGGATCCGGATGTGATTCTCCAGGCTCTCTTTGCGTGTGAAGCTCTTCCCGCAGTGAGGGCAGCTGAACGGCTTCTCTCCGGTGTGTGTTTGCAGGTGTCTCTTCAGATCTGCGTTTTTGAAGAAGCTACTGCCGCACTGCAGACAGGTGAAATCACGCTCTCCGGTGTGAATTTTGATGTGGCTTTTAAGGTTCACTTTGAGTGTGAAACACTTCCCACACTGAGGGCAGATGAATGGAGGTTTTTTGGCTCCCGTTCTTTTCTGGGAAAAGCTTTCGGACTGTGACGGCTTTTTTCCCGTTATGACCTTCTGAGGTCTCTGATACTGATGATCCTCCTCCACTACATTCAGTTCTTCACACTCCACTTTCACTTCCATCATGTCTAGAATCAATGCAGACAAATAAGAAACAAAAGTGACCCACAGTTTCATGGCAGAAATTAAGAGGTCAATCATCAGGGCTCCTGATGAACACATGAACTAAGCAGCATTTATCGGGGTTCATGCTTTTAAGACCTTTATGCCATTTATGGTGTTAGAGTCTAGGCCGACACAAAAGCATTTAAGATTTATAGGCTTTTGGATGGAGATACATTTCTGAATGATCCTGTTATGGCTATCCAAATAATAAAGTTGAACAGTTTTTGTTAATTATTGACCAAAAAAATCTTGAGAATTGTACTACAGTGGTTTTGAGGTTGAGTGAAATACCTAGGACCTTAAGGCAAACTTCTAGAGAATGAGGAGATTCAACATATGCAATGAATATAGTTTATGTGTGATACGTAGTGCCACCTGGTGGCTGATTTCTTTCATACTTCACACAGACCGCTAGAGTCAAGGGTCAAATAGGTCCACCAAGTTTTGTTCAGCCATGTTTTTTGAGAGACGCGAAGGTCCTCAGACATTCATGGCACCTTCGGCCAAGACACTGCATGCCAATTTTCTAGTCAACTGGATTAACGACTGCGTAGTTATTAGCCATTTTCATGTTTTTGTACTATTATAGTGCCACAAAGTGGCCAAATACCACACTTTTTTTTTTTACTGTGACCTCAGACTGAGCTTGTACACACGTGTACCATTTTTGGTGAAAATATCTCTTTGCAATCAAGAGATATAACCATTTTAGTAAAAGGCATGTTACTTCAAACGTTTTGGCGTTCTGTTGCGAACCTGAATCACCAATCGCAGTTCTTTAAATAACTTTTTGCCATGAGTGTTTCTAGATGATGCATGTCAAGTTTTGAACAGATTGCACAAATGGTAAGTAGATTTTAAATAATAACTGCAAATGTTTAACGAACAATTTGATTGACAGCGCTGGTTTTTGAGGCAAAGTTGTTCAGAATGAGGAGATTCAACATATCCTATCAATATTGTGTGAATTTGCATGATATATATGGACTAAAACACGATTGTGCCACCCAGTGGTCTTTCAAACTTCGCACAGACCTCTAGGGCCACGATTCAGACAGGCCCACCAAGTTTTGTCCCGATCGGCCTCCGTTAACCTGGTCTAAGAGGTGCTCAAAGTTTATAGGCCGATGGTAGCCATGTTTTTTGAGATACACAAATGTCATCATACATCATCAAAGCAACTCGGACAAAGACAGTGCATGCCAATGTTCAAGTCAATTGGACGAACAGTTGCGTAGTTATAACAGTTTTTATGTTTTTATGTTGTAGTTACTAAATTTGGCAGCTCTCACAAACTGATCTCAATTTAAAATTCGCCACTGTTGAGCATAGATCACCAATCATTTATTTTGGTATATTTGTGTTAGCAGGGAATCTCTGACTTGCGTCTCCTCGTCTCAAGTGTGTGTTCAGACGTGTATCATGTCACGTGACTCTCTGAGGATCATCTCAACATCTTTGCACCATGATATGTAATTTCTGAGCTCATTTAAATCATGATTAGAGATGCACCAGTCATAACTGGACGGTTTTTAGTTTTATTTTGGCCAATCTCTGTTCTGGACTTGCGCACAAACTGCATTGCAATTATTTCCCAAAATGTCATTTGTGTGAAAATATTAGGAAGTCTGTAAAAAGGAAGTTAACATCGATGACATCAGAAATTTCGATGACATCTTTTTATGAAGTAGTGTTTATAACTGCTTTGTGTTCAGCGGTAGTCTGCTCCATTAGCGCCACCTACTGTCAGAGAGTGAATCTGCATTTTCATTCAATCTGCTGTTTTTGTTTTCTACAGGTATGTTTTATGCAGCATAATTCCACACATCTAATGTTTAAATCTTGAAATTATACAATCTAATTTAAATCAAAAATTTAAATTAATTTAAATTTAAATTAAATAATTTAAATCAATTTAAATTAAATAATTTAAATTAAAAACAACTGCTCATGCTACATGTGTGCAGCATCTTTGTTTGGATTATGATTAAAATGCAGAGGTTGACTCTAATTTCAAATCACTACAGGTATTTAGTTTGGCCTGTTATAGAGCAAATAAACAGCAAATAAATTTGCTTAAAGAAAAAATAAAAGCAATTGTATTGGAATTCTAAGCCAGTTTGCTTAGAAAAAAATCTGAATTGGCAATGAAAAACATGATTGGTGCATCACTTATCAAGCTTTAGTTTAAGTTAAAATATGCTGTTTGTTTATGCATCATAATGCAACATAGTGCAAAGATAAAGTAATTCTCAAAGAGCGACAAGAGATGCTAAAAAACACTTTGTCTGAGGGTTTTTACATGCAAACACTCACTATAGAGAGTGAAACTGATGTGAATATTACTAATTAAAAGAAAGATAATTTAACAGCTCCTGTGATTGTCACCAAACAGTCATTAATGAAGAGTCAAGAATGATCACAGACCTCTCTGTTCCTCAGTTTCTTCATCATTCATTCTGCATGTTTCTGCATCACTCGTGTCTTCACTCTCCTCTTTAATAAACTCCATCTTTACAATAGTGTCACTCGCACTCTTCACTTTCTACACCTGGAAACTGTTGGAGCAGAGAGTCATTATTAGTATTTAGTGCTAAATTCATCATACGATGGTCACATATTAAAAATGTGTGTGACGTGACAGGATATGAACCATAAACTCACAGCTGCTTGTGTGAAATAACACTGAAACACCAGCCTTGTTAGAAATAAAATCACTGATGAGACTTTAAGACTTTCAGTGTTTCTATTATAACATGAACTTACATATTCAGTATGTTGTATTTTTTTTAATAAATACAACTGATTACATAAAACAATTCTAAACTTTTTTTGTAGCTGATAATGATATGTTATACATCAATATCCTATAAAAAATACTCTACTATCACTGTATAACTGTAATATAATGTTTAATAATATATATAATATAATGTACTGTCACCACAGATATGTCCATGGAATTAATAATAATAATAAAACCCTATATTTTAATTTTCATTACAGATACAATGAATTAATCAATTTTAAATGATCTAATCGCCCTAAATCTTATTTCTAATCTCAATATTGTTTGTACCGCACTGTCTCGTGTTTATTTTATGCTTAAAGATGTCAGACAGCACGTTTCAGTATTTGTCACTTTCTATATAGTATCTATTCAGCTCATATTCTGGCGCCATAAACAGATATTTAGAGGAGAAAACATTATAATCAGATCAGGCTAGCGCTCACTGGCTTTACAGAGCTGCCTTAACTAATACCAGATCATCTGCAGAATGTGTAAACTACTGTAAAACCTAAATTCATTTACCGTTACGCCAGATTTCCTCTCGCCTTCTATAATATATGGAGAGATTGAGATGCATTTCAATGGCAGTTGCTCCGCTGGCGCGTGACACCCGGAAGTGCGCGATCTGCTCACTGGCGCGCGGTCCTAGTGCCAGGTTTATTTGCGCCAATCAGACAAACCCGTTTTGTTTACGATGCACTGTGTGATTTTTTTGCTACTTAAAAACTTTTTAAGTTTTTACATTAAAAACAGTTAATCACATGGGATAACTATATAGACATTTTAGTTTTATAGAAAGTATTTTATTCTACATGAATGCATTTATATTGACTCAACATGACTCTATACAGAGGTACCACTGATGATAACAGCAATGTAGGAACTACACAAACACTATTAAAAATATTTTTATGCTCATAAGGTTGCATTAATTTATTTTAAAAAAGCAGCAAAATCAGTTAATATTCTTACATTATAAAATAATTCATTCTTGTGATCAAAGCTGAATTTTCAGCATCATTACTCCAGTCTTTAGTGTCACATGATCCTTCAGAAATCATTCTAATATGATGGTTTGATGCTCAATAAACATTTATGATTATTATCAGTGTTGAAAACAGTTGTGCTGCTTTATATTTTGTGGAAACTGTGATACTTACTATTTCTTTGCCTGGCCAAAAACTATGTCTGAACAATTTTCTGTGTGAAAACCATAATACTATTCAAAAGTTTAAATACTTGTATTCAGTAAGGAGGCATTAATAATCAAATGTGACAGTAAAAACATTTATAATGTTACAAAAGATTTCTATTTCAAACATAAATTGGCATCGTGCCCCAGAAGACAAATTGATGACAAAATGACCAAAAATAATATTTTACATTTTCATTAACATTTTAGAATTGACTGATTTAGCTTCCGACATCATAACACACTCTTATGGCTTGTGCACACTGGGACGAATATCACGTGTGCTTATCGCCGACGTTTAACGCCTCATGACTAAACAAAGGGTGCCAAAGTGAGTGTGCACACTGACGACTTGCCAAGCACACACTGATAAGAAGACAATGACGAAGAAGACCCCTACAAACTATGTGTGCTCTGCCAGTTCTTGGCCACACCAAAAGATGTGTATTATATGCTATTTTATTTCTGTATTTTTAGTGTTTTTGTGTGTTTTTTTTACACAGAATGTAATATACAGAATGTCTATTTCATAAATATATTTATTTGCACTACCATTTCTGACTACCATCTCTTCATGTCATGTATATGTGCACAAGGCTTTAGGCTCTTAATATTACAATGAGGTATTTTCAGTTCTCAGTGCAATATTTCTTTTTGCATGTGTTCATTCATAATTTCCATATATGACATCCTGGCCAAAAAAAAATATGTCTGCATAATTTTCTGTTTTCCTCAAATGTTGTTGTAACGGTTGGTGCAAGACAAGGAGAGATGAAGATCTTGAGACAAAGTGGTATTTATAAAATAAAAAAACAAAACACTCAGGAACACTGGAAAAATGCAGAAGCACAGTGAACCAAAACATATAGATGAGAACAAATAACCAAATCAAGCAGGGTATAAATACACACCCTAAATGGAACAAGGAACAGGTAGGGCTAATCAATTAACAAATGAGTAACTATGGCAAGCTTTGCAGGAAAGTGGATTTTGAAGGCCAGAGTTGCCCAATCCTGATCTAGACGTAAAACAGTATTTATTAAATTAAAATAAAACACTAAATGAAACGTGACAGTTGTTAATCCTGACCTTCACAGCACCAGACGTGTTTTAATTATTTATATCCTGAACTAATACATTCATGTCCCTGTACTGCCGTTCTCACTGCAGGTAATGTGTTTTAGTGAACTGCTCTTTTCAAACACATTTGCTCCTGAGGGAAAACCATGACCTGAGGCTACAGTTTGGAGCATGAATTTTTCTAGAGGCCTGTATTTATTGTGTATGAAAGATTTCAAGTGTCTTTGAAGGGCAGCTATTTGGCTGAAACTCCTCCCGCATGGAGCGCAGTGATACGGCTTCACTTCGCTGTGGATGCTCTCATGGATTTTCAGGAGTGCCGCCCGACTAAAACCTTTTCCACACTGAGGACAGATGAACGGCTTCTCTCTGGAGTGAGATTTTATATGAGTATTAAGATATGATTTAAGTGTAAAACTCTTCCCACACTGCGGGCATGTAAACGGCTTCTCTCCGATGTGGATTTTAGTGTGCTCCCGAAGGCTTGATCTGTGTCTGAAACTCTTCCCACATCTATCGCATATGAAAGGCTTCTCTCCAGTGTGAATCCTTATGTGTTCTTTAAGGGTTACTTTGAATCTAAACTCATTTCCACAGTGATTGCATGTGTAAGGCTTCTCTCCAGTGTGAATCCTTGTGTGATCCTTAAGGCTTGCTTTACATGCGAAACTCTTTCCACACTGAAGGCAGGTGCATGAATGTTTAGCTCCTGTTCTCTTTCGTGACAAATTCTTTTTAGATTTCTTTCCAGTTTTCAGATGTTCTCCTTCCTCTTCACTCAGTTTTTCACTTTCATCTTCACTTTCTTCTTCACTTTCTTCTTTCATTAGGTCTGAATGAAACAAATTCAATGGTTAAAAATGAAAGTGATCAGATATACAGGTGAATCAGGATCTAGTTAATCAAAGTGACCCTCAGTTTAACAGCACAACACATCAGAGCTCCAGTGTCTGTTTTATGTGATATTTTTATATGCTAAACATTCATGATCTCATTTATAATGGCAATGAAACTGGGAGAAAGTTGATAGAGGCTGGGAGGAGAGGATCAGAAATGAGAAATGAGAAACACCCACTGCTGTTTTGTTACTTTAGTGACCCTTTTCACAAGCCTTAATTTAAAGAAATACAATATTATTAGATTTATAAGTCAATTAAACAATTTAACTATATGTCATTATGATATCTGTTACTATTATAAACCAGTAAACTGTTCAGAAAAATATCCCTTTTATAGCACAAGCCTCTGTTTTTGAAATTAGAATTTCATGTTTTATAATAATTTTAGAACTCAGAATGCAATACTGTAAATCCAATAAACTACAACACTGTTTAAACTAAAGATACCAAATATATATATATATATATATATCGGTAACACTTACAATAAGGTCTCATTTGTGCAATGTATTCACTAACATGAACTAACAATGAGCAATACATTTGTTACAGTGTTTGTTAATCTTTGTTAATGAAAATATGATATTCATTGTTCATGTTAGTTCACAGTGCATTAACTATAGGCCTAATGTTAACAAATACAACTTTTGATTTCAATAACATTAGTAAATGTTGAAAATAACATTAACAAAGATTAATAAATGCTGTAAAAGTGCAGTTCATTATTAGTTCATGTTAACTAATGAAACCTTATTGTAAAGTGTTACCAATATATCTGTACTTCAGTAATTACATCTATTTTGTATTTTTTATTACTGATATGTTTTATTACTGTATATTATTGTATTATATTAAATTTATTTTTTTATTGTTTTGTATTGGTTACAGAAATTTGCATATAACAGGCAAATAAAGTCAATAAACTGGAACATAAAACAACAATAAAAATCGACGAACCTACATTTAATAATACAGTACAATACAATATTAAAGGAAAAATATTGACTGTACACAAGATATAATTACAAATGTACAGATATGTTGTTTTTGCAATTGATATTAATATTTTTCTAAACATTTGATTTTACTATTAGTTTGATACCACAATGTCACATAAAGGAAGAAAAACAGAAAAGTAGGATACTAGATAACGTGCTAATATCGTTCTAAGTGCTTCGGCAAATCCACGCATGTAAAGTTGAGATTAAAGTCATGAATGAAAACTGAGATTTTTCTGCCCGAAGCTTTACTCTCTTCTCTAATGAAGAGTAAATAATGGACACCTACCTTCTTCCTCCTCATTTTCTTCATCTGTCGTTCTGCATGTTTCTGAGTCTCTCATGTCTTTATCAAACTCCATCGTTCAGCTGTTTCTTCTGGATCTTCCTCATCCAGCGGCTTCTTCTCCAGACTGATGATCAGGATCTGATTCCGTGTTTATGACGAGCGGCTGTGGGAGTGGCTTAACTGATCGATTAGCCAATGGAAATTCTTCTTGGACTGTCTTTCCCAAACACTCAATCCGTGTAGGGCTAAAATTACAAAGAAAAAAAATGAAATAGTAGGCTAGTATTTATTATAAATGTTTTATCCATGCACATCATTATTATTTTTTAATTCATGAATAACTTCAACTGTTTACTGGTGCGATGAATTTATTTCTAAATGCTCGGCTTCTCTTTACATGAAGAATTGTGGAGATTCTGAGAAGAGATACAGAGCTCTTCTTTTGATGATAAATTAATCAATATATCTCTTATATTAATTTAATACGAATTCATCTGTAGTATATCCTGTAGTGGTTGTGTTGTATGTTCATCTTCATGCGCCAAAATTAGTCTATTGACATGTAACATCATTATTACTGTATGTCAAAAATAAAAAAATAAATAAAAAATGCTTTTTTTAACATAATATTTTACTTCATATGCTTTTGGGTTTTTTAGATACAACTGTTGGGCTTCACTTCCCTTCTTTCTGAGGAGATGAATGAAATGTGGTCTACAACACACAAATTGTTGAATGAAAACGATTTAATTGTATCACCCATTATGCATCTAATCCAATCAAGTAAACTTGGACTGCTTTGAATATTTCATATGAACACAATATACATTTGTAGTTTAAACATGATCTTAATATGTCAGTGTAACTTTTTTGCAACTAGTTGAATCAAAATGTTTGTATTGTGTTACTGTGGTAATTCACTTTAATTTAACAAAATTATGCCTTGTTGCGCCAACTAGTTAATGTTATGTCCATGTGTGGCTATAGTAATTTAATGATTGTCTATCTGTATCTAGTTGTTTCAATCAAATTTGAATTTAATTTGATTCATGTAAATAATAATACTCTTAAGTTAATCGTACCACTGATCCAACTAAAATCTACTTAAATTGTGATGTTTCTGAGAAACAATACCCAAAACAGTCCAATTGTGTTCAGTTAATTATTAAAGTGAAATGAATCATTGTTACCCAAGCACAAGTGCAACACTTCTCCACAATGGTAACCCCCAAAACCATTAACATAACCAGAACTTTTAAATACCAACATAATAGAACAGTAACCATTAAAAAGACATCTTGCAAAAAATGCATAAAATAACACTTTATTTCAACATTTGCTCTCTGGGAAGTGAAAGTCATGTTTGATTAACTCCTGGTTGAGTTTACTTGATTGAAACATGTTATTTTAATATGAAAACATCAAGTTAAGTCAAAGAGTAATCGTTTTAAGTCAATTAAACATTAATCAATCACATTTAAACCAAAAACCTGATACAATGGTGTTGAATCTAAATAAATTGTTTAAATAAAGTGAACAGCATCAAAAATCATTTTTTTGAGTGAATGTATTCAGAAAACAAGATCATATATTTGTACCAGACACACAAATAAATAAAATACTTTAAACCCCAAATACTTTAAAATTCCTCTCCCTTAACTAAACTTTTATTCTGTTGATACTTATAATTATCCTTTAATGTTTATCAGAAGAAAGTATTCCCCACCATGTGTCAAAAATGATTTATGACTGCAAAGATGTGGACTCCGCTTCTGCTCCTGCTGTTTGTGTTGTTCTTCAGCAGGCCAGAATTTTGAACACACACACACACACACACACACACACACACACGCACACACACAGGGTTAGCACCATCTTGTCTGACTCCCTCATTATTCATTATCTGAAGTGTCATTCAGTAAACATCAAGACAAAAGCAGCTGCCGTAGTGAGCCGTTAACATAGCCACGTTACAAGAGGCCTGGCGACACCTTCCTGCTCAAGATGAAACAATCAGGACTGTGATGTAGACTGTGTGCTGGAGTCTTAGACATTAACATCTGACCTGTTGATCAAACAGTGCTGACCCGTAGAGGTGTCGACATACACACCGTTACAGACATTTCCCACGTAAACTGAAAGAATCTGCACAGACAAACACCCTTTTCTCCCAGAAAGTCAGGAAGGAGACAAGTGCAGAAGGGAAGAGTGTTAATGTAGCGTTAATTTTGTAAGCTACTTTTTAAATTCAGTTTTTGGTAATGTAATAATGTTCCTTTTAGTTTTATTATATTTAGACAACTTTATTCTGTTTTTATCAGTAAATGTTTGGCCATTTTAGGCTAGTTTTCGTCAATGAAAACTATTTTCGTCATGCTGCATAATGGTTAAACTGATAATAACAATTATTTTGCTAAACAATCACTAAAACATTCAGGAGTGAAAGGGATGGTTCATCCAAAAATACAAGCTTGGGAATGACAATTTGGGGAATACAAAATTAGTGTAATCAAGACATTTTTAGCAATTCAAATATAAATCTTAGCGTGATGATGGATTTTGGTCAAAATGTTCTTTTTCTCAAAAACAAGTTTCCAGTCATTTTGATTACAAAGTTTTAACAAACTAATAAACTTAATGTTGACATAAATAAAATGGGTAAGATTTCTCTAATATCACTGATAAACTGACTGTGTTTTGAATACACAGTAACCATATTTCTATATTTATCAATCATCAATAAATCCAATTAGTCTCATTTATTTTAAATAACTGGATATACTGTAGCTTATTCCACAGCTAGCTATATTTTAACCATGTTCCTAATTTTCAATTGAATAAATTTGTTTTGTCAATGAATAATTATTTTATAATTATTTATAATTATTTTGCTCAAAATTATAATCGCAATGATTGTCATTTGAAAAATTTATTTTTACATTTCATCAGAACTATTGGACTTTCACTTATAAGCAAGCAATTTTTAAATCAGGTTTTATTTTACCTCATAGTGTACAGATTTATTGTTTAAAAAAGGCGGAGCCTCAGAGCCACACCCACCTATTACATCATCACCACAGACCAATGATCAAAGCTGGAGCAAACATTCCATAAAAGTGTGTATCAGTTCACTGTTCTGAGCTCCAAAACTCCAAATGATCTTCATTTCGGCCTGATTTTGTTTGAAATTACTCCACACCAGTTATTTCTTCGATTTCACCTGAAGTATATCAGGGCACTGCATATTTAATCAGATCATCTCAGAGTGGGAATATAGTGGACTTAACTTGAAATATTTATAGTGGAATATTTTAAAAACTATTTGCAGGTAGATTAAGCTTTCATCCTGCATCTCAATAATCAGTGTTATTCAGATTATACAAATGCTGTTGCTCCATATCAGTAATCACATAGAAATAACACTAAATGTCCATGCGCCAAATGTGACTCACTTTGTTCAACGTTTTCACAGAAGATTCCTGTGCAATCTGTACAACTACAACTGTACAACTGTAACTTTTGAGGAAATGTACAGTATATTACATGTATATACAATAAAACAATGGTTTCAGAATAAATACAGCAGCACATTAAATATTCAGGGAGTCCATAGAGACGTCATGTCTAATATGAGGTAGACATTTGTTTTAAATACATAGTGAAATGAAATAAAACTATTAAAATTGAGCTTACAAACAATTTTACAGGCTAAAAACAGTTTTCAGACTAAGAATCCAAACACTTGCTGTGCAAACACGGTTATAATGAATTAAACCACAGTGAACACAGACTAAGGCAGAATTACAGACTCGTCACATGACCAACATACTGTATAATACTGCTGAATGAATGTCATTGAGCGTAAAGACTTCATATCTGTGTTTGTGAAGGTCAATGATTACGTCTGGTGGAATTCTGTCAAAAACTAGTTCATAAATATTAAGACCATATATGAGCCATATATATAAGAATAAATAGGTGTTGATATGGTATGGAAGTAAATATAAGTTAAGTGTATGATCACTGCGTGAGCTCCTGATGACACTGGGAATCAGCCGTTAAATCATCAGTTCCTGGGATTCTCTTTCCGCTCCAGGACGACACACACCAGCAGCGAGGAGGGTGGCCAATGAGAGATGTCTCGCACTGATAGAAAGAGGAAGAAAATGAGCGTTTTAGGGTTAGTGTGCCTCTTTAGGGTCAGATTTCATTGGTTTGGACAGACAGGAAAATCCACCTGTTTGGCCTTGTAGAATCCGTGTTTGTCACAGTTGGGGAGGTAAAAGCTCGTGAACTTCTCGCCTAACGTCTGCTGGGATTGTGCGATGACGTCCAGAGAGGCGTGAAGCTCGGTGTGACACGGACCCTAGACCAGCGAAAGAAACAATCAATAAATCATTCAAGAGTGAAAGGGATGGTTCATCCAAAAATACAAGCTTTGGAATATCAATTTGGGGAATTCGAATTAGTGTAATCCAGACATTTTTATATGCAATTTAAATACATAAATCTTAGAGTGATGATGAATTTATGTATTTGAATTGCATATGACATTTCCATAAACTCCATAAATTTCCATAAACAAACTTAACGTTGTCATAAATGAAACAGGTAAGATTTATCTAATAGCACTAATAAACTGACTGTGTTTTGAATATCAGGTTTATATATATTCATCATTAAAAAAATCCAATTTGTTTTTAAATTTGTTTTTATTTTAAAGAATTGAATATGGCTTGTTCCACAGATTAATCTAAGTCTAAGCCATCTGAATAAATGCATTTTGAAAATGATTATTTAAATAAGATCAAATATTTTGAAAAGTTAATAATAAACTATGATATAAATTTTATATTTATTTATATATTTTGAGTGCAGAAATCTTATTTGTTTCATTTATGTATGACTGACAAATATGCATTACATTTCATTAGTTGGTTTATGTTAAAGGGTTAGTTCATTCACACAAAAATTAAATTTCTGTTAATTACCCTCATGTCGTTCTACACCCGTTCATCTTCGGAGAACAAATTAAGATATTTTTGATGAAATCCAGGACCTGACTCTATATACACAGCAATGTCATAACTAATTTCAAGGTCCAGAAAGGTACTTAAGACAACTTTAATGCTATGAAGTGACGAGAATCATTTTTGATCGCAGAAACTTATTCAACAGAAACTTTATTCAACAATTTCTTCTCTACCTTGTAGCTTCCGTGTTTACGTCCAAATTCCAGCTTAGTATTTATACATCTTAACTACTTTTCTGGACCTTGAATGATGGTAATTACGTTGCTTTCTATGGGGGATGAAAAAAAACTTTGGATTTCATCAAAAATATCTTAATTTGTGTTCTGAAGATGGGTTTGGAACGACGTGAGGGTGAGTAATTAATGACAGAAATTTCATTTTTGAATGAACTAACCCTTTAAAACTGTAATCCAAAGGGATGGAAATGCAATGCAATTAAATCTTAGAGCGATGATGAATGGTCAAACCGTTCTCGTCTCAAATACAAAGCAAACTCTGCTTTAAATGTGTACAAACTCAACAGTTTCAACCAGTAAAATGGCTTGTAAATGTAAGGGTGGATCCTGCCGGTCTCAGTACCTGTTGGATCAGTTTCTTTCGGATGGCGTTGACCTTGGCCTTGATGCTCTCCTGTGCCTCGGCCATGTCCTGCGGGTCGAGCGGCCTGTTGAGTCCCAGCAGGTAATGCAGCGAGCTCTGATCAGATGTGATGTCTGTGTCCTCTAGAAAGGCAATTCAGAGACAAACATGAGTAGTTTCTCTCAAATGACCTGGAAAGCAACTAATCAACTGTACAGAATCGTACCTTCTGTCTGGTCATACTCTGCACAGACGGCTTGACCGCGGGTCAGTGCGTGGAGCGGCCGCGGGTCGCCAGGCCTCGGGACGCAGCGCAGGCCGGTGCCGCAGTGAGCCGTGTAGACGCCACAGGAGTCTCCCTTCTTCAGCGCGCAGGACGAGCAGCACCCACAGCCCGGCTCTCGCAGGACCTCCAGACAGTCCGAGGACACGGCGGGACAGGCGGCGAGCTGCTCCTGTGAGCACGGAGCGCAGCGGATGGGTTCAGGCCCGATCACGGGGGAAAGATCCGCCGGACAGACGAGGACGCTCACCAACATCACAAACACAAACGGCGCTCTCATATCAGAAGAACAAGCTGTTGAAATCAGTAACTGCTGCTGTGTGTGTCAGATCTGGCTCTCTGTGGATGTGTGCCGTGTTTTTATGCTGTGACATGATGACCTCGGAGTAGTTAATCATTGACTCGTCATCTGTTTTAATTATGCTGTTTTTGTCAGTGCATAGGTTTACTCTGGTTGCATAGATGTCAATATTTACTCTAGAACGAAGTGTGCTAAACAGATTCCTCCGCAATATGGATTGACACAATTTGTGCCCCTCTCCACCAAAAACAGGCTCATTATGCCACTGTTTGTTACACATTATTTAAAAAAACATCATCCAGTAGTTTGCCCATCACACAAGAGTTACGTGAGCATATCTCAAAGATGTGTTTTTGACCACCACACTTTGAGTTAGGTCACAAAAACAAGGTCATGTGGCCATTGCATAACAGGACGGGTTACTGCAAGGTCTCCAGCAATCATAACATGTTTGTCATGAAGTGCCGCACAGTAATTAACAGTTTCTAGTGTAGTATTAGTCCAACTTTGGACACCTCATGAGATCTCTTGCATGAGGTCAACCAATAGGTCAAACCGGTTTGAAGACAACAGACACTACTGGTTTGGAAAATTGCTTGAATGTTTTCATTTATTCCAGTATATTCCAGTTAGATTTAATGATGAGCACATGAGTTCAAGCTTTGTTTGTCAGGCTGATGATCGCTGTAGGCTCATGGGTGCTTATACGCACACACAGCACGAGCAAATCATTTACATCCCACCCACACACACACGTTTCACCCATAGATTGTGCAAGAAGAACGAAAACAGTGCACAGAGAAGAATTAAACTTCTTTGTTAGGTAACTAGAAAAATACCCAAAGAACGACAAATACAAATGACCTCCATTTCCTTTGTAATGCACGCCGTGTCTTTATTCGATGGTGAGCTCATGTGTCGTGGCCTCCTCGATGTCAAACATCAAATTCACCAGCCACTGCGGCAGATTCACCTGCAGAAACAGTTCAGTCCACACTTTAAACTTTAACGCTCAAAATACTGGTTTGGGAAGGACAAACTTAAATTAGTTTGGTTAAATTAACTGTTACGAGTATTTAGAACTTTCTTTTACTTTTGAGTTCACAGCACTAACATATTTCAAGTAAATTAAACTGTTTCATTGTTTTGAGTTGTATGAACTCATTTCTTTTAATATAGACTAACTTAAGTTTAACTGAAATTAGGCTGGGATTTATTTCCCAGTATGCTTTGCCCATGGCATTCGAAAGGGAGAGTAAATGTTAAAATTAAGTGTTATATAATGGTTTTTTTTTGTTTTTGTTTTTTTTGTTGCAAGATTGTTATAGCTAACAATATTTACATTGACTCAAATATCAAACTCAAATATTTCAAGTTAAGAATAAAAATGTATGAGTACAAAATAAAAATCTTACATAAACTTTTTATATAGTTTCTTAACTTCAAAAATGTGCGCGTTCGCGCACCGTCCGCATGATGTCATTTTGCAACAGCACATGCGCAAGCAGGACAGAAGAGTCCACTAGGTGGCAATACACACAGTACTGAGCACAACATGTAGTTGCGATTCAAAAACAAGACGAGTTAACTCAGAAGCATGCCTTCTCCATCGTTTTTGATTCCTGTTCTCTTCGTGTATCTTCTGAACTATGTTGCAATGGTGGATGTCCCGTTGATGACACAATGTTTGGTAAAAAGTATAGAAAAAAATTGTGCTGCGCATGTGTCGAACTCAGTCATCCGTGCGCATCCGTGGTTTAGAATACTTTGAAAGATGCAGATGTGAGTCGCGTCTGGGCACGGAAAGTGAAGAATACCCAGGGTTTTAGGGTTTACAGCGAAGTAAATAACTAATTTAATTGGCAAGAACTCAAAATAAGAAAAGTACATTTTTTATGTTAATTGCTATCAAAATGAGTTCGCTGACTCAGTACTTTAAGTCAACAGCAATTAACATGCTTGAGTACAACAAACTCAAAACTTGACAGTTCTGCTTAGTTCTGCGTAACATTGAGCCCAACTTATTCGGGTTTACAGTGCATTGTTCAAATCTGTGTTTCTTCATGCTCAACAGAATCTGAAATATTGCCTCAATAGAATTTATGCTTTCACTTATTAATTGGCTAAATTCAGATATCTTTACATCTCTTTGAAATACTTGGAAATACTTGATTCAATTTCATAAATATTTTACACTGTGCCTAAATTATGGCTAATGTCGCATGTCCAGCACAAATTCTGTTTCATGCTTACTTTAAGGAGCATGTAGAGGAAACTTGTGGAGTCACGACTATGGCAGTTTAAATCCTGCTGTTACAGAAGGGTGGAAAACAAAAACTTTTTTTTGTATATGTTAAAATATCAAGGACATTTTGATTTCCCATGACCCTTTTAACCTGGAAACCTCAGTGTTGTGTTAAAACTCAGGTAAGTGTGCTGCTATATGAACACTAGAGTAGCTGATTGGAAACCCACCTTAGATGTGTGCTGGTCTGGATGATCTGCTGGGTCAGATGGTGACATGCTCGTTGGGTCTTGAGCAGTTGATCCTGTTTTCCGTCTTTTAGGCACCTGGAGCCGTCTGAGGGTTGAACTGGTCTGATATTTGCGCTTAACTCCAGAGATGAGCTCCAGAAACTCATCTGGCTCCTCATGCTCTAAGATGGTGTGCAGGACTGGACGATCTGCTGGGTCAGATGGTGACATGTTTGATGGGTCTTGAGCAGTTGGTCCTGTTGTCCGTCTTTTGTGTGCGTGGAGCCGTTTGAGTGTTGAAATGGTCTGATGTTTGCGCTGAACTCCAGAGACGAGCTCCAGAGACTCGTCGGGCTCCTCGTGCTCTAAGATGGTGTGCAGGGAACTCATGAACTCCACTGAGTCCGTTCTTCAACGAGAAACGTCCTTCAGCCACTCAACAGATGAACTGTTCTAAAAGAACATTTGGATAAAGTCAAACATGTCAGAGTGAAATGACTGTCCTGAGATCATAATGAAGAAGAAAAGGAAGAATTAAAAATGAAATTCCTGAAAAGAATGCCTTAAGTAGTTTCACAGGGAACATTCTCTGAAATTTGGCTAACACTGTGGCAAGGTTCTCTCAAAGTTATGATTAAACGTTACTGGTGGAAGCTTGACATTTTACGTCATAATTTGTTAAATATGGATTTTTTTTTTTATATACACAAATGCATCATTTCATTTCAGAAGGTCTTTATTTACACCCTGGAGCCGTGTGGAGTACGTTTATGACAGAGTTTCAGCTCATACTCGTTGGTCCCGTATCCCGTTCACTGCAATTATAAAGCCTAGGATGGCTTGAGGATGAGTAAAGCTTGGGCTAATTTTCATTTGAAAGTGAACTAATCCTTTAATGGCAGCATTAACAAAACCCTTTTAGAACATCTATTTATTAGCTGGAATGGCATAATCTTTCATTTTTATTTCTTAGAAAACAGTAATATCAAAACTGCTTAATATTTGAAAAACATGTCTGTAGAATCGAAGTGCTGCACAGAAACACGCAGAAAAATAGAGATAATTGTGCTTGTCTCTTCAAATATCAGATAATTTGAGCGTTCATGATTGTAAAATGTCTTAACTCAAAAAGTCACTAATAGGCTAATTAAAGCATTTCATGAAAATTGTATAAAATTATTATGTTCCTTTGTCGTCGTCTAAGTAATTTAAGCGGGTCACGCTTGCTCTTAGTTTAATCTTAGTTCTATCTTGGAGAAAGTTGAGGTAATATACAGAAATACTTTTCTTTCCAACAGCCTAACCACAGTTGTACCACGCTAAAATAGCATAAGGGCTCGTTCACACAGAACGCGTTTTTGTTTTGCAGTGGAATGGGGAAAAAAACGCAAGGTCTCGAGACGCGTTTTTTAAAATTTGAACTGATTTTAACTTGAGCGTCGCGTTTTTAGAACGTCATGTCATGTGCGAGACGCTGAGAGGACGCAAGACTCACGCGCAATGATCACATCTGTCTAGTGCGTTTACATGGAAAAACAAAGTAGCGCACTGGAATGGAAAAACGCGTTCTGCGCTTGTATTTTGATGTTTGCGAGAACTAACTGACAATAGTCATAACACACACAATCAATCATTCTTTCTGTGTGCCGCCATCAGTCCTCCTGTTGGTTACTCAACTCACCTGCTACAAACACACGGATCCCTCCTGAGGTCACCTGATGATTGAGCTCACCTGTGCAGGTTAACAAGCCATTCTTCAATGACAGAAGACACCGCACAGTATTAGACGTTTTTGATGAATGATAAATAATAGATTCACAAACAGACTTTTTTCTTCTGTGTTTATTTTAAATCTAATGCATTTAGAATTTAATTCAATATCTGCAACATCGCAGTGATTGTACTGATAGATGAATGAATGACGACAACTAATTTAAAGGGTTAGTTCACCCAAAAATTAAAATAATGTAATTTATTACTCACCTTCATGTCATTCTACACCCGTAAGACCTTTGTTTATCTTCAGAACACAAATTAAGATATTTTTGATGAAATCCGATAGTTCTACCTTAAAATTATAAAGCGACAAGAATATTTTTTGTGTGCCAAAAAACCTTTTAAAGACTTTTTAACAATATCTAGTGATGGCCGATGGCCGATTTCAAAACAGTGCTTCAGAGCGTTATGAATCTTTTGTGTTGAATCAGGATTCAGATTGCGTATCAAACCACCAAACTGCTGAAATCACGTGACTTTGGCGCTCTGAACCACTGATTTGATTTGTAATGCTCAGAAGCTTCATGAAGCAGTGTTTTGAAATCAGCCATCACTAGATATTGTTAAAAAGACGTTATTTTGTTTTCACAAAAAAATATTCTCATTGCTTTATAATATTAATATTGAACCACTGTACTGACATGAACTGATTTAAATGTTTTTAGCACATTAATGGATCTTGAGAGAGGAAATGTCATTGCTGGCTATGCAGGCCTCACTGAGCCATCGGATTTCATCAAAAATATATTAATTTGTGTTCTGAAAATGAATGAAGGTCTTACGGGTGTGGAACGACATGAGGGTGAGTAATTAATGATAGAAATTTTTGGGTGAACTAACCCTTTAAAATCATGCAAATAAAAGTAAATGTAAGGCATGCGTTACTTTAAATATGTATTAAAGGCACAATATGTAATTTTTCGCCACTAGAGGTCGCTTAATTAAAACAAATGCCGTTTGATGACGGCTTTATTTTGCTGAATCATGGGAGGTGTTGTCTTTACGTCTAAAGCAGAGTGTGTAAAAGTGTTTGAGCTTGTAATGCTCAGGTGAACTCAGACAAGGAAGAGAGGATATAAACGCAGATATATATTTTAATAATAATAACCAAAATATATTATTAGGTAAAATTAGGAACTAGGAAACATGGAACTAAACAAATCACCACAGAAGGACAAACACAGGAAACACAGGGCTTATATACACACACGAGTAATAAGACTGACAAGACACAGGAAACAAGAGCAAAGCAAAACTACAAACTAAAAGACTACAAAACAAGGAACACAAACAGGAAGTACAGAACATCTATGACTGGTCACATGCCCATCAAACAGGAAAACACAGACTTGTTGTACTTCAATACTCTCTTTATTACAAAATCTTATATTGCTGAGGTTTACACTGTACAAAGGACAGTATTTCATACATCGCTGTATTTACAAAATACACTTCTGTATATCAAAGAGCTAAAAGGCAAATGACTTCAACCACCGCAAGCGTCAAATAAGGCAAGAATACTGTATCGACAGTACAGAGATGCATTTGAAAGAGCGATTCATACCCTGAAGAAAAGCGTCATGACTCAAAAAACATTAGCATGAAAATAGACATTTGCCATAGAAATATCGACAGAATCATTGTTTCTCCCTCTTCAATGACTCACAAACAGTCTCATAAATGTACAGAATCTGAGAATGGGTTTTGTGCTTGTAAACACGCACCAGTCGACAGGGATCTATACAGTGTGTGTGTGTGTGTGTGTGAGACGCAGCGCTCGTCATGGACAGGTTGTTGACCTCCATGTCAACAGATGTTCACTGCACCCTTGTGTCCCCACAGACCTCTCTATCTGACCTCATTACCATCAAAGCATCTGCCGCGCTCAGGTAAACAATCCCAATACTGTATAAAACATATAGATTCAGTCTTTTAACAGAGCTGTTGCAAATATTATGTTGACAATATTAAAGTGAATGCTGATGACAGAATCGTGTCCAATCATTACACTTCAGATTAAGATTTCATAAAATTGGCACATATTCAGCATGTTGAGGTTCGTCCCTGCTAATCACACACTATATCACTATTTATGTACAGCTGGGTCCAAAGGTCTGAGATTCAAAATATAATTTAAACCTGGAAAGAAAAGGAAAGTTTTAAGATTCTTTGTTCATTTAAATAAAGTTATGACGTTTAATGAATATGAAGTATTTCAGATTGTGCTCTATTTCTATGTGACAGATGTTCACGATCATCAGGTTTAGTTCATGGAGCTGCTGAGAGACATCTTCATTTCTCTATATTGATAAGAGAATAAAATTAAAGGATTAGTTTACTTCAGAACTAAAATTTTCTAATAATTTACTTAGAACATCCAAGATGTTTAAGTCTTTCTTTCTGCAGTCGAAAAGAAATTAA
The DNA here is from genome assembly GCF_024489055.1 of Chanodichthys erythropterus. Classification (NCBI taxonomy): domain Eukaryota; kingdom Metazoa; phylum Chordata; class Actinopteri; order Cypriniformes; family Xenocyprididae; genus Chanodichthys; species Chanodichthys erythropterus. Next base: position 39,683,181 of record NC_090236.1, read on the forward strand.
TGTTTTTGAGGAAATCATTCCAGGATTTTTCTCCATATAGTGGACTTCACTGGGGTTCAACGGGTTGAAGGTCCAAATGTCAGTTTCAGTGCAGCTTCAAAGAGCTCTACATGATCCCAGACGAGGAATAAGAGTCTTATCTAGAGAAACCATCGCTCATTTTTGAAAAAAATAAAAATGTATATACTTTTTTAACAACAAATGCTCGTCTTGCACTGCTCTGTGATGCTTCACGCATGACGTAATCATGTTCTTCATCTGAAGAAAGAAAAACATAAACATCTTGGATGACATGGGGGTGAGTAAATTATCAGGTGAACTAATCCTTTAAATAAAAAAAAATGTGAAACTGAAGCCTATAACATCAGACTTTGTGGACCCAACTGCATATATGAATATAAATGTCAGATTGTAGTTTATAGTGTTAGAACAGTCTGTCAGTGTGACTGCAGCCGATGATGATGGTGATGATGAAGCTTTCTTTAGGCTGCTATTAAACTCCCTGATTTCTCTTGTTCTATATACACACACTGCTTTAAAACAATGTGTACTTAAACATATAAACTCTCTGTATCCTAATGTAAGGCTTTGGAAGCATCAGATAACTTTTTGTATTGTATAATTATTATTAATAAATCAGAGTGCAGCTATAAATGTGTCATTAACATCGGAGAGTATTAACCTTTAGAAACGTGTGTCACGTGTGATGAAGATTGTGAGAAAATGAATAAAAAAATCTAGCGCACTGTTTGTTCAGATGCAGAGCATGTGCTTGTTCTATTGCCGTCTATCTGTTGTAAATGTGTCTCATACACACACTATCACATTCATTCAAATGCACTGGAGAGTTTAATACAAAAAAATACACAAAATCTAACTGTATGAACATCTAGTATGTACAGTTCATATAAGATGTTGGCTTAGGATGCATAAAAAAATGGCGCCTTGCAAAAGATCACTTGAGGCTTTGAATGTTCACGCAGCGCCGCAAAATCCTTCAATTTCAAAGAGCACGTCTTTATGATTATGTGGACATTCACAGCCCATATACTTCAATGACTTAAGTGGGAAAGAAATGAATTTATCCAGGAGGATATGATGTGATGGTGGAAAGTCTTTAAAAGAGCATGAAGTGAAGAATCGTTATGAAAAGGTAAATCGCTAACAGGGAACGCTCTGGCAAGGTTCTCTCAAAGTTATGAACAAACGTTCTTCCAGTAACGTTAATAGAATGTTCGTTTAAAGGTATCTGGTCTTTAATAATGTTTTCAAAACATTAGGATTATTTAAACATCGTTCATGGAACGTTTTAGTTTTAGTTGGACATTTGTCTAACGTTTTAAATATTACTACTCATTTCAGAACGTTCAGAGAACATTCAAAAGTAACGTTCCCGCAATGTTTGAAGAATGATCAAATGGAATGTTCCATTAACATTCGAATAACCAAGAAAAGAAAAAAATGTTTTTAAAACATTTAAAAAACTGGATATTATAAGGGAGCATTCAGAAAAAAAAAAATCTTAAAGGGAACGTTAGCAAAACGTTCTTGGAATATATTATTGATAGCTGGGTACAAAGGGAAGACACAGTTGATTCGTTCCACCTGCAGACGTGATTCCTACACCTCCTCCTCTTTGGTCTCTTCCTCTTCTCCGACTGAAGGCACATTGGAGCTGTGACCGTGTGTCCCGTGACTACTGCCCATGCCCACCCTGGCAGCGAAGCCCGAGGACACGGACAAGCTGCTGCTGGCTTTGGCCTGCGTGCCGCTGGAGCGGGCGATGGCGTGAACCTTGCGCTCCAGGCCGCCGGTGTGATGCAGCGCTCTGTTACCGGCGTCCTGCGCTTTGCCCTCCAGGAAGTACGTGAGCATCTGACCTTTGCCTTTCACGCTGACATTGCCACGACACACCAGATCATAGTCCGTCTGAAGCATACGGAAGACGTCATCTGTCACCTGGAAGATAATTTATATTCAAATCAATATATGTACATTCTTATTTATTTATTTGTATTTTAACCCTTTAACCTGATTTCTCTTCTCTGTTTGCAATTATATCATTTTAGGCCATTAAACTCCAGGAAAGTTTTCAGACCAATGATCCAGTAAGCAAATTCATTCAAACAATACATCCAAACCAGTGAGAGATGGCAGAGAGAGTAGTGACTCAAGGCCAGTTTGCAGCGAATTATTCATTCCAGTGTGTGTTTCGCTTTAAAACACAAGCTCAGTCATATTCTGTGTTTGTTTCTGAAGAGCTTGAGCCCTCTCACATCGCACTGTGTGAAATACAGACTAAATATGATGTTAAAACATCCCACCACTGTATAGCTAGATGATACACAAACTACGACTCTCAGCTGGATAAAGCAAACCAGTGTCTTGCTAGTAAAGTTTTGATAGATGAGGATTTCAGTCAAGGTAAAGATGATTGCAGTGACGTACAGGAATCATACAGTAAGCACACGAGAGTCTGTTATATTGATGCGCAAATGAACCATGTATGTGTGACACGTTTCAGTACATTCACATTGTTTCCACATACAATAAGGATAATGTATTGATTTGTCATGTGTATGTTGCTGTGTTTAGTAATTCTGAATGGATCTGTGTACTGTAGTAGATATATGCAGTCTGGTCAAGGCAGTTGGTTTAGGGTTTTTTGGCATGTCCATGTGGTTCTGTTGGGTATTGCAACTTGAAATGTCTAAAATGTAAACTGTAATGTTTTTTTATTTTTTTTATGGGTGCTTTGGTGCATAAATTTATGTTATGTGGACTCGCTATATTATTGGTGTTCTTTTGGAGTTGCCAAGTGTGCCTTTTGTTAGAAAGACACCTAAATTTAACTTTAAAAAATGCTTGCAGAAAATCCAGTTTTGAAAAAATCAAATGGTTTACTTTGCTGGATATAGCAAATGATGATAAAATGAATGTGTTAAACAAGATAAACTGTATATGCATAATTGTATGATAAGTGTACAAATAATCACACAAAAAAGGATGTGATTAAAAATCTTAATCTATTGACAGCTCTAGTAGATATGAACAGTAAGTATGTTCCTGGTCCATAAAATGTAGTTTATACAGTTATTTTGCATTAAGATTTGAACAAATACTACATGATGTAAACATTAAAAATAAAGAAATTAAATAAAAATATAATTTATTTGCTTTACAATCATACTTTATTGCTATGAAAATAACAACACAATTAAACTGTATCTGCAGGTTTTTTTTAATCAAATTTAAGGCTTTTAAAGAACTTTTTAAGACCTGCACAAATAAAATTAATACCTTATGCCTATGGTAACATCCAAACCATAAACTGACAGTAAAAACGACAATTTAAACAACTTTACAGTTCAAATAGCCTATTAAGTTTTTTTTCCTTCAATTTTGATGTGTGACCTGGACATGGTTTTTGTGAAATTCACCCATAAAGATATATATCACAGTGTCAGCATATACGAGTACCTGGATCTTCCCTGGGACCCCCGTGCTGTCCATTCGGCTGGCGACGTTCACCGTGTTCCCCCAGATGTCATACTGTGGCCGTCGAGCCCCGATCACCCCTGCTACTACTGGACCCACATTAATACCTGCGCATTCAGAGATAAAAACATCAGAAAACATCCTCAACAGTTCCTACATTTAACTGAGAATGAGAAAACACTTTAAATTTTGGATTTTTGAACAAATGATTGATAAACTGTGAAATAATGTCACAAAATATCCAGTTCAGCAATTAGGTTTCGATTGTGAGGTTGTTGTATTTGGTCATTCACTGTATTTATTATAGTATTGTAGAAGAAGTGTAATAAAACTTGTAAGAAATATTTAACATTTTATCATTACTTTCTCATTTATGCATTCACCAGATGCTTTTATCCAAAGCGACTTGTATTGCATTGAATGATAAGTTCTGGAGGAATGAAAAGGAGTCATTTCTTTCTCAAATATTTTTAAAAAATGTTCAAAATGTTGCACATCTTTACAAATGGTAGAAGTGCAGATTTGGTGGAGGAATTGATGTGAACACAGCAGTATATGCTTACCCACTCTCAAGACAAAATCATTATATGACTGATAATTGATTTCATCAAGAACGTCAAACATTTCAATGGCATAGTCTGCGATGGTGCTCAAGTGGGCAGCAGGGGATTTCTTTGCCTATGAATGAGAAAACAAATCATGTTCACAGATGCTCTGTAGGTATTTTTTGCAATTTTAAGTATGTATTGCAGCTGATTTAGTGACCTTGGTCCCAATGGTAGGCACCAGCCCCACCGCTGCCATGTACGTGCTGCCGATGGTCTTGATCTTCTCGATGTCCTTGTAGCACTCTTTGTCCATGAGCTGCAAAACAGTTGAAACAGGACTTGAAATGGATCAGGAGTGCCAGCATGATCACAGAAATATTTTACAATGTCCTTTCAAAGTAGGAAAATGACCTCGTCGAAGTCGGCAATGATCTCGTTGAGCAGTCGCAGACACTCCACACCCATGTTGTTTCCATCCAGCTCGATGTAGAAGTCGTTGAAGTTGGGAATGGAGGCAAACAGCACCCCCACCTGAGCGTAGGACTGGTAATACAGATCCTGCCACACGAGAACCAGGGAATGAGCTCAACAATTCTTTTAAATGAATGTGCTGATTAAATTGTTTTGAAATATTCTTCTCACCATGTTTCTGGGGTTGGACAGCAGGAAGTGTTGTGCCACATGAACTGGCAGCAGGTTGAAGAGAATCCTCTTGTTGTCCAGTTTGACTTTCTCCATGCCGTCTCTCTCCTCCTCGGCCTGAACACACACAGACCAAGAGAAAGACACGTCATAAAGCCATGATGTCACAGTTCAAGTATTTTAGCGCCCCCATCAGGCTGTAGTTTCAAGCATCTACATCTTACGTTTTGGTCTCACTTTTGGGGGAGAATACTGATCCTTGGAAAATTAAACAATTACAGTACGGTTTCAGAGCTACACGGTTGAACTCCTAAAAATTAAAACTTAGGGCCACTAAACTAACATAACTTCACTGCTATTATTATGGCTTCTTTATGTTAAAAAATGTTGCTGTTGTTCTGCTAAATTAATACATTTAAATAATGCAAAAATATCTGTGATGGACATGGGCTCAAACATCCCCGCAACCCGACAGAGAAAATGGGAAAATACTGACGGATAGTGGTGGTGTTGGGTGTATTTATTGTTCTTCTGACTGCATTAAGAGCTGATTTGAGCACAGTCTGTGATGTTCTCCATGTACCTGAGTGGCCCAGAGGAAGTCGAGCCGTAGTTTGAGGTCCATCTGTCTGGAGTGAAGGGCCAGAGCGGTGGAGAAGAGCAGCAGAGAGACGATGGGCTCCAGACCACGAAAACTCAGCAACCCCCATCTGCACTCGAGAAATACAGCACAACACACACAATCAATATATTAAAACAATATATTTAAAAAAACAGTTTTCTTGGTTATGTGATCATTAAGGAAACAATTCATTTTTAATACATTATGGGAACGTTACTTTTGATTGTTTTCTGCATGTTCGGAAACAAGAAGTAACATGTTTTATATTTGTTTTCGCTCTGTCTCCTCGGTTACTGATTATGCCCTAGATTGTTTCCATAGTTACTGATTAGTTTCACCTGTGTTTCATTTAGCTTCCTTTGTTTGCTCAGTGTATTTAAGCCCTGAGTTTCTGTTACTCCTGGTCGGTTCTCGTTTATGTATAGTGTGATTTGGTTCCTGTTATTGTTCTAGTGTTTACCTGAGTTTTGTAATGTTTAATAAATGAAGAGTTTGGTTCCAAAACGCGATAAATGCCATTTTCAAAAAAATTGAGTTTCCGCCAAAATCAGTATTGTATCTGGTCGGTATTGAAAAGTCATTTATTAATTTTGTGCAAAATGCGATATCCATTGTGTTATTCTGTTATGTTGTCTCCCTTTCTTTCCTAAACGCGACAAACGCCAGTCTCCTTCTTCTGCAGAATGCGGTATATCCGCTCAACCAATCACAGCGCACCATTCCATGCACTGTAAACATTGAAGGTTTTTAATACCAATGTCCTCGGCAAATGTGTTTACTTAACCGCGTGGTGGCGCCAGATACTCTTTAATCGCTAATGACAAATAATTTATCAAATTAACAAGATGACCCATTGAATTCATTTTGGAAGCGACGGCTGAATGTATTTTTAGTAAAATGCCTGTATATAAGATGAATATTGGCAAAGTTTAGACTCTGTCATATATGTGAATCAACTTACTTTGTTGTGTATTTTCAATTTGAAAAATAACTTTTATTTTGATGGATTAATTACATTTTGAAAAAAAAAAAAGTGGATTTATTGCATTTTGGGGGGAAAAAAATAATACTTAATGAACTTTTTAAAATCAAAATGTAGATTTGAGTTTTTATAACCAAAAGATGCTATGTGAAAGTTTGAAACAGAAAATAGTGGTTTTCATCTTGCCACTTTCTTGGTAAAGAAAACACCTTTTTACTCAAAATAATAAAAATGGAGTTATTGGGTTTTGGAACCAAACTCTTCAAATATAGTTATTTAGATGATCTTTATCTTCATCATTCGTTACTACCATCAAACCATGTGACACAGGGTTCTATATAAAGCCCCACTGAACCTTTTATTTTTGAGAGTGCAGCGCCCTCCATCAGCCATCTCTCACCCTGGCGTGTGTCGCAATCCACTGAGCTCCAGTATGGTGATGTACAGCACCACCACCAGCAGTAACAGGATCACTTTGGGCAGCCAGGACACTCGCAGGAAGAGCGCCATGGTCAGTGTCCCCACTACGCAGGACAGGAAGGCGTACTGGGCGCCTTCACATGGGAGTTCGGCCATGGTGCGGTTCAGCCCTCCGGCCGCATCAAGGATCACGATGGAGCGTGTGGAGTTGGTGGGCCAAAGCCATGGCATACAACCCACCTGACAGAGAGAGAGATGGAGTTACACAAGACTTCTTTACAGTATTGAAATAGTTGAGGGTGAGATGTTGTAAGAATGATTTTAAGATGATTTACCACATAGACCTGAGCCACAGCGTATATTAAGAGCACTATGAACACACACAGAACGGTCCGGATCTGTATGGTGAGGCACCCTGGAATACACTGAGACAGACACAGAGAGAGATTAGAGAAGATGCTGGAAGATCAAATTACAGAATAGGAACAAGTAAATCAAAATCTGTGTTCCAAAGATGAACAAAAGTCTTATGGGTTTGGAACGATATGAAGGTGAGTAAGTGATGACAGAATTTAGATTTTTGGGTAAACTAACCTTTTAATGCAATTTTATATCAGTATCCTTCAAAACAACCTTTAAAAACTTTTAATGCAGTACTCGCTCTAAAATATGCTGGGTTAAAAACAACCCAAGTTGAAAATGGACAAACCCAGCAATTTGTTTGTTTTAACCCAGAAAAAGGGTTGTTTTAACCCAGCAATGGGTTGTAATAAATGTTCAACTTTTGATATTATTGTTGCCTCTAGTAATTATGTCTGATTTTTTATTTCCAACCTATTTCGGGTTAATTTTAAGCCAGCCATATAGTCATTTTTAAACAATAGTTGGGTTAAATAAAACTGCCCAGCACATTGTGCAAACATTTAACCCAACTGCTGGGTTAAAACAACCCAGCATTTTTTGAGTATAAGATAATCTTAATATTTACACACATTTAAAAAATTAAAATATCTGAAACGATTATTACTGACTTGAACCTGAACATGAAACTAGTTGGACCAGGGTGAGTGAGTTTCTTACCTGAACTCTAGTGATGTGCAGGTACATGATACACACGACTAGAAAACAGATGCAGAAGACCAGCAGCACCAGCACAACAGTCCCCCTGAGAGCCACAGACACAAGACATGAAAAATAATAATAATAAAAGTCAGCGCACAGAAGAACTGACACTATTATATAAAATTCAGCACAGATACTTCTTCTAATGACACCAACCTCAGTTTACAATCATCAGTTGAGTATTGTGAAACAGAGAAAATTTGTATCATGATATTCCAACGCATATATTGTGATTTAAAGGGGAGCGCGTAAGCCATACTGTATGTGTATGCACAATACTTCAAATCACTTTATTTTATTACAGAGCTGTAAGAATACAATACAATTAAAGGGTTGGGAGGAAAACTTACTGTATTAAACAATAATTCATGCACTTAGTTTATCATTAATAAGCAAATCACACGATGAAAGAATATTTAGAATTTGCGCAGCTAACATTGGTTTTGTACACAAATTGTACACAAATGCACTTACTCTTTTATACATGTGCCAAAACACATGAAATTTGCTTAAATAAGAAATTCAAATCTGATGTGAACCAGAAACAAATTGAGCCAATGCGACTGAGAGAAACTGTAATGTCTAAAACATAGCATACATTAAAATGTCATTGTATGTGTAGAGTTGAAATCTGTTTCCACTGGAATAGCCAACCCTTTCAGCCTGAAGGGGGTGTCCTCATACTATTGACATGTCGAGTATTTCTCTGTCACAACAACAACTCCTGTGGCTGAGAGAAATCCTGCTATACGTACTGTGGTATGATGAGAAGGTAGATGATGCCGAACAGAGCAGCAAGGATGAGAGACAGAACGACAGCGCCGGTGAAGTACTCGTCATTCAGCTGATGATACTAAAGACACACATCACACCGTCACTGTCATATTCACACAGCGTTTGCTTAAACATGGTTAAAAACAGAAGAGAAATGCTGAGCAGTTACAGCAGCTCAGATTCATGTGATTCAACTGAATTCCACATGTTCATGACTGAGTTTACACCATGTCCTAACCAGACATGACACTGCAATGTGATAAAAGGCATCTTTTTTGAAAAAGGCACAGTTTTTGTCTTAACCAGCCACAGCGGTGATATGTGACGATTCTATTCTAGAAATGGTTTGGTACAACAAAGTGTGACAATGATAATCTCAGGTACTGATTACACAGCAAAATCTCCAGAGTTAAATCAGCTCTAATCAGAGTACATATGGTCCCTCTCTATATAATGTTAAAGTAACACTGAAACAGAGTTAAAGTTAAAAGTGATTAATAAAAAGTGATGATTTAGCATTAGTGATGAACGCTTGCTGTTAAGAAACATTATAATAAATAATGCTTTTTATTATGATTATTTTAATAGTACATTTCATGCAGTGTCTATAGCTGTTTGTGAATGTAAAAGGTATGCAATGTTTTAAAGAGCAAAGTGCACAACAAATAAAGTTATTGCCTCTTAAAAGATAGTATTGATTCTGAACTGCCGAAACGAGTCGTCTGCAATTCCAGTCTCACATCCTGTTATGTGCTTTATTTAATGTTAAAAGCATCTAATTTGAGTTTGAATATCATTTATAGCCATACTGTAAGAAACAATGGATAATTCACTTCATGTACTCTTTGACAAAGACTGTATGTATTTTTAATTATGTTAAAATGCTGTAATATTTATGAATTTGATTATGTGCCTATCTATTTGGTTGCCAATGCAGTGCACTTGCAGAGAGACTCCGCCCACACACTCTTCTGATTGGCTGTGATTTTGGATTAATTTGGTTATGACTGCAATGTATTTGCAGAGAGACTCCGCCCACACACTCTTCTGATTGGCTGTGATTTTGGATTAATTTGGTTGTGAATGCAGTGTGTTTGCAGAGAGACTCCACCCATATGCCATTCTGGTATGGACAGACAAACTGCTTGTTGTTGGAAATGTATCGCTTCACATCTGGTTAGGACATGGTGGTGCGGTCACATTAGTGAAATTTCACAGGCATTAAAGGTCCATTTTATATTGTCAATAGTGTAGTGTATGAAGCTAACAGCTCACACTGAAGTCACTTTCAAATCAAGCAGCTTTCTGTTTCTTTTCTTTCACTCTCACACAGAATTCCAGATTGCATGTATTTCTATTGAAATTACTGAATTTTGCCAGTGAAAAATTGCCGAACAACAGTAAATGTGATCGCATCCAACCGTGCGTCTGCAGCAGACTTCATTCATTCCACTAAAACTGTTTAACACAGTGATGACTGATAACTTATATGTGTTGATGGAGTGTTCGTGGCTCTCACCCGGCGCTCTCGCTCAGAGTCTCTGTACATGAGCGTGAGGTAGTTCAGGTCAGCCGTGTCGGACTCCGTCTGCCGGGCTTCGATCAGACGGCTGATGTAGCGGTTGACGCGTGTCCCCGGGCTGCTCTGAGCGGCGTTGGCCGACGTTGACGTGCGGTTCCTTAGCTTCTCCGGTGCGGAGCGAAGAACCCTCCTCTGCCAACGGACGATCACATGATGAAGCTGTGAAGCCTTTATCAGACTGTCAGTCCAAATCTGATTTTTGTGCATATCCGATTGGAATCCAATCATATATATGTGGCAAAAAAAATCACATTTTGGGCCAGATTAACTAAACAGGGCAAATACGCGCAATGATGGGATGGGAGAGGAAACTTCTGCGGGTGAATCTACTGACCAATGCAATCTAGAGCAGCGCAGAGCCGTTGCTAATCAGGTGCGAGTGATCTACTAACAACACAGCAAATTAAAAATAGCGTGGCTTGGCAAATTTTATGGTCAGATAGTGTGTTCCTCTGGCATTCCAAATAAATTAACACGAGTGGAGAAGATTCTCTCCCTTCTAAAATGCGCTCTGTTCCCTGTGGTTCCTCCTCCTACATCAGCTATCACAGCACTAAATGGGGGTAAGACATGCTTTTTCTGGGTATTAAATAATGACGCAAGTCCCAGTATACTGAATAGCGCAAAGCATAGTAAATCACATTGCATGATTCATTTAAATACTCTCCTCCCATTAATTTTGCATCTGAAAGGAAAACTCCTATAAATGCATATGAAATAGGGACAGATGTAAAACCTTACAGTAGTTTTTAATACCAAAAGAGGTGTTGCACTGACCCACACAGCAGGAGACTCCTAGGCAGATCCGCATTCAAGTTGCCAAACCCGCGTGACTGTCACATTCGTTTTGAGGATCGCCCAGAGGCTCTGCTCTGCCTCTGGGCGGCGCCGTAAATTCTACTGTCAATCAGCAGATCCTGAGCGGACCCATGTCGGATCCGTGGACGCGCACGTGCCTTTACTGTAACGGTTGTATCAATTTGCAGGTCCCAAACGGACCCACCGCGGAGGTAAGGTTTTAATCGCGGATGTGGAGCGGATGCAGCACGGAGCCACGGCGGGTCCGCAATCCGCCTTCGTTGCGGATCTGTCTCTATGCACAAGTAGACGCCGATACGGGTCCGTTTGCGGATATGGTCCGGAAGCCGCGATACCTCCGCGGCCGATCCGCCGAGGAGTTCTTTTGCTGTGTGGGGATGCTTTTTGTTAGTAAATCTGGCCCTAAATACAATTTTTTACAAATCCATTTTAAGCTACATTCATATGTGGTTTGAAATCCTATTCATATTCATTCCACATTTATGGAAATCCAAAATGACTGCTCTAATCTGATTTCATGTAGCCCATGTCTGCCTATGTCACTTTAAAAGACATTTCAGAAGTCTCAAGTTACGGCTGTAACCCTGGTTCCCTAAGAAATGGGAAAGAGACATGGCGTCTGGAGTTGACATTATGGGGAATGGCCTCAGTGTGACCGGTGTCTGAACATGTGTATCAAATACGCCAATCTGCAAAATACGTCATCAACACTTTTCTGCCACTGCTTCAGGAGACAATCCTTGTCCCCGATCCAAGTCCTTAAGCAGGTCGGCTTGGTACACTGGCCTGTCCCGCTGCTGCATACGCCTTCCTCACAAGCCACAAAGTGGTTTGACATGGTTTTGAAGGCAAGGCCGGAGCCGTAAGTGAAGACACCGCACACTGTGAAAGATGAACCGCCAGTGGTTCCCCCACAGGAGGCATCTTCACACACCCATGCTTACCCAGGCCCTCCATATTCTTATAGCAGAAATGCTGGAAATGAAAGACGAGAGCCAAGTATGGTTTCTACCAAGACTTCTCTACATCAATATGAAGGTTTGAAAGACCTTACGAGGAAAGGACATTCATGGCCCACTAGGGAGCTGCACATGTATGTTCCAGGCCAAGAAAGATAACACAGAGTTTGTGTGAGTCCTCTGGTGTAAAGAAGTGCCTACACTAAGGAACACACTGACGTCACAGACTGGTGTGGGCCAACTCCTACAAATGCATAGGAAATAGGGACAGATGTAAAACCTTACAGTAGTTTTTTAATACCAAAAGAGGTGTTGCACGGATGCTTTTTGTTAGTAAATCTGTCCCTAAGTCCATTTTAAGCTACATTCATATGTGGTTTGAAATTCTATTCATATTCATTCCACATTTATGGAAATCTATTTCAGTCCTGACTGCTCAAATCTGATTTCATGTAGCTTATCTGCCTATGTCACTTTAAAAGACATTGTAGAAAGTCTCAGGTTACGGCTGTAACCCTGGTTCCCTAAGAAAGCGGAAAGAGATGCAGCATCTGGAGTTGACATTATGGAGAATGGCCTCAGTGTGGCCGGTGTCTGAACATGTGTATCAAATACGCCAATCTGCAAAATACGTCATCAAGTCTTTTACGCCACTGCTTCAGGAGACAGTCCTTGTCCCTGATCCAAGTCCTTAAGCAGGTCCTCCTGGTACATTGGCCTGTCCCACTGCTGCATACGCCTCACAAGCCACAAAGTGGTTTGACATGGTTTTGAAGGCAAGGCCGGAGCCTTAAGTAAAAACGCCTCACACTGTGAAAGATAAACTATCTTCACATACCTGTGCTTACCCAGACCCTCCATATTCTAATAGCTCAAATGCTGGAAATGAAAGACAAGAGCCACGTATGGTTTCAAGACTTCTCTACCTCAATATGAAGGTTTGAAAGAAATGGTAGGCTCACAAGGGAAGGACATTCATGGCCCACTAGGAAGCGCTCATCCAAGCAACCATGAACAAATTCCCATTTCTCATGCGAACAGGGCAGAATTAACCTGTGTGTGGCATGGGCCATTACATCCACTGATGGGAGCATCAGGCTCAGTCGAAACATCACCATGTGGTTCTCCAAATATTTAATACTTAACCAAATTCCTCCCCCCTCAAAAGGAGAGACAAATGCGATCTGAGCCTTCATACCTCCCTCGAGATCTTGGCTCCAGGCAAAGAAAGATAACAACAAGGTTGTGTGAGTCCTCTGGTGTGAGGAAGTGCCTACACTGAGGAACACACTGATGAAAACTCTTTGATCCACTCATGACGTCATGTCTGGCGTCGGCCAATAGATTGTCATGTTTGGTAAACATATTCAGAAACCAGTGAGGGTGTTCCCCAGATGCCATGTCGAAGTTGGGTCCCACTTTATATTAGGTGTTTCTAACTACTGTAATTGTTATGTACATGTACTTGTTGTGTTGATGTACTACAAACACATGTGCTGCTATTGAGGTGGGATACGGGTAAGGTTAGGACAGGTTAAGGTTAAGAGTACAACAGTGCAATTTCTAGATTATGATATTAATCACAGCTGTAATTACATGAATGCTTACAATGTAAAGCATGCATGTCAAATGATTCATTTAAATGTTCGTTCACAGTAGTTAAAGGGATAGTTCACCCAAAAATGAAAATTCTGTCATCATTTTTCACCCTCAAGGGCTTTGGGCCTGTTTGGTTACCCATATTCTTCAACAGATCTTCTTTTGCGTTCATCAGAAGAAACTCATACAACTTGAGGGTCAGTAAATGATGACAGAATTGTCATTTTTGGGAGAACTATCCCTTTAAAGACACTTCACACTTAATAAAATGGGTCCAGTTGTGTTATTGCGAAGTACAAGTCGAGTGAAAAATTACAATTTACTGCTTACACATGCTGTTGTTGTTTTTTGGCATAGGCATGCCAACCCAATGTCATTATGATAAAAACCAATGTAGATATACCGGAAAATGAAAGAGCGCCACAGGACAAACAAATCAGATACATAGCGTGGACAGTCAATCATTTAGACCATATCCCAAATGTATGAACAAATAATGGGATTTGGACTGAAAGTGTGAACGTAGCCGGAGAGTGACAGCAGCTGGAATGATCTAAACAGCTGTGTGATGTCCAGATCAAGACAACACACACCAGCTGCTTTGCATCATTACCATCAGACATCAGTTTGTCTTGGGGAAAAATACATTCATTTTACATTCATCATGCACAAACAGCAAGAGTGTGTCCTCATTTAAACAGACATACCTTGTCGCCATCCTCACAGTTCATGACGTTGGAGAAGGGAATCTCAGCCTTGAACATCTTGCGGCAGTGCATGAGCTGCACCAGTAAGTAACACACCGTCTTGAACTTCATCTTTTTGGCAGGTTTGATGTCTGACAGGATCAGACCAGGAAAAATCTGTAAAAACACATACAAATTGTAGTGAGCAGATCTAATCCCAAATTCAGTCAACTGTGGCTACAGATTACAAGCAATTTTGTTAATTAAATTCAACATATAAAAATTGAGTTAGAATGAATCAAAACAATTCCTTAAAAGTCAATCATTTAAAATGTGTAAAATTAGCAAACACCATTGCAAAAAGCACAAACTGACATAAAAAGCAAAGAGTCAAACTGCCCAACTAAAAGAAACACCGATCACCATAATGGTGATCAAACATTTTCAATAAAATCAACACCAACATCTAAACCTCCGTTAATTCTTGTATTTCTCTTTCCTTCAATGATTCTGCTTGTTATCATCAGGTGTCATCAATGTTGGCAATAAAAAATAAAGAGTTCTTAATTCATCTTTGACGTCTGTCTGTCTATTCAGATATTTTTTAGTTTTACTGGTTTTAAATGATTGACATATAAGGAATTAATTTGATTAATTCTGACTCAATTCTAATTGTTGAATTTAATTAGTAATATTGCTTGTAATCTGTTGCCAAAATTTTGTTGAGTAGATATTGCGTATTAGAAGTTAAAATCACAAAAATTGAGCTTGCTGTGAGATTTCGTTTAGGTGCTGTACCAAAAATAAAATAGCCAACGGGTGACAAATTGATTTTTATGCATTTTTCTGTCATAAATATACATTTCACACAAAATGTCTCCATAATATCGCAAAACAGTGGCCAAATATGGAACCTTAAAGTCTCAGACCTTTCCAACAATATTTTCTGCCAGATTTAGAAAAAGTCTGGATTATAAATAAGTGCAGTAAATTTTGTAAAATGTAACTCTAAGGGGAGGAGCCTGCTAAATGGTTTTAAAGTACCGTTTCCATGGTAACACAATGCCTGATTTCAAAATGAATTTTGAGAGTTTCAGCTTTTGAATGATACCTAATTTATCATGATTACTAAAATATATGATAGGGGAAAAAAGGCAATAGAAAAGCAGGACACATTGTTGACATGTTTGTATTTTGTTGATGATTGTGATCATATTCTATGGTGTAAATAAGCACACACACCTTCCTGCGGTGAGATGGCACTATGAAGAAGGTCTCGATGTCGTGTTTGAGCAGGAACTCGTGTCTCTCGCGGCCGTTTCCCGGCTCCACCTCGTAATCTCCATTCAGACACTCCAGTGTTGCGCGAGTGATGTGCACCTTCCTGCAAACCAGTCACATGAGAGGACAACAGTACTGAAACTATCCAAAACAACACATTAGGCCTGATTCTGGGAGATGAGAGCTATAAGTTGAGCTGCTCACCCAGGCAGTCCACCAGCCTCCATCATGTTGGCCAGCGTCACGTCATTGGACCACACGTCATACTGCCACTTCCTCAGGCCCAGCACCCCACAGAGCACCCGTCCCGTGTGCAGACCCACACGCATGTTGAGATCCACCTCTGTGGCTTCAGCCACCGATCTGACGGGCACAATGACAGTCTGAATGACTCTTAGTTTTATGTAGATGTCATCTATAATCACTAGTTTGATGAAAAGTGGTTTAATCAATTATTTTTAGTACCTTTTAGTCAAAAGTCTGGAAATAAAACAAAAAAACAAAAACAAATCTTAATTATTTCAAACTTTTGGCTGGTGGTGTATATTGTAATGCATGTGTGTCTAACTTGTTGACCAGCAGGTGGTGCTCTCATCAAACTGATATGAAGCTTACAGTAGCATATACTATAAAGGCTTGTGTGAAGTTGCATAGATTCAGATCAGGGGTGCGTTTCCCAAAGCGAAATATGGTCGCAAGTTCCGTCGTTACCAATAGAGTTCAGTGGGACTTACGACCATAGTTGGCTAACGATGCTTTCGGGAAACGCACCCCAGATCATTTTTGCCATCTTGCCATCAGATCAGTTGTAGGCTAGATGAGAATGGTTCAGTATATCAAAATAGTTATGAATAAGGTATAGAAGAGCAAAATTGGAGAATAAAGCGACATCTACTTTGGGAAATGGATGTTTATTTTAATACAAGGCTCTCAAAGTTCTCTAAAAGCCTTTATTAAACCATGGCTGTAGGGATATAAAATAAATGAAAATAAATTCAATTCTTCAGATAAGCTTTTTTCTGTTATTCACAGAAGAAAGAAAATCATTCGGGTTTGAAATGATGTTGGTGAGTTTTCAGCTAAAAAAAAAAAAAATCTAAGAACGTTCCACTAATCTTCATATTAAGTTATGAAAACATAATTTCTGACTGTTTTCTAAATGTTCAAAATGTCCAGTTTTTTGCATGTTTTAAAAACTGTTTTCTTGGTTATGTGATCAACATTTAATTTTATTGTTCTTCAAACTTTACGGAAACATTACTTTTGAATGTTCTCTGAATATTCTGAAACAAGTAGTAACATTTAAAAATGTAAATATTTCATATGATGTATGTGTTCATATTTTTAGAACATTATTAAAGACCAGATAACTTTGAACGAACAATCTATTAATGTTACTGGAAGAATGTTTGCTCCTAACTTTGAGAGAACCTTGACAGAACATTAGCTAACGTTCTGAGAATGTTTCCTGTTAGTTGGGTAACTGATGACCATTTTTGAGTTATAAGCTAAAAAAATTCAAAGTGTTGGCGAAGTTATATTTGAGAAGCTCAGAAGCTCAAAACACACAAGGACAGTTTGATATATATGAAAAAGCTCTCTGTCCACACTGCATGGTCTGATGATTTGGTGAAGATTCAATCATCACTATGTTGCACTATATTGATAATCATAACTGAAATGTATGAGAATGTAACTGAAACACGTGTGTAAATCAAAGGACTCAGTGTACGAGCAGATGTCCTTACAGGAATGACTGGACAATCGCTACTGAATTCAGTCTGAGGGCGGATTGATGGAACAGTAGATTTATGGCAGAAGCTCATCGCCCTGCTGCCCTTGAACAAGAGCCTTCAGCAGAGGTGTGTGTTGAGGAGGAGGAAGCGCAAACTCACGTGATGGTGTCGATCATGTCCAGGCCCATCTCCACGCAGCAGTGAGCATGGTCTGTTTTGGGCTGAGTCAGTCCAGACACACAGTAGTAGCAGTCGCCCAGAATCTTGATTCGCCTGCAGTGATTCTCCTACAGATGAACACAAGAGAAGCAAAACCTTTACAACTAGAACTCAACATGAGTTGAGTTTCACAGCACATGCCTCAGACGAATAACACTTTTAAAGGGGTTCTTGATTATGATTTCACTTTTTTAACTTTAGTTAGTGTGTAATGTTGCTGTTTGAGCATAAACAACATCTGCAAAGTTACGACGCTGAAAGTTCAATGCAAAGGGAGATATTTTCTTTTACAGAAATCGCTTTTTAAGGACTACAACAAACGGCTGGTAGGGACTACAACAAGCTTCTTCCTGTTTTTTTGACATCACTAACCCTAAAATTTACATAAACCCCACCCCCAAGGGTTAAATTGTTACATACAACACCATTACTGACAATCCTCATTTTGGCTGCGTGAGATTCTCCAGCTTTGTTGTTGTTGAGCTGTTAAAGCTCCGCCCTCTTCTGGAAAGGGGGCGGGAGCAGCAGCTCATTTGCATTTAAAGGGACACACACAAAAACGGCGTGTATAGGGGCAAATTTGACAAGCTATAATAAATGATCTGTGGGGTATTTTGAGCTGAAATTTCACAGACACATTCTGGAGACACCAGAGCCTTATATTACATCTTGTAATAGGGACATAACAGGTCCTCTTTAAGAAGTGGATTCTGACAACACTGCGACTGATTTAATATAAATGCACTCTAACAGGGAATGTTCTGGCAAGGTTCTCTCAAAGTTATAAACAAACTTCTGCCAGTAGCGTTTATTCAAAGTTATCTGGTCTTTGAAATGGTTCTTAAAATATTAGCACATATTTTTCTGAAATGTTTTAGTTGGATGTTCATTTTTAAATTGTTAATACATGTTTGAGAACAGCCAAAGAATAATAAAAAGTAACATTCCCATAATGTTTGAAGAATGATAAACTGGAACATTCCCTTAACGTTCATAGAAGTATGTCTGTGTTTGAGCTGGCGTCTGCACACTATTGCAACTGCTGGCAATTCAGTCCTGGGTTTCATGTCCGGGTTCATATAAATGTACAGTAGTTTCCTGAACGCTCAATCACGTCTAAATGAGTGAAGCTGTTTCTCTCATTCACACTGTATCTGGGGCTTGTTGATTATAACGGAAGCCTCTGTTGCTTCACTTCAAGTGTTTATTAGGTGATATACCGTGAACATTAAAATCAAGTTCAAAATAAGTGTTTTTTACTTTGATGCTGCAGCTTTATATATGGTTATTTTCAGACTCATCAGGGACGGCTGAAATTACTGAAAAGCCTATGGTGCCACTTTATATTAGATCAAATCAAATGCTCATGAAGCCATTTATATAAGTGTGATCACTGATTGTAGTTTTACTCAGATTACTGATAGACAACACAAGATCATGATCTGCTGCTTTTCTAAGTGATCAGATGCACCATATTCACAAGAAAACAGCTGAAAAGAAGCACAGGCAGGTTTGCCAGGTTTTCACAACAAAACCCGCCCAATTGCTACTCAAAACTAGAACAATTGCATTTCAGTGGGTTCCCCCAGTAAAAATCGCATTCCAGGGGGTAAAATCTGTGTTTTTGGCAGTGTGTTCCCTGGTAAAATTTGCATTCTAGGGGCTGAATATCATGTTATTTGGGTCACTTCAACCCGCGGACAAAAATTACATTGGGCTATTTTTGAGCTACTTTTGACCGGCCATTCGTCTATTTTTGTTGCACAGACTTGGCAACCCTGAACACGAAACACATCTACAGAGCAGAAGATCAGGAGCGACTCTTTACACACCAGACAGGAGGAAAACAACACAGAACACTGATTCAAACCACGTATTTCACCTCAGCAGCCGCACAGGAACGCCCTGAAATCCCTGATATTTGGCCATCTATGACTGACATACGACTTTGAGGACACAGACCTACATATCCTGCTTAACTAGTACAGACACAGACATGAGGATCAGTCACACACAACATGACAAGCCTCACTTCAGGTTGTGTGTGTGTGTTGTATGTATAGTGATTCTGCCGAGCAGGAAGTGGATCCCTAGTTTCCTGGATCAGCATGTTTCATTGCTCCAGGGAAGAGCTCAACCTCTCCACAGTAGGACAAATATCAAATCTTTATTAGTTTTCAGCCTCCTCAGATGAGACCAATATACCGAGACATTTTAAAATCACAACAAACATAAATGTGAAGGTCACCTGCATGGATGAATAAGCTGAGTGACTTACAAAAAGGTTTCAAATATAAATGTCATGTTATAAAAAACAAGCAGAACTGCTTGTCCACAGTTTTAAAGTAGTTTAAAACTAAGAAGTGTAAACATGTTCTAATCTCTTGAGTTTCTTCTGTAATATAATACTGTCATATTGAGTCACAGGAAGTACTAGAGAAAAGGAACTAGACAGCAGCATTTGATAAACAAAAGATGATCATTTAAGGAATTGAAACTGCAATTACATACACAATAACCGACAGTGAACAGATCAAACTCAGGAGTATAAATGATGAACTAAACTAGACACAGGTAAGAAACATAATCAGTAACCAAGGAAACCAATGACAAACACCGTGACCACAAAGGAAACAGCAACCATGGAGTGAAATGGAAATCAAAATAAAAGTCCCTAAACAGAAATCAACAAAACTAGATGTGGCAATAACAATATTTGTGTTGCATGTAGAATTTTAAAGGTAGGGCCTAAATGTTACATTCAACAACATTATAAACAAAATGAATATTTTCACTTTCTAACATTTACAGATAAGGATATAATCATAAAATGTGAGTTGTGCACTTAGGAAAACGTCTAAACGCGTTAAACACATCTGTCACAGCTGAGTTTGAGTCATGGTAATCTATATATTATGCATACATTTTGAGAGCCACTCCCACAATCAACAATCACAGCACATAAGCAAGTCCAACCCTACATATCCTCTTATTCAATAATCAGTTACATACATCATGAATTTTAATGCTCTTGTTTGAGGTGTCAATATCATCGACTGGTCAAACAGCACTTGACCTGTTTAAATAACAGCCTGTCACACACTTTTGGTCTCATATATTCCTGAATGTCCAGTTTGTCCTCGATAGACTTTTTGAACCACGACCATAATAATCCAGTCTCTTCTTCACCCCAGCGAATGTGCTTTCTGTCATAGTTTGTCATTTTGAGTTTTCCCTTTAAAGACTGAAACAAACTCAAGCACATAAAGCTGTCTGAGACTGTGCAAAGAGCAAGAAAAGTTAATGAGGCGAGCAGTGTTCAGATTATGATTGGTGCTAACGCTGCCTCTCTTCTGGAGCGGAGTTTCATAAATCAGGGTTAAAGCAGGGTTTAGAAAGACAATAACCTTGGGATAAACGCAGTGTGAAAATCCCAGGCAGGATTCAAGTGTGGAACGACACAAGTAAATGAAAGAATTTTCATCTTTTACGTAACTACCTCTTTAATGACTATTTAAATGTTTTTTTTTGTTTTTTTTTTCTGGTGAAACAGGACATTTCAAAGGGTTTGTCTTTTCAAACCCCTGGTTATTTTCCCAACATACTATCCTGCTCTGGTTTTCAACAAGACCAAACTATAAAGATAAGATGATAGACAGAACTAAAATATGCAATGTGATTTTGAATAGCCATAAGCGATAAATGACAATAATGTAATATAATAATAATGTGAATGTCTCAGTAGAGAATTATTTGTTTGTTCAGTTCATTTCACTGTTGATTCTTTGGTAAACCAGTTGCGATTTGACACAGGCTTTTACAGAAAAACATGAACCCATTTCACTGTTCATTCTGATGCCTGATCTGTGATCAGAGATTGTTTTGATCTGTAAGGGCTCATGTACTGTCATACATTCATGTTGCACAATGGTTCATTGTTGTTTATGAGTCAGTAAACCAAGCCAGTGACTAAATGGTTAACTTCACACTGTTTTTCTTAATAGTCAGGAAAACAACTGTCATTTAAATTGGGATTAAATAAGAAAGCAATCAAAGATTGCTCCTTTTGTAATCGGTGGAGATGTCACTTCAGCTTCCTTCACTTTCACCAAAAAAATCAATGACACTGTCTTCACTGCTCAATGAATCTCCAATTTACATTGTGTTAGTTGTAATGAAAACATTGGTGATTGAGTTGCAGTGGTGAGATCAATGCACTGCGATCGGCTCCAGTGCAGCGCTGCAACATTTCATGCAGTGAGAGTAGATATAAATATGATGCAGCACTTTTCATGATTAGTTTTGTAAGTACATTTTTTAAAAGAGTTCCACATGCGAAAATTATTTCATATGCAAAGATGTTAGCCAATCCCTTTAAATGCAAATGAGCTGCTGCTCCCGCCCCCTTTCCAGAAGAGGGCGGAGCTTTAACAGCTCAACAACAACAAAGCTGGAGAATCTCACGCAGCCAAACTGAGGATTGTCGGTAACGGTGTTCAGCCTTACATTGTTCAAACCGGAGTCGACACTGATGGAGAGACTCAGGAAGAAGTTACAACTTTTAGACGTTTCTGAATGGTTAGTGGATAAATTGATGTAGTTGCTGTGGAGTTGATCAACTCATCCACTAGCATGTGCCATCATTTTCATCTTTTGTGTTGAATTGATCCTCGTTTGTGAAGCAGTCCGGCGTAAAATGACGGCATGACAACAACACTCGACTACAACAACTCTTCCTCTTCTCTAAAGCAGCCCAACATTGCCCTGCCCAGGAAGAAGCTCATTGTAGTCCCTACCAGCTTCCCTACCAATTTCTGTCAAGGAAAATATCTCCTTTGCATTCAACTTTGAGCATTGTAACATTGCAGCTGTTGTTTATAATCAAACAGCAACATTAAAGGAGACATGACCCTTTAAATCAAAGGGCAAAAATCAGGGTAGAAAATGGACATTTGTTTCTAAATGATTTCTAAATTTGTTAATGTAAACATCCTATTAACATTATAATGGCACCTCAGGAAACATTATATTTACTACAGGAACCTCCTGTGCACATGATGGAATGACACTCTCTGAACCCAGAGGAATTCATGATCCAGCACTTTGTCACACGCTCAATAGCAACATGTATTTCTTATCTTCTCATCTAGATAATCCTCCACTGAGGTGCATGACACACTGAATATCCCCGCGTCCCGAGGGTACAGTAACACTGCGGATAAATGCAAAGCCATGGATCAATATGTGTCAGGTGTAACGGATGAGACAGGCTTACAAGATTCATTGATTTCTTGATTTCTCCAGACTCCGTCCCAGCTAACAGGGAATGCTCTCAGAACTTCAGCTAACATTCTGGCAAAGTTTTCCTCAAAGTTTTAAACAAACGTTCTTCCAGTTACGTTTATAGAATGTTCAGTCAACGTTATCGGGTCTTTAATTATGTTCTCAAAATGTTAGCATAAAAACGGTATTTATACATTTTACAAAAGACATTTTTTTAAATGTTACTACTTGTTTCAGAATGTTCAGAGAACATTCAAAAGTAACATTCCCATAATATTTGAAGAACGATAAAATGGAATGTTCTCTAAACGATCATCAATGTTTTTAATACATTTAAAAAACTGGACGTTTTGAACATTCAGAAATAACCTTTTCATAACGTTAGCTGGGATATGGCTTGAGCCGAGTATTCCTGACAGACTCCTGACCTACATGACTCTGGCCTGATTATGTAGTCATGTCTACAAAAAAGAGAATTTCATTCAGTCATTTATACTAATAAAGTCTGATTGTCTAATCTGGCTGTCTGAGCCAAAGAAAACAAATCTCAAGTGTCGCTCTTTCACAGTTAAGCTTCATTTGTCTCAGATGTCTCAAAGGGAAAGAGGAGTGAGTCAAACATCGAAGCGAAAGCAGGCAGAGTGTTTAAGGAGAAACACAAGCGTGAAAGTGTGTGCATCTGCCATGGAAACAGGGGAGCATAAAAAGCACAGTAAGATTAAAGCATATCACCATCATCACAAACACTGCATACATTTGCATCAATAAGGAGCCAAAGCGTTTCAACCCAGAACGTCTGTTCTTTAGCCTTCAGGAGAGAGAGATTATTAAATCGCGCACGGACAAATCTGTGTCAATTTAGCCTCTTATTTTAAATCTAAATGATGAGAAATGAGAGCAAAATAAAGCAGTGAGCCGTCTGAGGCTGTGAATAGAGCTGAATATATAGAACATGAATGTCCTGCAGGTGTTGAAACTGAGACTGGTTTTCTATTTATGAATAAAATAAGCTCTTCCTTTAATATTACTTTCATGTTTTGTGATGTTTCTACGGCGTAATGATTTTCCTGCTTGGTGGCTGCTGTTTTTAGAAACATGCCATGACTGCAAAATGCAACAATGGATTTGACTGCAGCAGCAGTATGACAAAGACACCAATGTTACTGAACTGGAACTGAAATGTATTAAAGATGATCTATTAAGCCCCTTTTCACAGTCTTGATTTTGTTTTTGGGCTCTACTAGAACAGGTTTTCATGCTTGAATGTTCAAAAAACACATTATTTCCCCCATATTTGACATTGTTGCAGCTCCTCTCTTTCCATCTCAAGAATTTTGCTTTATTTACAGATTCAGTAATCGTTCTTACATACTAGGGCACATGCACACTAAAAATCGTTAATGAAATTTGTATATATTCAAAATAAAAGATATAAATTGTATTGAACTCCAGCTTAAATGTTTTCCTTAAGATAAAGATTTATTAAGTCCAGAGAGTGAATATTGTCAGAATCTGCTTTCCAGTTCAAACTGCTTAATTTTTTTTTTTTTTAGTAAAATGAAAATCTATTTTTTTATCAGTAGCCTGCTAAAGCTATGCAAGTTCTGCATATAAACGTCTTTGGTTGTGCATATCAGCTTTTGTGAACGACTATCAATGCATGTCCTCGAGGAGTTACTTCAGCTCAGTTAACAGCTGCTGAATTTAACAATAGTACGAGTAAATAATCTGAACAGAAACCGCTACTTTAACAGATCACATAACACAAACATTGACATGGATACAGCTGCTTGTACGTGCATGAAATAATCCAGGTTTTCATGTAAACGTCTGGCCGGAGAGCTGGCATTTACAGTTGATGAGGCACAAATTGAGCAAAAACAGCATCATAATCTCCAACACATGGATGCAACAAATCCACAAATGCACATGGAATCCAGAAATACATGCAACAGATCTACACATGCACACATTTTTCCACAAATGCAACAAATCTACACTCAATTCATAAATCCATGCACCAGAAAAATGCAAAATGAAAAATTTCTTTGCTTTCAATCCAAAAGAGCACAAAAGTATTTGTAATTGAATGCACATATAAATAATGAGGCATTTGCATTGGTCTTCTTCCTCTAGATGGCTGTCTGAAGTGCCAAGAAAGCATCATTTAGTTGATACCAGGGACCTCATACTGTATGTGATGAAGCCCTTGCAAAGGACTCGGTTCCTAAAATATAGACCATACTGTGTGCAAAAAATTGTAAGTGTGATATTAAGACAACATGAATAAAAATAATTGGCATTTTATTTGTCATTGTACTAAAAGATATCATCTGGAAAATATCAATACAAATAATTTGTATAGCACCTTTCATAATGAATATTAGTCCAAAGCAAGTTGGGTTTTTTTCCACTGAATTTTTCTGTGAACCTCCTAGAACTCCCTTGTGAACCCTAGTTTCAAAACTGTTGATCTGAGTGTAATGTCCTTATATATAATGTCCTTAGATATTTATACCCTCACCAAAAAATAGGGTCCCCCCACTGAATCTCAGCCATTTCCACCACAAGACCAAGAACATCAAGGAACGAACTCTTGTTCTGACGCACAATCTTCCCAATGACTTCCCCCACAATCTACTGCTGCTGTTATATGAATATCATCATAATTCTCATCATTTTCAAGCACCTTCACTCCGGCACTGAACTGTATTATGGAGCGGCACAACCTCAGCGGGATGGAGTATAAGCCTTCACAGTTGATTGAGTCTTCTCTATGGGTCATACGGAAGTCGTAAAAAGCCTGCATGACTAAACTTCAGTACTGCAAACCTATGTGGACTCAACAAAACATTTACATCTTTATAAATAGTCCACTCAGAGGCCTTGTGCATACGCACTAAACCGCTCTAATGAAACTTATCCTCACTGTATAATCCCAAGCCATCATAATCATTTAACTATAACTGATCCCAGGTCAGCTACAATCACAACTACTTTCTCACAACGCCAAGCCAGTGAGCCTGCACGTCACACCATGTAAACACTTAATTGGATCAAACTGAACCTCTTGAAGTGGTTTTGCTCAATGAAAAGTGTTCCACTCCACAATCCTCTTATCTCTCTTGTTATTACTGGCATCTTTTCCATCACTTCAATACAGACTCGATTAACCCAACAGCTTGAAAAACAATACTGAAAGGATTAGTTCACTTCAGAATTAAAATTGCCTGTTAATTTTCTCACCCCCATGTCATCAAAGATGTTTATGTCTTTCTTTCTATAGTCAAAAAGAAATTAAGGAAAACATTCCAGGATTTTTCTCCATATAGTGGACTTCACTGGGGTTCAACGGGTTGAAGGTCCAAATGTCAGTTTCAGTGCAGCTTCAAAGAGCTCTACATGATCCCAGACGAGGAATAAGAGTCTTGTCTAGAGAAACCATTGGCCATTTTCTAAAAAAAAATAAAATTATATAGTTTTAACCACAAATGCTCATCTTGCACTGCTCTGTGATGCGCCACGCATTACATAATCACATTGGAAACGTCACGTATGACGTAGACGGAAGTACTACGGTAGGGTATCTCATTTTCTCCTCCAACTTTTTTTTGTAAAGGCAGTTTGACTTAGTCTTTGCCCGGTTGCTTTGTAAACACTTGCTCAGTACTTCCGCCTACGTCACATGACCTTTCCAACATGATTATGTAATGTGTGGAGCATCACAGAGCACTGCAAGATGAGCATTGGTAGTTAAAAACTACATCATTTTTATTTATTTTTTAGAAAATGACCGGTCGTTTCAATAGTTATGACCCGTATTCCTCGTCTGGGATCATGTAGAGCTCTTTGAAGTTGCAATTTGGACCTTCAACCCATTGGTAACTGTTGAAGTCCACTATATGGAGAAAAATACTGGAATGTCTTTATTTCAGCTGAAGAAATAAAGATATAAACATCTTGGATGACATGGGGGTGAGTAAATTATCAGGAAATTTGAATTCTGAAGTGAACTAATCCTTTAACCCTACAGTAATAGAAATCTACAGATAAGTCTCTATCCTGTCAAAATTGTGTTCTCTCTCTGTTCTTTCACAGAACATCCAGTTTCAAAAGTGGACATTTAGGAGATCTGTCTGTAACTGAAACTCTGAAATGGAACTGCACTTCACTGGCACAAGCAGGTCCTTCAATGTTTCCTGAAGAGGAGGGTGAACACTGGGGTGCCTCAGGGTTCGGTGCTTGGGCCGCTGCTATTGTCCATACAAACTACTCCTGGTTCATCATGGAAATACACTGTGGTTCAAGTGTCTTGACACCTTAAACAAATAAATTAATTCTGCTTTTTATAATTTGTAAGTGTGTGTTTTTTCTCACTTTGGATAAAAGCATTGGTTTAAGGTACACTCAGTTCAGTTTTCCTCATTGAAAAAGTTTTACACATTTACACTGTAGACAAATATGAAATCTTAGCACAGTTTCTATGCAGTTTATTTGCAAAGGGAAAGATCACTATCACGGATGTGATGTATATTTTTTACATGCACTGACTTTCAACATGTACATGTTATAGGGTGCCTATCGATGTTATTCATGAGTAGGTGTGGCCATTATCCTTCTATCACACTATCACTTTTTCAGAATTGTGGTGAGAAGGAAGGTGGATTTCATGAAATTTTTAACATATACTTAACACACTTTACACAACATAAATAAAGCAAGCAAACCAAACAATATAACTACAATCACATAGCATAAGAACAGAGTCTAGAATGATGGTGTGGACTGACATGTGGGTGACCAACAGACAGTCCAACAGAAGGAGCATGAGTGGATCAAATGAAACGTGCGAACAAACTGACCATGTAACGATAAAAATTCACACCACAGAACGAGAATCATGCTGCAGCATCAAGCACAAGTGTGCAGAAAGACTTTCTGATGCTGCACAGAAAACATGTTGGTGTAATCCTTGGATTAAAGGATTTCATAGGCACATGTGAATGTAAGTAATTGTGCCTAGATTACGTACATCTACATGTTGATTTGTACAGAGACACATGGCCTTTATGGCCTTTACATTAAAGCACCTTTAGCCTCATTAACCATAACTGAGAGTTTTAACCAGTGTGTATGTGTGTGTGTGTGTGTGTGTGTGTTTGTGTGTGTGTGTGTGTGTGTGTGTGTGTGTGTGTGTGTGTGTGTGTGTGTGTGTGTGTGTGTGTGTGTGTGTGTGTGTGTGTGTGTGTGCAGGAGACTCAAAACAACTTTGCTTTAAACTTTCCATCTTTCCATGGATAATTTGAAAATGCTCACAGAGTGATTCACTGGCTGATGTGTCAAACATTCGCCTAAAACATCACTAAATAGCAATTAAAACATCTAGTTAGAAAATATCTGACATTCCAATATTCCTTACTAGGTTTTAATAAACAATCACACTTTTCAATGTGCTCTCGTCTCTGTGTTTGGGTCCTTGATTCCCTCTACGCCACACCTGACAATAGGGTCAAAAAACATGCGAGAGTAATATAAATTTACTGAAAGTGAGCAAGTGACCTTCCTCAGTGACAGGCTGCCAAAACCAGGGTGACTTCTTGATGCATACAAGTCACATGACACCACTACAACACCAATAATGTCTACAATCAGCATACAAAAGTGCACAAACAATATCGCATTAACATTTTGAAAATGTTTTTTTATGGTTTTAGTTTTAGTTTACAACAATAACCCTGGTTAGAGCTCTTCATTTAAACCTTTCACCTGTACACAGTCCATACAATAAATCTCAGTTTACAGAAATGATTAATAAAAAGCACATTATCATCAGTAAGACAGGTCAGTAATTACTGTTATGTGCACAGCTATGTTTATTTACATAGCAATGCAGTGTGGGAAAAAGCCTCTCAGAGCAAAGATATTTCTATCCGTGTGTGCAGGGGGAAGAACGAGTGACTGGCAAACTAGGAGAAAGATTAAGTGGAATATCTACTTCCGTAATGTGATCAATGAAGCGTCAAATTAAAAGCTCTATCTTTTATCCTAGTATTACTGTGAATATTTTTTTTTTTTTTTTAAAAAGGGTTTGTGAAGCTCTCTCACGCATATGCACGACATTAGCTCTTGACTTCAAGATCACAGAAGTTTGATCAAACTCCTCAGGGACCAGCCTACCATGATCACACCACTTCATGTCATTCTCATGAACATAAAACTCTTTGATTATGCAGACCTGCGTGAAGTCACCATAGCAACAGGAACGAGCCAATGAGAGGAGAGAGTGGGAGTGACTCACCGTGGCCAGCTCGTCGAACTTGCCGAAGAGCTCGTTGAGCAGCTTGACCAGCTCCTGCGCCGTGCACTGCGACGCCAGACTCGTGAAGCCCACGATGTCCGCAAATAAGATGCTGGAGAAACAGAGAGCAGGGGAAAGTGTTTCAGACATGGCTTTTGTTATTGACACTTTGCATCAAAAGGATCTCAAAAAGGATGAAAAAATTAATAATAGCAATAAAATAAAATGAAGTAATGTGTTTGTTCTTATTTCTGTCTCAGTATATATATATATATATATATATATAGCAATGCAACCATTTGACTTTGAAATGCGGTATCGTAAAGGGCCCACAAAACTGTACAGCTGACTTCCTCTCCAGGACAACACAGGGGCTGTCCAAAGGAAAGGGGAGGAGATGTCACAAAGATACTGCGAAACCATACAAAGACTATGGGACACGTTCCCACATTTCACCTATATGCTCACACATATCACACATTTACACTGTGATGCTTGAAAGATAAAAAGGGTTGGGTGCAATATATGTAGGATTATTGTGTGCATTATGTGTAGTGTAAAAGTCTGTACATGAGAGTCAAAAGGTTGCCATCGTTTAAAAGAAAACTTTAAATTTTAAAAAAAGAAATAAAATGTGGACATTCTCATGATGAGAAACTGCAAATAAAAAAAAATGAAAAAATAGAAAATATATATCTTTCTTATTAAAATGGAATTTTAAAAGGAAATATGGTAGTGAGATAATTCTTTTTGATGATGTTCTTCTATATGTGAGCTATATCTGGATCAAATTTTGTGGTGATTGCTTAAAGAAAACAAAAGTTACAGCATTTGGAACAAAGGTAGGCATTTTTAATTTTTTAGTTTCCAGAATGACATGCACAAAAATAATGACTCATAACTCCAAATCTCTAGCAAGGAGAGTCAAAAGGCTGATACTATTTGAAAGAAAATTTTTTAAATTTTTAAATTTAAAAAA
The DNA here is from genome assembly GCF_024489055.1 of Chanodichthys erythropterus. Lineage (NCBI taxonomy): Eukaryota > Metazoa > Chordata > Actinopteri > Cypriniformes > Xenocyprididae > Chanodichthys > Chanodichthys erythropterus. The sequence goes on from NC_090236.1 coordinate 39,713,230, forward strand.
ATAAATTAAATTTGGACATATATATATATATATATATATATAGATATATATATATATATATATATATATATATATATACAGGGTGCGATTTGCTGGGGGGATGGGGGGATTTCCCTCCTCTGGTCTAAATATCCCTGCTTCTGCTGAATTGTTTTTATCCCTGGTGGGGATAAAGTTTATCCCCCCTCAACAGTAATCAATGCTACTTCGCCAATAGACCATATACAATATATAAAATGAATATTTACAATATATGCACCATGCACGTTTAAACAACAATAAATTTGTTCACTTTCCCGTTGTGCTTTTGAAAAATAAAGAAAACAAACTGGATGCACTTTCTGCCATCTCTGTCTCCTTTCACAAAAATGAACTGACACTTGGTATATATGTGCCTCAGTCATGATAAGAATTACAGTCAAACCAAAATGTATTCAGACACCATGAACATTTCATTCATCAATGAAACAATTCAACTGTGTCAGAAAACATTCATCTTAATTATGTCACATAACACTTAATCAAAACATGGTCAGGTCAAAGTGTCTGAATAATTTTTGGTTCCAAATTTGTATCAATTTTACTGGTAGTCCACTGTATGAAGAATATTTGGGTATAATATGTCAGTTTACTGTATTTTGCTATCCTCACTTACATAAATTAACTATAAAGTCCTGTACCCACTAGTAAAAATATATAAAAAATGTCTGAATAATTTTTGGTTTGACTGTATATGCTGTTTTATTTTATTTATTTGAATGTTTCATCTGATTCAGATTAAATTATTCAATGTAAGATGCCAAGTGTCAGAAAATATCAGCTATGTTCTGTTTAAAGCTGCGGGCACAGAGGGACCGGCCTGTATCTGTCTGTCCACCTTGAATGTAATAATAAATGGACAGAGACGAGTCCGCTGGGGTTAATCTAACAACGAGTCCTTGACATAGAGCGAGCTGAAGCCCTGACTTCTTTTGTGATGAAAATAAATCTATTCCTGCTCAAGTTCATTAGACGTGAGTGGAAGTTTTCTGTTTTCTCTAAGAGAGGTGCAACTTCTCTGTCATCAGAGGCAATGAAGCTTTGTTATGATATCATCTATAAGCATAATTTAAAATATAAAGACATTTAAATCTGTGTATTTTATTTTATTATTCGGCAGGCAGTGTTAATGCTTAAAAGATGGATGGAAGGAATCTTCTTTTATATATCTCTATATTAACCCAGATATCACTGCAGTGAGTCCAGACAGATGATTCAGAAATTCTCAGTGTGAATCATGAGTCAATAAAACAGCAGCAGGATAAGTAATTTCATAAAGAGGTGAGCGAGAGCTCAAGGTGTTAGTGGAGAGCCAGGTGACCTATAGATTACTTATGGAGCATAAGAACAAACCCTGTGTATGTTTTACTAATGAGTGTCACCTCCATATATAAAACAAATATAAACTCTGGAACATCCCTATTGTGACACTGCAACATGCTCTCATCAAATGTGTCATATGATCACCAAGCCTCGTTTTTGTAAAGCATATATTTCTGTAATTGTGTTCTCACTTAAAGGCGATCTATTATGCCCTTTTGCAAAGTCTTGATGTTGTTTTTGGGCTCTACTAGAACAGATTTTCATGCTTGAATTTTCATTATTTTCCTCATATTCTCCATTGTTACAGTTTCTCTCTTCCCAGTCTGTCAGTAATTCTCTGTTTCAGGGTTGCCAGGTTTGCAAAAAAACTGCCAATTGCTATTCAAATCACATTTCAGCGGGGTCCCCCGGTAAAAATCACGTTCTGGGGGTTAAATATTATGTTATTTGGGGTCGCTTCAACCCATGGACATGTAAAACAACCCGCAGCAACAATGTTAAAATGTTAAGCCCAATTCCGTGGTAAAACCAAGGACTTGGCAACATTGCTCTGTTTAGTTCCTGTCTCTATGAAGCCCCATCCTTCTGAAAAGCACAATGTGCTCTGATTGGTCGGCTAGACCAGTTTTTTTGTGACTGGTCAAGCGCTTCGAGCGTGTTTGGGAAATGTCCCAACCGCCAGTTTCAACACACAACTAACTAACTCAACCAGGCCCTGCCCCTTTATTCTGCATATGAATTATTTAAATGAGGAAAATTGTGAAGAAAACTCAAGACTACAATGGAGGTGTTTCAGGGAGTTCAGAAACACTGATATAAAGAATAACTCCCTCTGGAGGAACTTTGCAGAACTTTTTAATATTCAAAACATCAACATTACACACTAAAGACAGATGAACATGGAAAATAGCAGAATAGGTGCTCTTTAAATACATCTGTTTATTGAAATTTCTTCATTATTATTCTCAATTCTGAGCTTTCACTCAAATAAAATGTCTCCTACTGACTGAGTCATTTGTTTTCTGTTGTTTTCCTATTTGAAAAGCTGTTTCACTTAGAAATTCAGGAGTGAAGCTGATCACAACCTCTGTTTTAACCTCTGACCACATATTTTTTTTGCTTAATTTATGTATAAACTCTGTAAACAAGACTTCTTATCTTATGTCTTTGTACAGATATCTTATGATATTCAGATATTTGGATAAGAGCTATATTTGCATCTAAGATGCTTAGATAAGAACTTGTAAAACAAGTCAAAAATACTGAGGAGGAACATTATTTTTGCAGGGTAGGAAACAGGCATAAACGGTTGATGAAATATGAGTCAGATCTGAAGGACTCGCCACGGTAACTGAGATAAAATCTTCAGTCTCTCTGGTTCTCATGAGAGTGTTAATAAACCAGGTCTGATGACAGTTTGGCCACCTGTCATTTGACTGCCTCCCGCTGCCATAGTGATATGATGATGATGATGATGATGATGATACGCACACACCTTGGCGGTCCAGAAACACACGAACACTGACGTCCAGCTCCATCTGAGCTGTGAAGCGACACACATGAGAGCGAGGCTTCCTGCGGCGTGTGTGCGGAGGCGCGCGGGAACACTGTGTCTGTGGAGCGAGACGCTCAAATGCCGCTCTGTCAAATCACAGATGCCACCGTAAGACTGCTGAGATAAATTCAGTTTGCTGTGAGCATCTTAATGCACGTCCATCTGTGACAGAGTTCATGCTGCTGACGAGCTTTCAGATGAGCGGCAGAATCTTTCAATCAGCGAAGACAATGAGTGACAGATCAGGACAGTGACAAGCAGTTACATGTCATGTGATCAGCCTTAATGAGTAATGATGATACACCATGAACTGAACACTCCTGTTGCTATGTGGTTGCTAGGGTGTTATGGGTAATTGTTAACCTGTTGCTAAGTGAGTGATTGTTAACATGTTGCTATGTGAATGATTGTTAATCTGTTGCTATGTGGTTGATAGGGTGTTCTGGGTGATTGTTAACCTGTTGCTATGTGAGTGATTGTTGACGTGTTGCTATGTGGTAACTAGGGTGTTCTGGGTGATTGTTAACCTGTTGCTAAGTGAACGATTGTTGACCTGTTGCTATGTGGTTACTAGGGTGTTCTGGGTGACTGTTAACCTGCTGCTATGTGAGTGATTGTTAACCTGTTGTTATGTGATTGCTAGGGTGGTCTGGGTAATTGTTAACTTGTTTCTGTGTGAGTGATTGTTAACTTGTTGTTATGTGGTTGCTAGGGTGTTCTGGGTGGTTGTTAACCTGTTGCTATATGAGTGATTGTTAACCTGTTGCTATGTGGTTGCTAGGGTGGTCTGGGCAATTGTTAACTTGTTTCTGTGTGAGTGATTGTTAACTTGTTGTTATGTGGTTGCTAGGGTGTTCTGGGTGGTTGTTAACCTGTTGCTATATGAGTGATTGTTAACCTGTTGCTATGTGGTTGCTAGGGTGGTCTGGGTAATTGTTAACTTGTTTCTGTGTGAGTGATTGTTAACTTGTTGTTATGTGGTTGCTAGGGTGTTCTGGGTGGTTGTTAACCTGTTGCTATATGAGTGATTGTTAACCTGTTGCTATGTGATTTCTACAATGTCTTGGGTGATTGTTAACCTGTTGCTATGTGGGTGATTGTTAACCTGTTGCTATGTGGTTGCTAGACTCTTCTCGGTGGTTGCTAACCTGTTGCTATGTGAGTGATTGTCAACCTGTTGCTATGTGGTTGCTAGGGTGTTCTGGGTCACTGTTAACCTGTTGCTTGCTATGTGAGTGATTGGTAACATGTTGCAATGTGGTTTCTACAATGTTCTGGGTGAGTGTTAACCTGTTGCTATGGGAGTGATTGTTAACCTGTTGCTATGTGGTTGCTAGAGTGTTCTCAGTGGTTGCTAACCTGTTGCTATGTGAGTGATTGTTTACCTGTTGCTATGTGGTTGCTAGAGTGTTCTCAGTGGTTGCTAACCTGTTGCTATGTGAGTGATTGTTAACCTGTTGCTATGTGGTTGCTGGGGTGATCTGGGTGATTGTTAGCCTGTTGCTATGTGGTTGCTGGGGTGTTCTGCGTGATTGTTAACCTGCTGCTATGTGGGTGATTGTTAGCATGTTGCTATGTGGTTGCTAGGGTGCTCTGGGTGGTTGTTAACCTGTTGCGATATGGTTGCTAGACTGTTCTCGGTGGTTGGTAACCTGCTGCTATGTGAGTGATTGTTAACCTGCTGCTAAGTGAGTGATTGTTAACCAGTTGCTATGTGGTTGCTAGGGTGTTCTGGGTGGTTGTTAGGCTGTTGCTATGTGAGTGATTGTTAACCTGTTGCTATGTGGTTGCTAGGGTGTTCTGGGTGACTGTTAACCTGTTGCTATGCGAGTGATTGTTAACCTGTTGCTATGTGGTTGCTAGGGTGTTCTGGGTGACTGTTAACCTGTTGCTATGTGAGTGATTGTTAACCTGCTGCTAAGAGGTTGCTAGGGTGTTCTGGGTGGTTGTTAGGCTGTTGCTATGTGAGTGATTGTTAACCTGTTGCTATGTGGTTGCTAGGGTGTTCTGGGTGACTGTTAACCTGTTGCTATGTGAGTGATTGTTAACCTGTTGCTAAGAGGTTGCTAGGGTGTTCTGGGTGATTGGTAACCCATTGCTATGTTGATATGGTGTGTCTGATCACTTAAAATTTCACTTGTCTAAAAGGTCTGTCATCAGTATGATGAAATTATTAGTCATAAAGGTGTTAAAAATCACTCATTTTAAAGCCTGCGTCCTTCAGAGATCGCATTTGTTGGCTGTCAAGGATGTCTAATTTCAGAAAAGTAACCATTATGAGATTGACTGTTATTCCTTAAGAGGTGTAAATTACTGTGATTTGTTAATTATTGTGAATGTAATAGTTACTTTTCTAAAGTGAGGCAGCCTCAATGATGAATGTGGCCGACAAATGTGAAAAACAACAGAAAAATAACACATCACATCCCCCGGTTCCCAATGCAATCATTTAGAGGACGTTCTACAAACACGGCAGCCCATCTGAACCACTGCTGTTCAAAAACAGACCCAATCCAACTGCACTTCTGCCGCGCCACGGACCACAGCTTCACCTCTGACCAACAATTACCCTTACTCAATTATGATAATATTTATTTATTATATATAATTTTATATCACATATTTATATCATTTTATAATATTTTTTAAATATATATTTATATAATATTTTTATAATGTTTACTTTTATTTATACAGAAGTGTGGGCTAAACTACAGGTCAGACTCAAACCTGTCTTAAAGGAGTGTTGCAGGTTCAATCGACAATATATGGCACAAAGTTCATGACCACAGTAGACCAATCACAACAGACTGAGCCATCTGACCAATCAGAGCAGGCTCTCAGAAAGGCGGGGTTTATAGAGACTGAATCCTTTATCGAACCCTTTCAGACACAGTGAGAAAAGAGCTGATGCTGCATTGATTATTATGAGAAGATGAAAGTGTTTTTTTGACCTTGGATGCATGTAAACCTTTTGTAGGAGACTCAAAACAAAATGAGCAACCTTTAAAATAGCATAACAGAGGCGCTTTAAAGTGCTCGAATTCTGTGAGTTATTTGATCTGTAAAGTTCAAAGTCAAACCGCCTTCTCTGTTGATGACTGTTCGGTTGAATGATGCATCCTCTCACTGTAACATGAATCATAAATATTAAAATATACACATATGTATATCACTGTCAAAAATACTGAAAAATTATTTTTCAGTGCTGTCAGTCAGACGCGATCGCTCAGAGTCAACAGTGCAGGCGCAGGAATGCAGCATATTCCCTCGCTCTGATCTGGACCAGAAATACCTCTTGAGCATGAGCAGATCTCTGCGTGTGTGCGTCTTTAAGCACTGCCAGCGTTACGCAACAGTCTTTAGTGTCCGTTGCAGTAAATCCCTGCAGTGGTTTAATCTGCAGGCCTGCGAAGTGTCTCAGAAACACCGCAGGACACGGAGCTGAAGGACCTTCACTGAACACATGATCCTTTACTCCAGGAGAAACAACACTTATAGTAATTCACCCTATAATGAACCAGCTGAAGAAATCTCAGGCATACTTCTGCTGTATGATGATGACGTCAACTGAAATCTCAAGCCGTTTCAGAAATTTAAACAAACATGCATGTATTTTTTAGAACAATCTCATTCACAATGAGACCAGAACATGTACTGAAGTAAAATGAATAGTACAGGTCGGCCTAGGTTTTGAAATCAATAATATAATTGAAAATGTTTTCAGTGTGTACTGATGAACAGCTTTTGTGTATTGTAAATGAAGGATCTGTTTGGAGATCACTAGTTTTATAGGTTTAGCACTTGTGAAAAGTGTACAAAAGATATTAGAAAACACTAACGATCATTCTTTATACTCAAACAACCTCTCTGACCTTTACCAGTCTCTTTACCAACAGTAAACCACAGCGGTCTGTGCTCAGTTTGCACAGAGTACATTTACAAAAAATCCATTTTACCTGACATTGTCGTGCCGTTGGATGTAAATCTTGTGGAAGATCCTCTCTGGTGGTTTGAGGAAGTCTTCCTTCATCTCCATGGCCACGTTCCTGGGCAGCAGACTCATCAACAGACGCTCCTGCACGAGAGGATGTTCACATCAGAAATTAAGAGCAAAACAGCACAAGCATCTCTGAAGAATCACATTGATGAATTAAAATGAATGTAAAGGACCTGCTTCTCGTTCTCGTCCTCCATGCGCAGTCGTTCCTCGATGCAGTTTCGGGCCTGTAGAAAGGCTTTGCGCTGCGCTCGCTCCGTCAGGATGCGCACGAACAGACCGGACAGATTGACACTGGTGAAGAGCAGCGTGTTCGCCACCAGCTGCCAACATACAGAGCAGATCAGTTATTACAATACATGATGTTAACATGATGCAAGATTCAATATGACGGCTTTAGAGAAGAGCTATTCTGCTTTTTTACATGTTCATGTAATGTTGCTGTTTGAGCATGAAAAATCTCTGGAAAGTCACTCCAGAGCAGAGTTGCCAGGTTTTCACAACAAAATCCACCCAACTTCTACTCAAAACTAGCCAAATTGTGTTTCAGGGGGGTCCCCCAGGGGAGAAATCTACATAAATTCGCACTCCAGGGGCTAAATATCATGTTTTTTGGGGTCGCTTCAACCTGCGGACATAAAAAACAACCCGCGGCAACAGTGTTAAAGGATTAGTTCACTTTCAAATAAAATTTTCCTGATAATTTACTCACCCTCATGTCATCCAAGATGTTCATGTCTTTCTTTCTTCAGTGGAAAAGAAATTAAGGTTTTTGATGAAAACATTCCAGGATTTTTCTCCTTACAGTGGACTTCAATGGCCTCCGAATGGTTAAAAGTCAAAATTACAGTTTCAGAGCAGCTTCAAAGAGCTCTACATGATCCCAGACAAGGAATAATGAGCGTAACGATCGGTCATTTTCGAAAAAAATACAAATGTATATGCTTTGTAAACACAAATGATCGCCTTGAACGTGCTTACGTTTTCCGTATTCTTCAAAAAGTTTACGCTGTATGTCCTGCGCCTTCCCTATTCCCTTACAGAACGAACGCAGCGCCAGTTCAGTTTTTTCGTAAGTTGAATAGGGAAGGCGTAAGACATACAGCGTAAGCTTTTTGAAGAATACGGAAAACGTAAGCACGTTCAAGGTGATCGTTGGTGTTTATAAAGCATATACATGAAAATGGCTGATGGTTTCTCTAGATGAGACTCTTATTCCTCGTCTGGGATCATGTAGAGCTCTTTGAAGCTGCACTGAAACTGACATTTGGACCTTCAACCCGTTGAACCCCAGTGAAGTCCACTATATGGAGAAAAATCCTGGAATGTTTTAATCAAAAACCTTCATTTCTTTTCCACTGAAGAAAGAAAGACCTGAATATCTTGGATGACATGGGAATGAGTAAATTATCAGGAAATTTTCATTCAGAAGTGAACTAATCCTTTAAAGTAGCCCAATTTCGCGGGAAAACAGCGGACTTATCGACACTGCTCCAGCGGGAGTTCTTCTCTATATAAGTGTCACTGTTTCTGAACTCCCTGAAATGCCTCCATTCTAGTCTTGAGTTTTCTTCTGGGAACGAACATGTTACAGTATTCCTCATTTAAATAATTCCCGATCAATGCATATGCAGAATAAAGCCTGGTTGAGTTAGTTAGTAGTGTGTTGAAACATTGTGTTGACATTTCCCAAACATGCTCAAAGCTTTTAACCAATCACAACACCCTGCTCCAGGTGACCAATCAGAGCACATTGTGCTTTTCAGAAGGAGGGGCTTCATGAAGACAGGAGCTAAACTGAGCGTTACTGACAGACTGGGAAGAGAGGAGCTGCAACAATGGAGAATATGAGGAAAATAATCAACATTCAAGCATGAAAACTTGTTCTAGTAGAGACTGTGTAAAAGTGCACCAGTACAGTTGGACAGGTTTGGACATGTGTTTGTTCTCATCAGCGCGGCCAGTGCTGGTTTTGTGTTTGTCCTCCGGTCATAGAGTTCAGGGACGTGAGTCTATCTGCTCTTTATTGGATTAGATTCGTCAGAGGACACGCGCACAGCGCCTTTATTTAGCCCGCCTTGATTTACACACAGACCAACATGAGCGAGACGTTCACTGAACTCAATTTTAAAGAATGCTTTTCTAAATAAGTAGAAATGTCTTCGAAATACTTTCATGTTTGACAGGTTATTTCAATGTTTTCTGCTGATGAAGTATGTTTAATTCATAAAATTTAATTAAAAAATGAATTAAAACTTAATCCATAAAATGATCCCATGATGGAACCCCTAAAAAGTTCTATTTATGAAGCACCTGACAGAACCCTTGAAGGTTCTATATAGAATCTTTTCTTCTAAGAATGTGTGACAGTATAAAGGCATCAGAATCATTCGGCACACAAGTATGCAAAATGCAGACATGAAGACTCAGCAACGCACTGTAAAAGCACAGTCCCACATACTCATTTAAAAATAAAATGATGAAATACCCATTAACAATGATTTTTGCTAAGCTCAAATGTCAAGGGGGTGATTGTGTCATTATTCCAGATGAGTTTTTGTTCATTGTTGTTTATGTATTGCTCAGCATGACTCTCTTGACCATCATTATAGTTGATCTGAGAGAGTAAACTGACCCCAGAACAGAAGAAGCAGGACTGAGAATCTAAAGGTGCATCAGTAAAGAACTGTTCCAGCATTAATGAACAACTACAGGAACAAATTAACTAACATTCTATTAATCATTGGATTAACCAATTAGTAAGTAATAGTGCTCAGTAGTTCACTATTAGCTAATCAATAACTACTATTTTTTCATACCTCCCAGAGGACTACTATATGCAGGTTCATAATTAATGTGAACAATGCATAATGAATCATTAATTCTGAAGTGAAGATCATGGTAACCCTGACTCAAGTGTCTAAAGGAATCCCACAGGAGACCGGCGCTGGACACTAACCCTATCTTCACAGTCACATCTCTAGACGTCTGTGAATCCTGTATGGATCATCTGAAGCCTCTCTGCTCATTTCTGTGCTAAAATAGCTTTCAGAAGTGTGTCTGGTCTCTGTTCAGAGCCGTCCTACTTAGAGCCGCGCCGCTCGTCCTCTGGGTGAATCTGGACCCGACGCTCCCTCCGACTGTGTTTGAGGTGTGAAGATGAACATCATCCCTGACTGATGAACCTGCAGCGCACTCGCCTACTTCTCATGCATGTCATCTGAGTGTCTTATTACCAAATCAATCTCTGAATATATTAACTTGAAACTGTTCTCTCATAAATTTCAGCTGAATCAGCTCTTTGGCTGAGCATTAAACACTGATGTTTGCAGAGATCACTGTCAAAACTGACCTTTCCACCTGGTTTACATTTCTGGAGGTCACAGTTTGGTAAAACTTCTTTTACCCATTTGCCCCAAAATAGCATTTCTGACTTTCCATAAGAGGACAAAATTATCAAGAGATTGATTACGTTGATCAGAAGAGAGAAAGATGTCAAATTGGAAACAGCAGCATTAACTAGTTTACTGTAATAATGCAGGAAATAAAGTATAGTGTTATAAACGCACAAACATTTTTTAGGAAATGATAAGGAAATAAAGGAAAATATAAAAAGCTTTGCTAGATTTATGATGTTTTCAATACCTTCCTGCAAATTCTTAAAGCTTATTAAAGTTAGCAGCACTATTTCTTTTTAAAAAATAATCAAACACTGCAGAAAATTAAAATGGCAGCTAATTTGAGTTAATCAGTAAAATATTTCAAGTTAATAAACTCAGAATATTGAGTTGGTAGAACTTTTGAGTCAGATTTTCCCACTATAAATGACTATGAAGTTGTACATTTTGGAGTGCATTTACAATAAAATACTATTTTAGTCTTTCTCCTTTAAAGCGTCACGTGCACTCTTAAAAACATTGATTGATAAAAACAACCCATGTTGGGTTGAAAATGGACAAACCCAGCAGTTAGGTTGTTTTAACTCTTTGGTTGGGTTGTTTTAACCCAATGAGTGAGTTGTTTTAACCAAGCAATTGGGTTTTGGGTTGTTTTAACCCAGCGGTTGGGTTAAATGTTTGCCCAACTTGCTGGATAGTTTTATTCAACTCAACTATTGTGTAAAAATGACTGTATTGCTTGCTTAAAATGAACCCAAAGTATGTTGGAAATTAGCACTTATTAATATGCTTAATAGGTGAGCATTTATTAATAAGTTTAATGAATAATAATTAAACAATAAACATTTATTAAATTGCTTATTAATAAATGTTCACCTTTTGATTATTATTGTTGCCTCTAGTAATTATGTGTCTGATTTTTAATTTCCAACCTATTTTGGGTTACTTTTAAGCCAGACATAGTCATTTTTAAACAATAGTTGGGTTAAATAAAACTACCCAGCACTTTGGGCAAACATTTAACCCAACCACTGGGTTATAACAACCCAAAACCCAATTGCTTGGTTAAAACAACCCATTCACTGGGTTTTGTCCATTTTCAACCCAACTTGGGTTGTTTTTAACCCAGGATTTTTTAAAGTGTGTAATGCCATGCGTTAACTGCAGTAATTATTTGTGTACTTTAGGTCACAAGCAATTTCTGAGTGAAAACAGTTGACTACTCGAGCATGCAACAGAGTAATCTATAACAGATTGACGCAGAGCTTCTCAAACCTAATCTTGATTATGCGTGATGATGAAGATGAGCTTTAGAAAAAGGACGGTTTGGAAAGTTGCATTGATATGTAATGTCCTAAAGCCTGTTGATCAGTTAGCTTTTATTTCCCTGAGTTATTGCACTCGAAACGGCACCTTTCCGTCCGGTGTCGGTATCTGAGCGCGCGCCGCTCGCTGTCCAGTGCTGAACTACGTCTACAAAGAGGCAGAGGCTCACCGCTCTCCACAGCCGCTGCGTCTTCGCCGTCACCGACGTGGCCGTGACGATCGTGTGCGACACGGACACCAGCAGCCCGAAGAGCAGCGCCAGCAGCGTCCGCACCGGCAGCAGCGCGTACGCCACGAACGTCAGCAGCAGCAGCTGCCAAACGCCCTGCTCCGGACCCGCGGCGCCCGACACGTGCGGGAACGGGCAGCACAGCACCGAGAAGGTGAAGCTGAAGAACAGGCTCAGGTGCGCGATCTGCTGCAGCTGGGTCACCTGCAGGTACTTGACGTTGGTGACGATGAAGAGCGAGATGAAGACGACGAAGTGCACCGGGTACGAGCCCTTGGCGATGGTGAGGCTGGCGCCGGACAGCAGCAGCTCCAGCAGGCTGAGGCCGGAGGACAGCAGGATGAGCACGGACAGCGCCTTCAGCGTGGAGGTCTGCTCGAGCCTCAGGTTGTAGTTGTGGAAGAGCGACTCGAGCTCCTTGCAGTCGAACTCGTCCTCGCACGCGATGACCCCGGGCGGACAGTGGCTTTTCCGGCGCCGGGTCTTGACTTTCTGGAACGGCATTTCGTCCATGGCGCGAGGGCCATTCACGCGCCGGAGAGACGCGCGATCCGCAGGTGGTGCAGAGGCATGTCCGGCGGGAGAGCTTGAGAACGGGAGAAACAGGGAGAGAGACTGGCCTCGAGCTCGCGCGGCTCAGACTGGATCACGCCTGCGCAGTGCGAGCCTCGTAATTCTGCTGATTGACAAGAGCGCGGATCTCTGAGCAGCAGCAGCGCGAGGCAGACGCGATTCACACACGGTGCTCAATCCACGGGCTGCTCTTGAACTTCATTATAAGAAAAAAAAAATCTTGTTTTTTTTTTTGTTTGTTTGTTTTACAGCCAATAATAAATAAATAAATAAATAAATAAATAAATGGCAGCTGTTTTTTTTATTATTATTATTTATTCTGAAAAAATAAAATACAGGAAAAATGTAAACATATCCACAGAACAACCTGTAAAATGTACATGTTGCTATTAAAATATGTTTTAGATCTTTTAACTTAGTCTGATATCCATCATCATAACACTGTGATAAAGAGAAAGACACAGAAGATGCACAAACACCATCATAATAACACACGTGACACTAAAATAATACAGTTAACATTCATTTCACAACATAAGATGTTGCCTAAAGGACATAAATGATCAAATGAAGTAGTGTAACACTGGGAATTCTGGGAATGTCAGTTTTCATTGTTCTTTTTTGTTTTACTTATAAAAACAGTACATTTAATAGCATTTCACTGTAAAATGCCATACAATGTAAGGTTAGATCTATTACAGTTTTCCTATATATTACTCTGTACTTATTTGTGTAATTACACTGACAAATAAAGCGTAACTTAAAATAAAATAGAAACAGTTTTGGGTTACACTTTATTTTAAGGTGTCCCTGTTACAGTGTAATTATACATTTAAGTAGCCTACTGAGTAACATTAATTAACTGCATATAAAGGGTTAGGCTTGATTAAGTTTGCATGTAATTATAGGTTAGTTGCATGTAATTATGCATAATTTATAGTTATTACTACAGTAACCACATGTAACATGAGTAACAAGGACACTAAAATAAGGTGTTCTTGTTACAGTGTAATTATACATTTAAGTACTGAGTAAAATAATTAACTACGTGTACTTATTATAGGGTTATGTGAAGGATTACGGTTTGGTTTAGGGTTAGTTGCATGTAATTATGTAACAATGACACTGTAAAATAAACTTATAAGAACACGGTTTGTGGTTGGTTTGTGCATTTCACAAACAATTACAAGCAAAACATTGAACTGAATGTGAGATTTTGAAGTAGAAAAACTGAACTAATTTCTTGTAAAACATACTCCAATAATCTTTGTTGTATTTACAACTTTCCAAAGATCATTTCTCTCTCTCAGTGTGCTGAGCTGTTACAGATCATTAGTGGTCAGTCATTCATCTGATCTGACCATGACACACGTTCATGCTGATTTATCGTCGTCCTTCGGGTCACGGATGGATGAAGATGAAACCATGTTCTTATAAGTCATTCTCAAAAATTGAAGAAGAGTCCATGTGCAGACAGATCTGCAGTTACACTTGACATCGTTTAAAAAATGATTGCACATGAAAAAGACTGAAAAACCTCTACAGTAAAACCTGTTCATGTTTAACAGCAGGTTCAATCACTTCATGTTTGGTTTAAAGATGATAAAAAATATGGTGTAGAAACAATTTTCACTCATAAATTGCTAGTAAATCTCACAAAAATGACAAAGAATCAGCAACACATTGAATTAAACATGGGATTTTGAGGTAGACAGACTAAAAGATTTTTTTGTAACATTATTAGTGTAGTTGCTTGTAATTATACAGTTATTACTATAAAGTACAAGTGTAACCTTTAAAAAAAATGTGATCTCAGCATATCTTTAAGCATTCAACATTTGAACAACATTTGTTTGGTAAATCACGATAACTTATTTTGTTTTACACATTCTGTTTTCTAGCCTCTCCCTACATAACAGCCAACAAATTAATGAACAAACAAACAAACATATTGATCAATGATTTTCCAGCTAAGAACTGCACGATTCAACAACTCTTTTCCACTTTATAGAATAATAGTGCAGTTATACAAACTCTGAAATAATGACACAAAAATAAGGCTTTGGTCACATCTTCTGCACATTACACTCTGCAAATAATGAGTTAATTGAAACTTAAACAACATTTCAGTTTTGTACATAATTTCACACTTTCTATAGGATCATGAGAAGCATAAATCATCCAGAAGTCTTCATTTCTCAAAGACACTGAATCGTACAGTATGTGTGCAGGTGTGTTAGTCTGGGATTTCTCACCTGTTCTCACACCTGTCTCATCTCTCCTGAAGAATCACCTCAACAGGTTCAAGCGATTCACATTAGGGATGCTAAAAATAGTCTCGTTCCTGACAGCGCTGTGAAATACATGGCATGAATGCAGAGGAGTGTGTTTTATTTCCTCTGTTGCATATGCATGTTTTGTGTTGCTGAACAGAAGACGGAGAATGATCTAAGCTCAGATGAGAGCAACATAAAGAGCCCCTTCAAGTACATTTGGCAATATATTTTGGCATTTGAAAGTAAAAAAGAAAAGACTAAGCTACTGTACTTAATTCAGGATCAGGAAACATGAGAACAAAAGAAGATTGGTCCCAGTTTTCATCACAATGCATCATAGGAGAAAATGAACATTGAAATAACAACTGAAGAGTTTAGAGTGTGTAAAGATCAGTTCACATGTTAAAGTCATCATGAAAGGGAAGTTGCGCTCGTCTTTTCTGCACTAATGTGATGTAAATCCAAGTGAAACGGCTTCTGGAACAAGAACAAATGTAGGGCGGAGCTTGATTTTGTGGTTTGCTATTGGTGGATGTCATGTGAGTGACAGGTTGCCCCGCCCTCGTCATCAGAGAAGAGATGTTGCTGCAAGAAGGAGGAGAAGATATTCTGATTCAAAATGATGAGAAACATGAATTTAATACAATAATCATGCACACCGATAAAACATTTATAATAAACACTGCAAAATTGCAGAAAAGGGTTTGATTTCATGGTGACTTAGGGGACCTATTTAACCTATATTATATTATTTCACAAGATGTAATATAAGTCTCTGGTGTCTCCAGAATGTGTCTGTGAAGTTTCAGCTCAAAGATAATTTATTATAGCTTGTCAAATTTGCCCCTATTTTGGTGTGAGCAAAAACACGCCGTTTTTGTGTGTGTCCCTTTAAATGCAAATGAGCTGCTGCTCCCGCCCCCTTTCCAGAGGAGGGCGGAGCTTTAACAGCTCAACAACAACAAAGCTGGAAAATCTCACGCAGCCAAAATGAGGAAAGTGTTCAGCCTTACATTGTTCAAACCGGAGTCGACACTGATGGAGAGACTCAGGAAGAAGTTACAACTTTTAGACGTTTCTGAATGGTTAGTGGATAAATTGATGTAGTTGCTGTGGAGTTGACTTCTGCCATTGTGTTAGAGCTGGTACATCATTGTTGATTGCGAAAAAAAAAAAATGCCGCCGATGTGAGTGGAAACGTGCAAAATAAACAAGATATTTTGAAGAACACCTCTGTGTTTGTTTGTACAGTGCTGTGAACATCTGAAACATTCTTCAAAATATGTTTGTTTTTTAATTTTCCCAGAAAAAAAAAAAACAAAAGAAAATGGAAAAACAGAAAACAAGACAGTGTTGGGAAAAGTTTCTGTTAAATGTAATGCATTACAATATTGCGTTACTCCCTAAAAAAAGTTAATAATTGCATTAGTTAGTTACTTTTTATGAAAATGAATGCATTACTTTTTCTCACCTGGGCTAGGCTTGCTTGTTTGTTTTTAATAACAACAAAAAAAGTTATATTTTTGGTAAATGTAAAGACCCTATCGCACCAAAACTGAAATGAATAAGCCTCAGGCTGAAGGAAATTCATATTTATGAAAAAGTAACTTAGATATTTTGTTGTAAATTGAAAAAGTAATGCATTACTTTACTTGTTACTTGAAAAAGTAATCTGATTATGTAACTCAAGTTACTTGTAATGCATTACGCCAAAACTGAAACAAGGAAATGCAAGACACATCCAATAACATTACATGCACACTCAATGACTGACCAAGAACAATGAAAACACCAGGACAATCACACAGAACTAAAATACACACCTGGGAACAATCTGGATGAATCAACACAATAAAGGACTACAAATATGGAACACGAGAAACAAGACTTCAAAATAAAAGTCATGTTACAGATCCAGGAATGTGTTTCAGCCATCTTCTTGGTTAGAAGGTGAAAATAGCAGTACTTAGCAGTATAAATAATGTTAGATGCTATTTATACATAGTGCTAATAGTGCCAGATACTATATTGTCATGTCAGTGTATTAGTACATTATAATATCAACTCCATACACATTCTCTGTATATTTATTAAAATCATACATTTTTACTGCCTAATTGGAACCTACTTGTCTCTATTCCTAAAGTCCACTACACCCTACAACCAATCCTAATCATTCTGGACATGCTGATTATGATTATGAATGAATAAGCACTATTTCAAAAAACATAATTGTGTAATATGATGAGTTTCTTGAATGAAAAATGAATGCCAAAAGTGATTTCAAACCTCATGTGGTTTTTCTATTGCAGTTCCGTCCTGATCCACATAGTTTCTCCAGTTTGTGAGTGATTTATTGGATGTTGAAATGAGCTGGAGGAGGAACAGAGCAGCATCTGTCGGTGTGGTGAGGTTTATGACTCAGTGCTGCAGTAAATCCCTTCATTGAGACGCTCTCCTGCGCTTCTGTCCTTGAGCCACACGCAGCCTGTGAGGAGGGAGCGATACTAGTGTACTTCTCAAACAAGCCTACTAAACTCAAAGATATATGAGCAAGATCACACGTGCAGTGCTGAACATTTCAAACACATAGTATGATCATCACCTGTGTTTGTGCAGTCCACAAAACAGCAAAAACAGGTACAGCTGTACTTGTTTACATTTTATCAGATGCATTCATCTGTTTACCAACACAATAAACAGCAAATGCTACATATATAAATCCTGTTGTCCATAATTAAAGGATTAGTTCAATTTAAAATCAGACATTCCTTATAATCCAAGATGTTCATGTCTTTCTTTCTTCAGTTAAAAAGAAATGAAGGTTTTTGAGGAAAACATTCCAGGATTTTTCTCAATATAGTCAAAGACTATAGAATAACACAAGACGTGTCACTCATATTGTTTTGAATGGGAGAAAGTGAAACGCGCAATATGGCGGAATAAGTCCCGCCTTCTATATAAGAGCCAATCGCCGACTGGTAAAGTCATCGCGTCATTGCAGCGGCCGTTAGAAGCACCGGTTTCTATAGAAACAGTCAGACGCGCGCCTCCAAAGAGACGCGCATGTAGGTCTGCGCATGCGCATTAGCTTGATCCAGCCTGAAAATATTTTTTTTGTCATGATTCGAGCGTTTGGGAAAAAAATTATATGACAGTTGTCAGATTTCATTGGTGATTACAAATATGAAATATTGAAATAAATGAAATATGAAATAAAATAAAGCTATGAAATAAAGCTTGGCAAATAGCTTTGGAGAATTTGATGTTTCCCAAGAGATAGAAGCTGCATGGTGCCCAGGATGCCCGAGAGGCGTTTCAAAGATGGCCGCCGAGTGAAATGACTTGTCTTAAAGGGTCTTTGATATAGTGGACTTCACTGGGGTTCAACGGGTTGAAGGTCCAAATGTCAGTTTCAGTGCAGCTTCAAAGAGCTCTACATGATCCCAGACGAGGAATAAGAGTCTTATCTAGAGAAACCATCGGACATTTTCTAAAAAAAAAAGAGAATATTTATGTACTTTTTAACCACAAATGCTCCACGCATGACGTAATCACGTTGGAAAGGTCACAGAAAAAGTACCGATCCAGTCTCTACAAAGTGAACGTACAAAGACAAGTCAAACGCCCTTTACAAAAAAAGGTGAAAACAATGATGTCGTATGATTTTGAAGTTGGAGGAGAAAATGAGATCTACGTCATGCATGACCTTTCCAACATGATTACGTCGTGCGTGGAGCATCACAGAGCAGTGCAAGATGAGCATTGGTGGTTAAAAATGATATAAATGTTTATTTTTTTTAGAAAATGAGCAATGGTTTCTCTAGATCAGACTCTTATTCCTCGTCTGGGATCATGTAGAGCTCTTTGAAGCTGCACTGAAACTGACATTTGGACCTTCAACCCGTTGAACCCCAGTGAAGTCCACTATATGGAGAAAAATCCTGGAATGTTTTCCTCAAAAACCTTAATTTCTTTTCAAATAAAAAAAGAAAGATCTTGGATGACATGGAGATGAGTAAATTACCAGGAGATTTTAATTCTGAAGTGAACTAATCATTTAAAGTTGTTTTCAACTCTTCAGCGTTGCATTTATTTTGCTGATTATTTATTTTGAACAAACACAGTTGAATCATCATCATCATATCCGCATCCTCAAGCACACTTCAAATGTCATTTTCAGGCAAATCCTCAGTGTGATTGAGTTCACATGAGAGCATGTGCATGTGCTTTCTGCTGCTTTATTTGACAGCAATGTTTGCTATCTGCTGCAAACAGTGACACACTAAAGAGCTTATTGTTGCTAAAAATAGCGCAAGCTTTACTCCTCTAAATCATTTGTGCAGTTTCCTCTGAACAGCTGACGATTAGTGATTCCCTCGAGTGCTTCGCTCACAGACAGGACTCAAACGCATCTGATGGGCTTGCTTTAATTCTGCACAAAGGCCCACGGATCAGCTGACCAACTGTACGGACAGAGACAAGCGCTCAAACGCTGCGTAACGGCAGTCCTGATGATGATCAGATGCTCAGCTGGATATTCAGAACAGCTGCGTTTAACCACAGTCCAGCAATCATTCACCCCAAAATGAAAGTCCCATCATTATTTGTTCATTCCAAACCCAAACGCTGCTTTGTTTTTCTGTGGGAAGCAAAATGAGAAGCTGCTCTTTTCCATGCAGCATCAGTTCAGTGGCCGCGACTGCTGACCTCCAGAAAGGACAAAGAACAGCGAGGATCATAAAGGGATCACAGCACTAGTCTGTACAATCTCTAACTGTGTCTTTAGGGGTTCAACAGCTCACCACTGGGGCAGAACCCTCAAAAGGACAAGTTTGTACCTTATTTAAGGGTACTGTCGAGGAACATAGTCAGGTGCGTATTTACTGTATATATATATATATATATATATATATCATACAAAATGCATGATATTTTTTGTTTACGACTGTCCTGAATAAGATATTTTACATAAAAGATGTTTGCATTTAGTTCACAAGACAAAAAATAAATAAATAAAAAATAGCTGAATTTATTCAAATGGCCCCATTCAACGGTTACCTGATGATCCACGACTGTTTTTGTGTTTTGTGATGGTTGTTCATGAGTCTCTTGTTTGTCCTGAGCAGTTAAACTGAGCTCTGTTCTTCAGAAAAATCCTCCAGATCCTGCAGATTCATCATTTTTCAAGCATTTTTGCATATTTGAACCCTTTCCAGCAGTGGCTGAATGATTTTGAGATTCATCTTTTCACACTGAGGGACTCAAACTCAACTATTAAAAAAGGTTCAAACATTCACTGATGCTCCAGAAGGAAACACGATGCATTAAGAGTCAGGAGGTGAAAACTTTTGAATTCAAATATCAAGGTAAATTGTACTTAATATTTCTTCCGGGAAAAAATGCAAGTATCTTCTGTTGGTTCCGGAGGGCAGTACTCAATGAAAACAAAAAACAAAAAAACAAAAAAACAAATGAATGAACAATGAAAACAATGAAAAAAAAAAAAAAAACATTCCAACAAAATAAGAAAAAATTGGACATCTTCATCCTGTTCAAAAGTTTTCACCCCCCAGCTCTTAATGCATCGTGTTTCCTTCTGGAGCATCAGTGAATGTTTGAACCTTTTTTAATAAATTCAGCTATTGTTTTGTCTTGTGGATTATATGTAAACATCTTTTATGTAAAAAATCTTACTCAGCACAGTACTAAATAAAAAATAACATGCAATTTGTATCATCTCCCTTATTTTGTTAAAATTATTCACAGATTCTGCAAGTGGTTCACATACTTTTTCTTGTATATATATATATATATATATATATATATATATATATATATATATATATATATATATATATAGGCCTCCTCTTGTGGTGATTGGATAGATAATTTGAATGTGTTTCTCCCAAACTTTGTAAATAAAACACCATTTTTCAAAGGAATACTGTATATATATATATATATATATATATATATATATATATATATATATATATATCTTTTGCTACACTCTTAGAAAGGTTCTATATAGAACTCTAGGGTTCGTGACTGAATTTGATAGAACCCTTTATTCCAAAAAGGTTCTATATAAGGAGAAATGGCTCAGATGATTGTGCATACTTTTATGTTTAATGGTTATTTTTTTTTTTTTTTTACTGTATGTTTATGAGCTGCTTAATTTGTCAAATTTGATTAAAATTAAAAATGAATAATTTTTTTATTAAAATTATAAAATACTATAAAGATATCTATAAAATGATCCCATGATGGAACCCCTAAAGGTTCTATAGAGGATATGCATGTGACGTCACTGTCGACTGTTATGACTGCGGTTACGTCCACTGAGTGGCAAAAAACTGAGTGGCAGCATTGGTTTTCAGTGTGAATGTCACGAAAAACACACAAAACACTTTCAAAATGGGAAAAAGCTTTGTGATTGACTGAACAAACAGCTTTAACACAAAATCTGAGGTATATAATTTACAGACTGCTGAACGCTACAGAAAAAAGAAACAAATAGATCACTGCAATTCACAGAAACACCTGGACTCCAGGCAGAGAAACATGCTTTTCAGTTATTATTTTGTGTCAAAATTGTTGGATCTTGAGTTAAAATCATACTGTATATATTGCATTGTTATATATTGTGTTGACAACTCATCAATTAAATATTTTCCATCTTATATTCTTTATAATTGCGTGTTTTTAAATAAACACTGACAAGTTTTAGGGCTGGACAATATGATGATATAACATTGATATAAGTAATTACTTGGATTTAAACCTACCTATATTGTAGTTATATAAAATATTCACAGGCAGATTTGCTTTATGTATTTCCCCGGCATCGAAATCAGGCACATATAAATGTCAGGAAACACTCCTGGCTGCATGTCAATATCCATGGATTAGGTTTCTTTGACATGTCATAAGGAAGACTTTCGAGTCCAACCTTTAGTGTAATAGTTAGTTTTACACGCGTTTTTGCAGTTTCCTCTATTAAATCCAGTCACGCAGCAGCTTCTTTTGCCACTCAGTCCAGCTGAGGGAGCGCGTTCCGGCGGGAAAGTGAAGTCTGTGCATACCGTCTATATGAAGCGCCTGACTGAACTCTTTAAGGTTCCATATAGAACCTTTATCATTGAGTTTTACATGATGTATCTGTGGATGTATACACAGATTCTCGTGTGATTTATTGTGTATATGTGTGGTTCTTGATGTTGAGCCGATCCGACATGTCTATTAGCAGCAGAAATAGGATCCAGCATCGTCTGAATGACCCCTGACCCCTGATTACATGCTGTGGAGCTCTTCAGCTCACGAGCGGATCGTGTGTGTGTGTGTGTGAGGGAGAGAGAAGCTGCGCTGTCTGTGTGAACAGAGAGACAGAGAGTTTTTGTAATTAGCAGGGATTTAATGGAGATTAACTCACTTCAATCTGACAAACAAGAGCAGAACCACCACACACACACACACACACACACACACACACACACACACACACACACACACACACACACACACACACACAGGCGCTATTAGTCATGAAAAAAGGGTTCTCAACTAACATTTTTCATCAGTTTTCATTAACGAAATTAGTGTCTGATGTGTTTTATAAGTAGTAGTCAATGGTAAAGATCTCTGCTTTAACTAGTTCTTCACTGACATCCTCCTGCACCAACTTCTAAGTCAGCATTCATGATAATAACTGACCATTAGAGCACATTCATGTTTCCTTCCACGTGTCCAGTGGCCGATCTCCGTCTCAGAGAGACAGAAGAAGCTTTCAGCGCTCAGGAGGAACACAGTGTGGGATGTTCAGAGATACTAAAATATATTCTCTTTCTTCTGTGGCACAGATACAGATGAGGAGGAGGCGTGATACGGAGGCAGAGACACAGAAAAAGAGCGCGCATGTGTGAAATCAGCCAGCGCACAGAATCACTGAGAGACAGCGGATTGATGGCTGCTATAAATAGCGGCACCTACATAAGCTCTGCTCTCACAGCAAAGCCCGTTTGACAGACGTGTGCGGTGATCAGATCTGAGCCTAATATACAGCATCAGCAACAACAACACGAGGGCTCGCTCTTCACCACAAAACATCATCGATGCATGAAGAAAACCAAACCACGGTGACATTATGTGTCATCCCGTCTATGGATGGACTGTTATTACTTAAAACAGCATGTGTTTAAATCACTATAAACAGCAGCTGATTTAAAACTCAAACACGATGAATAGATGTTAGAGAAGAGAAAGGAGACACTCGATCTGAATGACATTTAAAAGAGTGGTGAAATTACTATATCATGATGTTTTCCCATGAAAACACCTGTGTGATTAACAAAATACACATGATGGGATACATGAACTTATTATTATATACTTGGTAACAATATGTTAAAAACATAAAATGTTTCATTTGTTAACATTAGTGTATATTACAGCATTAATTAACCTTTGTTACAGTAATATTAATAAAATGTTCATGTTCATGTTAGTTCACAGTGCAATTACTGCATGAACTAATGTTAACAGATACAACTTTTGATCTTAGCAAATGTTGAGATTAATAAATGCTTTAGTAGTATTGTTCATGGTTATGATTTCACTTTTTTAACTTTAGTTAGTGTGTAATGTTGCTGTTTGATCATAAACAACATCTGCAAAGTTACGACGCTCAAAGTTCAATGCAAAGAGAAATATTTTCTTTTACAGAAATCACTTTTAAGGACTACATCGAGCTTCTTCCTGGGTTGGTGACATCACAAACCCCCAAATTTACATAAACCCCGCCCCCGAGAACACTGAACAAAGGGGGCGGAGCCATGTTGGGCTGCTTTAGAGAAGAGGAAGAGTTGTTGTAGTCGAGTGTTGTTGTCATGCCGTCATTTTACGCCGAACTGCTTCACAAACGAGGATCAATTCAACACAAAAGATGAACATGACGGCACATGCTAGTGGATGAGTTGAATCAACTCCACAGCAACTACATCAATTTATTCACTAACCATTCAGAAACGTCTAAAAGTTGTAACTTCTTCCTGAGTCTCTCCATCAGTGTCGACTCCGGTTTGAACAATGTAAGGCTGAACACTTTCCTCATTTTGACTGCGTGAGATTCTCCAGCTTTGTTGTTGTTGAGCTGTTAAAGCTCCGCCCTCTTCTGGAAAAGGGGCGGGAGCAGCAGCTCATTTGCATTTAAAGGGACACACACAAAAACGGCGTGTTTTTGCTCACACCCAAATTTGACAAGCTATAATAAATGATCTGTGGGGGATTTTGAGCTGAAACTTCACAGACACATTCTGGGGACACCAGAGACTTATATTACATCTTGTAAAAGGGTCATTATGTCCTCTTTAAGAATTCTTTGATGAATAGAAAGTATTTATTTGAAAAATAATATTTTGTAACATTATATACTGTCGCTTTTGATCAATTTAATGCTGAATAAAAGGATTAATTTCAAAAAAATACAAAAATGGTGGAAACATCACTTATAAAAATGTAATGGTGTAAAGTAGTTGATTGTAAAAATGCTTATGATAAGAACAAAAGTGGTTTTATATATTTTATGAATGTAGTGTATGAGTTTGCAGGAGGAGTCACAGATATAATCCACACACAGCCAGTGGAAAAATGCTTTTATTCACTGCTGTTTACTGATGAAACTACTGGAATAATATGAAGGCAAACACTGGAAGAGTAAAGCACTGTATCCCAATTTCATGCTATAAACATCATGTCCTCTGATATAAGCTCAGACACGTCATGTTGCTTTATCCCCTATGAGTCAAGCAGACAGACTGAAGAGTCGCTCCAGACACAGCCTCTCATCGGCAGTGATTAATACAAGCAGCCCTTTGAGAAAGAGAAGGCACATGGGAAACTTTCAACAGCACAAACACACATTCATGTGCGGTTACTTTGGCCCATTTCCAGTTTATATAAAACAGTTCATGTATCAAAAGCAGAGAAGTTAATCAGACATTATTCTATTTCCGCTCAAACTCGACAACACGTTCAGCTCCAGCCGATCCGGTGAGCATCAGATGAGCTCAGACTCGTGCCGCGCCAGTGCGGCAGGAAGCGTCTCTGCGCAGCGGCCCGGGAAGTGAAACCTGCAACCAGATGGAAGTCAACTGTTTGATTAACGAGATTCTTTAAAATATCTTCTTTTGTGTTCAGCAGAAGAAATAAACTCGTACAGGTTTAGAAGAAATTGGTGGTTGGTGGAGTAAGTGATGACAGAATTTTCATTTTTGGGTGAACTGTCCCTTTAAGTACATCTTAAAATGTAATTTCATAATTCTATTGTCTCTGAAATATGTTGAAAGTTACTGCTGAATTTAATGACAAGCGTTTATGGTAAATTAAATATACTTTAATGTCAATTCTATTGAAACTTGTGCGCCATGTATTTGAATTGAACGTCACGGCAGTGATTGACAAGCCAGAGGGCCAATCGATGATCGCGTAAACGATTGGCTGATGTTTTTAAGGCCCTACCTCGTGCACAGATGATGTATATTAATATTATTCCTTCCAGCGCACCTAATAAATAGTCTTTTATCAGTTAGTAAAGACAGTTTCAAGTAATATTGCAAAAATGTATAAAACAAAACATCCTCTTTAGCACCTTTATAATATATTAACTTTAAATTAATATCAACACACTACAGTTCAAATTATAACTTTACATCTCTTTTAAAAATCTTTTATCATGCTTTAAAAAAGTTCATTTCTTTTGATGTGTTGAACTAATGCAAAATTTTAACACTCAAGATTTTAAAAAGTGCACTTTGTAATAATATAAAACAATCATTTACATTTATGCACTTTACAAGAGTCATGAAAGTATGATCTACTTAAGTGGCCTTTATATCAGAATTAAACAGTATTAAAAGAACATACACTAATAAAACATTACAAAATATGGAAATAAACTCATATGCATCATTAATATTATATTGTCTTATATATTTTTAAAACAAATCTACAGTAACTTCATTTTAAGATGTCTGTGTAGTTAAACATGATAATGAGTAATATTAATGCACTTATTATAGGGTTAGGGAGTAGTTTAGGGTTAGTTGCATGTAATTATGAATGATTTACTGTTATTATCTACTTTTAAGATTTAAAGTACACTACAAGTGCACATTCACTACAGTTAAGCGCACTATTTTTCATGTCCATGTTTTATTGGTTTAGTAAGCATTCATGTGTTAAGCAGCTGAGGTTCCTGATCGCTGTCCATTATACCATGTGAAATTACTGTTTAGTTTTCTCTGTTCAAGTGTAAACTGTGGGATGTTTCATCCTGTTCATGCACTCACCTGAAGCGTGGTGTATTTCGTGTCACCTTAGTGTTGAATTCGGCCACTGGAACGCCACGGGACGCCACCTGCGGGCCGAACAAGGCTGCCGGATACACGACAGAGGACGTGCCGACCTGAGGGACAGACAGGAACACAGAGCTGACGGGACTTCAGACTCTACGAACCGCGTTCAGCTCGCTCAGCAGAAGCACTCAGAAGTGACTGATATTTGATCTGAAACTGACCACCAGACAGAGGTCGCACGTGTCCAGCTCCTTCTCCACTTTAGTGAGGATGTGCGAGTCCAGAGTCTCTCCGAACCAGATGACGTGAGGCCGCAGCAGGCCGTCACAGCCCTTCTCGTCACACCTGTGGCAGAAACACCTCACATGAGCCGCTGGATCTCTGTGATGTGTGTGATAATGATGCAGAAAATATGGGAAACTGCAGTGTAAATCTGAAGTCTGGCTCAGTTTGCTCTGCTACATGAACTCAAGCACGTGACGCTCGTCTGCATCTTACTCTGTGAGCACAAATATTTCATCTCCAGAGCTGCTCTGAGAGTCTATTTGGCAGCATTTTATCTGAGAAAGATACACACATTCACAGCTCTTCACCACAACCTGCCAGAATAAAAGTTTAGAAAACTGTCCCACCAAAAATAAAGTTTGGTTTAACTTGAAGAAATTATGACAGGAATATATTACAATTGTACAGTAAAATGTACCTGTCAAAGTAATAATAATTCAATAATTATCAATGCATGAAGTAGTAATCATGTTTTAATTTTAACAGTAGACCTCTATTTTTACTCGATTACATATTTAAAAATTAATTAAATTGTTAATGTTTTATGCTTTCATTTGATTATCCCCGTTTTTGTTGTATTAAATGATGATTTTCTGAAAAAATTGATTATAAAAATGTAATTAATCCTTTAAAATAGAACCAGAAAAACACGGAAAACACAGAATTTGGGAAAAATAAAACGGAATTTGAGAAAAAAAAAGGTATTTCATAAGGCCCTAAAAATGCAATTTTTGTTAGTCTCTTTAGCAGCATTTTATCTGAGAAAGATACACACACACTCACAGCTCTCTCTGTTTTAATTTTAACAGTAAACCTCTATTTTTACTTGATTAAATTTTTAAAAATTAAATTGTTAATGTTTTATGCCTTCATTTGATTATCCCCATTTTTGATAATTAATTTGTATTAAATCATAAATCCCTAAAAATGTAAAAACATAATGCAGAATTTTTATTACGATTTAATTAATCTATTAAAATAGAACCAGAAAAAACAAGGAAAACACAAAATTTGGGAAAAATAAAATAAAATTTGAGAAAGACAAAATGTATTTCATAGGGCCCTAAAAATGCAATTTTTGTTATACAATTTAACAATTTATTAAAAGTTTAAGATTCATGATTTCCATTAACTAGAGACACATTTCCAGTAAAAATGATAGAAAACTTGAAATGGAAAACATAAAACAGAATTTGGGGAATTTCATAGAGACCTAATAATTAAATTTTTGTTAAACTTTAATTAAATTGTTGTCAAATTGTGTAAGTTTCATGATTTCCATTAAATTTTAGAAAAGAAAGGCATGTCTAATTAATTTAACCATTCAAACAGAGTCCATAAAACTTAAAATGATACAAAAATAAAAGTAAAAATCAGAGGTATTTGATAGGGTCAGTGTGTTGGTGGGATACCTGGGCAGATCTTTGACAGGTATGAGCGCGTCAGGGACATCAGGGTCAGGTGACCTGAAAGAAAATGAAGAGTGACAGTTGACCTCACATCACTGAATCATCTTCACAGTCATCTGGTTCTGCATTATTAACGGAGCTGCTCATTGTGCTGATTCACATGGGTCTGCTGGGTGAGTAAATGATGACAGGACTTGATCGTGACCTACCCTTTGCCCTCCAGTGATGGACAGATGGGGCTCTTGTGATTGACCTCCACATCTCCACAGCTCACACATCTGGTGTGAAACTGGTTACCTACAGACAGAAACCACAAATCTGTCATTCAAGAGATTCGTTCAAAAACACTGATTGATCCAGTAATGAAACAAGTGAAGTATTTATCAGTGAGTCATTGAATCATTCACTCAAGGAATTTGTTCAAAAACGCTGATTCAAACAAGTGAAGTCTTTATGAGTATCTTCACCGTGGACCTCCAGCACGCTCTTGGATCCGGCGCGCTGGTGCAGCTCGTCGATGTTCTGCGTGATCACCACCAGCGAGCGGCCCTGACGGCTGAGCCGCGCCTCGCACTCGGCGATGGCTCTGTGAGCGGCGCTGGGCTGGGCGTTCAGAGCCAGCTCCCGCCGGTAGTGGTAGAACTCCCACACCCTGCTGGGGTGACGCCAGAAACTCCCGGGCGTGGCCAGATCCTGCGGAGACAGACACAGAGACGGTGTTCAACACTGGAGTAATGCGCTCAGGTCACATGTCTGGAGATTGTGCCACTGAGAGGAGATCAAAGCTGCTCTAATGCTGTGCTCTGTTCATTTTGACCTAGAGAGGATCTTCTTTTTCCTGAAAATGCTAGTTAATTAAATCCCATTGGACTAATACCAACTGAATTTGCTCACACAGGGTATAACAACTTCACTAAATTGTTTGATATTTTTGCACTTTTTTTTGTTTTTTTTTCTCCCGCACCTTGTTACACTTCTGGTGTTCCGGGTCAAAAATGATCATTCTACAAAATGTTTTTGAGTGTGTGTGTGTGTGTGTGAAAGAGTGAGTTTGTGTGTGTAAGAGATAGGGCTGGGTATTGACAGAATTTCATGATTCGATTCGATTCCGATTTCGATTCTATATCGATTATTTTGGATGTAGTATTTCAGTTTCAGTACATGGCAAATTTTCTAGAGGAAAAAAATCTCTCACTAATGCTGTAAACTACACATGAGAGTCAGTTAGTACTACTATAATAATACTGAAGTTTAAATTAACTTATTTATATACAAACACTTAAATTACACTCAATGATGTTTTTATTATAAATAAAGTTTAGAATTACATAATCATATTTCTACTCCAATTCGGTTTTTTGAAATATAAACATTTAAATCGTGGCTGTCATGACTGATTTATTCAAACATGCATGAAATATTGAAAAACATTAAAAATTAAAATGAATATGAAACTGTGTATAGCTATATTTATCAGAATGCTGCTTTCTAGAGTTCACTTTTCTATCTGACTAATGAGTTTATGGTCACTGAATAGGTTTTTCTGAGGTAAATGTGACGTTACGTGACATTGTTTAAGTTTTATTGACGTCTTTCCGAGGTTGAAGCACTGATTGAGCGATTACACGAGACATGATACGGATTTCAGTAAGTTGTACTGTATATTTTAACATACCTTCAGATGTTCATTCACATTTATTTCGCTGTAACTGTATTAAAGCGGAGGAGAGGATGATCACATGCTTCTCTTTAACTGAGGCGCTAAAGCGATCCGTCACGCCACATTAAACAGCGCCAAAACGGTGTTTATTTTTTGAATCTCATAATAAGATGGACGTCATTTGAAATCTGAGACTTTGCTTCATATCACAAGTAACAAAGATTATTGAGATTTATTGGATGGGAGGAGCTACATATTCTGCTCATTCATCAACTGAAAACAGACTAGACTAATCGATTCTTGGGATTTAAGAATCAATATCGGTTCATAAAAATGAAAATCGATTAAAATCAAGAAATGGATACCCAGCCCTAGTGTGTAAGTGAGTCTGTGTGTGTGTGTGTGTATCAGTGTGTCTGTGTGTGTGTGTGAGACCTGTGTTTTCCAGGTCCTCCAGCGTCCTTCAGCTCCTCTGATAGTCGGTACGCCGCTCTCCGCGCTCACTCCTGCTCCAGTGATGACGGCAATGTGACGGGCCTTCGAGAAAACCTCCCGAAACTCAGCCATATCTACACACACACACACACACAGCCTCTTAACTACACATCAACATATACACCTGCTTCATAGCAAAAACATACTGCTGGTTTTTACACAAAAGCACATCTTTTCACAGTCACAATTCTATGGTAAGTTTGTGAAAGTGGTTTCCAGGGCGTTGCTAGGGTGAAACGCCACACGTGGAAAAGAGTCTCTCACATCAGTATCAGCACTACGACTACTGATCACTATCAGCACTTCAGATACTGAAAATGTATCTGAAAAGGTATTTAAGACCTTTTTAAGGCCTGAACAAATGTTAATAAGTAGGTCAATGTTTAGGGTCATATTAAACGCACCTGAGTTGGTCCGGGTGAGTTGATTGACAGCTGTCCATCTCCCGCAGTGAGCCACTGCTGCCCTCAACATCAGCTGATTCACGATCATTTATTGATCTCTAGCCTGTCAAACACACACATATGTATATCAATCTGTTTTCAAAGTCAGATTATGTGCGATTCTAACGTAACAAAAGTTTTTATTGATCAAGTTAAGTTATTCAGTGAAGCATTCTAGCATTAAACACAACACTAGATCCAATATCAAACCAATTATAAATCCGGTAAAAAGCACAAGTTGATCCACAAACAATAAATCAATCATGATCGCATCACAACAAATTCAGTCTAATCAATGATCGCGATAAACAACATCAGAAGAGCCTCATTTGAACGCTTCAGATCTTTGACAGCGAGCTGAAATGATCGACTGCTGCTCGTGATCCACACACTGATATACATTCATCAGAAAATATCATAATAACTTTAATAATAGTACCTTTATCTAAGTTACACGAGAAAAAGCACTTTTCGGGCGTCCTCCTACCGTAAACTACGTAAACATGTCGTAAAGTGTGCAAACGTGACTCAAAGCGCGTCAGTCTCTATGGTGATGCTGTGGCTCGAGGTCAGCGCCCTCTAGAGGAAGATAACGAGACTGCAGAGTCAACACTTTTCTTTCTTTCTTTTTTCTTTCTTTTTTATTGCAATATTAACAAACAGAACAAGTCGGTACATACAAAAAATATAAACAATATTTCAAATACAAAATAAATTATGGTTCAATAGTAAACAGAAGAAACATGTAAGAAACTAATAATCCAAAAAATTAGAGAAAAGAAAAGAAAAGAGGACAAATAAATAAAGAAACAAATATATTAAGGAAGAATATTAAACATGGCACAAATTACGTATGTTTTCATTGCTTTCTTGTTAACAGAAGTTGAAATTGTATTTAAATACATCTTCAATTCTTGTTTGAAAAAGTTAAAGTGGGGTTTACTTGAGTCAACACTTAATTAAGCCCATTTCTTTTGTAAATTATAATTATGACATAAAAAGTCGAAAAACTCCATATTCAGTCCACAACACTTGTCAGTCATTCTTCAATTATATTATTATTTGTAAACAAAGAATAATATAATTATATAAGATATCTAGTTTTTATTACAATACTTGTACTGTAAGTTTTATCAAATTATTTCAATAAAATCTATTAATTTATTATTTATTTATTTGACATTTTTTACACTGATAATTAAATTTTATTTATTTAATTTTATCAAATGCATTTATGTAAATATAATTTTATTTAATTTCAATACAAATTTTATTTATTTAATCAATTTATTTAGCCTAATTTATTTATAATTATTTTATTAATTATAATTTATTTATTAATTTAAACAATTTTCTGCATATTTATTTTAATTATTATTATTATTATCAAATGTATGTAATTATTTAGTTAGTTTAATCTTATTTTTATTTTTTCTAGACTTTTCCACGGACCCCTGGCGCTCCCTTGTGGCCCCTGGGGGTCCCGACTCCCTTTTCTTAATTTATTTTATTAAAATTAAATTACAACTTCAAGAACCGCTGAATCGCGGCAGCGCGATCACGTGATATCTGATACTTTTCTCAGCGCTGGTCGGGATTGACCAATCACGTGGTCACGATCGCAGAATAACGGTTTTTTTTTAAATAACAATTTCTTGTATAATAATGGAATTTATTTCTATTAGTATATCAGTTACCAGTCTTTAAAATGACCAGATTATCATATATTCTGAAATATTTCTTTAAAACAACACACGATGACGACTGCCGTGTGTGAGCCGAGCTCTCGCGCGCCCACTGGAGGATCCGCGCGTCTCTCGAGGAGCAGCTCTCGGCTTCAGCGGAGCCGTTCACCGACACCAGCAGCTCTGTGTCCGTCCCGGTGCAGCAGTGGCCGCAGATGGAGGGCGATGGCGGCCTCTCTGGAGGATGATGCCGCGCGCAGGGCGCCGTTCCTCCGCCACACAGGGCGATCCGTCAGCCTCCGCACAGGTAGAGACACAAAACAACAACAGCTGGCAACTTCTCACGGACACACGCGAGAACGCGCTCGTTATCGACACTGTGCTGGTTTAAGATGAGGCTCAGCAGCAGGAGCAGCATCTCGTGTTGCCATGGTGACCCGCCATTATTTTCAGCTGAGTCAGTACTAAAGCACGAGGCGATGTGTGATAACTGTGATACTGCATTAAGCGATCGAGATGAAGTTATCGAGAGGTTTGTGTGTGTATTCATGTGTGTCTTTGGCGTAATATTGCAGTGTGTTCCTGCAGGATCATCAGATGTGGACGTGAAGGGGTTGTGAAGTAGTGCAGGTGTCATGAGAGCGGATCTAGTGCACTTACAGTTCCACCCTGCGGATAATCACACAGAGCAGTGTGTTTCCATTAATGATCAACTCTGTCACCAACCTGAAGAACTAGAAACTGCAAGATTATTATTTACTGATTCCATACCAGCAAACAAAAATACATTCAGAATGTTTTGCTAACGTTGCCTTTAACCTTCTCTTAGCATTCAAAAACATGTAACTTATTATTTAAATGTTTTAAAAGCTTTTATTTTGCTTATGCTAACATTAATAGGGAGACAAATTGCATGTTATATGGAAAACATTAATTTTAAATGATCTCTGAATGTTCTGAAACAAGACAAAGCTAACATTTAAAAAACAAGAATTCAGGAAAATAATAATAAGAGTGTAAATAATGTTTACTAACGTTTTGAGAAAGACTATAGAATACAGTGCTTCCCACGGGTTTGAAATATACTGATGGTAGTGGAAAATCCTCCTATTACCCACGGCACAAAAACGGTCTACTACATGTGACAAACAACAAACAATGTGTGATTTTTAACCGTATTTTTATTTATTGAAATAAATTTTAATTACATAGCCTACTATTACATTTAATTACATACTAATTTTATGCATTATTATGCACTGTAAATTGTGCAAAATTACAGCATTAAAAATTGTAGAGTTCTCTCTATGTCATATAGTCAGTGAATGGGACACAGATTTTACTAGTAAAATTTATATAATGAATACATGTCACATAAAGTTCTTAGTCTTTTCTTCCTGTGGGGGAGAATACAATAATTTACTATGAATTAAACGGAAATCAAATTAAATACAATTTATTGTGTAACCAAAAAAAGCAATAATGCCCAGAAGAAGAAAAAAAAAACTTAGCGCGTGACTTTTAATATACTTTTATAAATGAGCCCGAAATACACCGGGATTCTTATTTTGAAATGTCTGTACTATTGCGGGATGATCCTTCAGATGAGAGATAAAATATGCATTCTTACAACCATCTAAAACAATTTATATAAAGGCCATAAAGTATATATTATCATAATTCATCAAATTGAGTTCATTAGCAATCGTTTGGCATAAATCTGCGATTTTCATTGATTGAGAATCACTTTGAAGCAGCCTGAAATTTTGTTGCGCGAACCAGTAGAACGCGCAACAGCGCCGCCTTGTGACTTTGCAACACGCAGCGCTCTTTGTGAAATATCCACCGCATCTCTACAGCACACGTGGGAATGTTAGCGGGAGTAAACAGTTACGCACACATAACGAGCAGGTACAAAACACGTAGGGCAAGGGGTGATTCTCCACTAGTTAACTGATCGCGGATGGTTTCATTATCTTGGGCGGATACAAAAGTATAAGAGGATAAAAATAATAAAAAGCAAAAATGTGTCTCCAAATATATTTGGGCGGCCGTTAATATACCTGGGCGGCCCGCCCAAGTAAAGTCTATGTGTGGGAAGCACTGTAATAACACAAGACGCGTCACTCATATTGTTTTGAATGGGAGAAAGTGCAACGCGCAATATGGCGGAATAAATCCCGCCTTCAAATATAAGAGCCAATTGCCGATTGGTAAAGTAACTGCAGCGGCCATTAGAAGCTCCGGTTCCTATAGAAACAGTCAGACGTGTGCCTCCGAAATGAGACACAAGAGACGCACATTTAAGACTGCGCATTAGCTTGATCCAGCCTGAAAAATACAGTTTTTTCTCATGATTCGAGTGTTTAAAAACAAAATGTATGAGACAGTTGTTGTCAGATTTCATTGGTGATTTCAAATATGAAATTGAATCGAAAGCTTGACAAACATCTTTGGAGAATTTGATGTTTCCCCATTCAGAGAGATAGGAGCTGCACTTGAATACCTGAGAGGCGTTTTAAAGATGGCCGCCGAGTGAAATGACTTGTCTTAAATGGACTTTGTTAAAGATTCACCAGCCATTTGTAAGTTCTTTCTTAACTTGAATGTAGTAACTAGCTAGTTTGTTCACTCACAAAAATTCTGTCAACATTTACTGACCCTCAACATATTTGAGTCTCTTTGACAATATTTTGAAGAATGTTGGTATTCAGTCTTCATTGACTTACATCATATTTTTGTTTTTCATACTGTGGACCAGAAACTGGCTTACCAGCATTCTTTAAAATATTTGATGTTTGAATTTTGGGTGAACTGGCCCTTTAAGGCAGAAGGTAGCTAGTATGTCGTAAGCTCTCCATAAAGCAATGACCCAACAGCAGCTTTCAAGTACGTGAGCAGAATATATTCACACAGTAGTTATTATCCATTTATTCGCTTTCCAGAAGAGGGCGGAGCTTTAACAGCTCAACAACAACAAAGCTGGAGAATCTCACGCAGCCAAAATGAGGATTGTCAGTAATGGTGTTCAGCCTTACATTGTTCAAACCGGAGTCGACACTGATGGAGAGACTCAGGAAGAAGTTACAACTTTTAGACGTTTCTGAATGGTTAGTGGATAAATTGATGTAGTTGCTGTGGAGTTGATTCAACTCATCCACTAGCATGTGCCGTCATGTTCATCTTTTGTGTTGAATTGACCCTCGTTTGTGAAGCAGTTTGGCGTAAAATGACGGCATGACAACAACACTCTACTACAACAACTCTTCCTCTTCTCTAAAGCAGCCCAACATGGCCCCGCCCCCTTTGTTGTGCGTTCTCAGGGGCGGGGTTTATGTAAATTTTAGGGTTAGTGATGACACCAACCCAGGAAGAAGCTCGTTGTAGTCCCTACCAGCCATTTGTTGTAGTCTTTATAGGATTAGTTCACTTTCAAATGAAAATTAGCCCAAGCTTTATTCACCCTCAAGCCATCCTAAGTGTATATGACTCTTTTCTTTCTGATGAACATAATCTGAGATATATTAATAAATATCCTGACGCATTCTTAGCTTTATAATGGCAGTGAACGTGATCAATGAGTATGAGCTGAAGAAAGTGTCTCCATCATGAGCGGATTGGCCATCGGGCCATTGGGTGGCTGGGGGGGGCGGTAATAAATGCCTTCTGAAGCGAAATGATGCATTTGTAAAAAATAAAATATACATATTTAACAATTTATGAAGTCAAATATTTAGATTCTGCCAGACCGCCATCTGCTTGGGCTAATTTTCTTTTGAAAGTGAACTAATCCTTTAAATATAATTTCTGTAAAAGAAAATATCTCCCTTTGCATTGAACTTTGAGCGTCGTAACCTTGCAGATGTTGTTTTTGCTCAAACAGCAACATTACACACTAACTAAAGTTAAAAAAATGAAATCAAGGACCCCTTTAAAGGAACATTCGTTTGATCATTCTTGAAACATTATCGGAACGTTACTTTTCAGTGTTCTCTGAATGTTCCAAAACACATGAAAATTCTGAAATACATTCTAAAATCTCTCTTTTAAACAAACAAATCATGATTCTCAATTTATCCAGAATTATGCAGCTCTAATATATAATGAAATGTGCTATACAAAATACAGGGCTGGTTTTCATTCACAAGTCTGTCATTTGACACACTGTAGTGAATGAGACAGTCCACTAGATGTCGCTAATGTGCTTCATTGTGTACTGTGTCACATGACTCTTCAGTGTTGGTACAGACACTAACGAATTGCCTGTTAATGTGGGTCACTTTCACATCCTTCATCACTAAGATACACATCAGGAAGCTCAGTACGGTCACAGTACTCAGAGTCTTTTGATTATTTGTCTCAACGTGCGTTTTCAATAGCCGGAGAAATCTGGAACATTTAAGATGAGATGAATGTGCATGATGGATCAGGACAGTTCTGGTGCTTTTAATTATCCTCTCAAAACTCTGAACAAAAGAGGAATAGAAGAAAGATATGTGTTTAATTGAGCATTTTGAGAACATTAATAAAGACCAGATAACTCTGAATGAGGGTTATATTAACTCTACAGGAAGAACATTTGTTCATAACTTCGAGAAAACGTTCCCCATTGGCTGGCTGCATGTAATGCGCGTGACCTGCAGTGAATCTCAGATCTGTACGGCTGGAAACGAGCTTCGGCACAGATTATAATGACATAACTCCCTCAGAGCCGCCGGCACACATGGCAGAAATTAATGAGAGGATTTCTCTATCGCCCCACTTTAATATCCAATTAAAGCGAGAAGCGTGTCTGTGCGCCGCTGGACAGTGTGTCCGTAAAGCTGAGCGCTGGAGACGCCATGACATCCTCAGAAGATACACATGATGGAAGGCCTACACACTTTAAACCATATACATTTATACATCAGTTACTTTAGTACATATCGTCACATTATGTTGGTGCATCATTAATTCGATCTTTGGAAGTTAACCCCAAATGGTGAAATTCATTTTTTAGTTACAAATATAACTAAACCATTTCAAGACATCCCTAGAAAGTTTCCAATCGATGGGAAAATGCTTCTGTAGAGACCAGTCTGTTGAAGAATCCATGATAGCACAACACTGTGTCCTAACTAGACATGCTGCAACACACGATAAACTCCGTTTCTTTAATGTTAAAAGACTCTAATGTGAGTTTGAATATCATTTATAGCCGTACTGAAAGTGACAATGGATAATTCACCTCAGATCCTCAAAATAAATTAAAGGAAAGAAAAATGTTCAAACTGTAAATAAACAAGTGTGAAAAAGATTGTTTCACTCCGCCCACACGCTCTTCTGATTGGCTGTGATTTTAGATTGATTTGGTTATGTGTGCAGTGTGCTTGCAGAGAGACTCCGCCCCCACGCTGTTCTGATTGGCTGTGATTTTAGATTGATTTGGTTATGTGTGCAGTGTGCTTATAGAGAGACTCCGCCCACACACTGTTCTGATTGGCTATGATTTTAGATTGATTTGGTTATGTGTGCAGTGTGCTTATAGAGAGACTCCGCCCACACGCTCTTCTGATTGGCTGTGATTTTGGATTGATTTGGTTATGTGTGCAGTGTGCTTGCAGAGAGACTCCGCCCACACGCTGTTCTGATTGGCTGTGATTTTAGATTGATTTGTTTATGATTGATTTGGTTGCGAGTGCAGTGTGCTTGCAGAGAGACTCCGCCCACACGCTGTTCTGATTGGCTGTGATTTTAGATTGATTTGTTTATGATTGATTTGGTTGCGAGTGCAGTGTGCTTGCAGAGAGACTCCGCCCACACGCTGTTCTGATTGTCTCTGATTTTAGATTGATTTGGTTATGTGTGCAGTGTGCTTATAGAGAGACTCCGCCCACACACTGTTCTGATTGGCTGTGATTTTAGATTGATTTGTTTATGATTGATTTGGTTGCGAGTGCAGTGTGCTTGCAGAGAGACTCCGCCCCCACGCTGTTCTGATTGGCTGTGATTTTAGATTGATTTGTTTATGATTGATTTGGTTGCGAGTGCAGTGTGCTTGCAGAGAGACTCCGCCCACACGCTGTTCTGATTGGCTGTGATTTTGGATTGATTTGGTTATGTGTGCAGTGTGCTTATAGAGAGACTCCGCCCACACACTGTTCTGATTGGCTGTGATTTTAGATTGATTTGTTTATGATTGATTTGGTTGCGAGTGCAGTGTGCTTGCAGAGAGACTCCGCCCCCACGCTGTTCTGATTGGCTGTGATTTTAGATTGATTTGTTTATGATTGATTTGGTTGCGAGTGCAGTGTGCTTGCAGAGAGACTCCGCCCACACGCTGTTCTGATTGGCTGTGATTTTGGATTGATTTGGTTATGTGTGCAGTGTGCTTATAGAGAGACTCCGCCCACACACTGTTCTGATTAGCTGTGATTTTAGATTGATTTGGTTATGATTGATTTGGTTATGTGTGCAGTGTGCTTGCAGAGAGACTCCGCCCACACGCTGTTCTGATTGGCTATGATTTTAGATTGATTTGGTTATGTGTGCAGTGTGTTTATAGAGAGACTCCACCCACATGCTTTTCTGATTGGCTGTGATTTAATATTGATTTGGTTGCGAGTGCAGTGTGCACGCTCCGCCCACGCTCTCTTCTGATTGGCTATGATTGTGCATTGATTTGGTTGCGAGTGCAGTGTGCTTATAGAGAGACTCCGCCCACATGGTCTTTTTATTGGCTGTGATTTTGGATTGATTTGGTTATGTGTGCAGTGTGCTTATAGAGAGACTCCGCCCACACGCTCTTCTGATTGGCTGTGATTTTGGATTGATTTGGTTATGTGTGCAGTGTCCTTATAGAGATACTCCGCCCACATGCTGTTCTGATTGGCTGTGATTTTGGATTGATTTGGTTATGTGTGCAGTGTGCTTATAGAGTGACTCCACTTACATGTTCTTCTAATTGGCTGTGATTTTGGATTGATTTGGTTGCGAATGCAGTGCGTTTGCAGAGAGACTCCGCCCACGCTCTCTTCTGATTGGCTGTGATTTTTGATTGATTTGGTTGCGAGTGTAGTGTGCTTGCAGAGAGACTCCGCCCCCGCTATCTTCTGATTGGCTGTGATTTTGGATTGATTTGGTTGCGAGTGCAGTGCGCTTGCAGAGAGAATCCGCCCCCGCTATCTTCTGATTGGCTGTGATTTTTGATTGATTTGGTTGCGAGTGTAGTGTGCTTGCAGAGAGACTCCGCCCCCGCTATCTTCTGATTGGCTGTGATTTTGGATTGATTTGGTTACGAGTGCACTGCACTTGCAGAGAGACTCCGCCCACACGCTCTTCTGATTGGCTGTGATTTTGGATTTATTTGGTTGCGATTGCAGTGTGCTTGCAGAGAGACTCCGCCCCCGCTATCTTCTGATTGGCTGTGATTTTTTATTGATTTGGTTGCGAGTGTAGTGTGCTTGCAGAGAGACTCTGCCCCCGCTATCTTCTGATTGGCTGTGATTTTGGATTGATTTGGTTGCGAGTGCACTGCACTTGCAGAGAGACTCCGCCCACACGCTCTTCTGATTGGCTGTGATTTTGGATTGATTTGGTTGCGAGTGCAGTGAGCTTGCAGAGAGACTCCGCCCACACTCTCTTCTGATTGGCTGTGATTTTTGATTGATTTGGTTGCGAGTGTAGTGCGCTTGCAGAGAGACTCCGCCCCCGCTATCTTCTGATTGGCTGTGATTTTGGATTGATTTGGTTGCGAGTGCAGTGCGCTTGCAGAGAGACTCCGCCCCCGCTATCTTCTGATTGGCTGTGATTTTTGATTGATTTGGTTGCGAGTGTAGTGTGCTTGCAGAGAGACTCCGCCCCCGCTATCTTCTGATTGGCTGTGATTTTGGATTGATTTGGTTGCGAGTGCACTGCACTTGCAGAGAGACTCCGCCCACACGCTCCTCTGATTGGCTGTGATTTTGGATTGATTTGGTTGCGAGTGCAGTGCGCTTGCAGAGAGCCTCCGCCCACACTCTCGTCTGATTGGCTGTGATTTTTGATTTATTTGGTTATGTGTGCAGTGTGCTTATAGAGAGACTCCGCCCACATGCTTTTCTGATTGGCTGTGATTTTGGATTGATTTGGTTATGTGTGCAGTGTGCTTATAGAGAGACTCCGCCCACACACTGTTCTGATTGGCTATGATTTTAGATTGATTTGGTTATGTGTGCAGTGTGCTTATAGAGAGACTCCGCCCACACGCTCTTCTGATTGGCTGTGATTTTGGATTGATTTGGTTATGTGTTCAGTGTGCTTGCAGAGAGACTCCGCCCACACGCTGTTCTGATTGGCTGTGATTTTAGATTGATTTGGTTATGTGTGCAGTGTGCTTATAGAGAGACTCCGCCCACATGCTTTTCTGATTGGCTGTGATTTTGGATTGATTTGGTTATGTGTGCAGTGTGCTTATAGAGAGACTCCGCCCACACACTGTTCTGATTGGCTGTGATTTTAGATTGATTTGTTTATGATTGATTTGGTTGCGAGTGCAGTGTGCTTGCAGAGAGACTCCGCCCCCACGCTGTTCTGATTGGCTGTGATTTTAGATTGATTTGTTTATGATTGATTTGGTTGCGAGTGCAGTGTGCTTGCAGAGAGACTCCGCCCACACGCTGTTCTGATTGGCTGTGATTTTGGATTGATTTGGTTATGTGTGCAGTGTGCTTATAGAGAGACTCCGCCCACACACTGTTCTGATTGGCTGTGATTTTAGATTGATTTGTTTATGATTGATTTGGTTGCGAGTGCAGTGTGCTTGCAGAGAGACTCCGCCCCCACGCTGTTCTGATTGGCTGTGATTTTAGATTGATTTGTTTATGATTGATTTGGTTGCGAGTGCAGTGTGCTTGCAGAGAGACTCCGCCCACACGCTGTTCTGATTGGCTGTGATTTTGGATTGATTTGGTTATGTGTGCAGTGTGCTTATAGAGAGACTCCGCCCACACACTGTTCTGATTGGCTGTGATTTTAGATTGATTTGGTTATGATTGATTTGGTTGCGAGTGCAGTGTGCTTGCAGAGAGACTCCGCCCACACGCTGTTCTGATTGGCTATGATTTTAGATTGATTTGGTTATGTGTGCAGTGTGTTTATAGAGAGACTCCACCCACATGCTTTTCTGATTGGCTGTGATTTAATATTGATTTGGTTGCGAGTGCAGTGTGCACGCTCCGCCCACGCTCTCTTCTGATTGGCTATGATTGTGCATTGATTTGGTTGCGAGTGCAGTGTGCTTATAGAGAGACTCCGCCCACATGGTCTTTTTATTGGCTGTGATTTTGGATTGATTTGGTTATGTGTGCAGTGTGCTTATAGAGAGACTCCGCCCACACGCTCTTCTGATTGGCTGTGATTTTGGATTGATTTGGTTATGTGTGCAGTGTCCTTATAGAGATACTCCGCCCACATGCTGTTCTGATTGGCTGTGATTTTGGATTGATTTGGTTATGTGTGCAGTGTGCTTATAGAGTGACTCCACTTACATGTTCTTCTAATTGGCTGTGATTTTGGATTGATTTGGTTGCGAATGCAGTGCGTTTGCAGAGAGACTCCGCCCACGCTCTCTTCTGATTGGCTGTGATTTTTGATTGATTTGGTTGCGAGTGTAGTGTGCTTGCAGAGAGACTCCGCCCCCGCTATCTTCTGATTGGCTGTGATTTTGGATTGATTTGGTTGCGAGTGCAGTGCGCTTGCAGAGAGAATCCGCCCCCGCTATCTTCTGATTGGCTGTGATTTTTGATTGATTTGGTTGCGAGTGTAGTGTGCTTGCAGAGAGACTCCGCCCCCGCTATCTTCTGATTGGCTGTGATTTTGGATTGATTTGGTTGCGAGTGCACTGCACTTGCAGAGAGACTCCGCCCACACGCTCTTCTGGTTGGCTGTGATTTTGGATTTATTTGGTTGCGAGTGCAGTGTGCTTGCAGAGAGACTCCGCCCCCGCTATCTTCTGATTGGCTGTGATTTTTGATTGATTTGGTTGCGAGTGTAGTGTGCTTGCAGAGAGACTCCGCCCCCGCTATCTTCTGATTGGCTGTGATTTTGGATTGATTTGGTTGCGAGTGCACTGCACTTGCAGAGAGACTCCGCCCACACGCTCTTCTGATTGGCTGTGATTTTGGATTGATTTGGTTGCGAGTGCAGTGAGCTTGCAGAGAGACTCCGCCCACACTCTCTTCTGATTGGCTGTGATTTTTGATTGATTTGGTTGCGAGTGTAGTGCGCTTGCAGAGAGACTCCGCCCCCGCTATCTTCTGATTGGCTGTGATTTTGGATTGATTTGGTTGCGAGTGCAGTGCGCTTGCAGAGAGACTCCGCCCCCGCTATCTTCTGATTGGCTGTGATTTTTGATTGATTTGGTTGCGAGTGTAGTGTGCTTGCAGAGAGACTCCGCCCCCGCTATCTTCTGATTGGCTGTGATTTTGGATTGATTTGGTTGCGAGTGCACTGCACTTGCAGAGAGACTCCGCCCACACGCTCCTCTGATTGGCTGTGATTTTGGATTGATTTGGTTGCGAGTGCAGTGCGCT
The DNA here is from genome assembly GCF_024489055.1 of Chanodichthys erythropterus. Classification (NCBI taxonomy): domain Eukaryota; kingdom Metazoa; phylum Chordata; class Actinopteri; order Cypriniformes; family Xenocyprididae; genus Chanodichthys; species Chanodichthys erythropterus. The sequence continues at coordinate 39,755,830 of NC_090236.1, forward strand.
TGCAGAGAGCCTCCGCCCACACTCTCGTCTGATTGGCTGTGATTTTTGATTTATTTGGTTATGTGTGCAGTGTGCTTATAGAGAGACTCCGCCCACATGCTTTTCTGATTGGCTGTGATTTTGGATTGATTTGGTTATGTGTGCAGTGTGCTTATAGAGAGACTCCGCCCACACACTGTTCTGATTGGCTATGATTTTAGATTGATTTGGTTATGTGTGCAGTGTGCTTATAGAGAGACTCCGCCCACACGCTCTTCTGATTGGCTGTGATTTTGGATTGATTTGGTTATGTGTTCAGTGTGCTTGCAGAGAGACTCCGCCCACACGCTGTTCTGATTGGCTGTGATTTTAGATTGATTTGGTTATGTGTGCAGTGTGCTTATAGAGAGACTCCGCCCACATGCTTTTCTGATTGGCTGTGATTTTGGATTGATTTGGTTATGTGTGGAGTGTGCTTATAGAGAGACTCCGCCCACACACTGTTCTGATTGGCTGTGATTTTAGATTGATTTGTTTATGATTGATTTGGTTGCGAGTGCAGTGTGCTTGCAGAGAGACTCCGCCCACACGCTGTTCTGATTGGCTGTGATTTTAGATTGATTTGGTTATGTGTGCAGTGTGCTTATAGAGAGACTCCGCCCACACACTTTTCTGATTGGCTGTGATTTTAGATTGATTTGTTTATGATTGATTTGGTTGCGAGTGCAGTGTGCTTGCAGAGAGACTCCGCCCCCACGCTGTTCTGATTGGCTGTGATTTTAGATTGATTTGTTTATGATTGATTTGGTTGCGAGTGCAGTGTGCTTGCAGAGAGACTCCGCCCACACGCTGTTCTGATTGGCTGTGATTTTGGATTGATTTGGTTATGTGTGCAGTGTGCTTATAGAGAGACTCCGCCCACACACTGTTCTGATTGGCTGTGATTTTAGATTGATTTGTTTATGATTGATTTGGTTGCGAGTGCAGTGTGCTTGCAGAGAGACTCCGCCCCCACGCTGTTCTGATTGGCTGTGATTTTGGATTGATTTGGTTATGTGTGCAGTGTGCTTATAGAGAGACTCCGCCCACATGCTGTTCTGATTGGCTGTGATTTTAGATTGATTTGTTTATGATTGATTTGGTTGCGAGTGCAGTGTGCTTATAGAGAGACTCCGCCCACATGGTCTTTTTATTGGCTGTGATTTTGGATTGATTTGGTTATGTGTGCAGTGTGCTTATAGAGAGACTCCGCCCACACGCTCTTCTGATTGGCTGTGATTTTGGATTGATTTGGTTATGTGTGCAGTGTCCTTATAGAGATACTCCGCCCACATGCTGTTCTGATTGGCTGTGATTTTGGATTGATTTGGTTATGTGTGCAGTGTGCTTATAGAGTGACTCCACTTACATGTTCTTCTAATTGGCTGTGATTTTGGATTGATTTGGTTGCGAATGCAGTGCGTTTGCAGAGAGACTCCGCCCACGCTCTCTTCTGATTGGCTGTGATTTTTGATTGATTTGGTTGCGAGTGTAGTGTGCTTGCAGAGAGACTCCGCCCCCGCTATCTTCTGATTGGCTGGGATTTTGGATTGATTTGGTTGCGAGTGCAGTGCGCTTGCAGAGAGAATCCGCCCCCGCTATCTTCTGATTGGCTGTGATTTTTGATTGATTTGGTTGCGAGTGTAGTGTGCTTGCAGAGAGACTCCGCCCCCGCTATCTTCTGATTGGCTGTGATTTTGGATTGATTTGGTTGCGAGTGCACTGCACTTGCAGAGAGACTCCGCCCACACGCTCTTCTGATTGGCTGTGATTTTGGATTTATTTGGTTGCGAGTGCAGTGTGCTTGCAGAGAGACTCCGCCCCCGCTATCTTCTGATTGGCTGTGATTTTTTATTGATTTGGTTGCGAGTGTAGTGTGCTTGCAGAGAGACTCCGCCCCCGCTATCTTCTGATTGGCTGTGATTTTGGATTGATTTGGTTGCGAGTGCACTGCACTTGCAGAGAGACTCCGCCCACACGCTCTTCTGATTGGCTGTGATTTTGGATTGATTTGGTTGCGAGTGCAGTGAGCTTGCAGAGAGACTCCGCCCACACTCTCTTCTGATTGGCTGTGATTTTTGATTGATTTGGTTGCGAGTGTAGTGCGCTTGCTGAGAGACTCCGCCCCCGCTATCTTCTGATTGGCTGTGATTTTGGATTGATTTGGTTGCGAGTGCAGTGCGCTTGCAGAGAGACTCCGCCCCCGCTATCTTCTGATTGGCTGTGATTTTTGATTGATTTGGTTGCGAGTGTAGTGTGCTTGCAGAGAGACTCCGCCCCCGCTATCTTCTGATTGGCTGTGATTTTGGATTGATTTGGTTGCGAGTGCACTGCACTTGCAGAGAGACTCCGCCCACACGCTCCTCTGATTGGCTGTGATTTTGGATTGATTTGGTTGCGAGTGCAGTGCGCTTGCAGAGAGCCTCCGCCCACACTCTCGTCTGATTGGCTGTGATTTTTGATTTATTTGGTTATGTGTGCAGTGTGCTTATAGAGAGACTCCGCCCACATGCTTTTCTGATTGGCTGTGATTTTGGATTGATTTGGTTATGTGTGCAGTGTGCTTATAGAGAGACTCCGCCCACACACTGTTCTGATTGGCTATGATTTTAGATTGATTTGGTTATGTGTGCAGTGTGCTTATAGAGAGACTCCGCCCACACGCTCTTCTGATTGGCTGTGATTTTGGATTGATTTGGTTATGTGTTCAGTGTGCTTGCAGAGAGACTCCGCCCACACGCTGTTCTGATTGGCTGTGATTTTAGATTGATTTGGTTATGTGTGCAGTGTGCTTATAGAGAGACTCCGCCCACATGCTTTTCTGATTGGCTGTGATTTTGGATTGATTTGGTTATGTGTGCAGTGTGCTTATAGAGAGACTCCGCCCACACACTGTTCTGATTGGCTGTGATTTTAGATTGATTTGTTTATGATTGATTTGGTTGCGAGTGCAGTGTGCTTGCAGAGAGACTCCGCCCACACGCTGTTCTGATTGGCTGTGATTTTAGATTGATTTGGTTATGTGTGCAGTGTGCTTATAGAGAGACTCCGCCCACACACTTTTCTGATTGGCTGTGATTTTAGATTGATTTGTTTATGATTGATTTGGTTGCGAGTGCAGTGTGCTTGCAGAGAGACTCCGCCCCCACGCTGTTCTGATTGGCTGTGATTTTAGATTGATTTGTTTATGATTGATTTGGTTGCAAGTGCAGTGTGCTTGCAGAGAGACTCCGCCCACACGCTGTTCTGATTGGCTGTGATTTTGGATTGATTTGGTTATGTGTGCAGTGTGCTTATAGAGAGACTCCGCCCACACACTGTTCTGATTGGCTGTGATTTTAGATTGATTTGTTTATGATTGATTTGGTTGCGAGTGCAGTGTGCTTGCAGAGAGACTCCGCCCCCACGCTGTTCTGATTGGCTGTGATTTTAGATTGATTTGTTTATGATTGATTTGGTTGCGAGTGCAGTGTGCTTGCAGAGAGACTCCGCCCACACGCTGTTCTGATTGGCTGTGATTTTGGATTGATTTGGTTATGTGTGCAGTGTGCTTATAGAGAGACTCCGCCCACACACTGTTCTGATTGGCTGTGATTTTAGATTGATTTGGTTATGATTGATTTGGTTGCGAGTGCAGTGTGCTTGCAGAGAGACTCCGCCCACACGCTGTTCTGATTGGCTATGATTTTAGATTGATTTGGTTATGTGTGCAGTGTGTTTATAGAGAGACTCCACCCACATGCTTTTCTGATTGGCTGTGATTTAATATTGATTTGGTTGCGAGTGCAGTGTGCACGCTCCGCCCACGCTCTCTTCTGATTGGCTATGATTGTGCATTGATTTGGTTGCTAGTGCAGTGTGCTTATAGAGAGACTCCGCCCACATGGTCTTTTTATTGGCTGTGATTTTGGATTGATTTGGTTATGTGTGCAGTGTGCTTATAGAGAGACTCCGCCCACACGCTCTTCTGATTGGCTGTGATTTTGGATTGATTTGGTTATGTGTGCAGTGTCCTTATAGAGATACTCCGCCCACATGCTGTTCTGATTGGCTGTGATTTTGGATTGATTTGGTTATGTGTGCAGTGTGCTTATAGAGTGACTCCACTTACATGTTCTTCTAATTGGCTGTGATTTTGGATTGATTTGGTTGCGAATGCAGTGCGTTTGCAGAGAGACTCCGCCCACGCTCTCTTCTGATTGGCTGTGATTTTTGATTGATTTGGTTGCGAGTGTAGTGTGCTTGCAGAGAGACTCCGCCCCCGCTATCTTCTGATTGGCTGTGATTTTGGATTGATTTGGTTGCGAGTGCAGTGCGCTTGCAGAGAGAATCCGCCCCCGCTATCTTCTGATTGGCTGTGATTTTTGATTGATTTGGTTGCGAGTGTAGTGTGCTTGCAGAGAGACTCCGCCCCCGCTATCTTCTGATTGGCTGTGATTTTGGATTGATTTGGTTGCGAGTGCACTGCACTTGCAGAGAGACTCCGCCCACACACTCTTCTGATTGGCTGTGATTTTGGATTTATTTGGTTGCGAGTGCAGTGTGCTTGCAGAGAGACTCCGCCCCCGCTATCTTCTGATTGGCTGTGATTTTGGATTGATTTGGTTGCGAGTGCACTGCACTTGCAGAGAGACTCCGCCCACACGCTCTTCTGATTGGCTGTGATTTTTGATTTATTTGGTTGCGAGTGCAGTGTGCTTGCAGAGAGGCTCCGCCCCCGCTATCTTCTGATTGGCTGTGATTTTTGATTGATTTGGTTGCGAGTGTAGTGTGCTTGCAGAGAGACTCCGCCCCCGCTATCTTCTGATTGGCTGTGATTTTGGATTGATTTGGTTGCGAGTGCACTGCACTTGCAGAGAGACTCCGCCCACACGCTCTTCTGATTGGCTGTGATTTTGGATTGATTTGGTTGCGAGTGCAGTGAGCTTGCAGAGAGACTCCGCCCACACTCTCTTCTGATTGGCTGTGATATTTGATTGATTTGGTTGCGAGTGTAGTGCGCTTGCAGAGAGACTCCGCCCCCGCTATCTTCTGATTGGCTGTGATTTTGGATTGATTTGGTTGCGAGTGCAGTGCGCTTGCAGAGAGACTCCGCCCCCGCTATCTTCTGATTGGCTGTGATTTTTGATTGATTTGGTTGCGAGTGTAGTGCGCTTGCAGAGAGACTCCGCCCACACTCTCTTCTGATTGGCTGTGATTTTGGATTGATTTGGTTATGTGTGCAGTGTGCTTACAGAGTGACTCCGCCCACATAGTCTTCTGATTGGCTGTGATTTTGGATTGATTTGGTTGCAAGTGCAGTGCGCTTGCATGGAGATTCCGCCCACACACTGTTCTGATTGGCTGTGATTTTTGATTGATTTGGTTGCGAGTGCAGTGCGCTTGCAGAGAGACTCCGCCCATGCTCTCTTCTGATTGGCTGTGATTTCTGATTGATTTTGATGTGTCTGTTGTTGACAGACGAACTGCATGTTGCTAGAATCATATTATATATTGCAGCACATCTGGTTAGGACACAGTGTCATGCTGTTTTTTTCAGAAGTGCTGACATCACTGGACACGGCCACACGTCAGCAATGACATCTCTCATGTTGCCTTCATTGTAAATGAAAACAAATGACTTCTGGTGGATTTGTTCTTGGAACACCCTAAAGAGAAAAGACATCTGCATCATGCCTCACTCTTTTCCCAAGGTCATGTTCTGCATCTCACTGATTCATCGAATACATCTAAAGGTCAGGACTGAAATCCAAAAGTAAAGACCCAAAGAATCATCAGCGCTGCTCGAGGCGAGACTCTTATTCATAAATGAATCTGTGCTGACCGAGAGCGAAGATGGCATTACGCAAGCATGACGTTACACTGGAGTACAGCTGAAGTGCTCAGAGCCACATGATAATCTCTGTTCATGTGACTGCAATGGAAACAAACACAGATGTTAAAGGGATAGTTCACCCAAAAATGACAATTCTGGCATAATTTTCTTGCCCTTATGTCCTTCCAAACTAATAAGACATTAGTTAAGTGTTGATGTTGTTTTTGTGCTCTACTAAAATAGGTTTTCATGCTTGAAAGTTGTTTATTTTCCTCATATTCTCCATTGTTGCAGCTCCTCTCTTCCCAGTCTATCTCTATGAAGCCCGTCCTTCTGAAAAGCACAATATGAAATGTCCCGTCCCTTACCATAACCGCCAGTTTCAACACACTACTAACGTTTCAGGGAGTTCAGAAACACTGACACCGATATAGAGAATAACTCTTGCTGGAGGGATTTTTGCAGAGCTTTTTCATATTCAAACAGCAAAACAGTGAAATGTATTACTGTGTGGTAAAGTAAACCCTACAGCAGTGCAGTGACGCGCAGCTCTTCTGGACTCTCAGCGCTCTTTGATGTTGGTGAACTGAGGCCGGATGCATGACTGTCCTGATTGGAGCACATCACTCTTCCTCAGGCCTCCTTCATATCTCAGCAGCACTCAATCACTCAGAGTGCCTTATACAGCTTCAGTGTTACGCAATGTAGTTATCATCCCAAATACCACGAAATGAGATTAAGACAGAAACGAGAGGTCAGAGCTGATGTATTTCAGCAGCCTACGGATAGGAGAATTATCTAGCAGTTAACTAGAGATGAGTGTGTTCGTTATTCATGGTCTGCTGCACGTGTCTGCTGATGTAACTGTGTCTGTCTACAGCACCACCTGAACTGAGACGCATCCTCATAATGAGTGAAGGATTTGAAATGCAACTCATGCAATTAGTGTTTCTCACACACAGTGTTGTTTTTCCACTGAATTAGGCTACTTTTACACTGTTGCCACAGGTTTTTGTCCAGTCCTCTGGTTGAAACTCATAATCATAGTAAAAAATATGGCATATGCTGATTTTGATCTCAACAATTTATTTTGAGCTGCTGAAGAAACTGAGTTCATGTTGATGACCATGATTGAAAGTGGAAATCATTTTAGATACGTCCCAAAAAAATCCAATATGTCCATAGAAATGTGTTTTGCATGTGACGTCAATAGATTGACTCTTTCCCTGCCAGCATCTTTTAAAAAAGTTGCCAGCCACTGGTAGCGTTTTTGATAATTTTCACGAAACTTTAATGGCCCCTAGAATATTTTGTTGTATGAATATCTGAACATGCAATATATCAGAAGAAAGAACAGTCTCAGATTTTCAGCGAAACAAACCAAAAAAAAAAAAATTATTCTAGCTTCATGCATTATTTTTTTGAATATGGGTAAGTTTCATAAAAAAAGCAGCATTATAAACAAAAATCTGAGAAAATCTTGTTTTTTTCAAAGACTACAACATGCATAAGCAATGCTTTTATCGCTTGTTTCTGCTCCTTTTTTGCTTGTGTTTCGACTGTTTTGTTCCCTCGATTTGCTAAATCATGAGCACGATTTACTATTTTGTTCTCTTGATATGCTAAATCATGAGCATGATTTACTAATTCGTTCCCTCGATTTGCTAATTTGTGAGCACGATTCACTATTTTGTTCCCTCGATTTGCTAAATCGTGCGCACTATTTACTGTTTTGTTCCCTCGATATGCTAAATCATGAGCACGATTCACTAATTCGTTCCCTCGATTTGCTAAATTGTGAGCACGATTCACTAATTTGTTCCCTCGATATGCTAAATCATGAGCATGATTTACTATTTTGTTCCCTCGATTTGCTAAATCGTGCACATTATTTACTGTTTTGTTCCCTCGATATGCTAATTCATGAGCATGATTGACTATTTTGTTTCCCTTGATTTGCTAAATCTTGCACATTATTTACTGTTTTGTTCCCTCGATTTGCTAAATCGTGCACACTATTTACTAATTCGTTCCCTCGATATGCTAAATCATGAGCATGATTTACTATTTTGTTCCCTCGATTTGCTAAATCGTGCACATCATTTACTGTTTTGTTCCCTCGATTTGCTAAATCATGAACATGATTTACTATTTTGTTCCCTCGATTTGCTAAATCATGAGCATGATTTACTATTTTGTCCCCTCGATTTGCTAAATCGTGCACACTATTTACTGTTTTGTTCCCTCGATTTGCTAAATCATGAGCATGATTTACTATTTTGTCCCCTCGATTTGCTAAATCGTGCACACTATTTACTGTTTTGTTCCCTCGATTTGCTAAATCATGAGCATGATTTACTATTTTGTTCTCTTGATTTACTAAATTGTGCGCACAATTTACTATTTTGTTCTCTTGATATGCTAAATCATGAGCACGATTCACTAATTTGTTCCCTCGATTTGCTAAATCGTGCACACTATTTACTGTTTTGTTCCCTCGATTTGCTAAATCATGAGCATGATTTACTATTTTGTTCCCTCAATTTGCTAAATCGTGCACACTATTTACTGTTTTGTTCCCTCGATTTGCTAAATCATGAGCATGATTTACTATTTTGTTCCCTCGATTTGCTAAATCATGAGCAAGTTTACTATTTTGTTCCCTCGATTTGCTAAATCGTGTACACTATTTACTGTTTTGTTCCCTCGATTTGCTAAATTGTGCGCACAATTTACTATTTTGTTCTCTTGATATGCTAAATCATGAGCACGATTTACTATTTTGTTCTCTTGATTTACTAAATTGTGCGCACAATTTACTATTTTGTTCTCTTGATATGCTAAATCATGAGCACGATTTACTATTTTGTTCTCTTGATTTACTAAATTGTGCGCACAATTTACTATTTTGTTCTCTTGATATGCTAAATCATGAGCATGATTTACTATTTTGATCTCTCGATTTGCTAAATTGTAAGCACGATTCACTAATTTGTTCCCACGATTTGCTAAATCGTGCACACTATTTACTGTTTTGTTCCCTCGATATGCTAAATCATGAGCATGATTTACTATTTTGTCCCCTCGATTTGCTAAATCGTGCACACTATTTACTGTTTTGTTCCCTCGATATGCTAAATCATGAGCATGATTTACTATTTTGTCCCCTCGATTTGCTAAATCGTGCACACTATTTACTGTTTTGTTCCCTCGATTTGCTAAATCATGAGCATGATTTACTATTTTGTTCTCTTGATTTACTAAATTGTGCGCACAATTTACTATTTTGTTCTCTTGATATGCTAAATCATGAGCACGATTCACTAATTTGTTCCCTCGATTTGCTAAATCGTGCACATTATTTACTGTTTTGTTCCCTCGATTTGCTAAATCATGAGCATGATTTACTATTTTGTTCCCTCAATTTGCTAAATCGTGCACACTATTTACTGTTTTGTTCCCTCGATTTGCTAAATCATGAGCATGATTTACTATTTTGTTCCCTCGATTTGCTAAATCATGAGCAAGTTTACTATTTTGTTCCCTCGATTTGCTAAATCGTGTACACTATTTACTGTTTTGTTCCCTCGATTTGCTAAATCATGAGCATGATTTACTATTTTGTTCCCTCGATTTGCTAAATCATGAGCATGATTTACTATTTTGATCTCTCGATTTGCTAAATTGTAAGCACGATTCACTAATTTGTTCCCACGATTTGCTAAATCATGAGCAAGTTTACTATTTTGTTCCCTCGATTTGCTAAATCGTGCACACTATTTACTGTTTTGTTCCCTCGATTTGCTAAATCATGAGCATGATTTACTATTTTGTTCCCTCGATTTGCTAAATCATGAGCACGATTTACTATTTTGTTTTCTTGATTTACTAAATTGTGCGCACAATTTACTATTTTGTTCTCTTGATATGCTAAATCATGAGCATGATTTACTATTTTGTTCCCTCGATTTGCTAAATTGTAAGCACGATTCACTAATTTGTTCCCTTGATTAACTAATTTGTGCACACTATTTACTGTTTTGTTCCCTCGATATGCTAAATCATGAGCATGATTTACTATTTTGTTCCCTCGATATGCCAAATCATGAGCACGATTTACTATTTTGTTTCTCTTGATTTGCTAAATTGTGCGCACAATTTACTATTTTGTTCTCTTGATATGCTAAATCATGAGCACGATTTACTATTTTGATCTCTCGATTTGCTAAATTGTAAGCACGATTCACTAATTTGTTCCCACGATTTGCTAAATCATGAGCATGATTTACTATTTTGTTCCCTCGATTTGCTAAATCATGAGCACGATTTACTATTTTGTTCTCTTGATTTAATAAATTGTGCGCACAATTTACTATTTTGTTCTCTTGATATGCTAAATCATGAGCATGATTTACTATTTTGTTCCCTCGATTTGCTAAATTGTAAGCACGATTCACTAATTTGTTCCCTTGATTAACTAATTTGTGCACACTATTTACTGTTTTGTTCCCTCGATATGCTAAATCATGAGCATGATTTACTATTTTGTTCCCTCGATATGCCAAATCATGAGCACGATTTACTATTTTGTTTCTCTTGATTTGCTAAATCGTGCACACTATTTACTATTTCGTTCCCTCGATATGCTAAATTGTGCGCACGATTTACTATTTCATTTCCTTGATATGCTAAATCGTGAGCACAATTTAGCCTACTATTTTTTTCCTGCATGTCATGTGCGGGGATCCATATGAATGTGAAAAATTACCACAAATCTTAGTAAATAATCAGTATAATGAAAATTACATGTAAACGGCAGTGAAGAGGTTGTAAACTTGTAAACATCTTACTGCGATTAAGTCCTTCTAAGTGCACAATCTGCATAGGTAGACTTAGTCAATGCTGTGGCGATTTTTCCCTGTGGAATCGAATATATCTATACTTTTTCAGGCATATTTTTTGAGGTTAGAAATTCCAGTATCGCGATGACACTACAGCCAGCCTTCAGGAACAGCACACACCCATGAAGCCTCAAAACACTGCCAGCATAGGCACCTTACTAGTGCACCAGACTCTGACATTTGAAAAAACAGTAATGCATGTAATTAACTGTGATTAAATCTCTTCGTCTGCATGCGTGGACAGTCAGGGTTCAGCCGCTGACGTCCCTGCATTGAAAGCAGCCTTTTGCTGAAATCTCTGAAGAGCTCATGTAGATGTACGAGACGGTGACTCAGCGGTGAATCATACCTTCATGCTCTGCAGGTTTTGTTGAGTCATGGATGGGCTGATTTTATTTTCTGAGGATGTGCTTATGTGGCATTTAGCACCTCTTCAGTGCAGCTTGTGTGTCTCTGACGATGAGATCTACTGCACACACACTGACGAAAGGTGCAAACGGTGACCAAGATTGGCAATCGAAATTTTTATTGTCTTTTAATAACATTTACTGTCATTTTATTGTCACAAACAATATGCTACACCCTGACCGGGTTTTTGTGACCTCATAATGTTTAATCATATCCGGTAAAGCGTCAGTCTTCTCTCTAGAGACGTATGCAGGATTCTCCTATCATTAGTGCGCTTAAGCCCCGCCTCTGCTAGCTCACGCTCATTTGCATACACTCTTGATGGCCACACCCACATCCCAAAGTAACAACCAAGCGCAAACAATCATTCCTCCCCCACATTTATTCTGTGTCAATACTCTGTCGTATGTCACAATACGGTGATCTGTAACTACTTCTGTTTCATCACAACTTTAACCCCTTAACTGTCACCGCCTGGTGCGGATTTTATTTTATTGCCTTTTTTTGTATCACATATTTTAGTAATCATCATAAATTAGGTATCATTCGAAAGCACTCATCCTGTGAAAACCATTTTGAAATTGGACATTGTGTTACTATAAACAGTAAACAGTAAGGTACGAAGGGGCTAAAGGCGCCTTTGATTTTATTTCCCTCTAAACCACTAGATGGCATAAAAACTTGTCGCAGCACTTTCCTAAACATTTGTTTTTCAAAATGCATGTCCAAATTTGTCTGATCCTTGACGCGATCGCGGGCAGCAGTGCAAAGTTGATTCTGAGGAAGTTTGATCTAATATTTGATGTTTTTTAAAATGTTGTTGATTTAAGTAACAAATGAGAATCCATTAAATTAATGTTTGTATTTTCAGAAAAAGGTCTTCTTAATGATTTTGTTCAAGGTAATTCAAGCAACAGTTTTTTAATAACGGGTGAATATGTAAAAGTATGGTATTTGGGGTAAAAAGCACCCCTGCTGTTGGGGCAAAAGGCACAATAATTAACATGGTAATGAATAGCTGACTGACTTTTCCATTTCTTGATGTGACATGGTTAGATTCAGATGGCAAATATCATATTATCAAATTGGGTATTCATCTTAGAAATAATACCCATATTTATAATGAAACAATCTTATTTTAAAATATATTAATCATATCAAAATAAAATATAATTTATTGTTACTACTGTAAATCTATATTAAATAGGCTATTATATGATCTCCTTCAATGCTTTCAGAATCTTTGCTTTTTAAAATAATTTTGTTTCTGTATTTTTAAAATCTACTTTTATATTTTATATTAAAATATATATCGCATAGGCCTATTTTAATGACAATATATTTACTGAACAAAAATGAATTCTTTTATTTATCAAAATAAACAGAAAATAGTACACACCTTGCTAATTAAAGTTATTATTTTGAACAAGTATTAACCTAGTCATTATTAAAAACATATTATTTTAGCTTAAGTATTTGTATGAATAATACTGTGTGCCTTTTACCCCATGCTGGGGGGCCTTTTACCCCATGTGTGGGGTAAAAAAAATGCCCCCCTCACCACCTCATACATTTATAAGATTTTTAAACAAAATTAATTTTTTTTTTTTTTTTTTTTTCACACAAAATATGTTGCTCCATCAATGTCCAATACAAACATATATTTTTCCTGCAATCATATACTTTGAGAGTAGTGAAAAGCAAAATTTTTCTTAAGGTGTGCCTTGTACCCTACTTTAAATCCTTTTAGCAGGCTCCTCCCCCTAGTGGGCGTTGTCATGTTTCATATTTCAAAAATTATTTTAACTACTTTATAGTCAAAACTTTCCTAATCTTGACAAAACACATCGTCAGAAAGGTTTAAATCTCAAGCTTCCATATTCTGTGTCTGTTTTGTGATACATTAGTGATATTTGGACAGAAATTTATCAATTTGTTACAGGAGAATGCATCAAAAAAAAATAATAATAATAATAATAATTAAAAAGAAATGACACCCGGTGGCTATTTTTGGTACAACGCCTAAACATAATCTCATGGGGACTTTAATATTTGTGATATCAACTTCAATTTGGAACACAACTTGGTTAGACATATGGCTTTGATTTTAAATAAGTTTTAGAGTAAAAATTATTTTTTAAAATATATATTTAATATAAATTTTTAAAAGTTCAGTACATTTGATTTACATTAAATTTAAACTGTTTTCATACTTTCATTTTTTGCAACATTGATGTCACATGAGCTCATTACATATGTTTAAAGGTGCCCTAGATTGTTTTTTTACAAGATGTAATATAAGTCTAAGGTGTCCCCTGAATGTGTCTGTGAAGTTTCAGCTCAAAATACCCCATAGATTTTTTTTAATTAATTTTTTTAACTGCCTATTTTGGGGCATCGTTAACTATGCACTGATTTTTTCAGCACGGCCCCTTTAAGAGATGCGCTTCCTCTGCCCCACGAGCTCTCGACTATACATTGCTTAAACAAAGTTTACATAGCTAATATAACCTTCAAATGGATCTTTACAAGATGTTCGTCATGCATACTGTATGCATGCTTCGAATTATGTGAGTAAAGTATTTATTTAGATGGTTACGTTTGATTCTGTGTGAGTTTGAGGCTGTGCTCTGTGGCTAACGGCTAATGCTACACTGTTGGAGAGATTTATAAAGAATGAAGTTGTGTTTATGAATTATACAGACTGCACGTGTTTAAAAATGAAAATAGCAACGACTCTCTTGTCTCTGTGAATACAGTAAGAAATTATGGTAACTTTAACCACATTTAACAGTACATTAGCAACATGCTAATGAAACATTTAGAAAGACAATTTACAAATATCACTAAAAATGTCATGATATCATGGATCATGTCAGTTATTATTGCTCCATCTGCCATTTTTCGCTGTTGTTCTTGCTTGCTTACCTAGTCTGTGCACAGATCCAGCCGTTAATACTGCCTTTCCTTGTCTAATGCGTCAAATGGGCTGGCATTATGCAAATATTGGGGTCATACATATTAATGATCCCGACTGTTACGTAACAGTCGGTGTTATGTTGAGATCCGAGTGTTTTCCGGAAGTCTTTTAAACAAATAAGATTTACATAAGAAGGAGGAAACAATGGATTTTGAGACTCACTGTATGTCATTTCCATGTACTGAACTCTTGTTATTCAACTATGCCAAGGTAAATTCAAATTCTGATTCTAGGGCACCTTTAATTAAAACAATAGATCATATTATTTTGCATTTTTATTAAGTTTTGTGTAAAATGTCTTTACTTATGGTGGTCAAATAATACTTCCAGTTCATTCTTCACACTAGAAATTGAAGGTCAGGTCAAGTACATTGCACTGTGGGATACAGTAGTGTGTTGTTTACTGCACAGTTCAGCAAATGCATACTGAGACTTCACATACTGCAGAAACAGTAGGAGTCGGACTATTATGCTGAACATGTTTGTGTTTTTGTGTGGAGGCAAACGTCGCAGTGGCTTCACTAATCCAGCTGGTAAAGTGTGTGTGTGTGTGTGTGTGATATTCACATGTGAGCTCGACATCACTGCAGCGTTCCATTGGCTGTGCATCAAACTTAGCTCACTGTGATTTGAGACACAGTCCTGCACTGCACCTGATGGCTCTGCCTGCAGTTCCAGTGTGTAGTCTAGAGGGGGCGTAATGACCGGCGTACACTGACTGCGCGCCTCCGCCGAGCTTGATTCTCAGAGCGCGCGCTCAGTCCTGCTCAGATACGCGCTCATCATCACCATCATCATCATCTCCACCATCATGTCCGTGGTGGATCATACAGTCATGCACGGCATCTGGGGCAACAACGCGCCCGCGGGGAAGGGGATGGAGAAGCCGAAGAACAAGGGCTTCAGCCTGGCCAGGATGATGTCTCTGAATTACAGGAAGGAGAATAAGAATCCACAGCAGCAGCATCACAACAACATGCCCTTTATGATTCACTGCCACATTGGCAAGGAGATCAAACACATATGCAGCAACTGCAGCCGCGGCAGCCACGCGCAGGAAGGTGAGTAAACAGCGCGCGTTCATGCGTTTAGCGCGTCAAAAACTAGAACGCTGTCACTCTGGTGTAATTGTTTGGCTACATCAGAATGCATATGTGCGTTTCGGCTGATGAGATGTTGCGTCGCGTTCACCCAGGACGCGTCTTGCGTTCGGCTTCTGCTGTATTCATGTACACGTGCGTCGCGTATAGCGCCACGAGCGTTGCGTTTTTAATAAGGCGTGTCAAGTTGGATTGTTGGATCTGAATCTTCAGTTGTCATGTGTAAACGTGCCAAAAATTGACTCGTTTTTGCTGTTTTTCAGTTGTTTGTCTCTGTAGACATATTTTTAGTGTGGTTTTTTTTTTTTCCACCTTCAAACCAGCAAACCCCGCCCACAGTTGATTTCATTGGCCAACTCAATCGTTGTAAATTCTCAAAAAATTTCAGACATTTCGCGACAAACAGTAAATCAGGATGTGCGAACAATGCTATTCTGAGGTTAAAGTCCGCATGAAATAGAACGGAAGTTGATACAAAGCGCATCCGTAATCGAATACTTCTCGACTATATAGTATGAGAAAAAAACTACGCCAACAGAGTAGTAGTATGTCCGAATTCATAGTATTCGGGAAAACAGACGAAAAGTACCTGGATTTATGAATGGAGTTGAGGTGACGTAACTGATGCCGGTGGGTCACGTGATAAACACAATGGATGAAGATTGAAGATTACTTACTACCCCCATTTATACTATATAACATACTTTTTTTAACGGTCACGAAGTAAGCTCAAATTCACATGTACATACTTAGTACGCGATTTCGGAAGCACTTTTAGTCGTATCTATTGTGACGTATATCCGAGTGAAACGGTGTCATGACTCAAAATCCCGTCTCCACAAACTATAAGTTAATGTTTATCCGAAGTATATACGCATTATATTAATTAATATAGCTTACTATAAAATGTGTAAGAGAACAAATTAGTGCAACTGAACGCAATTTCTTACACTTGATTAACTGCTAATAATAATAATAGACTATTAAGCGTATAATTGAACATCTTTAATTTGTTTTATTTATAACTGAAATATTTGGACATTTAATGCTTAATTTAACACATAATTACATTAAAGATGATTGTGAATACATGTAGGGTAAGTGAAAATGCATGTTTAAATTAAGCTATCAAGGTATGCTATGCTAGTAAATAAGCTAACTAATACAGACATAAATGTTATTATAATGTAGTTGAAACAACATTTATCATTTGTAGGAATTGTAATCAGATGCTAAAGAGAGTAATTATTAAAAGCAATTTGAACCAATGGGATCGCATGGGGGGGGGTTCCTGGGTGGGTCCCAATTTGTCACTACAAATGTAGGGCGGGGCTTGATTTTGTTTGTGGGGAATTGATTGGATGGTTGTGGTTTGCTTTTGGTGGATGTCATGTTAGTGACGGGTCATACGTCTGCAAGACGTTATTCTGACTCAAGATTACGAGGAACGGATAAATCATTTATAATAAATACTGCAATATTCCATAAAAAACAAGAATTGTCAATTTTGGTTTCATGGTGACTTTTGTGTTTTTAAAACACCATCAAACAGTTCAACTTTAAAACAGACCACATGACCACACTTTAAGATGAAAGGCTTCTGTTTAGGGCTGTTTTTCCAGTCGGCTTCATTGGCTATAATGTGATTGTTCTGGTTTTGTAGTGTCGTTTTGAGCTCTTTTAGTGCAGATCATACAGTCAGACCATGAGCAAATGTGACATCATATTAAATCCGCAGGTTTAATCCTTTCCATTTAATTCCTCTTTGATTAATTTACGTCACACGTGTGTTAATATGATTAGGGTGGAACTATAAATACCCCTGTGATCAGCACGTGCTGGAAACATGTCCTTCATCGCAGCTCATCACATGTTCACATGACCCTGGTCTTCATACGCTCAGGTTGAGCTGTGATGATACTCTCTGCTAGTATAAGTGTGTGTGATGTGTGTCAGTAGGGACTGTGCGTCACCAATGTATTTGACCTACTTTTGGCCTGCATTACACGCGCTGCAGTTTAAACACTTCCAGTAAGCACAGAAATGGCACACAATGTGCGGTCCGTAGAGAAACAGTGACAGGCTGAAGCAGAAATGGAGTGAAGCTGCACCATTTTGAGCCTCTGTGTTCCTCCACAGCAGAGGAGGTGGAGAAATTGGCCTCCATGCGCTCCGAGTCCCTGGTGCCGCCCGTCCACTGCAGGAGCAAGTTCGCCACTCTGGGACGCCTCTTCAAGCCCTGGAAGTGGAGGAAGAACAAGAGCGAGAAGTTCAAGCAGAGGTCAACAGGTAAACACCTCAATATATTCTGTGTAAAATACATGAATAATACAATTTACATTCAAGTATTGGACTGACTCTCGTATCCAAAGTGTTGCATTCAAGGAATGAATTTGATTTGAAAGTTGACGCATTCACTGGGAATTGAACCCATGGCCTTGGTGTTGCTAGAGTAATGCTCTGTTGTTTGAGCTACAGGAAAGCTGTCAGTCATGCAAATAATTGGGTTTATATAACATCTGCAAATGCTGCATCTGGCAAGAACGGCAAATGTATTTCAGAAGTTGTTTTTTGTCTGTTTTGTCTTTTGTTAGTCATTGTGTTTCCATCCAAAGATGCAAATTATGACAAAATTGGAATAAGGCGTCAAACATTTGTGAATAAAGCAGCATTTCCACCCCATGTGTTCAAGAGAACAAAATCGTCACTTCCTGGCAAATTGGTGTAAAATCTGTAATAAAAATATTAGGGATGCCTCAATCAGGATTTTTGCAGATCCCGATCATTCTAGCTTTATATAGGTGATCTGTAAGCTCTGCTGACGGTCACTCTTAACCCCTTACACCCTGAAGGCATTTTTAATGATTTCATGTCATTTCATGTGGCATACTTAAAAGTAATGGCTTATAATAAGGTATCCTCAAGTATATGGTCTCTTTGATTGAAAACCTTTCAAATTTTGAAGAAAATTTATTTTGATCATGTTTGGAGGTTCTTATGTTACAACACTGCTGAGAAAACCCCAGAAAAATGTGTGCAATTTATTGAATTATTTTATTATTCTTGCTTGACATAATGACTGTTAGAAAGTGTATATATATGCCAGGTCATAAAATGAAGTTTGGACTTGTTCACAATCATGTCAACTGCATCTGGGCCATATTTTGTGTTGATATCTCAAAGCAATCAAACATTATGGCATTTGAAACCATGGTAGCCTTTTTATCAAATGTCCAAAAACCTTCAAACGTGTTTTACTGAATATAAGAACTGCTTACATGTGTAAACGCCACAAATCATAAAAATATTCATAATTACATAGAATAAGTAACAAGTAATAAGATCCTGATTGATGAGTGATGATCAGTTTCAGCTGTGGCTCCTATTCTATAGCGCATGTTAAATTAAGACCTGTCAATCTGAGCGATCGATCCAATCCAAGCAGTAAAACAGTGTCTGATTGGTCTCGATACATCATCCCTGCCCACCCACCATACCCGACATCTGGTTTCCATTTGTTGAACTTTCAAATGTCGTTGGAAAACACTGCGTCATGATTGCGACTCGATCAAATCCCAGAAGTCTTATAGCATTTAGCATCCCTAAAAAATGGAAGTGGCTGCAAATGAGTTGTTCGCTGTCGTGTTCTCTTGTGTGAAACACCACAGTGGATAGGCGCGGAGGGTGAAGTGAATGACCCGATATTTACAGAGAAAATCCTCCCCTTTAATCGACCCTTCGCCGGGAGTTTGATTGACAAGCGATCTAACCAGTCATAACACCGAATCTGCCATTTTGTCCGACTAAGCAGTCAGGAGTTAGAAGATTAACCTTGGTGGACTTTAACTTGAAAAATGTGTATATTTACATCTTTCCACGTTTTAAACAACATTCCTTCTGATGTTCATTCATGTTTATTTGATGCTATTAATAAACTAGTAGGAAGAGATGATCGTTTCATGAGCCGCTTGAGCTGATGCACTACAGAGATCTGTCACGACACATTATTGTTCAAATTTCTTTAAAAAATTTGTCTAATATCATAAGTAACCTGCTCTTCCTTGTCTGTCGATGTGTTGTCAGTGTCCTCTTTTCGTATTTTTCACTGCGTGTTGTCGACAAAGCAACAGTAACTAATGGGGACGGGTCTTTGCGAAGGGTCAATTATGATCGATGGTGTCAAATGCGGCACTCAAATCTAAAAGAATCAGGATATCAGAAGATCCAGAATTGTCATTCAGTGCTATGCAATGCTCTAAAACCAGATTCCAATGGGTCTGGAATATTAAAATTATCCAGGTATAAGTAAACTGCAACTTTTTTTTTAAATGAAAGTAAGTTTAGAGATGGGCAGTAGTTGTTATGCACGGCGGGGTCAAAATGAGGTCCTTACAATAGGGGATGTACGATAGACGTGTTTACGTCTGGCAGCAAATTGATTTCTGAAATCCAGGCTGACTGATCTGTGTGCAGTGTTTCTGCAGTTTCATCTGTGTTCAAACAGGAGTGAATCCAGTAAATGATGTGAATACTGGAGTCACTTCTGAAACAGACTGACACGAGTGGCGAGAGCAACGTGAAACCAGTCAAAACTGCGCAGAATGATAATGCGTCATCAATCTAATATTAGGAGAAATGAATGAAAACGCATGCAGATTTAGTTGTTATAGCACAAAACTGAGAAATGATTGTGGTAAAATGATCAAGTGTGTCATTCATGTAAAATGCAGAATCAAATGTTCTATGTAAATGTATGCATTGTGACAATTAATTAGAATATTTAAATAATGATAGATTCCCAGAATCCCAGTCAGCGTTCAGGAGCTGCTGAGCTCAAGATTTGAAAACATCTGCTTTTTCAACCCTGAAACAGATTATCCTTTAAACAAAATATTTAAAAAAAAGTTTGCATATGTGTTATTGATCAGTGTAGTCTAGATTAAAGCATATATAACCTCACATGACCCATACTGACTCTAGATCAGCTAGCAACATATCATATCACATACTTAGATTTGATTTTCAGTGGATGTACTGTAGTATTCACTGCATAGGGATCACAGTTACTGAGATCTTTGTACTGTTTTCTGGTCCAGCAGATGAAAACGGTGCATGTGATGACTTAGTAAATCATCAGCTGACTCTCCTCAACCACACACATGATCTGAGGAGTCATTCACGTCTGGGTGTGGGATCAGATAATCAGAGCTCTCTTCACACAGATGGTCGCAGTGGCTCCTCAGAAGGTCTCTCGTCAGACGTGATGTTCATCTCACGCTCTTCATCTGTGTTTCCAGCGCTGGAGAGGAAGATGTCTGTGCGTCAGAGCCGAGAGGAGCTGATCAAGCGAGGAGTGCTGAAGGAGATCTTTGAGAAAGGTTGCTATCTGTAATTACTTCAGATCTCTCCCAGATGGCGTGATTTTAGAAATAAAAGTTGACCTAAGGAAACGGTTTGTGCTCCGTTAGACTCCAGGGTCCCGGGAATGATGCAGGACGGCCGGCTGGAGAACGGGCTGCCATCAGGGTCAGACTGTGACCGGACATCAGAGCTCACAGACAGACAGAGGACTGGTGAGTGTCTCATCAACACTTTTGTTGTTTCCTGACAGGTTTTTAAAAACATTCATTGCATATCACTGGATCCAATATCACAAAACCCATATCTGATGCTGATACTGTAAAAATGGGTCATGTAAAGCTCAGCACAGGGTTACTGAAGGACATCAGCTTAGTCCTGCAGTAAGAGTCACGTGATGATTAGGATTCAGATGTTGTGTGTTTCTACCTCACTATGTCAAGATGATTAAAGCACATAAAAGCGCTGAAATAGCATGAAAGGGCTGCTTTAGCTAACGGCTCTTTTTAATGAGCTTAGCTCAGATAATGAAGCGCTTCATGAGCTGAATAATGTGCTTTGTTCTGCTGCGTCCAGCTCAGTGCTCGTCCTGTTCCCTCTCAAAGTTAGTAGGACGTTAGTTTCTCATGGGAGTGATGCTCTTCTTCCTCATATATAGTTTTGAAACTTTTGTTTCAGCCGCCATGGACTTCCGTGCATCTCTGGATGGAGTATGTGCTCAGGACAACACACTCAAGTCTCTAACGCTTCCTCCCAAGAAAACAATCACCTTCCATGGTGACCTTCAGGAACCCCCTGCCAAACCTCAGCTCATCCATAAACAGCCTCCCGCTCTGCCACCGAAGCCCTTCTCCAGACTGACCAATCACAGCACAGGTGACACACATTTAAAATTTAAAACGTTCAAAAATGAACCCTTCTTTAATTTTAGAGGATATGTTGTGGAGTGAAAGGAGCTAAAATAGCTATAAGGGCTTGGAGAATAAATCTGAATGTGATTTTTTTTGTTAATGTTAATTAAAGAATCAGTAATAAATCGAATTAAATTACTCTATTTTAGTTCTTGCTTATAGACGAGGTGGACAGAAGTTACCCTCTTTTGTAAAATCCCTTTCAAGCGGACGAGAGAAAGCGAGACTACACAGCTTTTCATTGATTTATTTGTGCGGCCCTCCACAATATCAACATTGACCGCCACAAATAGATTTAAACTGTTCTGAAAACAGTTCTGGTGGGATGTGTGGGAGAAGCGCTGTAACCTTTAATAGCAATGTCTCACTTCATGAATATTAATATAGTAAATGCACTAAAAAGCGCTTCTCATATACACTTTGCGTCAGATATCAATGCTGAGAGAGATAAGACAGTACAGCTGCAATATTAATCTTTAAAAGATTGTGATCTCAAATGACAACAATTCATCTATTTAACCTTTGACAAAATCATATCACAACATTCAGATCTGTGTTGGCGCTGCCTCTGATCCAGAGAGAGCTGTTGTTATTTCTGTGATACAATAGTTCAAATTATCATAGTGGGATAAATGTTTATAGTTCAAATATAAACACTGATGTCTCAGTTATCACCTTTTGAAAAGGCGCTTCAAATAATGACTGGCGACAAATGACTGTTAAAATGTATTTGTCATTGAATCATTTATTTAAAGGGTTAGTTCACCCAAAATGAAAATAATATAATTTATTACTCACCCTCATTTCGTTCCACACCCGTAAGACCTTCATTCATCTTCATCAAATATATCTAAATTTGTGTTCTGAAATCCGATAGCTCAGTGAGGCCTGCATAGCCAGCAATGACATTTCCTCTCTCAAGATCCATTAATGTACTATAAACATATTTAAATCAGTTCATGTGAGTACAGTGGTGCAATATTAATATTATAAAGCCACGAGAATATTTTTGGTGCGCCAAAAAAACAAAATAATGACTTATATAGTGATGGCCGATTTCAAAACACTGCTTCAGGAAGCTTCGGAGCGTTATGAATCTTTTGTGTCGAATCATGATTCGGATTGCGTGTCAAACCGCCAAACTGCTGAAATCACGTGACTTTGGCACTCAGAACAGCTGATTCGACACGCTGATTCATTATGCTCCGAAGCTTCCTGAAGCAGTGTTTTGAAATATTAATATTGAACCACTGTACTCACATGAACTGATTTAAATATGTTTTTAGTACATTAATGGATCTTGAGAGAGGAAATGTCATTGCTCAGGCCTCACTGAGCCATCGGATTTCATCAAAAATATCTTAATTTGTGTTCTATGGGTGTGGAATGGCATGAGGGTGAGTAATAAATGACATTATTTTCATTTTTGGGTAAACTAACCCTTTAAGAGAACATAATAGCCTACTGTAATGAATGACACTTCTGAAATAAAAGTAAATATGACTCATCTTATACATCATGTACAATCTATATAAGTGTATGATTCAACTTTTCCCTATGGTCTAGTGTTAAAAAAACCCAGAAAAAAAACAATACATTGCAATATCGAATCACAAGAATTGCAATTTTTAAAAATCTCAATACATATCATATCCGCACCCAAGTATGCCGATAGATGGTATCGAATCGGCCCTAATAGCTGTTTATATGTTTGAATAAAACATGTTGCTCTATCACTATAATGGTGCATTAAAAAGAGAATTATGTTCCTAGTTTTCTTTAGATTTCATGATGTAGATGTGAGCTGTCTGTCTCTGTTGTGTCCAGACTCGTGTCTGCAGGGAAAGCCGTCTCCTCCTCTACCTCCCAAGAAGGTCATGATCTATGTGCCGCCCACCTCCTCCTCCTCCTCGTTCAGCCAGTACGGTCACCCGCTGCAGCTGCAGTATGGCGGCGTTCACCAGTCCAGCCGCATCATCGACGAGCTGCAGAAGACGCTGGCGCTCGCCATGCAGAGACTGGAGAGGTGCGTGTGCTTATACACAGAGCTCACGATACTGCTGAAACCACTGCAGGTTATGATGGAAGAGATGAGTTGAATCAACTACATCAATTTATCCACTAACCATTCAGAAACATCCTAAA
This sequence comes from Chanodichthys erythropterus, assembly GCF_024489055.1. Classification (NCBI taxonomy): domain Eukaryota; kingdom Metazoa; phylum Chordata; class Actinopteri; order Cypriniformes; family Xenocyprididae; genus Chanodichthys; species Chanodichthys erythropterus. Next base: position 39,779,466 of record NC_090236.1, read on the forward strand.
AGTTGTAACTTCTTCCTGAGTCTCTCCATCAGTGTCGACTCCGGTTTGAACAATGTAATGCTGAACACCGTTACTGACAATCCTCATTTTGGCTGCGTGAGATTCTCCAGCTTTGGAGTGTGAATATACACACCGTAAACAAAGCAGCGCTCACTTACCATTTTGAATATGAATCATGTTGATCAGTTTGTCTTCATTTATATAATTAGGCCATGTCGTTATGAAAGCATTTGCATATTGGAATAGATGAAGCTCCCGGTGTGTCTGAATGAGGTCACAGTGCCTCACTGACCCAGCTTACAGCTCACCGTAGACTCACGGCCCACTTCACCAGCGCTGCTGAGGTCTGACCCAGTACTGAAGACACATTACAGCTGGAGACACACAACCACGCTTATTTACTCATACTGACAGGAAACAATCTCCATATTTTCTGTGATTTTGTCACAGAAAATTAGAGTATATTTAATTGGAGAATATTTTTCTGAGTGTGGTCTGTCATGGTCAGCTGACTCAAAGATTGTCATATTCTGTGCATTGGTTAGTTCACAGTAGTGGCAAAAATGATTTCCAGGGACATTTTTATCTTTATAAGGGCAGTTCTTTTCTAGCCTTATAAAATGTGTGCATCATCTTTTGTCAAATTCTTACATTTAGCCTGTTGTGTCAAATCTACACTTTTGAGTATAGATGTGAAAATGCACTATGTAAACTTAAATGGCTATAATTAATGAATGCTTCTGAATACAGACTCAAAATGAAACTGTAGAAAAGCAAATGTGTTGTACTAAACATTTTTAATTTGATACAAAATATACATTTTGTATTTTAACACTAACATTTTTCACTGTAAAATTGCTATAAAATCAAAGCCACATGTCTAACCTACTTGTGATGCAAATTTGAAGTTGAGGTTTCTGTGTTTTTAGGCGCTTTACCAAAAACAGCCACCAGGCGACACCCACATTCCATCTGATCTTCATTCACTTCTGTCACAAAATGGTGACCAAATATGGAACCTCTAGTCTCAGACCTTTCCAACTGTTTTATCAATATTAGAAAAAGATTTGATTGAAAAAGTGCATTAATTTGTGAAACAGTGAAACATGAGACTGTCCACTAGGAGGAGCCAAATAAAATGTTTAAAAATACCTTTTCCATGGTAACACAATGTCCAATTTCAAATCGGTTTTCACAAGATGAATTTTAAGTGTTTACGCTTACGAATGATACCTAATTCATGCTGATTATTGATTACTGAAATATGTTTTGGGGGAAAAAAATCTGAAGGAGCATTCAGATGCATTTTCACTGAAATTACAATTGATTTTTTTTTTTATTATTTAAATATGAAACTAAAAGCAGCTGGTGGCAAAACACTGTCTCTATGAATGGGTAATTGAATCATTAACTCAACTGATTTGTTCAAAACACGGATTCAGTCAGGAATTAAGCAAGTGACTGCGTCTGAAATCACACACTCTCTGAGTAGGTACTGCTTTTGAATTAGTAATTACTTTGTGACTAGAGTAGTAGGAAGTACTAGTCAGAAGTAGTAGGTCATCCCAGATATTTTTTTGCCTACTAATAAATACTGTGAATTCAGACATATATATTCACATGAATACTTACATATAACTGCAGTTATCTTTCTCTTTAGTTGTGTTCACTCGTTTTCCAAAGTCATCTTGACTATTGAACTGAAAATGTTACATAAGTTGACTATAAATTGTTATTGATTCATTAAAATGTTTTTTGAAGTCATATAAGCCAGAAAGTAGTAAAAGAAAGCAATTGCTTAATTTCTTCCTGTTGCAATGCACTCTGGGAGTCAACATAGCACATGTAGCTGAGAATAAGTCCTATGAAGTCTTAAAAGTTTGGGTTACCAAAACTTGTTAGTTTTAAGTTAAGTTGCTTTACATTGTTCTGTAATAGAAATTTAATCATCTTAAGTTATTCCAACATAAAAAAGTGACCACAATACATTTTATTGTTTTAATATCTTGCAATTGTCAATGTAACTTAGAAATGAAGTTTATTTTAAGGCAACAGGTTAAGTGACTTTCTATAGCATGTCAGCTGATGTGTGTCACATGACTGATGGCGTGTTGTGGTCCGGCAGCTCTGCGGTTCACGCGGGTCAGTACGGCTCTCCTCTCCCTGCGGTGGTGATCGACTGTGACGACGATAAAGAGAACATCCCCAACGAATCCGACTACGAGGATCTGCCCAGCATGTATAAGGATGAAGAGCAGGACGAGGATGACGATGAGGAGGAGGACGACGATTCTGTCTTTACAAGTTAGTCCTGAAACTAAAGCAGTTTGTGTCCGCTGGTTGTAATGATGGGTTATGACAGATTGATTAGCTTGACCTAGTTCTCATTTAGAAATGAAGCAGTCGTTGTGTCACAGACTATTAGCAATAAGATAGATATTGTTATAGAAATAATTCTAAATGTGAAAGAATAGCAAAGTCTACAGCAAAACTATAATTGTAATTACAGAGAAACCATATTGTTGGAATCACTTTCAGAACAAATTTTTCCAGCTGATGATCAATAAAAACATTGACAATCAGAATCCATCCCGCTTTAAAGAGGTCGAGCATTTAAAGAGACAGACGACAAAACTGCAGTACATGCTTAGAATAAACAGAGCGATACCGTCCGCTGGTGTGGTTATCGTGTGTGTGTTTGTAGGCACACTGGCGCTGAAGATCTTGAGGAAGGACTCTCTGGCAGTGAAGCTGAGTAACAGGCCGTCTCAGAGAGAACTGCAGGAGAAGAACATCTTACCTGTTCAGACGGACGAGGAGCGACTGCAGTCCAGACAACTCATCGGCACCAAACTCACACGGTACACACACACACGCGTATAAATAAAACGTGTTTGAGTTTAAAACAAATGTTTGTCGGAGCTGAACGTGTGTGTGTTCAACAGGAGACTGAGCCAGAGACCCACGGCTGAGGAGCTGGAGCAGAGGAACATCCTCAAACGTGAGTCATGTTCACTGATCGCTAGACAGATACTTACACTGTGTCCTAACCAGACACGCTGCGATAAGAGTAGCGACAAGCAGTTTGTCTGTCCACACCAGATGCATTCATACATCACAGCCAATCAGAAGAGCATGTGGGCGGAGTCTCTCTATAAGCGCACTGTACTCACAACAAAATCAATCCAAAATCAGCCAATCAGAAAAGCATGTGGGCGGAGTCTCTCTATAAGCGCACTGCACTCGCAACAAAATCAATCCAAAATCACAGCCAATCAGAGGAGCGTGTGGGCGGAGTCTCTCTGTAAGTGCACTACACTCGCAACAAAA